>NC_057916.1:10000000-10600000 GCF_018873765.1 Telopea speciosissima
TTCTAAGACTGTAGATTGAATTAAGGCTTTGTCTAGCCCTCATAGACTTGTGGAAATAAGCCGTATTAGAGTCCCCAAGGGTTGACCAATTAATTTGGGATTTCTGCTTGAAAATTCTCTCCTGCTTAAGGTCACCTAGCCTACTAGAAAGAGTCCTTTCCTCCTCGGCAAAGCTCAGATTATGAAGGTCATCATGAAGTCTAGATTGAACATCAGAAATGTGGGACCTACAATCATCAACAGCTTGAGAAATGTTTCTGAAGCTATTCTTGTTCCAATATTTGTGTCATCTACTGTTTCTTACTTTGTTTCTTTCTGTTTATCTTTTAGAGAAATATTCTCATTGATTGTACAACTTGCTAGTAATTTTTCATTATGTTATCCATTGTCCACTTGTGTAATTGTTCTCATTTTGGTAATGCCTTTTGTTGTCCGCTGCAAGCTATTTGATTGGTGCTTGTTTGGTATATAATCTTTACACAGAAGACACAATCCATGCATGTGAAGGAAGGTTCTAGTGTTAGGCCAAAAGGCACAATGCTTGAAAGAGCCATTAGGGAGCTAGAAAAGATGGTTGCAGAATGTAAGTTGCAAAAATGCTGACTTCCAATTCTTGATGTCTGCAAATGCTTGCGATTTTTCAATTTAAGTTAATCTTTTCTTTACTTTTGTGCAGCTAGACCACCAGTTGTGGAAGTTCAGGATGCCGATACCTCCTCACAAGCAGTCAAAAGGAGATTGCCTCAAGAAGTGAAACAAAAGCTTGCTAAAGTTGCTAGACTGGCGGTACTGGAAAACTTGACAATTTCTTGCTTCTAGTTCAGGGGAACCCTAGGACTTGATTCTGTGCTTTATTTTATTTTTCTGCTTGTATAATCTTTGTTCATTTAGAAATTTTGAGAAAATTAACCCCATGTTTTCTTGTTTGTTGCAGCAGTCTAGCCAAGGAAGAATATCGGAAGAGTTAGTCAATCGCCTAACGAGTATTCTTGGCCACTTAGTGCAGCGAAAAACAATAAAGGTATTTTTTTTCACTAGAGAAGTTAACTAATGCAGTTCAAGGTTCTACAAAGGAATCTAGAAGAATGAACTACAACCAAGATCACTATAGAAGTAGTAGAATCAGGTTATAGACAGAGCTGATTGAAATAAGAGAAATACAGTATCTCAATATCCAATGACCAGATCTGGTTGAAATTCTGGTCGAGTGTAGAGCTTAACCAGACCTATTGACAGGTTTCTAGAAGCCTTAAGTGATATAGGTTTCAGAAAACCAGAATCACAGTTCAAAACCAGATTTCAGGAGATTTATAATAACTAACAATCAGAATCTCAGATGAAGGTGAAATTCTAGTTTAAGGCTTGGTATAGAATAACTCCTCACAATATGATTCTGATCTGGATTTATGGAAGTATCCAACTCAAAATAGGATTCTTGAAACAGAATTCCAGAACTGAATACCAATGCCAGATTATAATGGACTCAAATCAGTAATCGAAAGTGGATTAATACATCAATAGAGTTCAGCAATATTAATAGGATACCAATCTGATACATGGTACAAAATCTGATTTATAAATAGGATGAAACCGACAATCCAAACCAGAAGTAGGATTCTAATAAAGCAGCAACTAATAGAATTTGAAACCAGGGATCAGAAAGCATGACTTGTGGTTACTGTGTGTATGATCAAACATGAAATCTATTGTGTATTTATGGAGAAAAATTCAGATTCAAACAAATATGGCATAGACATAACAGAGAAAGATTTTTGTTTACTAACCTTATTTTCTATACTGAATAATGAAAAAGAAGAAGGGTAGAACTGTAGAAGGATATGGACCAACCTTCACACCTGGAACTAAGTTGGAATCTCACCAACCAGCTTTAGCATCTTACCAAAGGGTACTGTTGCATACTTGCATCACACAATAACTATTCTGAATCTCGCTTATGAAGGCAAAAAGCCATTCTCTTTCATCAATAAAATTGCATAGCCTACCACATGTATTTAAAGACTTAAGGCTGATTCATTCTGGCCTTAGGAAAATTGAGGGCCTACAGGAATCAATCCTTGACTGAACATGAAAACTAGAAACCTAAAAAACTAGAAAATCTTCTCCAGTCGCAGATTGAATTTAAGACTCCTAGTCTGACTAGGAAAGCTGGAAAAGTGGATAAAACAGACTCTAGACAGGACTGGAACTTATAAGAGGCTTATTCTGGTCTGATTACACCACTAATTACGAAATAAAACAATTAACATAACAGCCTAGAGATGCCACGACCTGGTTCTTCATGTGGACCAGAACCTGAACCGCAGGTTGTTACTTCTGAAAGTACCTCTGATCTGCATCACCTATCAATTGATCTAGAAATCTCGAAAATGGATCAGTTATAGCAGAAGAATGATCAGATCTAGCATTATTATAATAGATCAAAGAAGCTTAGAATTGCATATTAGAATAATAACCAGTGAATATAGATGAAGAATTAAATGGTGCTACTAATTATTAGTGAGGAAATTCAATAGGACGATTGAATTAGATGAGAACTAGAGATCAATAACATCTTTAGAGAATAAGATGAACAGAGAAGAAAAATGAGTGATAAATGTCAAGGCGTCCAGTCGCCTTATGTCACACCCCGGCCCCGTTCATAAGGGCCAAGTGTGACTGGATGTCTCTGACATCCAACCAATCCCCAAGGATCGCAAGTGCAGTACCCTATTTACAACAATTATCACAATACAGAATTTAAACGCAGCGGAAGCAATTTAAATACTAGAGATACAGGCAATAATAAAGAAGACTAGTGATAATGTTTTTATATATAAAAGTGAAGTTTGAGTTACACTGATAGATTCACATAGTAACCCCAAAACAAAAGATACAACATCTATATAAAGCTAAGTATACAAAAGTGTTTTATAAACAAAAGAGTGGGGAGATAGCCTGGTCTGTCAGGCACTTCAGGAGAATGCACAATCGTCACACGAGCACGAGACATCGTGCTCCACAAACAGCGGAGTATTAACTCTATGAACAGTAGGAGAGTCCAGAATGGATGTAGTTCCCACAGGAACAACCGCAATAATAGAAGTAGTATCATTTGAAAAATATAAGGATCCACAGGGGTGAGCTCCATTGAGCTCAGCAAGGGAACCACACAAGCATATGCAGATAGTCCATGATGAATGACCTAAGTTAAGCATGCTCCTAACATGGATACTAGGTCTCATGGGGTATAAGTACTACTGTAGTAGAATAATAACCTCGGTCCCGGAAACACATAACCAGACGTCGGTCACCCGAGTGAAACCATTCTACTACGGTGGAGACCCGGCAGCTCAGGCATTACGCATCTGACGCTAACGAACCCCCAATGACTAACCCTATTGTTTGTTCCCATTCCTGTAATGTTTTTCGGATATGGGACAGTGAATGGCATTCCGGAATCATCCCTTCGGACCTACCACGGGTTATCCAACACCTCTCCCCTGTTGGTAAGGGCCGTAGTACTGGGTTCATGCCAATCCTAACCATATGCATCTCTAATATGATGGCAATATGCATTCATAAGAGTAATACAGTAAGCTGTCCAGTTAGCTGTCCAGTAACATCATCATAAACCAAGTAATTCCAAGAACAAGTAATCTATGCAATGCATATGAGGATGCATCCTAATTCATGCACATCTAATGCAAATAAGATTAAAGCTAACAAACAATATGAATAGAGTATAGATATGATGCATGGTATGGCAGTCATATCAAATCATAAATTAATACCGCAAACACTCCAAAATTAAACTCAAATTGCCTTACTTGAGATAGTTTTTTTTTTTTTTTGGGTGAATGAAAAGAACAAGGGGCCCCCAAAGGGGGAATACAAAAGCCTACGGCTAAACAAGGCTTCAGCTAGAGGCAGCTAAAGCAGAGAAAGAAACATTAGGGACACCCCAGGAGACAACAATAAGCCTGTTCCTTGGGGAGTCAGTACAAAAGGAAGGAGGGGCTGACAATAGTTTGGAGGAGATTTCAAAGGAAATGGAATCCCAAATTTGTTGATAGGAACGAGAATTGGGGGTCCATTTCCTGATATTACGCTCCATCCAAATATGGTTGAGGGTAGCACAAAAAGCCATCTTCCCTACAGTGTCATAGATAGAGGAGCCTCCAAAAGTCATATCAACCCAGATCCATTCTCTAGAGAAGGGGAGAATTCTTCTTGGGGCAGGCCAGCACTTTGACAGAATACCTTTTCAGATGGCTCTAGAGGTAGGGCACTCAAAGAACAGGTGAGCTGAGTCTTCAATGTTGCTCCAACAAAGACAGCAAGCATTTGAAACTTGGATGTGACGCCTGCAGAGGAAAGCTTGAGTAGGAAGACAATTGGTGAAGACTCTCCATGCAGTGAAGCAATGGCAAGGAATGTGTTGCTTGAACCAGAGGAGGTTCCTCCAAGCAGCCGTCGATCCTTTGAATCGGATAAGGTTCCAAGCTGCCTTGGAAGAGAATTTCATCGATCCGTCTGCTGTCCAAGAGACACAGTCACCCCTAGAAGGCAGCCTTCTTTGGATGGTCTGAAGATCATTCCAAAGTAGAGAGAGAGGCAGGGATGAAGTAGGGGGGCCCAGTCATCCTGATGGAGAATGTCCGCAACAAGAGCCATCCTATGTAGACCTGAAGCATAGATCATCCTTGGGGTGACAAGATGTAATAATATTCCCTTAGGGTGCCAGTGATCCAACCAAAGGGAAGTGGAGAGACCATCCCCAATGTGGGAGTGGATGGAGTGGAGAACAATGTGGCGGGACTTAAGGATCTTGCGCCAAACCCAAGAAGCATCAGTAGAAGCAGAAGCAGTCCAAGTGGAGTCTTGCCGGAGAAGACCCGAATAAACCCAATCAACCCAAATGCCCTTCTGTTTTGAAGCTATCTTCCAGATCAGCTTGATAATACCAGCCTTGTTGACTTCTTTGATTCTTCTTATGCCCAGACCACCCTCCTTGTTTGGGAGGCACACAGAAGCCCAAGTAATGGGGTGGAGGAACCTGGAGGACTCAGCTCCCTTCCAAAGAAAAGAGGCTAGTAAAGATTCCAAGGACTTAATGGTAGCTTGCGGGAGCCCATAAATACCAGACCAGTAGATATAAGAGGCCTCTAAGACAGATCTAATAAGGACCTGCCTGCCTGCATAAGATAGGAGCTTGCCTTTCCACAGCTGGAGTCTTTTCCTCATGAGGTCCAACATGGGGGTGCAATGATGAGCAGAGAGCCTAGCCGGAATCAAAGGAAGCCCTAGGTACTTGACAGGCAGGTGCCCCTCTTGGAAACTTGACTTCACTTGAAAGTCCACTTTATGAAGCTCTGAGAGACCAGCAAAGAAGATAAGGGACTTGGAGGGGTTGATGCGGAGGCCTGATAGCTCATAAAACTGCTGCAGGCAAAGTAAGATGCTCTCAAGGGAGGCGATGGAGGTCTTTGAAAAAATCGTCAAGTCATCAGCAAAAGCAAGGTGGGTAAGCTTTAGAGCTTTGCACTTAGGCATAGGACAAATGAGCTGCTGATTGGTACAGATCTGAATTTTCCTTGAGAGGACTTCCAGGGCCAAGGTGAACAGGTAAGGGGAAAGAGGGCATCCTTGGCGAATCCCCATAGAAGCTCCAAAATAACCCGCAGGGCTGCCATTGATTAAGACCGAGAACTTTGGGGAGGAGATTCAACAGCTGATCCAGTGAACAAAAGGGATAGGGAATCCCATCTTGAGCATGACTTGGGTTATATAGTCCCATCTTAGGGAATCAAAAGCCTTGTGAATGTCGATCTCCAAAATAGTTGATAAGCCTAGCCAGATAGAATCCCAAAAACCCAAGTTATCCACACCAAAATAGAGTCTAACAATCCTAGATAGACAACAAAATATCATAGATTAGTTAGGGTAGAAGTCTAGGTCAAACCTCTAGGAAAACAGTCCAACAAACACAGCAGAGGGGTAGCCGGATGCAGGCTGCCAGAGTGGCTGGACCTCCGCCTTGGAGCCTGCAACTCCATCCGGCTGCCAAGTCAGAATTGGGGTTTTTACTCCAGTGGCCTGGATCCTCAGATGCATGGGTCCAGTTACATAATTTAGGGTCTAATTAAGGTGGGTTAGTAGTATTGGGTTAATTAAACCCAAAACCACATTCCAATTTAGGGATTTAACCCATTGTTTATCCAATATACTAGGTCTTGGTTTGAATTGGGTTTTATACCCAAGAAAGAGGAAGTTAGAAGAGAGATTAGGGCTGAATAACAGTATAGGGACTGATTCCTACCTGAAATAGGAAGGTGAACCCAATAGCAGCTCCAATTTCCCAAGATTGATGTGTGTTCTTCAAGCTCCAAGTTCTAACTCCAAGCCTTAACCCCTAAGTCCTCTTCTTCTCCTTCCTTTCTTCCTCTAGCTGAATCGGTTTTGGTCTCTTTTAGATGTAGGAAATGAAATGAAACTAAAGCTAAGTGTTGTATTTATTCTAAATTCTAACTAAGGCTTGTTTGCCTAGTTCTAATTAGAATTAGTTTTGGAAATTTATTTCCCTAATCTGATTTAATAGAATTTAATTACATAACGGCCTATATCTAAGTCATGCAGGCTATGTCATATACTCATATGACACGTACAGGGAACCAGCTGAGGTAGACTATGGGAAGCTGAATTCCTCACTGGGATGTGGGTCCCACAAGGGTAAATTACCATTCTGCCCCTAATACATAAATTAAACAAATAAACTATATATAAACATATAGGAACAGTATAATACTTACAACTCAGTCTATGAAATGGAGAGTTTCTGCATATGTGCATCCAAGCATGTCTGACACATGTAGCTCAGATGCAGGCAGCTTGCAGAATCCTCAGAGTCAAGAATGGCTTGCTGTGATGACTCCCCGGAATCCTCCATAGGTGAGTCAGAGAATTGATCTGCATCTTCTACTGATGCAGCCCACAGCATCGAGGCAACCATCGACACTGAACTAGAACCTGAAATCACACAAGTTCCGAAGTTCAAATTTATAGTGGATTTCACACCTTGCGTCCAGGTCCCGTCCAACGCCTTGGGTCGTCTAAACGCCGTGACAACTATTGATTAGCCAATGAGGAAATATCACACCTGATAAGAGTTAATCAGAAGAAGAAGGAAGGAAATTAGACCTGGAATACTAGTCCCATATGTACAGATTAATGGCTCAAAAAACTCCTGAAAAACACTCATATTCTTTACTCAAAACATGCTTAATTGATTTTTTTTTTTGGGGGGGGGGGCATATATATATAACCTTAGAAATTCATGACTAGACTAATTAAATGATTCTTAATCACTCTCCCACATTGAATAAGGTGAATAGGCTCAAAACAAAACTCTATTTAGCTAATAATTTTTTTAATCTAATTCTAATTCTCTAATTTAACTAATAATCTCGTGTGCGGACCTCAACCCCCTTTATAGGATTATAATTTAGACCTTTTACAATAAAATCCATAAAAATACATGATCAACGTATATTATAATTATCCAAAACTCGGTTCAGTCCATTGGACTTCTGCCAGCACCTTTTGGGCCTCCCATGCTTGCTCCTAGCCCTCCATAGTGGATCATATTGATCCAACTAGTCCAATCCAACTGCATCATTAACCTATTGCTCATCTTGTCTACTGCTTCCATCTCCTCCTCCCCTGCTTCTGGAATCTAATGCTTAGAAATAACCTCTTTAAAATAGTTTAGACGAGGCTTGGATGATGATGGTAAATGCTCATGCTTTAATGCGTATTAATGGAAATTTTTAGTCTTTTTCTGCATGAATGCATTATACAATTATTGCCTCGGTATCAGGATTTGTTTATTGGGAAAAAATGGAAAGTAGAAGGCCTTTGGCTTTGATTCTAAGCAAAACCTTTAATTATTGTGTCTGGATTTAAACACGTCTGTTCTGTTTTCTATAATTTGGAGGAGGATTAACATTGCTCTATTGTGTCTTTGCAACAGAGAAACTTGAAAGAGATGGTTGAATTGGGGTTGTCCGCAAAACAAGAAAAGGACGGTAGGTTCCAGCAAATAAAGAAAGAGGTCATAGAAATGGTTAAAATGCGGGTTCCTTCTCTGAAGCCCAAGGTAAGCTTTACATCAATGACCATCCTTCTATTTTCAAGCGAGGTGTATGATGGTGCATTATGGTTGAAAAATTATGGTTAGCTGGTGTTCTTAAAGTGATCTGAACATTGAACTGTAGGAGTCAACGGTACATGGTTCAATTTTTCGGCTAGCTGGATGAACAGTCAAAACCCTGATGTCACTCTAACATCAGAAACTAGTCGATAGAATTTATGTTAGATTTATACGGATGATCTTAACTAATTAGATTTATTTCTGTCATCTTATATATTGTGCACATGGTCTTCTGTTTTTTTTTTCTTCTAAAAACAACACTTAAAGTCATAAAAAAAAATGAATAAAGATTTGGAAAATGAGGAAGATATATAAGAAATAGAAAGCTAGGAGGGAAACATCTAGATTAGATTATCTTGGATCACTACAAACCATAGATTGGTAAGATTGAGTTGAGAGTAATTGGAATCTTTAAGAGATTGATTGAATTGAACAGTTTGAGTATGTTTTGTGGACAAGTGATGGTGATGCAGTCCAGGGATCCAAAAAACCCGGTTTGAATCACTTATGGGCCCACTCAAACAAGTAAAATCCAAATACAAGGAAGTGGTGGCAGTTCTGTAAATAAACTGAAGCTTTCAAAAGAGGGTGGCAATCTTGTAAGTAAACAAAATCTTAATGCAACATGGTGGTTAAGTAGGATAAGGGATAGAAAGCTAATTAGTAATCAAAGGCTAGGGATAAACCTTGGTATTCGGGAGATCAAAGTAATAGGAACGGAGTGGGCATAATAATGGATAAAGATCTAAAGAAGGATGTAGTGGAGCTCAAAAGAATGGGATAGAGGATTATATCCATCAAACTGGTGTTGGAGAAAGAGATTGTCAATATCGTTTGAGCTTATGCTCCCCAAATTGAATTGGATGAAAGTAGTAAACATCAATTTTGGGAACTCATGGATGATTTAATGTAGAGCTTTGGACAAGATGAATTGATTACTATTGGAGCTGACCTGAATGGACATGTTGGGAGAGATTGTAGAGGTTATGAAGGTGTCCATGGCGGTTTCAGGGTTGGGGAGAGGGTCGACAAAGGGACCTCAATCCTAGACTTTGCGGTAGCCTATGATCTTCCCATTATGAACACTTTCTTTGAAAAAAGAGTGGAGCACTTAGTCACCTATAAAAGTGAGAATTATCGCAGCCAAATAGATTTCTTCCTAACTAGAAGGACAGATAGATTGATGTGTAAGGACTATAAGGTTATCCCTGGGGAGTGCTTCACCACCCAACATAGACTGGTTGTCTTAGATTTGTGCCTTAGTGCACAGAAGTGTAGAAGGAGGGAACCTTTGCACCCTAAGATAAGGTGGTGGAAACTAAAAGGGGTGTCCCTTAAGTCATTCACTGATAATGTAGTAAAACAAGGAAAATGGGATTTTGAGGGAGACACCAATGTGATGTGGAACGAGATGATGACTTGTATTAAAAGGGTGGCCAAAGATGTGCTAGGGGAAGCAAAGGGTAATCGTCGGGCCCCTAGGGAAACGTGGTGGTGGAACGATGAGGTTGAAGCAACCATTAAGACCAATAAAGATTGTTTTAAGACATGGCATAGGACTAAAGAGACGAAGGATAAAAAGAGAGATTTTGAGGGTAGAAACGAAGCTAGGAGGATTGTGGAATAGTCAGGACGAAGAAATATGAGGATCTCTATGTCAGCCTTAGCACAAAAGAAGGGGAAAAAGCTATTTATAAGATAGCTAAGATGAGAGAAAGGAAGAGTAGAGATTTAGATCAGGTGAGGTGTATTAAGGGCGAGGATGGAAGAGTGCTGGTTAGGGATGAGGACATTGTGAAGAGATGGGACGAGTATATCTGTAACCTACTTAATGGGGATGGGCCGAGTAGTATTGACCCAGATGAGTACTCTTTTCAACATGGTACCACACATCATAGTTATGTAAGAAAAGTTAGTGTGGCGGAAGTTAAAGAAGCATCAAGAAAGATGAAAGCTGGCAAGACTTCAAGCCCATATGAGATTCCAATAGAAGTATGGAAAACCCTAGGTGGCTGTGGGGTTTATTGGCTAACCATGTTGTTTAACAGGATTATGAACACAAGGAGGATGCCAGATGAATAGAGGAGAAGCATTGTAGTCTCAATTTACAAAAATAAAGGTGATATCCATAGCTGCAATAACTATAGAAGCATAAAGTTGATGAGTCACACTATGAAACTTTGGGAGAAGGTTATTGAAGCCCGTTTGAGAAGAGAGACTCATATCTCGGTGAACCAGGCTTCATGCCAGGTAGATCCGCAATAGAAGCTATTTACTTATTGAGGAGGCTCATGGATCTCCATATGGTCTTCATTAACCTTGAAAAAGCCTATGACCGAGTCCCTAGAGATTTAATCCAGCATTACTCTGGTGAAGAGAGGAGTGACGAGTAAATATGTGCATGTAATTAAAGACATGTATGTGGGCGTGGTAACTAGTGTAAGATCAGTGGGAGGGTAGGGCAAGGAATTCCCAATTACGATTGGGTTACATTAGGGATCCGCCTGAAGCCCTTATTTGTTTGCGCGAAGGAAAAAAAACTTGGGTTTCGACCTGGCTGAAACCGAGTTTTGGTCGAAACAGGTTGAAACCAGGGATTTGTTTCCATTGATGGGGAAACCATGGTTTCGACCACCAAAACAGATTTTTTAGGTCTATTTTTTGCAGGTAACCTAATTTTGATATTTTAAACACAATCCATTAATTATTTTCACCAAAACATCACTCAAAATGGTACTTATGGTTATTGACCCAAGTTTACTAATGTATGCGCTGATACAGACTCTAAAGTGGTAGTATAAATACTTAGTTCACATAATT
Organism: Telopea speciosissima; assembly: GCF_018873765.1. Lineage (NCBI taxonomy): Eukaryota > Viridiplantae > Streptophyta > Magnoliopsida > Proteales > Proteaceae > Telopea > Telopea speciosissima. The sequence continues at coordinate 10,011,030 of NC_057916.1, forward strand.
TTAAAGTACATGAACTCTGAATAATATATATCCAAATAAAACATTAAGCTGCCCCTCTTCAATTTCATGCGGAGTTTCTTGGTTGGTCTAATCCATGAGCAGCGTACCACTGAAGATTGCGAAGCCGTTTCTCCGAATGCAAAACATACTTATCCCATGACATGTTATGGGACCAATTGGTCTCATTGTCCATTATTGCCCAATGATAAGCCCCATCATCAACTTGTCCAAGATATCCCAATCTAGGGAATGGCTCACCAAGAGTGTAAGAATGCGGAGCCAAGATTGTGGAGAAATTGCAGAAAAAATGCAAAAATCCACCTAAAAAATGGACTCAAGGGTCGAAACCACCAACTCCCGCTAAGCTTCTGTCGAGTTTTGAAGAGAAATGAGGTATTTCGGTCGTAACCTTGGATTTTATATCCTTGGTTCCTTCTGTTTCGACCAGGCCGAAACAGTCGATACATGGTCGAGTTCATGGATTTTTTAAATTCCTTCCCCAACTTGTCTCGGAACCTGGTGAAACCGAGTTGTCTCAGCGGTTTTGACGGGTTTCGGTCGAGTTTTGCTTCCATGATTTACGCTCATCATGGACGAATTAACTAAGAGCATCCAGACAAAAGAAGGGATTAACGCTAAGTTAGAGCTATGGAGATCAACCTTGGAAACAAGAAGCCTTAAGATTAGTAGAACGAAGATGGAGTATATGATGTGTAATTTTAGTCGCACTATGGTGGATACTGATATGGTGCGAATTGAGAAAAGATAGATACCGCAAAGTGACTATTTTATATATCCGGGGTCTATCATAAATAAAGAAGGTGACATAGAGGATGCCGTTTCACAGAGAATTAAAGTGGGATGGATTAAGTGGAGAGGTGTGTCCGGAGTGTTGTGTGACCGACGTATTCCTTTAAAGCTTAAAGGAAAATTTTATAGGACTGTTGTTCGACCCCGGCCATCATGTATGGAGCAGAATGTTGGGCAGTTAAGAAGTGTCATATTGATAAGCTTTGTGTAGCAAAGATGAGGATGTTAAGATGGATGTGTGGAAAAACAAGGAAAGATAAAGTATGGAATGAACATATTAGATCGGACTTGGGAGTAGCCCCGGTCAATGACAAACTACGAGAGTCGTTTAAGGTGGTATGGTCATATTCAACGGAGGCCTAGTGACGCCCCAGTAAGGAGGAGTGATATGATTCCGATTGAAGGAGCTAAAAGAACTAGGGGCAAACCTTAAATGACCATATGAGAAGTGGTGAGAAAGGACATGGATAGGCTAGGGTTTGTTACAAGTATGACCTTGGACAGAGCCTATTGGAGGTCAAGGATCCATGTCGCAGACCCCGTTTAGCTGAGATTCTCCTGACGAGCTGGGCTATCCCTCTTTCCTCTAACTATCTTTCATCTTCACCGTCCATTTTTCTATTTGTTGCTCATCTTTCATATGTCCTTTCCCTTTTTCATCCCTCTTTTCCCATATTTGCTTTCTATTTTTTTTAATATTTTTTTTGGGTGTCAAAACTCTGTTTTCCATACTTTGTTTTATTTGGATCCATGTAACCGACCCATTAAGTTGGGATAAAGCTGAGTTTGTTGTTGTTGGAATGATGGATACTGAATTAAGATAGAAGAGGAGGGGTATGGAAGAAAGGAACTACGGTGACATTTAAAATAGGGTCACCATGTCTCCTTCAACCTCTCGACCAACAAGCAAAGCAGAAGAGCAGACCTGATTCTACGGGAGAGAACTCACTCAAGAAAGCATGGTTTAACCTGCAATTCCAAGGTAAGATCCGTAGTCCACAAAACTATCAACCCAGCTAATCCAATAATCAAATCTAAAACCCAACAATGGTTGAGAAAATTCTGTAACCAGGTCTGGCGGTAACACACAGACCAGACTTGGATCCAAACTTTAATCTCATGGCACAGATGAAACTCAAGGGCAGGAACTTAAGGTTCAGGTCACCCTAGGGTGGTGAATTACTGCCCAAAATATTAGGGAGAAACCCAAGGTTCAGGTCACCCTAGGGTGGTGAATGACAGGCCAAAATATTACGGAGAAAAGATGAGGGATGTAGGAGACTAGATCCAAATCGTTGGTGGCCGTGAATACTGCTTGAACAGAACAGGGTAACTCAGTTGAAGTGAGTGAACAGAAAGCAATAAGAAGAAACAGAGAAAGGGAGAAGAATGGAGAAGGGTAATATTAAAGAAGGAAAGGAAGACGAATACAATTAGAAGAACTTACCCGGATATGATATGACAGAATCGAGCAAGAGAAAAGATAGAGAGAAACAAACCGACAGCCAACAAGCTATCCACAGGTCATGCAGGCTCACTCAAACCAAATTCGATTTCATTCTATTCACTACATAGTAAAGAGTTGATAACCATATATAAAAAGCAAAGACCCCCGTAAAATAGAAATTAGTCTCCACTAGGAAACTAACTCAAGGAAAAAGCAACCAAGACACTTGAAACAAATAGGAAATTAATAACTCCTTTGTATCATCGGCACTGACAAATTGCCGATGATTAACCGGGTCATAACATTTATACCCTTTCTGAGTTTTTTTACCGCCTTGGGAGACAATTTGTCTATTTGTGAGTGTAAAATATGGGACAACCAAAAAACTTGTGCAGCAACAAAGACAAGGTAGATTTTGGAAATACAATCGAAAATGGTGAACAATAATTACCTAGAGGAACAGAAGAGGGCATTCAGTTTATCAAATAACATGCAGTGAGAATGAAATCACACCAAAAATGTTTGGGAACATGCATATGTATTATGACTTATGAGAGACCTAGCAATCTCCAATAAGTGTTTGTTTTTCCGTTCAGCAGCCCCTTTTGTTGAGGAGTATATGAACATCTCATTTGATGAATCATACCATGAGAGGAACAAAAAGAATAAATTTCACGCCGAGTGTATTCAAGTGCATGATCGGAATGAAAAACTTCATGGAAACATCAAATGGGGTATATATTTCATTATAAAAATCTTTAAAAATAGTTACCAACTCTGAATGATCTTTAAGCAAATACACCCAAGTTAAACAGGGTGATCGTCCACAAAAGTGACAAAATAGGAAAAACCTAACTTATTTACGATACGACAAGGACCTTATATATCAGAATAAACTAAGAAAAATAAAGACAGACTTCCAGACAAGCTACGAGTGGGAAAGGATGACCGATGATGCTTCCCGGATTCACGGGCTTCACACTCAAGTCAAGACACTGATTTGTAGCTAGGTCCATATGCTGAAGTTTGGATAAAGAGAGGTGCCCCAACAAAAAATGCCATTGAAGAGGAGAGAGCGCACCAGTTGTGGCAGCAGGAGCAGTAGAGGGACTAGTGCAATTCAGAAGTTTGGAACAATTGATGGCGAAGATTTTGATGATACACGCCGGTATAGGAGATTAGTTGAGAAGCTTATTTATATAACTATTACTAGACCTGACATTTCCTTTGTTGTGGGTGTTATTAGTCAATTTATGCAATCACCAAAGAAAATTCATTGGGAGGTAGCTTGTCGTATCTTAAGGCACCTAAAGGGGGCTTCAGGGAAGGAGCTCATTTATCGCCCACATTAGAATGTTGATTTAGTATGGTTTTCCGGTGCTAACTAGGTTGGTATTGATGGTGATAGGATTTCTACCACAGGTTACGGCACGTTTATTGGTGGCAATCTTGTCTCATGGCACAGTGAGAAGCAAACAACTGTTGCTAGATCCAGTGCTGAGGCCGAGTATAGAGCTATGCCTCATACTGCTGCTGAGTTGATGTGGTTGAAGTCACTTTTTCAAGAGTTGGATTTTCCAATTACTCAACCTATGAAGATGTTTTGTGATAATCAAGTTGCTATCTACTTTGCTAGCAACCCGGTGTTTCACGAAAATACCAAACATATTGAGGTTGAGTGCCTTCTTGTGAGAGATGCTGTTATGAATAAGCTGATTGTTACCCCATTCGTTTCATTTGTGGACCAGTTGACTGATCTGTTTACCAAGTCTCTTTTTGGCCCTACTTTCCGGAAGTGTTGTTCCAAGCTCGGCATGGGAGGTTTATATTCTCCAGCTTGAGGGGGAGGTTAAGTTGTGGTCCTATAGGTGTCGTGGACCCCTATTGGACCCATTCTTGTTGGCGGTAGTGGAGTTACACAATAGTCACGATAGGGGAAGTTTCCCTATTGTGATACAGTTTTAGTTTTGGTTTTGATTAGTAGTTGCTCTTGGTTAGGTAGTTTCCTTTATGGTTTAGCTTTCCTTATTTGGTTGTAACTAAAATTGCTTGCTGTTTGCCATATTATACATAAAGCTTGAAGTACCGGTGATAGAACACACACTGAATCTATTGCTGGTTCAGTTCTCTCATTTTTTGTCTTTTTGTTTCTCTTCTTCTTTATTCTCTGATTAGTTGTTAGCCTATACAGTGTTACAAAAATCTCGACTTTTCCGAGCATCTGATCCATCTGATTTGGTTTCCAATGGTTTTATAAACTTGGGCCTTGTTCTTATAGTTATTTACATCATAAACATTTTAAAGATGGTCATATTCACCAGCAATAACTCAAATATCTACCTTACCTGAAGTCCTGAACTACTTAGGGTTGATTACAAGAAACATGTTCTGCCATTTCACTCCATTAAAGACCTATCTGCTGCTTTATGCACTTACTGTTTGCTCTCCTCTTTGAATTCATATGTGGCCTTCCCCTCCAATGTCTAAAACGTCAATGGTGAACCTTGTTACTCCTTGGTGCATTTGTTAGTTTCATTGCACATTGCTAATCCGTTTCATTTGATTTTCCTTCATCTGTTCCCCATCTATGTCTGTAGTTTTACCTAAAATGCAATAGTTTCTGATCATATCCTTCCTATTCTTGCGACTATCTATTTGACAAGAGTCAACTTGTTTTAGGGGGAAGAGGTTTTCTACACAGGCATCATAGAGAGATACCTCTATATGGGTTCCCTTGAACAACTTTTTATCTGCCAAGTAATCAATCAATTGGGTCCCAAACTGACATCAGCCTCTATTAATATGGTAAATTTCAGCCCAAAAGCATTATGTCACATGACAGAATCTGCAAGTCAATTTTAGTAGACATTTCAAAGTTTGAGGACAGATCTGATATATGATGGGCCGTATGGTTGAGTGTAGCTGTGAGATTTGACAGATCTCCAGTCCACGTGGTCCCTATCTATCCAAAAGTCTGATGGCTTAGTCGGCCTTCCCCAGTTTTAATGGTAGCAAAAGACGGGAAAAGTTCAACACATGGTGTGCCATATTGTTGAGATGGCACACAAAATTTTACATGTCAGTAACCCAAGGGGTGTCCTAGATATTTTATAGTGGGCTTTGCTAACACAGTCCTCCACATAGCAAAATAACGGTGCTCTTGTAGTGATACCTCTCTGTGGTGCCTGTCTAGAAAACTTTATCTTTTTCTTATTGAGAAGAACCTTTATGAGGAAAACAATAATCCAGAGATTGGGTTACTATACCATACATGGTTACACAGTACAACTGTAACTAAAATAGGGCTATGTAAATTCCTGTACTCAATCTTGTACCTTATTGAAAATGTTTAAAATTAAACTACGAAGGGGTGAGGATTGTATCAACACCTGTACCACTAGTTTTATTTGTATGCTGTTTTTTATGGGCCAACATTCAGCTCCATAATTTATTACCTGTCTTATCACCTTTGAAGTTTCTGCTCTCTATGCACCCAGCCCAAATTCTATGGGTAACATTGTCTTTGGACAAGCATTAGTCATTTACCCCACCTTAGAAGTGAGCATTCCTTCACTAAACATTATTTTTATTAAAACTGTACTCCATTAGAGTTTTTTTCCCATAATTTGCAATCAATCATTTAAAAAAAAATGATATTTTATTTTCTGGTGATGTTTTTTTTAGCATTTCCATGAAAACAGTTAATGGTTTTATTGCCTCCAAATATATGTGAAATATGCTGGATAATGTTTCCGCAGACATCGGAGCAGCGAGATGGAGCGACCGATGATTTTCAAGAAGTACATGGTTCTGAAGACAAGGGGGTCAAAGGAAAATATAACATGGATGATGCGATGGAGGACAAGATTTGCGATCTTTATGATCTGTTTGTTGAGGTACTGAGGGAATTCTGGTTTTTCCAACTTTTATCATACTGAACCTTGATCTTGTTAATAACTTTCCTCAGTATCCTATTCTTTGATGGTTTCAGGGGATGGATGAAGATAAGGGTCCACAAGTCAGAAAGCTTTATGTGGAGGTACTTTACAGTCCTCTGTTTCTTATTTATATCACAATGATGTGATTGTTTCATAGTGTTTTAGATTCATTCTGCACTGCTAAATGTTTATGACGTTAGGATTGAATGTGTGCAGTTGTTTTATATTTAGATAATTCTGGATTTTTTTATTTCATTGAGTTAACTCAGGCTCTTTCAATGTTGTGGAGTTACTACAGCTCTGTTACAACATGCCTTATATGGAAATTGACCTTCCTATGTATGTAGTTGTTTGTTTCCTATTAGGGAGGGATTGATGGGTTTTCCCCTCCAACTTGTTAATATGGTCCTAACTTGTTGCGAACTGTCAGTTACTTTGGTCACCCATTTCATGGGAAAATTCTCCTGCATGAATTTGACCAGGCCATCTGCTTTTCAGCTTGCAGAATTGTGGCCAAATGGATGCATGGACAACCATGGGGTTAAAAATGCTATTTGTAGGTCAAAGGAGCGGAAGAGGGCACTGTATAACCGGCATAAGGTCTCTCTCTCTCTCTCTCTCTCCCCCCACATATGTCATGTGTGTGGATATTCTTAGTGCTTTTCACATATATATATATATATTGTGATAAGTTAATGTTTTTTGTATTTTCAAACATCTATATGCATTTTATTCTTTTAGTCAGAGACATGTGTTGGCAAGGCTGTATTATACATGATTCTTGTATAGTTACATTTATCTTCATTTAATTTGATTAGTTTATGTTGAAATCCTTGAATAATGGCTTGCGAACAATGTGCCCACAGCCTCTTTATTTATAATCAGAGATCATTACAATAAAGGAAATAAAATCCTAGTCAAATCACATGTGCAACATGTGCACAATGAACCTGGACACTTTAATGTATCCGGGTCCGGGTCACGAATCAACGGGTAATCCGTGAACATTCAACATTCCCCCTCAAGTTGGTGCATACATGTCAAACATGCCCAACTTGCTAACAATAGAACAAAATAATTTACTACCAATTCCCTTGGTGAGAATATCAGCCACTTGATCACTAGACTGAACAAACGGAACACAGATGACTCCTTGCTCCAGCTTTTCCTTGATAAAGTGCCGATCAATCTCAACATGTTTGGTGCGATCATGTTGGACTAGATTATGGGCAATGCTGATTGCGGACTTGCTGTCGCAATAGAGTCTCATTGGAAGGTCAACTGACAATCCAAGATCTTGGAGAAGTCCTTTGAGCCAAAGAAGTTCGCAAATGCCTTGTGCCATGGCTGTAAACTTAGCTTCAGCACTGGACTGAGCAACCACTGCCTGCTTCTTGCTTCTCCAAGTAGTCAAATTTCCTCCAACATAGGTGCAATATCTAGAGGTGAACCTTCTATCATCAGGGCTGCCTGCCCAATCCGCATCAGTATAAGCTTTTCCCCGGAGATGACTATGTGAAGAATATAGGACTCCTTTACCAGGAGAGGACTTTAGGTACCTTAGGATTCGGTATGCTGCCTCCAAGTGAGAAGAGTGAGGATCATGCATACACTGGCTGGCTACACTTACTGCAAATGCAATATCTGGTCGGGTATGAGACAAGTATATCAATCTCCCAACCAACCTCTGATAACTGCCCTTATCAATAGGGTCACCATCCTTACTCTTCAAGTGTGTGTTAGGTTCCAGAGGTGTATCGGCAGGTTTACACCCAAGCATCCCAATGTCCTTCAATAAATCGAGAGTATGCTTTCTCTGAGACAGAGATATACCTTTAGCAGAGTAGGCAACCTCTATTCCCAAGAAATACCGTAACTTGCCCAGGTCCTTGACCTCAAACTCAGTACCCAAATAGGTCTTCAACCGCTGAATTTCTTGTTTATTACTTCCGGTGATCACTATATCATCTACATAGACAATCAAAATAGTGATATGCTGTCCCACCCTTTTAACAAATAGCGTGTGGTCAGCATTGCTTTGCTGATATCCATTAGCAACCATAGCTCTATTGAAATGACCGAACCAGTCCCGAGGAGACTGTTTTAAGCCATACGAGGCTTTCTTCAATTTGTACACCTTTCTCTAAGTGTTTGGTGAGGCAAAACCCGGAGGTATCTCCATGTAGACATCTTCTTCCGACTCTCCATGTAAGAAGGCATTTTTCACATCAAGTTGTTGAAGATCCCAACCTTGATTCACAACACAGGAAATGATGACTCTCACTGTATTCATCTTGGCCACAGGAGCAAAGGTTTCTTGATAGTCGATTCCTTGGGTTTGAGTGAACCCTTTAGCAACCAACTTTGCTTTATACCTTTCAATTGAACCATCAGATTTATGCTTCACAACAAATACCCATTTACAGCCAACGGGTCTCTTTCCTGATGGAGGAATTACTAAATCCCAGGTCTGATTTTTCTCTAACGCACGCATTTCTTCATGCATCGCATCCTTCCATTTTTGCTATGCTATTGCTTCCTACCAATTGTTAGGAATGATAATAGAGGATAATGAAGACACAAAGGCATGGAAAGAAGGAGTAAGGGAGTTCTAAGATACAAAATTAGAAATTGGATGTTGAGTACAACTCCGCTTTGGCTTTGGAACAGCAATAGGTAAATCCAGACTGGGATCATAAGGAGGCTTACCAGGAGGATGAGTGGGAGAACTCGGAACAGATGCTGATTGAGTAGGTAGTGTGGTACTGGTCTCTTTGTACAATGGTCCATGAGGAGGAAAAAACGTCCCCTGAGAATAATTCTTCAAATCTTTCTCCCCCTGAACTGGTTGTTGCTCAATCTGTCCCATTTCTTGTTCTTGACTTGTAAACCCATCCTCCAATTCCACAGAAGAATCCTCTATAACAGGTACATGAACATCCAGAGGAACAGTCAGTGGGACCTCTGAATCTGCACTTATGATCTCCCCCTGCAGAGGTTCTAGTGATGAAAGGTAGGCCTCGGATTCACGAAACACAACATCCATGGTAACAAATATTTTTCTGGTTGAAGGATGGTAGCATTTGTAGCCCTTCTAAGTAGCCGAGTAGCCAAGAAAAATGCACCGAAGTCCCTTTGGATCAAACTTGCCATGAACATGGTGGTTTCGGGCAAACACCACACAACAAAAGTTGAGGAGCCCAATAAAACATCCAACGGGCAGCGTCCTCCTAAGATTCTTGAGGGAAGCCGATTAATAAGCTAAGTGGCTGTGAGGACCGCATCACCCCAGAAACGAGGGGGAATAGCCATATCAAACATCAGAGATCGAGCCATCTCAAGTAAATGCCTGCTCTTGCATTCAGCGACCCCATTCTGAGCAGGTGTATCCACACAAGAAGTCTAATGGATAATCCCATGAGTTTCCAAGTATGACCGAAAGGCACCATCCATGTATTCTTTGCCATTGTCAGACCGAAGAATTCTTACCTTGGCATCGAACTGGGTCTGAACCATCTTATGAAATAGGGTAAAACAGTGGAAACCATCATTCTTATTGTGCATCAAGTAGACCCAAGTGGTCCGACTACAACAATCAATGAAGGTGACAAACCACCGAAAGCCAGAAGTAGAAACACACCGGGTAGGGCCCCAAACGTCAGAATGAATCAGACTAAAAGGTGATAAACTTCTACTATCAGAAATAGGATAAACCGTCCGAGTTTGCTTGGCTAAAATGCAAGCATCACAAGAAAGATTAAATTTATTACATCGTTTAAGCAAACTGGGAAAAAGATCAGATAAAACCCCTACAGGGGGATGGCCCAAATGTTTATGCCAATTATTCAACTCCAAAATTGCTGAATCAGATTCAGTAGAGGAAGACTGAGATGTCAAGGCTGCCGGCGCACCATCAAGTACATAAAGACCACCAACCACCTTACCACATGCAATCATACGACCCGTCTCCAAGTCCTGAAACAAGTAATGGTTGGGAAAAAAAGTCACTTTGCAATTTAAATATCTGGTTATACTACTAATTTAAAGTAAATTAGTAGAGAATTTTGGAACATGCAAGACAGAGGAAGGACAAAGAGAAGATGTGAACTGTACAGATCCCTTTCCCGAGATAGAAGAAAGAGATCCGTCAGCAACACGGACTTTAGTATGACCAGATAAAGGAGAATACTTGAAAAAAAGAGATGAAGAACCTTTCATATGGTCGGTTGCTCCAGAGTCAATCACCCAAGAATCGGGAATGACAGAGGAGCAGTTCCCACCAAATGAAATACGTGGAGAAAGAGTGGTAGGAGTAGTAGAAGGCACAGAAACAACAGAGGCAGCCATGAAGAGGATGTAGATGCCGAAGAAGATGTGTCCAAACGAGTCACCATATCCCTGAGATGATTGAGGTCAGGCATAACTTGAGAAAGAGACTGCGCAGGTTGTTCTTCAGTGGATGCCTGATTTGCACTTGTACCAGTAGACCAATTGGAACCACTCCTTCCTCGCCCCCGAGTATCTGCAGGGCGACCATGTAGCTTCCAAAAATGATCCTTTGTGTGCCACTCCTTTCCACAATGATCACATTTAATAGGAGGACGATCCCCAGATGGCCGATCACTAGGAACATAACGGGAAGTATTGCCATGGGCAGAAGACTGTGAACCAGAAATAAGAGCCGATCGTTCCTGAGGGACAGGATTAACCATGGCTATACGTCGGTTGTCCTCGGTAGAAAGAATTGCATATGCCTGCTCAAGAGTAGGTAGAGGATCACGATTCAGAATATTAGACTGGATCGGATCAAATTCAATCCGGCCAAAAAATCAAAAACACGAAGACCGTCTTCCCATTTTCTGTAAGCCGTTGCATCAACAACAGTAGTTGCAGTAAAGGTGCCCAAAAAATCCAACTGTTGCCACAGAGTACACATGGAATTATAATATTGTGAAAGGGACAACTCTAACTGCTTGGTAGAGTGAATCTTTTGACGAAGTACATAGGACTGAGCGGCATTCCCAACTTGAGAATACGTGTCCTTGGCTGTTTTCCATATCTTGGCCGCCGAATCGAGAAGAAGACAACGTCTGGCAATCTCTTGCTCCATGGAATTCACCAAATAGGACATAACCAGAAAATTAAAATTCTCCCACCGATCTTGGGCAGAACCAGTTTTAGGAGGCCTGACAGAGGTTCCAGTGATGTAGCTAGAGAGACCACGGGAACCGATTGCAAACAAGCATGAACGAGACTACAGGAGGAAAAATTTTAGGGGAAAAAAGAGCCCTTGGTGGGAGACAACTCACCACCAAGGGAGGATCTAAAAAGATCGCAAGGAGGCGGGAAGTCCTCTCGCGAGAAAAAAAGGAGAGAGAGACGCGGGAGGGAGGCGGTGGTGTGAAAAAAGGTGGGAAAAGGCTGCCGGAGGGCTGGCGGTGGTGGTGCTGCTAGGGTGACTTCACGATGGAGAGAAGAGAAAAAAAACAAAAAAAGGAAAGAAATTTTAGATCCCATATTCTCGGATTGGCTTTGATGCCATGTTGAAATCCTTGAATAATGGCTTGTGAACAATGTGCCCACAGCCTCTTTATTTATAATCAGAGATCATTACAATAAAGGAAATAAAATTCTAGTCAAATCACATGTGCAACATGTGCATAATGAATCTGGACACTTTAATGTATCTGGGTCCGGGTCACGGATCAGCGGGTAATCCGTGAACATTCAACAGTGTATAATGATATGGACTCTTAAGTCATACCATGAAAGATAATATGAATAACTAAGCCTCTAAGCAGATCTAATTTCTCCTGTTTAGAAATTACCTCATTTATTTTGAACCGATAAGTGTAGCCAAATTATTTTGGAAGTCTGTATAATGTGCGAGGGGTTAATTTATGTTTTTAAGACCTTCATTGGTTGCATATGTACACTCAGAATCAAACATCTAGCTCTGCTGAAGACATCAAATGAAGGGTCCTGTCTGCCAGATGCATGTGATATGATTATATGAATGAGCACCGCGTGTGTCATGTTGCAGATTTTATATTTTTGGAACCAAAAATGATTCATCTGATGTTCAGTACAAACGAGGCACAAAAATAATTGACTTGAGCTTCTGGTTGTTGAGCTTTGACTGGATGAGAATGGCAGGTGGATTTTTACTTAGTGGAAAATTAATAAAAAAGAGAAATCGTAGCAACCACCAAGTTCCTAGGGTGTACATTGCATACTTGGTTGTAGAATCCTCAGAAAGCAAATGGAAAATGGGCTTTTGCCTTTTTGTATAATTTACTTAAACAACTGACCTCTTCCTGGTAGGATCTGCTAGAATTGGTTTTGATTGTGCTTAGAGTGCAGTAACCTTCAATTTGTTCCTCTAATTGGACAAAAGGAAATGAAGAGGAGCAAGAGATATGCTGACAGTTTTGCACTCTTAGTGAGACGGTCTTTGCAGAGAATGCATGACATAGAATATTCATCATGTTGATGTCTGAATGAGTCGGGTTCATTCTATCTACAACATCAGAATATCTTAATATGCAGTTTACGTCTGCCAATATATGACTATATATGAAATCTCTGTTGGTGGAAGCTTTTGTCAACTTTTTTGCAATAGTTACACCCTTTCAAATATAGGGCCATGTGATATAGCATTATAAATCCGGGAAAGAGAATTCCATTTTATACAACAGTAACAACTCAGCCTTATCCCAACTAAATGGGGTCGGCTACATGGATCCTTGCCCTCCAATCAGTTCTATTTGATGTCATACTTGATACAAGGCCTAAGCTATACATGTCTTTCCTCACCACTTCTCTTAAGGTCATTTTAGGTCTGCCCCTGGCTCTTTTAGTTCCTTCAATCTAAATCAAATTACTCCTTCGTATTGGAACATCCAAAGGCCTATCCGTTGAACATGGCCATTGCTACCTCAAACGACTTTCTCGTAGCTTTTCGTGTATCTAAGCTACTCCCAAATCAACTCTAATATGATCATTCCTTAATTATCCTTCCTAGTTTTGCCACTCATCCATGTCAACATCCTCATCTCCGCTGCACTGAGTTTATCTATATGATGGTTCTTAATTGCCCAACATTCTACACCATACATCATAGCTGATTGTATGTCTATCCTATAAAATTTTCCTTTTAAGTTTTAAAGCAATACGCCGATCACACAACACTCCGGACGCATCTCTCCACTTCATCTAACGTATTTTAATTCTCATTGAAACATCATCCTCTATGTCACCTTCTTTATTTATGATTGAGCTCAGATACCTAACATAATCACTTTGTGGAATCGCTTTCTCATCAATTTTCACCACATCCATCCTAATTTAACCAAAATTACACAACATATACTTTGTCTTCGTTCTACTTATCTTAAATCCTTTTGATTCCCTGGTTGATCTCCATAACTCCAACTTGGCATTAATCCCTACTTTTGTCTTATCCACCAAAACAATATCATCAACAAAAAACATACACCAAAGGACCTCATCTTGAATGCCTTTGATTAAATTATTCCTGATAAGCACAAACAAATAAGGGCTAAAAGCTGATCCTTGGTGTAAACCAATTGTAATTGGGAATTCACTACATTGGCCCCCCACAGTTCTTACAGTTGCCACCGCACCATCATACACATCTTTAATTATGTTCACATATTTACTTGAAACACTTCAAAGAGAATCCATGACAGATAAAATACAAATAACTAGGATGATCATCTTGTAGTGCATTCTTGAGAACTAAGGCAACATTTTTCTTTTGAGGACCCCTAACATTGTTGTTATGCAGGATAACATTGTTGTTATTCGGGGTATGTCCTCTAGGCGCTCTAGAACTAATAAATGTCCTTGAGTAAATTTCTTATAATAAATGGAATTCCTAACCGGATCATCTCAAATCACATCTTTGTGCTTTTTTCCTCTCTATCAAAGAAAAAGAGTTGTAAGTCTTGGAGACTTTCTAAAGTAGCATACTTTGACGAAATCAACCACCCACTCACCTAAAATCTAAAATAACTCTTGTTAAATTTCCTTGGTTATGAATCTTCTTGCAATATGGCTTTTCCAAGAACTTGAAACACAGAATATTTTTATGGGGCAATTACTATCACTACCCTACACTTAGCCTATATTTACTAAAACTACCTTACCTTAAACTTCTTTACTGAAACTACCTTGCTTTTAAATTTTTACATCTCCTTCTACCCTTATGTTTTTAAATACCCAGATTACTCTTCCTTTTCACCTGGTAACCTACTAATCTATTTAACTTACCATTCTTCTTCTATTTTTTACTATTTTTGTCATTAAAATAGTAAAAAATGAAAGCACCCGCGCGCTTCTTCTCTCCCTGTTTTTGCTCCTTTCGTTTTTTTTTTAAAAAAAAAAATTTCTTCAATTTTTCTATTAAATTAATTTTTATTCAACATTTCATCCTTGTCTGTACCGTGCTACTGATACGGTATCAGCACGGTATCGGTATCGGTATTGGTGACTAGCAAAACCGGTACATATCGCCCGATATGGGCTATACGATACCAATACTTAAAACCATGATCTGTTCGAAGAAGAACGATGAGGATGAAATGTTGAATAAAAAATTAATTAAATAGAAAAATTGAAGAAAAAACAAAAAAATAAACGAATGGAGTAAAAAACGGGAGAGAAGAAGCGGGTGGGTGCTTTGATTTTTTATTATTTTAATGACAAAAATAGTAAAAAATAGAAGAAGAATGGTAGGTTAAATAGATTAGCAGGTTACTAGGTGAAAAGGAAGGCCAATCTGGGTGTTTAAAAACATGAAGGTAGAAGGAGATGTAAAAGTTTAAAAGCAGGGTGGTTTCAGTAAAGAAGTTTAAGGTAGGGTAGTTTTAGTAAATATAGGCTAAGTGTAGGATAGTGATTGTAATTGCCCCTATTTTTATTTTCTTTGGAGACTATCCAAGTTCAACACACGCACACGCACACACACACTTAAGTTTCATAGATGTAGTTTGGATTGGTTCTTTTTTTTTTTGTTTTCTGGGAGAGAGAAATTACATAGGTTGACATTGAATTTTGTTGATGCTCAGGTTCAGGGGAAGATCAAGAAGAAGAAACTATCTGTCCCAAAAACAGAAGAGATCATCCGTGGTGAAGCTAGTTCAGTTGCTCAGCCACGAATTGTGCAAGAAAGGCTGGGTTCTGATTCAAGTGGCCATGGTTTGATGTCACCTAACCGGATGATTTCCAGTATGGCAACATCTGGCCAGCATCTTGCCACATCTGTAAGAATGCCCACTTCATCTACCAATGGTCTCAGCATGGATAGGCCAAAACAAGAGAAGGTAAAGGGTACCACCTTCATGGATGACATGAGGAGAGCAGATGGTGCATTGGTGAAGAAAAAAATAAAGAGGAAGCCTGAATCGGAGTTGGGGGAAGTACATTTACACCCAGAAAAATTTTCACAAGTAAGAAAAGAAAAACACAAGTACCCAAAAATTGGTGCAAATCAGCCCCATAAATCAACCCTTCAAACAGCCAGTATTCCGAGCTGTGACCAACCCAGCTGATGTTAAATAAGCTCAAATCAGCAGTTCACCCTTAAATTTTCAGTCATGAAAACCCTTAAATTTTCAGTCATGAAAAGCCCTGATTGGCTTTTGCGAATTTTGGGGGCTGCCACAAAGTAGAACATAATATCAATTATCCTTTGTACTGTCTCAACTGGATCCTTTGAAGACCCTCAGCTTGTAATTTGTTAGTCAGCGAGCTAACTTAGAGGTGTTAATACAACAGTGTATTTATAGGTTAGAGTTAGTCTTGAACAGTGATAATTGGAAATTGTAATTGCGGTTCAGTTTGGACAGGCAGGGCTTTTGAACATTGAAGTGGAAGAGTTCTGATTCTTTGTCACCCCTTTATCAATTTGCATCAATGGGAATGATTTGTGCGAGATCCTTCATGTGAAGTTCTCTAGAAACTGTGCACTAGCATGGTAATGCATAGTTTTTCCATCTGTCTATTTTTGGTGACAGATTGTCAAGATTCTACTCAGGTGATCAGGTCTCCTCTCTGGCTGCCCTATCATATGAGTCATCACTTACTCGGGTTAAGATGTGGGCATCATCGTCCCCAGCATCACTGTGGTGGCTGAAGAGATTCAATGAGTGACGGAAAACTTTCCTGTAATGGTAAGAATTAAAACTACACGTTTTTAATGGGAAATAGGGCAAATACTTGAGAAGATAAAAAAAAAATTATACATCCGTATTTTAGCGTGATGTCCATTTAAGAGCAATCAAAACATCATTCCTAGTTTTCTTAACAATAATTCCAATTTTAAACACTTCAAAAACTGCTTCACTTCAGTCGATCCAGAGTACCACACACACACACACCCTTGTTCCTTTGCTCCTTACTGTCCCTGACTAAATTCTCGCAGCTTCCCTTCTTTCAAACTCCTTACAAAACCGTTATTTAAATACTTTGTAGTAAAATGTGAGAGATAAAAATATACTAGACCATCCTGCATCTTCGTTAGATCTCCCATAATTATCATGACAAATAATAAGACAGGACCCATTCGATAGCCGATTAAGCATCTTTGTCTCAAGCATCATTAATCTGAGAACCTGAGAGACTGGTCAGTAGTAGAAGGGTGAATGCCCAAATCATAAACCCATTTGGAAAGAGGAGTTAGAGGGATGAATTAGGTTTTTTGCTTCTTGAAGACAACATAATTCCGGCATGTCCAAACGAAATAGAAGGAAATAACAAGCACGAATATGATAAACATCTTATCAAATTTGGATTGACTAGGGTCTAGTAGGGGTGTAAATGAATAGCCAAAATCCGTTTCCGTATCTGTGTCCATATCTGTTTAGCACTATCTGAATCCGTCCGAAAGCTAAACGGATGCGGATACAGATAGGCTATAGCTATCTGAAAAGCTATATTTACATGTAAACGGATAAAATATCCGATTCGTATCTGTGTCCGTATCCGTTTAGCACTATCCGAATCCGTCCGAAAGCTAATCGGATGCGGATGCGATATAGCACTATCACGAATGTTCTGTCATATCTACTTATGCAGCTAACGGAGCGGATCGATAGGCTATAGCTATCCGAAAAGCTATATTTACATGTAAACGAATAAAATATCTGATCCGTATCTGTGTCCGTATCCGTTTAGCACTATCCGAATCCGTCCGATACCTAATCGGATGCGGATGCAGATATAGCACTATCCGAACCGAATCCAATCCGTTTACAGCCCTAGGGTCCATTGCAAAGGAATCGAGTAAATCACAAAGATTCGATGCCTAACAAAATTCTGATCTTAGTCCTATAGATTCTGCAGCCAAAATTCAAATAATCTACTAAACGGGTGTAGATTATCGCAACATAATTTTCTAATTAGCTTCCAATGAATGACCCCAAGCATGCACTCTCGCAAGGCAAGAAGGCTAAGTGTTGCAGGGGTGGGGGCAGGGGCAAAGGTCAAGGGCTGGAGTGAGAGTAGGGTTCAAGGGTGGGCCACGGAGTTGCCAGAGGATGGGGATGGGGGTGTTGCAGGCGTCTAGTTGCAGGTATAGAGGGGTTGCGGACAAGGACCTTGCTCTCCTCCAACTGTGGCGGGAGCTGGAGGATCCAGCCCAGCAAAAACAGGGGGGCCCACTTGTGAAATTACCCAAACACCCCTATTGTTGCTGGCCTGGATCCTCAGCTCCCGCAACGGCTGGAGGAGAGTCGAATACTATGGACAAGGAGAAGATTATTTGATTGGTAATACCTTTGAGTGTATTTTGACCACCTAAAAAAGTATATCAAATTTTAAAATTGGAGACAGGAGTCATAGGACTCGTACAAGAGAGATTCCTCTCATCGACACTGTCCGATGGATCTTTATCCCCTCAATTTCTTCATTTCCAACTAATAGGGGGGAAAAATGACCACCCTACCCCCTGCCCGAATACATTGTTCGGAGTGGGGTCCACCTCCCTCTATTAGAGGGAATTGAGAAAATTGACGTACAGGCAAATTGAGGTGATATTTTTCCCTATACTTAAGGACCTGTGTTTGGGTTGAAATTTATACAAAGTTGGGATATTGAGTTATATTTGTCTACAAATTTTGGGTTCCACACAAACTAGTTGTCATCGTCCATGAAACCCACCGATCAACAGACATTGTTTCAAAAATTGGAATTGGATTGATCGAATTGACCAATTTAGATATGTATTGATTGTGATTGATCTTGATTTTGGATGTACTGATCCAGAGGTTCGATATTTGATTTTGAATTTAAAAATAGATATGTATTGATTGTGATTGATCTTGATTTTGGATGTACTGATCCAGAGGTTCGATATTTGATTTTGAATTTAAAATCATTGATCCGTCTCGCAAAAAATACGATTAAATTATACGTATTAAACAAATGCTTTTTGTTCCTAGGGTGTTTAGGATCCATTAGCTGAAAAGCAGATGCCTATCAAGTCTAGGGCTTTTAGGACCCATTCTTTTTTTAAAGTAAAATTAAGGACCCATTCAATATTTCAAAGAAACCGATTTCCAGTTTAAAATCCACGCGGTGATTAGGCTGATTAGCAGATTTTTTTTCTTCGTAGAAGGCTGATTAGCAGATGATTTTGAATTTTGATAGTTATGGCGGGACTCAGGAACAGATTTGCGAGAATATTTTATTACAATATTATTATTACATTTGGTGGGGACCTATCAATAGCTGTCAATTAATAACTGACTCGAGATCGATATCTGTTTTTTTGGTAACAGACTCGATCGATATCATTGACACGATTGCACGCATGTCTCTACAGCTGGCGCGTATCTTTGACGCCACCTTCATAAATATCTCTCGTCGACCGTTATTCTGTTTCTTCGCTTTCAAATCAACTCCAAATACTTTCCATTTTGTTTCATAGCTCAAGATTTGATTAGTTTCGTGTACAAGTCTCAATATTACCTTGCAAGAGACTTTCTATTTTGTTTACTTTCTATTTTCGAAGTAAGCAGCTGCAGCTATATGTATTCGAGACCATTGTCTTTCCTCCACAATTTATAAATGAGATTGAATTTGGGTTTGTGCTAATGGTTGTGTGATACACTGAGGTGAGAGACCTTATAGGTGAGATACCTAGGAGAGAGTGAGAGGCTCGATCAACCCTAACCCCTTCTACCTTTTCTATCTTCTTTTTCTTTCCATTCGATACCCTGTGTTGTGGTTACTGTTCTGAGATCTTTTGTTCAACTGAGATTCCATCGTGAGTGTTGTGTTACTGCTGGAATTCTATGTTGAATGTTACAGGAGTGCTTGGGCTTATAGTTGCTGGTTGGAGAAGACTGAACATACCTGGCGGCTCACTGGACTGAGTTGCTGGAATTCTATGTTGAATGTTACAGGAGTGCTTGGGATTATAGTTGCTGGTTGGAGAAGACTGAACATACCTTGCGGCTCACTGGACTGAGTTCTCTCCTACAATAAAAAAATTTGAGCCCCAAGATCTTCCAATCCACCCATCGGTTGCTGGCCAACTTTTGAGGTTCAAATCAACACCCCAGCCCTGCTGTTCGACAGTAATTTCAGAGTCATCTGCTGGTCCATCAACCCTATGGTAACTAGTTACTAAGTTATGGTCCTTGTGTATGATATTTCTTAAATTCTTAAGTTTCAGTTGGATATATATTGTTTCACATCCTTTCTGTAAATAGAATTTGTGCTTCCCCCCCCCCCCCCCTAATCAGTAGGTCTTCCTTTCTGGTATGCATTTTGAGGTTTATCTCTCTATTTTCTCTAGAATAAGTTAACTCCAATCCATAATTCTGTAAATGCTAAATTTCTGGATTCTATTAACCCTATAGAAATTTATACAAATGCTATCTATTTCCTAAGTCCTAACTAGATCTTGATCTGCGTTTGAAAACTTCAGCAACTAAATTTTTTTGGGGATCAATGAAGCCTAATGAAGAATTTTATTTATAAGAAAAAGGAAGAATGAAATTTTACAACGAAGAGCCACCAATAACACAAACAACTCAAGCCGTACACTACGAAAACAAAATCTGCAAACAAAACTATCTATAAATTCTGAGAAAATTTCCATCACTGGACTCTTCTCACAAAGTCCACAGCCCTCCATATCTTGAGTCAATTTAGACCCAAATCCCATAAATATGCAACTCCAACATTAGATGCCCATCACTTCACATCAAAATCTACAAGATGAGGTGAAAGTAGACATAACTATCCTTCCTTCGACCCTTCTCAGAATAAGAAATCTCTTCTGAGAAAGTAAACTTGATACTTGATTGTATTTCTGAAGCACGTTTGAGGCTGTTTCTGAAGTTGGAACTCATGCTTATGGACTAATTGTCAGTTTCACTACCAGACACATGTTTGACAAACTGTCAGGCCAAACAGATAGGATTTCGTATTGGTCGTGCAGATATGGAAAGAAGGATCTCTCTCTCTATTTGTGGGATAAGTAGGAAAGATCCTGCTTTCTTATTGGCAGTTCCATGCAGCATGTTTCCTCTGGCGTTTTTGAAGGAGATCAATTTTTTTTTATTTGGGGGATTTTGTTTTTTTAGAGACTTAACCAGAAACTATACTTCATTTAGGCTACTTAGCTGTCTTTACTCCCCCAGCATCTTGGCTGATCAAAGCCTTGAATTTTTTCCTTCTTCCTCTTTTCTCTTCCTTATTTTTTAGTCATTCTAATTTGTGCTATTTTGAAGTGAAGATCTTAAGTTCGCATTTCCTTCTTCCTCTTTGGCTTTAGATTTTGGGTTTTAAATCTTAGCCCAGTTCTTAGTCTGAGTTTTTCATCATTATTTTTAGAAGAGAGGAAGAGAGAGAAGAAGAAGGATCGGGACAGGGACAGGGACAGGGAGAAGGTCTGGGACAGGGAGAGAGATAGGTACAGGAATAGGGAGGGGGAGGGAGAGAGGGAAATTAAACTTAAATCTGATTCCAAATTAACATGTGAACCATTAAACAATCCGACACTATCACATCGAGCAAATTAAACTTGATGAAACTTAAATTTGATTGCAAATGAACATACTATGCTACTTTTAAAGAGAATTGCATACTTGTGCTGAACTTCTAAAAAGTTGCTTGGTATTGCAACTTATTTAAATAAAAAAAAAGCTGGATATTATAGTACGGTGATTTTGTAGATCAAAAGTAAACTCTATCAGGTAACTAGTTCAGTTTCCTATAACAAAACCTATTTGACCTGACGTAGTCTGTTGGACCTATGGAAAAGCCATGTGTACTGCGTTAAAGAAAAAATGATCTGGAATGTCCGGAAATTGACCACTCTGCCCTTTTTTCCCTCTTGGCTCTTGCAAAATTACATCTTCTGATCCTTACAAGGGTGTGGGTTGGTGAAGCTGCAATGATTTACTGAACAGAAAATGGAATATCTAGGACTGAGATGTCTATGGAATTGTTATTCTTTTGTTGTTTTATCTTTTTTATTTTAATTTTTTAGTGTTATTCTGCTTTGCTCTTGTTGGCTCTTTATAAAATTTCTTGTTATTTTCCCCTGGGTGGGTTGTCGTGTTTTTGGTTTTTGCTATAAATGCATAATAATGTGGTAGTGGAGTTATTTTACTCCCACTTGTATTATACTTCATTTACCAGATACAGTGGTTGCTCTCTCTCTCTCTCTCTCTCTCTCTTCCCCCACCCCTCCGAAATGACTTCTATTCTTTACTAATTTTGTCTTGAACAGTTATCCTCATGCTTAGTAATTTTTGCAGGGAAAAGGAGATGGTTTGCATCTTGAAAGAAGTGGTCTTCCTGACAACTGGGACGATGCAGAGGGTTATGACAGTAAGTCCTTCATCAAACCTTTCTTTGTTTTCTTTTGTCATATGCAAGCAAAAGAACTATTACGTGTCTTTGGTATCAACTGGATTTCGGGTTGACCTATCTTTTGCAGGAACTGTACTTTGTTATTTTCTCTTCATGGTATTCACATAATCTCTGTGCAGGCTATCGATTTGGAGAAATATTTTACAGTAGGTATGAAGTTACTGCAGCCCATGGGAAAGGTGTTTTTTCGACAGTAGTTCGTGCAAAGGACCTCAAGGCTGGGAAGGGTGATCCTGAAGAGGTGGCTATAAAAATCATACGCAATAATGACACTATGTAACTTGATGTTACCCTTTTTGCCCTCAGATTGCTTTAGTTCTAGCTAAATATTGATTTTAACTGGATAGTGCAAGTTACTGTTGACTGATTTCAATGCACAGGTACAAGGCAGGTTTAGAAGAGCTGATAATATTGAAGAAATTAGCTAGTGCAGATCCTGAGAATAGATGCCATTCTGTTCGATTTTTCTCAAGTTTCAAGTACCGAAATCATCTTTGTTTGGTTTTTGAATCTCCTCATATGAATCCTTGTGAGGTACTAAAGAAGTTTGGTTGTAATATTGGCCTTAATCTGGGAACTATAAGAGAATATGCCAAACAGCTTTTTATTGCATTAAAGCATCTGCGGAACTGTGGAGTCCTGCATTGTGACATAAAGCCAGATAATATGCTGGTGAGTTTAAATTATTCTTCCATTACTGGGGTGGTTTCTTTTATGACTTTCTAACATAGGTATGTTGTCCCGTTCAGGTAAATGAGACAAAAAATGTGTTGAAGCTTTGTGATTTAGGTAATGCCATCTTTGCCGGAAAAAATGAGATCACGCCATATCTTGTGAGCCGCTTTTACCGAGCTCCTGAAATAAGTAAGTTCTTTGTTTCATATCCCTTGATTTTTTTTTTTTGAATTTTTTTTTTTTGGGGGGGGGGGGGCGGGGTTATGTGTTTGTTGAGATATTGTTTTTTTTTTATTGGTTTCTGTCAGTAAAAAATGTAAATTTTCTTTTCCTGTTGCAGTTCTTGGCTTGCCATATGATCATCGCATGGATATATGGTCTGTTGGTTGCTGTTTATATGAGCTTTATTTGGGGAAAGTCCTTTTTCCAGGCCCATCAAACAATGACATGTTGCGTCTCCACATGGAGTTGAAAGGATCTTTTCCAAAGAAGATGCTCCGCAAGGTTGAAATTTGATTTTTGTTTTCTTCAGATTCCTTGCAACCCTCACGAGGGCTGTTTAAACCCTTTATTTTTTGCAGCTTTGTTTCCATGGTCATCAATATCTTTAGCTTATTATTTTAGGTTATTGAATGGAAATACTATGTTATGATTCTTATTTTTATTGTTTGTGCTGATTTCAACATCTCTTGCTTTTTCTACAAGGTGGATTTACCAGTCAGCATTTTGACCAGGATGTGAATTTTCAAGCTACTGAAGAAGATCCTGTTACAAAGAAGGTGAGAAGTTACTTGTCTATGAAATCTGTTGTGATTATGTTTCAGTGACTGTTTCTATTGTTATTCCTACTACTGCAACCACCCTATTCCTCCCCCCCCCCCCCTCCCACCCCCAAAAAAAAAGAAAAAGAAAAGGGGAAGCACCATTGCCCTCATTTTAATTTAGCCTTGTAAACTATGTCTGCAGACTGTGACGATGCTGCTTCTCAATATTAAGCAAAAAGACATTGGTTCCTTAATTACAAGCTCCCTTGGTGAGGATCCGAAGATGTTGGTGAATTTCAAAGATCTTCTAGAAAAAATATTTGTCTTAGATCCAGAGAAGAGAATGACGGTATCTCAAGCATTGAGGCATTCATTCATCACAGGCAAGTGACCAAAGATGCTGATTTTATGACCCCAGAAATGCTGTTGAGCTAGATACATGTACATTATGATCTCAATTTATTTTTATCTCTCTAATCATTGGGCATTTCTCTGTCTTTATCTCTCTGTGATTGCCTAAGAGGATCGACACAGAGTTATTGGCGTGGATGAAATGCGAAGAAGATGATGTTTGGTCTAAAGACCTTCCTACATGACGGTTCTTTCAGTGGGATGGGTTCTGTTTCGATAGTAAGACAATTTGCCAAAGGCGTTTACATCTCTTGTAATCATTCTTAATGATGAGCTTTGAGAAGATTTATCATATTTATCTCCCCTTGAAATTTTTGTTTGAAGTTTGAAAACAGTGTGCAGCAACCTTTTGCAGGCTTTAGTGCATTAGAAAATTCAAACCAATGCTAGTTACTAAATTAAACTCAATGAGGTTGTGAAAAGTGTTCCTATGGCTTTTGGAAAAGATAGACTCAACAGAATCTTTTCCTTTCAGATAGCGTCCATCTTACATTGGATTTCATCTTTCCAATATTTAGTGGATACTTGGATATTAAATTTTTTTGGTTGTCTACATTTTTTTCATTTGTCCAATTCACTTGGGTCCTGGAGTCTAGTTCTATTTTTCATTCAGGGTTTCATCCAGGGCAATGACGCAACCAATCAGTGCTTTACATGCTTAGAAGGCAACCAAAAGAAGGTACCCTGGATTGTTTTTTAGGCAGCTTATTGTGAAACCCTTGAAACTTCTTTGCATGTTCTTAACTATAAAATTGGGCTCCTGAACAGTTTTCAGACTTGGAGGAATTAACCAGAAGAATTTTACAACCTGAAGTTGAATGGTCCATTTCTTCCTTGCCTATCAGAGCTCTCATGCCTGTTTGCATGTACATGTTCCTGCATTGTGTGCGTGCATGTATGTGTAGAAATAGAGGTTCAATTTCTGTAATATGGAATGTTTTAATTTTTACTGGTACACCCTCCTACAAGTAACAAAAAAAAAAGATTCTTAAGGTGAATAATCATAGTTTATATTCTGGTAGTGGCTGAATTATAATTAGAAACCTTTGTTCTGTTCGCCCTCATTATTTTTTGTGAAACTGCATTACATCTGATCTATGGTTTGGTGGTTCTGGAGGCTTTTGCACTGGCGATGAGAGGTTGCAGTGTTGCAGTTAATGTTCAAATTGGTTAGTAGTTGCGTCCGATTTTAATTTTCTTTTCTTTAACATGATCCATGAGTTTTAACTTTTTCATGTTTTTCCTGATAGGAAACATAGGTTTAGTGTTGTCTCTTCATTCTGTGGTGTATAACAATGCTTTTTGGTTTTTCTAGGACATAGGTGCTAAGTTCATGGAATTCCAGTAACTTCTTCATCTCTAATCCTATTACTCCATTTTGTCATGGTTCTGGTTGTTTTAGGTATTTCGTTTCATGCATATTTATAAGGAGATCATGTAAATGTTGTTACTTGTATGGTTGATCATACTCAGGAAACCTTTTAGATTTGCACATTTAGTTGGATGCATTCCTCATCTTGCCTACAGCCTAGAGTGGTCAATGAGATGGCTGATGAGTTGGCCAGGCAAGGCGTTTTGCTTTTGAGATTCTGTTATGGGAATACCATTCCATTATGAGGTGTGGGCTTTTGTAGGGGGTGGGGGTGTAGTTCTTTGTTGTTGTATATTATCTGTGCTCTTGCCTCCTTGGAGGCCTGTTATACCATATTATCTTTCTTTTAATAAAATTTATGTTCATTACAAAAATATATATTGTTAGTGTTACCAATTAAAGTGTTCCATATGTTTCAGATATTCTTTTTTCCCTTCAAATTATATCCCTCATACATATCTTCTGAAGTTTTGACTCATGAGGGGGTTTGATTTATCTGTTGCTTGATATACTTTCAGAGCTTGTGTGGGTATCCCTTATTCATGTACACCATACTTTTGCAACATCAGGTTCTGATGGTGCTTTCAATTTTTGGGACAAGGACAGTAAACAGAGACTTAAGGTTTGGTTGCCTTCTTTCTGTTTTATTCTTATCTAACCCCAATGGTTGTTATTGGTTTCATTGAATGGCAATTATTTTTATATGATATTTCACTACTAATTACCAGCCTGTTTGTGGAGGATAAGCAAATTCTTAATGAGAAGATGATGTAGAGAAGATTCACCAAAATCTGTGGAATATGAGTTGGAATCTAAGAAAAATGCTGACTTTGGATAATTCTCCTGGTGCATGGTCTGAAACCCAACCCTAAATTGAGATTAGGGCAGACTTTGCAAAGGCTCTAAGACTAAAAGGACAGAATAGGCTAGTTAGGAAACAAGAAACACTGACTACAGGAACTGGGTAGGCCACCAAAACAGCATGTTTGATTAGAAGATTAAAACAGAAATGAAGGAAATCGAAAGCTCATTAACAGAATGGGGGATATTTTGTTATTCAAAACTACAGAGCTGTTGAGCCTGAAACTTGGGTTGAGTAACTCTTTAGGTCAAACCTATCAGTGGTTAAACGAGGACAGATATCTCTGGCTAATAATAGCAGGGTGTGATTGGGGCTGATATGGGATCTAACAGAAACAGAGCAGGGGTGTGGAAAGTGGTAACAGCAGGTGTTAAAGTACTGTTAGAAGATCAGAATCAATAGAGAATGAAGGGGGATTAATTATGATTAGAAACCTTTGTTCTGTTTGCCCTCATTATTTTTTGTGAAACTGCATTACATCTGATCTATGGTTTGGTGGTTCTGGAGGCTTTTGCACTGACGATGAGAGGTTGCAGTGTTGCAGTTAATGTTCGAATTGGTTAGTAGTTGCATCTGATTTTAATTTTCTTTTCTTTAACGTGAGCCATGAGTTTTAACTTTTTCATGTTTTTCCGGATAGGAAACATAGGTTTAGTTTTGTCTCTTCATTTTGTGGTGTATAACAATGCTTTTTGGTTTTTCTAGGACATAGGTGCTCCATCAGGCAAAACGTCGATAAAAGTCCTAGTCCAATACAGCGAGGCCCACTATTATCTGTTGGCATTTTCATTGGTAATTTTTGTTCAATTTCAATGCCTTGCTTGACTTTGTTCTATTGAGTTCATTTTATTTTCCTTATTTTGTTTTTGTTTCAATTGCTATGCTTAGGTTATTCTCTGTATCCCTTCTTTCTTATATTTAAAAAAGAAAGATAGTCATTGAAAAGAAAGGAATTTTTTCAATAATGATTAATAACTCTCGTCTCTCTCTTTTTTCCCTCTAAACAGTTGTGTGCGTGTACAGGAGGGCATAATAACCTAGAAGTGATGTTTGGGCTTTTCTTAGCCCATAAAGTGTCACTAATCCGTGCTGTGATGTACATGGTGGCACAATGCTTGAGTGCAATGTGTGGTGTAGGGCTAGTAAAGGCCTTCCAAAAGTCTTACTATGTGCAGTATGGTGGTGGGGTGAACGAGATTGCTGATGGCTACAGCCAAGGTATGGGTTTGGCAGCAGAATTTATTGATACTTTCATCCTTGCCTACACTGTTTTCTCTGCTACTGATCCCAAGAGAAGTGCCAGAGACTCCCATGTCCCTATAAATTCACCTTGGTGGGTGGGACAACCAGGTTTTTTATCACCGCCACAATTGAATTTCTTCCTTCTTCCTCTTTTCTCTTCTTGATTTTTTAGTCATTCCCTCGCAGTGCACATTCTAATATGCATTATTTTGAAGTGAAGCTTGTAATCTAATCTTTATGCATTTCTTTTTATGTGTGAAACTTGATAGGGTTTTAAGAACCGACTTGAGTTTAAAATCCTTGGTTGGCCTGGCAAGCTACGAAAAAAAAGAAGAGGGGAAGCATCATTGCCCACATTTTAATTTAGCCTTGCAAACTATGTCTGCAGACTGTGAAGAGGCTGCTTCTCAATATTTAGCAAAAAGTCATTGGTTCCTTAATTACAAGCTCCCCTGGTGAGGATCCGAAGATGTTGGCGAATTTCTAAGATCTTCTAGAAAAAATATTCGTCTTAGATCCAGAGAAGAGAATGACGGTATCTCAAGCATTGAGGCATTCATTCATCACAGGCAAGTGGCCAAAGATGCTGATTTTATGACCCCAGAAATGCTGTTGAGCTAGATACATGTACATTATGATCTCAATTTATTTTTAGCTCTCTAATCATTGGGCATTTCTCTGTCTTTATCTCTCTGTGATTGCCTAAGAGGATTGACACAGTGTTATTGGTGTGGATGAAATGCGAAGAAGATGATGTTTGGTCTGAAGACCTTCCTACATGGCGGTTCTTTCAGTGGGATGGCTTCTGTTTCTATTGTAAGACAACTAGCCAAAGAAGTTTAGATCTCTTGTAATCATTCTTAATGATGGGCTTTGAGAAGATTTATAACATTTATCCCCCCCTTGAAGTTTTTCTTTTTGTTTGAAAACAGTGTGCTGCAACCTTTTGCAGGCTTTAGTGCATTAGAAAATTCACACCAGTGCTAGTTACTAAATTAAACTCAATGAGGTTGTGAAAAGTGTTCCTATGGCTTTTGGAAAAGATAGACTCGACAGAATCTTTTCCTTTCAGATAGCGTCCATCTTACATTGGATTTCATCTTTCCAATATTTAGTGGATACTTGGATATTAAATTTTTTTGGTTGTCTACATTTTTTTTCATTTATCCAAATCACTTGGGTCCTGGAGTCTAATTCTATTTTTCATTCAGGGTTTCATCCAGGGCAATGACGCAACCAATCAGTGCTTTACATGCTTAGAAGGCAACCAAAAGAAGGTACCCTGGTTTGTTTTTTAGGCAGCTTATTGTGAAACCCTTGAAACTACTTTGCATGTTCTTAACTATAAAATTGGGCTCCTGAACTGTTTTCAGACTTGGAGGAATTAACCAGAAGAATTTTACAACCTGAAGTTGAATAGTCCATTTCTTCCTTGCCTATCAGAGCTCTCATGCCTATTTGCGTGTACATGTTCCTGCATTGTGTGCGTGCATGTATGTGTAGAAATAGAGGTTCAATTTCTGTAATATGGAATGTTTTAATTTTTATTGGTACACCCTCCTACAAGTAACAAAAAAAAAAAGAAAAGAAAAAAAAAAAAGATTCTTAAGGTGAATAATCATAGTTTATATTCTGGTAGTGTCTGAATTATGATTAGAAACCTTTGTTCTGTTCGCCCTCATTATTTTTTGTGAAACTGCATTACATCTGATCTATGGTTTGGTGGTTCTGGAGGCTTTTGCACTGGCGATGAGAGGTTGCAGTGTTGCAGTTAATATTCAAATTGGTTAGTAGTTGCATCCGATTTTAATTTTCTTTTCTTTAACATGGTCCATGAGTTTTAACTTTTTCATGTTTTTCCTGATAGGAAACATAGGTTTAGTGTTGTCTCTTCATTCTGTGGTGTATAACAATGCTTTTTGGTTTTTCTAGGACATAGGTGCTAAGTTCATGGAATTCCAGTAAGTTCTTCATTTCTAATCCTATTACTCCATTTTGTCATGGTTCTGGTTGTTTCAGGTATTTCGTTTCATGCATATTTATAAGGAGATCATGTAAATGTTGTTACTTGTATGGTTGATCATACTCAGGAAACCTTTTAGATTTGCACATTTAGTTGGATGCATTCCTCATCTTGCCTCTAGCCTGCATTGCTCTTTTCAATGACAGCCTTGAGTGGTCAATGAGATGGCTGATGAGTTGAAAAAGCAAGGCGTTTTACTTTTGAGATTCTGTTATGGGAATACCATTCCATTATGAGGTGTGGGCTTTTGTAGGAGGTGGGGGTGTAGTTCTTTGTTGTTGTATATTATCTGTGCTCTTGCCTCCTTGGAGGCCTGTTATACCATATTATCTTTCTTTTAGTAAAATTTATGTTAATTAAAAAAAATATATTGTTAGTGTTACCAATTAAAGTGTTCCATATGTTTCAGATATTCTTTTTTCCCTTCAAATTATATCCCTCATACATATCTTCTGAACTTTTGACTCATGAGGAGGTTTGATTTATCTGTTGCTTGATATACTTTCAGAGCTTGTGTGGGTATCCCTTATTCATGTACACCATACTTTTGCAACTTCAGGTTCTGATGGTGCTTTCAATTTTTGGGACAAGGACAGTAAACAGAGACTTAAGGTTTGGTTACCTTCTTTCTGTTTTATTCTTATCTAAGCCCAATGGTTGTTATTGGTTTCATTGAATGGCAATTATTTTTATATGAAATTTCACTACTAATTGCCAGCCTGTTTATGGAGGATAAGCAAATTCTTAATGAGAAAATGTTGTAGAGAAGATTCACCAAAATCTGTGGAATATGAGTTGGAACCTAAGAAAAATGCTCACTTTGGATAATTCTCCTGCTGCATGGTCTGAAACCCAACCCTAAATTGAGATTAAGGCAGAATTTGCAGTGGCTCTAAAAGGACAGAATAGGCTAATTAGGAAACAAGAAACACTGACTACAGGAACTGGGTAGGCCACAGAAACAGCATATATGATTAGAAGATTAAAACAGAAATGAAGGAAATCGAAAGCTCATTAACAGAATGGGGGATATTTTGTTACTCAAAACTACAGAGCTTTTGAGCCTGAAACTTGGTTTGAGTAACCCTTTAGATCAAACTTATCAGTGGTTAAAATAGGACGGATATCTCTCGCTAATAATAGCAGGGTGTGATCGGGGCTGATATGGGAAGAACAGAAACAGAGCAGGGGTGTGGAAAGTGGTAACAGCAGGTGTTAAAGTAATGTTAGAAGATCAGAATCAATAGAGAATGAGGGGGGCTTAATTATGATTAGAAATCTTTGCTCAGTTTGCCCTCATTATTTTTTGTGAAACTGCATTACATATGATCTATGGTTTGGTGGTTCTGGAGGCTTTGCACTGCCTATGAGAGGTTGCAGTGTTGCAGTTAATGTTCGAATTGGTTAGTAGTTTTAACTTTTTCATGTTTTTCCAGATAGGAAACATAGGTTTAGTGTTGTCTCTTCATTCTGTGGTGTATAACAATGCTTTTTGGTTTTTCTAGGACATAGGTACTCCATCATGCAAAACCTCAATAAAAGTCCTAGTCCAATACAGTGAGGCCCACTATTATCTGTTGGCATTTTCATTGGTAATTTTTTTCAATTTCAATGCCTCGCTTCACTTTGTTGTATTGGGTTCATTTTATTTTCCTTATTTTGTTTTTGTTTCAATTGCTATGCTTAGGTTATTCTCTGTATCCCTTCTTTCTTATATTTAAAAAAGAAAGATAGTAATCGAAGAGAAAGGAATTTTTTCAATAATGATTAATAACTCTCGTCTCTCTCTTTTTTCCCTCTAAACAGTTGTGTGTGTGTACAGGAGGGCATAATAACCCAGAAGTGACGTTTGGGCTTTTCTTAGCCCATAAAGTGTCACTAATCCGTGCTGTGATGTACATGGTGGCACAATGCTTGGGTGCAATGTGTGGTGTAGGGCTGGTAAAAGCCTTCCTAAAGTCTTACTATGTGCAGCATGATGGTAGGGTGAACGACATTGCCGATGACTACAGCAAAGGTGTGGGTTTGGCAGCAGTATTTATTGATACTTTCATCCTTGTCTACACTGTTTTCTTTGTTACTGATCCCAAGAGAAGTGCCAGAGAATCCCATGTCCCTGTAAGTTCATCTTGGTGGGTGGGACAACCAGGTTTTTTTATCGCTGCCACAATTGAATTTCTTCCTTCTTCCTCTTTTCTCTTCTTGCTTTTTTAGTCATTCCCTCGTAGTGCACATTCTAATATGCGCTATTTTGAATTGAAGCTTATAATCTAATCTTTATTCATTTCCTTTTATGTGTGAAACTTGATAGGGTTTTAAGAACCGATTTGAGTTTAAAATCCTTAGTTGGCCTTGCAAGATGTATGTAAAATTGCACGTGGTGATTATTCAGCTTACGCACATGAGTCGTACGAAACTACAGCTGGCACGTATCTCTGATGCCACCTCCTCTATATAAATATCTTCCATTGACCCTTTTTGGTTTGCACATGTGACCAATATAAGGCTGGAGCTGTGTCCATATAACAATGATTAACATCTATTTAGCTGATATAATGAAGAGGCTTAATTCTATTCATGTGGTAAGCTAGGTTGATTCTAACAATGTTTTAGGCTGGAGGTCATGAGTAAGAGATTCCTTGACAATATTTGACATTTTAGAGAAACTAGGGGGGTAGACGGCTGCATCAACTGCATCATTCTTGGGGTCCCCAACTTCCACTAATGATTCGGTGGACTCCCTAGGCAAGGATGGGTTTTATTATTATTATTATTTTTGTTATGATCCGAGTTTTCATCGTTATTCCTATCAGAAAAATTGTTGTTATCAGCCTGTTTCTCTTCTTTAATAAGCTCACTAGTACTTTAAAGAAACAGCCAATCACTGTTTTACTCAGTATTCTTTTTCTTATTAAAAGAATTGTATGCCATATGTTTGCCTATTCTACTAGGTCTCAATAGCATCTCTATGTGAAATGTTATTTTCCAATGCTCTCTATAAGCTCTGAAGCATGATGTTACTGTTTAATTCTTTCTTTCTGATATTAATTCTGTGTTATAGTTGTCTTTATGTATGTCTCATTTGACAGCAAGTTAAGTGTAAATTGTTCTTTATTTTCTCAATTGACAGGTCGACACAACTGCGTCTGAAAGGGAGCAGTTATTGCTTGTGAAAATCTCCGAGCTTGAAACCAGGTAGATCATATTGTGAATCAAGCAACTAGGTTAAACCTTCATATGTGCACATTATCTCTTTCTGTTGGACTTCGTGTTTGCTTGGCCAAATGGAACAAGAATCTGAATTACAAACAAGACATAAAAGTGATTCTGACATCCTTTTACAAAAGAAAAAGGAATCTCTCTTTCCTCTTATATATTTACTTTCCTTTTCCTTTGATGTAGGATGATTAATCTAATTGATGAGGTAGCTGAGGCAAGGTTGAAACATCTGCAGGTAAGTGGCTGAGGAAGGTTCCTTCTGAGCTCTTCTGAATTGAAAGGTACCGCATGATTTTGTGATAGAAACACTGACTTTCCTAGATAAAGTGCATTTTAAATTGAAATAATTTGATTAAATACCCATGTTGCTATATTGATTCAGTCATAAACAAATAATGTGAGAAGGAGGGAGGGAGAAACAGACTTCCCCAGATAAAGTGTATTGCTGGACTTAATACCCATTTTTCTGTAATGGTTCATCAATCATAAACAACATGAGTGAGAGAGGGAGAGAGAGAGAGATGGGTGATGGTGTTTTCAATTGGAATTTGAATTGGGCAGGAGCAGAGGAGGAACTTTGGGAGTATTATTTGATGGTTGTATTCCGTTCAAGCTGAAAGTGAACTTTTATGGATTTAAGATCAGCACTGTTTTTAGGATCTCAATGTTAGGAGATGAAAAAAAAAACATAAGGGAGGTAGTGGACGTGGAAGAAGAAGAAGCCGTTGAGGATGAGGAGGAGGAAGAAGCCTCGTCCTCAAATTCTGAACTGCTAAAACCCTGACCGGAAAAAATCCTTAGAGTCATGAGATGAAATCAGTTAAGATTCGCTCCCCTCTATACTCGCTGCAATCTGCTCTCCCCTCCGAATTGCAGAAGACCAAACCCTTTTTCTGCTTCCATTATCAATGTCACTTCAACTCCTTCTTCGAAGCTGAGGGGGTGGTTCTTCTCATCCATCAACGAAATCCCTTCTCCTGTTCCCGAGACCAGGTTAACCCAACCACAAAAGAAGAAAGAAGTTCCGCTCAATTTCGAAAACATCAGAACCGAAGGTAGAAGAAATTGATTCAGGAAAATAGGCCTGTCCTATGCATCTTCTTGTACCCCCAATCCCTCCCTTACTATAGCAGCCATCACAGTGGCTTCTTCTATGTGTAATTGCTTGCAATTTTATAATCTCTGTTCTTTTCTATGGCGCAGAGTTCAAAATTCTTGTTTCATTCCCGATGGAAATTACCTCGTCGCTACTTCTTGGGACAACTGCGTTTTTTGATCACCGCCTCAATTGAATTTCTTCCTTCTTCCTCTTTTTCTCTTCCATATTTTTTAGTCATTCTAATTTTTGCTATTTCGAATTGAAGATCGTAACCTACTCTGTTCGCATTTCCTTCTTCCTCTTTTCTCTCCTTTATCTTCATTGATCTCCAAAAGCAAGCATATAAAGAACCGGTTCCATATTCATCAGAATCCATTTTCTATGCCGTTGTTTAAATCATGTATGCTTTGCAGTTGCAGAAGCCAACTCCAAAGCCGCCAAGAACAATCCACCTCTGCAGAGCCTTTTGTTCTCACAACGCCTTTTTATTACCTAAATACCCCTCCCCACATGGAAGGCGCCTATACTACCATTGCTGCCGCCAAGAACAATCCACCTCTGGTTTTGTTTCATGATCTTCATCCTCGTTTACTGCACCGCGGGTGTCTCTGGTGGGTATTCCATTTTTTTTGCTTCTTTCTCTGTTTTCTGGTGTTTACAATTTGATTATAAACAATGTGTGTGTGTGTGTGTGTGTGTACAGGAGAGCATATTGACCCAGCAGTGACGCTTGGGGTTTTCTTAGCCCTTAAAGTGTCACTAATCTGTGCTGTGATGTACATGGTGGCACAATGCTTGGGTGCAAGGTGTGGTGTAGGGCTTGTAAAGGCCTTCCAAAAGTCTTACTATGTGCAGTATGGTGGTGGGGCAAATGAGATCTGCGATTGCTACAGCAAAGGTGTGGGTTTGGCAGCTGAAATTATTGGTACCTTCGTCCTTGTCTACAATGTTTTCTCTGCTACTGATCCCAAGAAAAGTGCTAGAGACTCCCATGTCCCCGTAAGTTCACCTGTTTTAGTTGTAAAATAGAGTATTATTAGAAGCGATATAGAAAGCATTCTCAATTCTCTTGTTAATCCCCATGGAAAAATGTTCTAATAGAGAACTTTTGCTCCACTCAATTCACCGTGGGTGAATGATAACCTTGTTCCTTTAGGAAAGAGAAGAAAATTATGATACAACAACAAAAGAGGGGTAAGATGCTCCATCAGGCAAAACCTCGATAAAAGACCCCAGTCCAATACAGCGTGGCCCACTATTATCTGTTGGCATTTTCATTGATGATTGTTGTTCAATTTCAATGCCTTGCTTCACTTTGTTCTGCTGGGTTCATTTTATTTTCCTTCTTATATTTAAAAAAGAATGATAGTCATTGAAGAGAAAGGAATTTTTTCAAGTAATGATTAATAACTCTCGTCTCTCTCTTTTTTCCCTTTAAACAGTTGTGTGTGTGTACAGGAGGGCATAATAACCCAGCAGTGACGTTTGGGCTTTTCTTAGCCCATAAACTGTCACTAATCCATGCTGTGATGTACATGGTAGCACAATTCTTGGGTGCAATGTGTGGTGTAGGGCTAGTAATGGCCTTCCAAAAGTCTTACTATGTGCAGTATGGTGGTGGGGCGAACGAGATCGCCGATGGCTACAGCGAAGGTGTGGGTTTGGCAGCTGAATTTATTGATACTTTCATCCTTGTCTACACTATTTTCTTTGCTACTGATCCCAAGAGAAGTGCCAGAGACTCCCATGTCCCTGTAAGTTCATCTTGGTGGGTGGGACAACCAGGTTTTTTTATCGCCGCCACAACTGAATTTCTTCCTTCTTCCTCTTTTCTCTTCTTTATTTTTTAGTCATTCCCTCGCAGTGCACATTCTATTTTGCGCTTGAAGTGAAGCATTTTATCTAATCTTTATGCATTTCTTTTTATGTGTGAAACTTGATAGGGTTTTTAGAGCCGATTTGAGTTTAAAATCCTTAGTTGGCTTGGAAGATGTATGGACCTCCAACTCTGATCTTACCAGCAGATTTGGGATTCCATCTCCCTTGATATTAGAGCGAAGCTTTCGGCAGCTCCTCCCTCTTTTTGTAATGACACCCCTAGGAACAGACTTATTGTTGTCTCCTGGGGTCTATCCTTTGTTTCCTTTTCTTCCCCTAGCCAGCAAATTGGCTGATGCCGGGGTTTCTTATTTTTTGTTTGGTTGCTCCCCCTTGAGGGCCCTGTAATTTTCCTTTCTTCTTGGTAATGAATTTCTTATTCACCCAAAAAAAATTGTGCGTGGTGATTATTCAGCTTAAGCACATGAGTCGTATGAAACTACAGCTGGCACGTATCTCTGATGCCACCTCCTCTATATAAATATTTTCCATTGACCGTTTTTGGTTTGCACATGTGACCAATATAAGGCTGGAGCTGTGTCTGTATAACAATGATTAACATCTATTTAGCTAATATAATGAAGAAGCTTAATTCTATTCATGTGGTAAGCTAGGTTGATTCTAACAATGTTTTAGGCTGGAGGTCATGGGTAAGAGATTCCTCGACAAGGATTGGTTTTTTTATTAGGGTAAATTACACGGTGACCCCCTGAGGTTTGCCCTAAATACAGTACGATCCCCTGTGTTTCTGAAATATACACTGTGACCCCCTGAGATTAGGTTACTTGTTACACTCAACCCCAGTCCGTTAGATCATTCCCGTTAGTTGCTGACGTGTTGGTGATTGATGCCGTAAAATGACAAATATACCCCTAATGGGGTGTGTGCTTACCATTCTGCCCATAGGGCAGCCTGAACTTCACACGATCGTCTCTGCTTCTTTTTCTTCTTCTCTACTTCTTCTTTATCTTCTTCCTCCTCCTGCAAACTCATCTGCCCCCACACGTTGCAACCCCATCTTCTTGCTTTGCTTCACTTCCTTTACCTGGATTGTTAGCGGATGAAGAGCGGGCGCAGGAGGAGGAAGAAAAACTGGTGGACAAAAAGGAGTTGCAGTGACGAAGCAGGGCTTTGGCACTTTCAACGTCAAGAGCTTCGGTGCTAAAGGCGATGGACGAAACAACGATAGCAAAGTAATTATGCTTAATTCCCATTCTTTTTTCCTCTATAAATAATTTATTCTTCTTCTTTTTTATCTTGATAAGTTTTAGAGATCTTTAACCCTAAATTTCGTTCTAACTTACGCAGGCCTTTACAGCGGCATGGAAAGCAGCATGTGGATCTTCAGGTTCTGTGAAGCTTTTCATACCAAAAGGGACTTTCTTACTCGGTCCCATTAAATTCGTTGGTCCCTGCAAGACCATTGATTCCATTACAGTTCTGATGCAGGTTATCATCTTGTTTCTTCATTTCTTTACTTTCCTTTCTTCTCATACAGATTGAATTTGTCCATTAATGTGTCATTTAATTCTCTCTGCAGGGTTTCTTGAAGGCAACCACAGATCTGAACAGGTATGGTTCTTCGGATGATTGGATCGAGTTTGGAGGGGTGGAAGGATTGACATTGACCGGATGGGTAGAAAAACCTGGTTGCAAGCTCAAAGGGCCAATCAAAATTATATAATCGTTCTCATGGGAATGCAGAATCTCCATTCATCTATGAATCATTGGGGAAATTGATTCAGGAACTATAAGGAAGAAAGCTTAAATCTTTCAGCTCTAAGTGAGAAATAGGGGAGAAATCAGAGAAGACCCATTACCTGGTGGCTGGTTGAATCCAAGAACATCATATTGACACCACCTCCAATCGCCTTTATCGCATTTGATATCGACAGAAACATCTTTAAGGACTCCAAATCCGGGGATAGTGAGGTCTTTCTTCTCTTCTTCATTGATCAAAACTAACCTTTCTTATCCTTTACAGAACTTCAATCTGAAATCAGAGGTTATATGAAACCCCTTCCCTAAGCTGCTCAGTGCTCTCTCCACAATCCCAACATGCCCATCACTCATCTCTGAATCTCTGAGTCTCCTCACTCTTATGAATCTAATGAGAAGAACAAAGATGTAGAGAAAGAGATAAGAGATGAGGAACAAATGTGAAGGGAAAAGGGAAGGTGGGTATCTGTAAATTGTAGGAAGGAAAGTTCCGTTTCATTGTTTCTGTTCTTGATGAACCACAATTGTAGGAAGCAAAGGAGCTGCGTCTTGGCCCTTCTCTTTCCCGGCCTATGGGATCCTCATTAGACTGTCGCTGGAGTTTGCGAAGCACTCACCAGTGCTGGTATAGGACGGAGTCAGACCTTGAGGCCTCCACTGCGGATCCCATAACGTCCTTGTGGCTGTTAAGGTCTCCAAGAGGGGGATTTGGAGCTGTTTAATTGAAGGGAAAAATTGGCATTTGAATTTTATTCTTAACACCATCCACTTAAAGGTGCTGAGTGTATATTTTAAAAACACAGGGGGTCGTACTGTATTTAGGGCAAACCTCAGGGGTCGCCGCATAATTTACCCTTTTTATTATTATTATTTTTATTGTGATCCGAGTTTTCATCGTTATTCCTATCAGAAAAATTGCTGTTATCAGCCTGTTTCTCTTCTTTGATAAACTCACTAGTACTTTAAAGCAACAGCCGATCACTGGTTTACTCAGTATTCTTTTTCTTATTAAAAGAATTGTATGCCATATGTTTGCCTATTCTATTAGGTCTCAATAGCATCTCTATGTGAAATGTTATTTTCCAATGCTCTCTATTAGCTCTGAAGCATGATGTTATTGTTCAATTCTTTCTTTCTGATATTAATTCTGTGTTATAGTTGTTTTTATGTATGTCTCATTTGACGGCAAGTTAAGTGTAAATTGTTCTTTATTTTCTCAATTGACAGGTCGACACAACTGCGTCTGAAAGGGAGTAGTTATTGCTTGTGAAAATCTCCGAGCTTGAAACCAGGTAGATCATATTGTGAATCAAGCAACTGGGTTGAACCTTCATATGTGAACATTATCTCTTTCTGTTGGACTTCGTGTTTGCTTGGCCAAATGGAACAAGAATCTGAATTACAAACAAGACATAAAAGTGATTCTGACATCCTTTTACAAAAGAAAAAGGAATCTCTCTTTCCTCTTATATATTAACTTTCCTTTTCCTTTGATGTAGGATGATTAATCTAATTGATGAGGTAGCTGAGGCAAGGTTGAAACATCTACAGGTAAGTGGCTGAGGAAGGTTCCTTTTGAGCTCTTCTGAATTGAAAGGTACCGCATGATTTTGTAATAGAAACACTGACTTTCCTAGATAAAGTGCATTTTAAGTTGAAATAATTTGATTAAATACCCATTTTGCATTATTGATTCAGTCATAAACAAATAACGTGAGAAGGAGGGAGGGAGAAACAGACTTCCCCAGATAAAGTGTATTGCTGGACTTAATACCCATTTTTCTGTAATGGTTCATCAATCATAAACAACATGAGTGAGAGAGGGAGAGAGAGAGAGATGGGTGATGGTATTTTCAATTGGAATTTGAACTGGGCAGGAGCAGAGGAGGAACTTTGGGAGTATTATTTGATGGCTGTATTCCGTTCAAGCTGAAGGTGAACTTTTATGGATTTAAGACCAGCACTGCTTTTCGGAGCTCAATGTTAGGAGATGAAAAAAAAAACATAAGGGAGGAAGCGGACGTGGAAGAAGAAGCTATTGAGGAGGGGGAGGAGGAAGAAGCCTCGTCTTCAAATTCTGTACTGCTAAAACCCTGACCGGAAAAAACCTTTAGAGTCATGAGACAAACTCTGTTAAGATTCGCTCCCCTCTATACTCGCCGCAATCTGCTCTCCCCTCCGAATTGCGGAAGACCAAACCCTTTTTCTGCTTCCATCATCAATGTCACTTCAACTCCTTCTTCGAAGCTGAGGAGCTAGTTCTTCTCATCCATCAACGACAACCCTCCTCCTGTTCCTGAGACCAGGTTAACCCAACCATAGAAGAAGAAAGCAGTTACGGTCAATTTCGAAAACATCAGAACCAACGTAGAAGAAATTGATTAAGGAAAACAGGCCTGTCCTATGCATCTTCTTCTACTCCCAATCCCTCCCTTTACTATAGCAGCCATCACAGTGGATTCTTCTATATTTAATTGCTTGCAATTTTATAATCTCTGTTCTTTTCTATGGCGCAGAGTTCAAGTTCTTGTTTTAGTCCCGAGGGAAATTACCTTGTCGCTACTTCTTGGGACAACCGGGTTTTTTGATCGCCGCCTCAATTGAATTTCTTCCTTCTTCCACTTTTCTCTTCCTTATTTTTTAGTCATTGTAATTTGTGCTATTTTGATGTGAGGATCGTAATCTACTCTGTTCTTATTTCCTTCTTCCTCTTTGGCTTTGGATTTTGGGTTTTAAATCTTAGTCCTGTTCATAGTCTGAGTTTTTCATAATTATTTTTGGAAGAGAGGGGAGAGAGAAGGAGAAGGATCGGGACAGGGACAGGGACAGGGAGAGAGATAGGTACAGGAATAGGGAGAGGGAGGGGGAGGGGGAGGGAGGAGAGAGAAAGGGAGAGGGAAAGAGTTCGGGATAAAGATAGAGGTAGGGAGACTGAGAGTGATTGGGTGGTCAGACATCTATATGATGGTCATAATGATGCATATGGTGGTCGAGATAAGTCGAAAGATTCCAGGCATTTGAAAGATGAACCGGATTACCACTACAGGAAAGGAAAAAAAGATCCAGTAAAGGTGCCCAGCATCATGGATGATGATCTGGAAAGGCGTGAAAAGAAACCATTGAGGTATACGATGTCATTTAATCATTGGATGTATCTTATATGCTGCTCTCTGCTTTTAGAGATGAAGAGGTAGAAGAAGATTGTGAAGATAGGGTTTAATTACAACTAGTGGAACAAGAAGAGGAGGATCTTGACTGAATTAAGGAGGAGAGCAGGAAAAGAAGGCAGGCCATACTAGAAAAATATAAACAACAAGAATCGCAAGCAGGTTGTACCTCATGGTCAAGCCTCAACTAAAGGTGTCATCCACTTCCAAGCTAATTGTGTTCTCTATATTTTGATGTTTTGGAGTTTTATTTTTAGTTTATGACTGCTTTCTTTGTGGCTTTTATTCATTGTTCATACTAAACCATAAATGCTTTGGATCAGAGAATGGTTCTCTCAATGTCGACAAGGCAGCAGAACAGTAACTTCCTCCAAAAGCGGTTAATTCTACATCTGTCATTTCTGTATGGAAATCACCTTCATGTAATGGAACTTTGTCACATGAGAGTACTTCTGGTGTTGGGGGTTTAGGGGATGGGACTCCAAAGGTTTGTAGATGACCAATTAACAATTAGATGTTTTTTAAATTTCTTGCATACGTGGGTAAGCATGATTTGCATGAATCAACCCCAAGCTTGTCTACCGTGGTTCTTTTGATTCCTTATGTGACCTTGGGTGGTTTATTTTTTATTTTTTGAGCCTGGATATAATAACTGCGATTACTTTAAGATGTTAATTTCACCAATTTGTGCAGAGTGAGAGATCAACAAATATGTTATGTGATAAAATTTTCGGAGAGAGACCTGCTGGAGTTCGTAAAACTGTAGATGTCGTTCTATTTCCTCTCCCCTCTAATTGCATTAAGCTCTTGCATTCTCACATTCAAAGTGTTGGCTTTCTTCTTTGTTTGCTGAACATTTAATGTAGATAATAGAAAGCTGAACTAGGTTTCTGGAAAATCGTGTATAATAGAAAACTGATTTGAATAACTAAATGAAGTATATGGTTTGTCCTGCCTGAGATAGCATGTTCAACTGAAGCCACTTTAGACCTGCTGGTAATCCAATGGTCTCTCCTTTTTCTTGTAATTTGTACATTCACCACATGAGCAGTATGTTATGGGTTTTTAGTGATGGCCTACTATTGCGGTTGGAGAAATGTGTTTTGGCATTCATGGATGCTTTCCATAGCGATGTATTATAATCCAGCGATTGATAGAATATTTCTTTTATATGTTGTCATCTATTTTTCTTATAAATTTGTTAATTATTGTGACTTTACGAGATTGAAAAAGGT
This sequence comes from Telopea speciosissima, assembly GCF_018873765.1. Lineage (NCBI taxonomy): Eukaryota > Viridiplantae > Streptophyta > Magnoliopsida > Proteales > Proteaceae > Telopea > Telopea speciosissima. The sequence continues at coordinate 10,052,803 of NC_057916.1, forward strand.
TTCACTGGTGAACCATATCTAGAGACTTCTAGGACTTTGTCTATAGTTGGTTGAATGTGATCACATCTTCATGAAGATATTGATAGAACATAAAATCCATCAATAAAGCAATAGTATTTTTTAATAACTAGCTAAAGAAAATCGGTAAAGACCTCTTAAGGAGTTGCCTAGTTTGGGAGTTTTAACGTGTTAAAAAATTTGGGTGCAACTCTGGATTTAGGAGTCAAATACAACAGTTAACACTTAGACAACCCAGCACTTTAATATAAATAACAAATTAAAGTGGTTGAAATTTAAATCTGATTCCAAATTAATATTTGAACCATTAAACAATCCGACACTATCACATCGAGCAAATTAAACTTGCTGAAACTTAAATTTAATTGCAAATGAACATACTATGCTAATTTTAAAGGGAATTGCATACTTATGCTAAACTTCTAAAATGTTGCTTGGTATTGCAACTTATTTAAATAAAAAAAAGCTCGGTATTATAGTACAGTGATTCTGTAGGTCAAAAGTAAACTCAATGTATCTAGTTCAGCTGCCCTATAAGAAAACCTCTTTGACCTGACGTAGTCTGTTGGACCTAAGGAAAAGCCATGTGTACTGACTTAAGAAAAAATGATCAGGAATTTTACTTGAGTTCTTGCAAATGGTAACATTTACCGAGCTGATTATGAAGGCCTTTATTGTATCAACTGTGAGGAGTATAAGGTGGTACCCGTCTTTGATTTTCGGAAATCTTTGTTGCTTTATCAACTCTTTTACCAATATGTGCCATGTATGAAGTGTAAAAACTCCTAGGTAGACACATGCAGAGGTTCTGCCAGCTGTGCCCAAGCACATGTAGAGATGAGATTCACCATTCAACCAACCAGAAATTATTTCAAAGAACAAAAAATTTGACCCGATAGAATGTGTAATGTTGATCACACAATTATTTTTGTAGATATGACAGACACAAATGTCTATCATAGAATTGATTTCTTTTGAATACATATTGTGCCGTATAGGTATATGGCCATTATTAAGAATATAATGGATGGGGAGGCTATAATCATATTTTCGGTGGCGGATCGTTCCCTGGTGGAAGCCAATCAATTATTGGCCATTTCCCCTGCATTTGTACCATATGTTTTAATATGCTGTTATGCATAGGCTGTCCTCATTGTCTAACTGTTAACTATTATTTCTATTTGCATATATTGTTATTTATGTTCTTTTCTTTCATTCCTAGACCTCAGGGAGGTTGAATATTGTGTCCACTGTATGTCTTTTCTATTGGCATTGATTGTGTGATTGAATTGAGTATAAAGAATAACCACTTTCTGCATTTGCTGGAACATGACATTACTACCTTTTAAAGAGTTAATTCTTCTAAATATTCCCTTGGATAATTTGATGAAGAGTCATGTTTACATTTTCTAAACACAAAATTTCCTGTATTTTGCTCTGGTTAAAAATGCAGGATGAGAGGGAACTACTTGAAAACAACTGTTGCCTCAGGCACCTAAAGCCTTGAAAATGAGAGGAGGACAACTTCTTCTTTGCCTTATCGAAGTATCAAAAATCCTTGGAAGAGATTCTAAGTCAAAATCCAAACTCCGTGCAGCCTTCTTTTCGTTTGGATGAGGTGAGGATGATAAACGTCCCCCTTTGGTTTGACTGAATTGTTCACTTTTGCCTCTCTCTGTGTCTTCAATAAATGCTAACATGAAATATAGGTAACGGTTTTCAGCTGTTGATTGGGTTAACATTTTCCCCCATTCTTTTATTGACTAGATTATTCTTCTTCTTCTTCTTTTTTTTTGGGGGGGGGGAGGGGGAGGGTGGTGTTGGGGGCACACCATTGTTTTGGAAGTAATCATAAATATCACAGGAATCTTAGAGAGAGAATTAAGAATATTATTTTACAAGCTGACATTACAAGACATACTTTTTTGCTCTAGCATACTATTTTAAAGCATACTAGGTGATTGTTTTGTTTTAAGAGGGTTATGTGGACCAGGAAAAATAAGAATGAATCAATTTCTTTTGAGGCCAAAATAAATGTTTCTTCAGAGCATGAAACCTCCATGGGATAAAAGGTTACAGAAAAATATTGAAGGTGGATAAGTTTAGGTTTTCATTTATTTATTTTTTATCATTATTGTATTTGGTGGCAGAAAATGTAATTTAGTATGTCGGGCTCAATGTTCTTGTTTGGCTTTGGATTTTGGGTTTTAAATCTTAGTCCAGTTCTTAGTCTGAGTTTTTCATAATAATTTTTAGAAGAGAGGGAGAGAGAGAAGGAGAAGGAGAAGGAGAAGGATCGGGACTGGGACAGGGAGAGAGATAGGTACAGGAATAGGGAGGGGGAGAGGGAAAGGGAGAGGGAAGAGTTCGGGATAAAGATAGAGGTAGGGAGACTGAGAGTGGTTGGGTGGGCAGACATCTATATAATGGTCATAATGATGTATATGGTGGTCGAGATAGGTCGAAAGATTCCAGACATTTGAAAGATGAACCGAATTACCATTACAGGAAAGAAAAAAAAGATCCAGTAAAGGTGCCCAACATCATGGATGATGATCCGGAAAGGCGTGAAAAGAAACCACTGAGGTATACAATGTCATTTAATCATTGGATGTATCCTAGCTCACTTCAAATTTATCTTATATGCTACTCCCTGCTTTTAGAGATGAAGAGGTAGAAGAAGATTATGAAGATCAACTAGCGGGACAAGAAGAGGAGGATGTTGACAGAATTAAGGAGGAGAGCAGGGAACGAAGGCAAGCCATACTAGAAAAATATAAACAACAGCAACAGCAGTCACAAAAGCAGGTTGTACCTTATGGTCAAGCCTCAACTAAAGGTGTCGTCCACTTCCAAGCTAATTGTGTTTTCTATATTTTGATGTTTTGGAGTTTTATTTATAGTTTATGACTGCTTTCTTTGTGGCTTTTATTCACTGTTCATACTAAACCATAAATGCTTCGGATCAGAGATTGGTTCTCTCAATGTCGACAAGGCAGCAGAACAGATACTTCCTCCAAAAGCAGTTAATTCTACATCTGTCACTTCTAAGGGTAGGAATGATAATCCCGAGGCTGATGTCCCCGAGCCTACATTTTCTGTATGGAAATCACCTTCACGTAATAGAACATTGGCACATGAGAGTACTTCTGGTGCTGGGGGTTTCGGGGATGGGACTCCAAAGGTTTGTAGATGACCAATTAACAATTAGATATTTTTTAAATTTCTTGCATACGTGGGTAAGCATGATTTGCATGAATCAACCCCAAGCTTGTCTACAATGGTTCTTTTGATTCCTTATGTGACCTTGGGTGGTTTGTTTTTAATATTTTGAGCCTGGATATAATAACTGCGATTACTTTAAGATGTTAATTTCTACTGCTTCATAAGTTCATAGTCACAATTTCACCAATTTGTGTAGAGTGAGAGATCAGCAGATATGTTCTGTGATGATATTTTCGGAGAGAGACCTGCTGGAGTTCGTAAAACTGTAGATGTCGTTCTATTTCCTCTCCCCTCTAATTGTATTAAGCATTTGCATTCTCACAAGTGTTGGTTTTCTTCTTTGTTTTCTGAACATTGAATGTAGATAATAGAAAGCTGAACTAGGTTTCTGGAAAATCGTGTATAATCGAAAACTGATTTGAATAACCAAATGAAGTATATGGTTTGTCCTGCCTGAGATAGCATGTTCAACTGAGGCCACTTTGGACCTGCTGATAATCCCATGTTCTCTCCTTTTTCTTGTAATTTGTACATGCACCACATGAGCAGTATGTTATGGGTTTTTAGTGATGGCCTGCAATTGCGGTTAGAGAAATGTGTTTTGGCATTCATGGATGCTTTCCATGGCGATGTATTGTAATCCAGCGATTGACAGAATATTTCTTTTAGATGTTATCCTCTATTTTTCTTAAAAAATTGTTATTTATTGACTTTGTGAGATTGAAAAAGGTTTCACTGGTGAACATATCTAGAGACTTCTAGTACTTTATCTATAGTTGGTTCATTGTGATCACATCTTCACGAAGATATTGATAGAACACAGAATCCATCAATAAAGCAATAGTATTTTTTAGTAACTAGCGAAAGAAAATAGGTAAAGACCTCTTAGGGAGTTGCCTAGTTTGGGAGTTTTATCGTGTTAAAAAAATGAGTGCAACTCTGGATTTAGGAGTCAAATACAACAGTTAACACTTAGACAACCAAGCACTTTAATGTGAATAACAAATTAAAGTGGCTGAAACTTAAATCTGATTCCAAATTAACATCTGAACCATTAAACAACCCGACACTATCGCATCGAGCAAATTAAACTTGATGAAACTTAAATTTGATTGCAAATGAACATACTATGCTAATTTTAAAAGGAATTGCGTACTTGTGCTAAACTTCTAAAAAGTTGCTTGGTATTGCAACTTATTTAAATAAAAAAAGCTGGGTATTATAGTATGGTGGTTTTGTTGATCAAAAGTAAACTCAATCAGGTATCTACTCCAGTTGCCCTATAAGAAAACCTCTTTGACCTGACGTAGTCTGTTGGACCTATGGAAAAGCCATGTGTACTGCCTTAAAGAAAAAATGATCTGGAATGTCCGGAAATTGACCACTCTGCCCTTTTTTTCCCTCTTGACTCTTGCAAAATTTCATCTTCTGATCCTTACAAGGGTGTGGGTTGGTGAAGCTGCAATGATTTACTGAACAGAAAATGGAATATCTAGGACTGAGATGTCGATGGAATTGCTATTCCTTTGTTGTTTTATCTTTTTTCTTTTAATTTTTTAGGGTTATTCTGCTTTGTTCTTGTTGGGTCTTTATAAAATTTCTTGTTATTTATCCCTGAGTGGGTTGTCATTTTTTTTGTTTTTGCTATAAAATGCATAATAATGTGGTAGTGGAGTTATTTTACTCCCACTTGTATTATACTTCATTTATCAGAAATAGTGGAGTTTTTTTACTCCCACTTGTATTATACTTCATTTATCTGTTTTCTTCAGATTCCCTGCAACCCTCACGAGGGGTGTTTAAACCCTTTATTTTTTGCATCTTTGTTGCCATGGTCATCAATATCTTTAGCTTATTATTTTAGGTTATTGAATGGAAATACTGTGTTATGATTCTTATTTTTATTGCTTGTGCTGATTTCAATATCTCTTGCTTTTTCTACAGGGTGGATTTACCAATTAGCATTTTGACCAGGATTTTAATTTCTTGCTACCGAAGAAGATCCTGTTACAAAGAAGGTTAGAAGTTACTTGTCAATGAAATCTGTAGTGATTATGTTTCAGTGACTGTTTCTATTGTTTTTCCTACTACTGCAACCACCCTCTTCCCCCCCCCAAAAAAAAAAAAAAAAAAAAAAGAAGGGGGAAGCATCATTGCCCTCATTTTAATTTAGCTTTGTAAACTATGTCTGCAGACTGTGAAGAGGATGCTTCTCAATATTAAGCAAAAAGACATTGGTTCCTTAATTACAAGCTCCCCTGGTGAGGATCCGAAGATGTTGGTGAATTTCTAAGATCTTCTAGAAAAAATATTTGTCTTAGATCCAGAGAAGAGAATGATAGTATCTCAAGCATTGAGGCATTCATTCATCACAGGCAAGTGACCAAAGATGCTGATTTTATGACCCCAGAAATGCTGTTGAGCTAGATACATGTACATTATGATCTCAATTTATTTTTAGCTCTCTAATCATTGGGCATTTCTTTGTCTTTATCTCCCTGTGATTGCCTAAGAGGATTGACATAGTGTAATTGGCGTGGATGAAATGCGGAGAAGATGATGTTTGGTCTGAAGACCTTCCTACATGGCGGTTCTTTCAGTGGGATGGCTTCTGTTTCTATTGTAAGACAACTCGCCAAAGGCGTTTACATCTTTTGTGATCATTCTTAATGATGGGCTTTGAGAAGATTTATCACATTTATCCCCCCCTTGAAATTTTTGTTTGAAGTTTGAAAACAGTGTGCAGCAACCTTTTGCAGGCTTTAGTGCATTAGAAAATTCACACCAATGCTAGTTACTAAATTAAACTCAATGAGGTTGTGAAAAGTGTTCCTATGGCTTTTGGAAAAGATAGACTCGACATAATCTTTTCCTTTCAGAAAGCGTCCATCTTACCTTGGATTTCATCTTTCCAATATTTTGTGGATACTTGGATATAAATTTTTTTGGTTGTCCACATTTTTTTCATTTATCCAAATCACTTGGGTCCTGGAGTCTAATTCTATTTTTCATTCAATGTTTCATCCAGGGCAATGATGCAACCAATCAGTGCTTTACATGCTTAGAAGGCAACCAAAAGAAGGTACCCTGGTTTGTTTTTTAGGCAGCTTATTGTGAAACCCTTGAAACTACTTTGCATGTTCTTAACTATAAAATTGGGCTCCTGAACTGTTTTCAGACTTGGAGGAATTAACCAGAAGAATTTTACAACCTGAAGTTGAATGGTCCATTTCTTCCTTGCCTATTAGAGCTCTCATGCCTGTTTGCATGTACATGTTCCTGCATTGTGTGCGTGCGTGTATGTGTAGAAATAGAGGTTCAATTTCTGTAATATGGAATATTTTAATTTTTATTGGTACACCCTCCTACAAGTAACCAAAAAAAAAGAAAAAAATAGATTCTTAAGGTGAATAATCATAGTTTATATTCTGGTAGTGGCTAAATTATGATTAGAAACCTTTAAACTACATTACATCTGATCTTGGTTTGGTGGTTCTGGAGGCTTTTGCACTGGCGATGAGAGGTTGCAGTGCTGCAGTTAATGTTCAAATTGGTTAGTAGTTGCATCCGATTTTAATTTTCTTTTCTTTAACATGATCCGAGAGTTTTAAGCTTTTTATGTTTTTCCTGATAGGAAACATAGGTTTAGTGTTGTCTCTTCATTCTGTGGTGTATAACAATGGTTTTTGGTTTTTCTAGGACATAGGTGCTAAGTTCGTGGAATTTCAGTAAGTTCTTCATCTCTAATCCTATTACTCCATTTTGTTATGGTTCTGGTTGTTTCAGGTATTTCGTTTCATGCATATTTATAAGGAGATCATGTAAATGTTGTTACTTGTATGGTTGATCATACTCAGGAAACCTTGGAGATTTGCACATTTAGTTGGATGCATTCCTCATCTTGCCTCTAGCCTGCATTGCTCTTTTCAATGACAGCCTAGAGTGGTCAATGAGATGGCTGATGAGTTGGCCAAGCAAGGCGTTTTACTCTTGAGATTCTGTTATGGGCATAGTACTAAAACTCGCGAAATTTCGGTCGAGATATCGAATATATCGAGTATCTCGACCTGTCCGAAACGAAACGCAAGTCCGATATGAAAAAATGCAATATATCGAATATTTCGGAAATTTCGGTGAAATTTCGGAAATTTCGATCATCTCGTTTTGGAAATTTCGGAAATCTCGGTAATTTAGGTCATCTCGTTTCAAAATTTTCGGAAATCTCGGTCATTTTTGGCATTTTACACCCACAGAAAAATACCATATTTCGACGAAATTTCGGTATCTCGGAAATTTCAGTCAGACCGAAACACCGAAACGAAACGAGATTTAGTACCATGGTTATGGGAATACCATTCCATTATGAGGTGTGGGCTTTTATAGGGGGCGGGGCTGTAGATCTTTGTTGTTGTATATTATCTGTGCTCTTGCCTCCTTGGAGGCCTGTTATACCATATTACCTTTCATTTTATAAAATTTATGTTAATTAAAAAAAATATATTGTTAGTGTTACCAATAAAAGTGTTCCATATGTTTCAGATATTCTTTTTTCCCTTCTAATCATTTCCCTCATAGATATCTTCTGAACTTTTGACTCATGAGTAGGTTTGATTTATCTGTTGCTTGATATACTTTCAGAGCTTGTGTGGGTATCCCTTATTCATGTACACCATATTTTTGCAACTTCAGGTTCTGATGGTGCTTTCAATTTTTGGGAAAAGGACCGTAAACAGAGACTTAAGGTTTGGTTACCTTCTTTCTGTTTAATTCTTATCTAACCCCAATGGTTGTTGTTGGTTTCATTGAATGGCAATTATTTTTGTATGATATTTCACTACTAATTACCAGCCTGTTTGTGGAGGATAAGCAAATTCTTAATGAGAAGATGATGTAGAGAAGATTTACCAAAATCTGTGGAATATGAGTTGGAACCTAAGAAAAATGCTCACTTTGGATAATTCTCCTGGTGTATGGTCTGAAACCCAACCCTAAATTGAGATTAGGGCAGAATTTGCAAAGGCTCTAAAAGGACAGAATAGGCTAATTAGGAAACAAAAAACAGTGACTGCAGGAACTGGGTAGGCCACAGAAACAGCATAGATGATTAGAAGATTAAAACAGAAATGAAGGAAATCGAAAGCTCATTTACAGAATGGGGGATATTTTGTTACTCAAAACTACAGAGCTGTTGAGCTTGAAACTTGGGTTGAGTAACCGTTTCGATCAAACCTATCAGTGGTTAAAACAGGACAGATATCTCTGGCTAATAATACAGGGTGTGATCGGGACTGATATGGGAACTAACAGAAACAGAGCAGGGGTGTGGAAAGTGGTAACAGCAGGTGTTAAAGTAGTGTTAGAAGATCAGAATCAATAGAGAATGAGGGGGGCTTAATTATGATTAGAAACCTTTGTTCTGTTTGCCCTCATTACTTTTTGTGAAACTGCATTACATATGATCTATGGTTTGGTGGTTCTAGAGGCTTTTGCACTGGTGATGAGAGGTTGCAGTGTTGCAGTTGATGTTTGAATTGGTTAGTAGTTTTAACTTTTTTGTTGAATAATGTAAACCAGAATACCTTGGGGGGTATTCTGGTCTTTCTACAGTTTATTTTATGTTTTAAGTTGTTTTATGTACTGCCTAGCTATGTTGGCTATGGCAGGGTTAGTTTTGTCATGTAATTATAATTTTAAAGTTATAAATAAAGGGCTTGGCTGATCACAATCGATCATTCAAGCATTCACCAAATTCTGGTTTTGATAACATTTTTCATGTTTTTCCTGATAGGAAACATAGGTTTAGTGTTGTCTCTTCATTCTGTGGTGTATAGCAATGCTTTTTGGTTTTTCTAGGACTTAGGTGCTCCATCAGGCAAAACCTCGATAAAAGTCCTAGTCCAATACAGCGAGGCCCACTATTATCTGTTGGCATTTTCATTGGTAATTTTTGTTCAATTTCAATGCCTCGCTTCTCTTTGTTCTATTGGGTTCATTTTATTTTCCTTATTTTGTTTTTGTTTCAATTGCTATGCTTAGGTTATTCTCTGTATCCCTTCTTTCTTATATTTAAAAAAGAAAGATAGTCATTGAAGAGAAAAGGAATTTTTTCAATAATGATTAATAACTCTCGTCGCTCTCTTTTTTCCTTCTAAACAGTTGTGTGTGTGTACAGGAGGGCATAATAACCCAGAAGTGAAGTTTGGGCTTTTCTTAGCCCATAAGTGTCACTAATCCGTGCTGTGATGTACATGGTGGCACAATGCTTGGGTGCAATGTGTGGTGTAGGGCTAGTAAAGGCCTTCCAAAAGTCTTACTATGTGCAGTATGGTGGTGGGGTGAACGAGATCGCCGATGGCTACAGAAAAAGTGTGGGTATGGCAGCTGAATTTATTGATACTTTCATCCTTGTCTACAATGTTTTCTCTGCTATTGATCCCAAGAGAAGTGCCAGAGACTCCCATGTCCCTGTAAGTTCACCTTAGTGGGTGGGACAACCAGGTTTTTTTTATCGCCGCCACAATTGAATTTCTTCCTTCTGCCTCTTTTCTCTTCTTGATTTTTTAGTCATTCTGTCGCAGTGCACATTCTAATATGCAATATTTTGAAGTGAAGCTTGTAATTTAATCTTTATGCATTTCTATTTATGTGTGAAACTTGATAAGGTTTTAAGAACCGATTTGAGTTTAAAATCCTTAGTTGGCTTGGCAAGATGTATGTAAAATTGCACGTGTTGATTATTCAACTTACGCACATGAGTCGTACGAAACTACAGCTGGCACGTATCTCTGATGCCACCTCCTCTATGTAAATATTTTCCATTGACCGTTTTTTGTTTGCACATGTGACCAATATAAGGCTGGAGCTGTGTCCGTATAACAATGATTAACATCTATTTAGCTGATATAATGAAGAAGCTTAATTCAATTCATGTGGTAAGCTAGGTTGATTCTAACAATGTTTTAGGCTGGAGGTCATGGGTAAGAGATTCCTTGACAATATTTGACATTTTGGGGAAACCAGGGGGGTAGATGGCTGCATCAATTGCATCATTCTTGGGTTTTCTTTTCCATATGTTTGCCTATTCTACTAGGTCTCAATAGCATCTCTATGTGAAATGTTATTTTCCAATGCTCTCTATAAGCTCTGAAGCATGATGTAACTGTTCGGTTCTTTCTTTCTGATATTAATTATGTGTTATAGTTCTCTATATGTATGTCTCATTTGATGGCAAGTTAAGTGTAAATTGTTCTATATTTTTTCAATTGACAGGTCGACACAACTGTGTCTGAAAGGGAGCTGTTATTGCTTGTGAAAATCTCCGAGCTTGAAGTCAGGTAGATCATATTGTGAATCAAGTAACTGGGTTGAACCTTCATATGTGCACATTATCTCTTTCTGTTGGACTTCGTGTTTGCTTGGCCAAATGGAACAAGAATCTGAATTACAAACAAGACATAAAAGTGATTCTGACATCCTTTCACAAAAGAAAAAGGAATCTCTCTCTCCTCTTATATATTTATTTTCCTTTTCGTTTGATGCAAGATAATTAATCTAACTGATGAGGTAGTTGAGGCAAGGTTGAAACATCTGCAAGCAAGTGGCTGAGGAAGGTTCCTATTGAGCTCTTCTGAATTGAAAGGTACCGCAAGATTTTATGATAGAAACCCTGAATTTCCCAGATAAAGTGTATTTTAAGTTGAAAGAATTTGATTGAATACCCATTTTGCTATATTGATTCAGTCATAAACAAATAACATGAGAAGGGGGGAGGGAGAAACACTGACTTCCCCGGATAAGGTGTATTGCTGGACTTAATACCCATTTTTCCGTAGTGGTTCATCAGTCATAAACAACATGGGTGACAGAGGGAGAGAGAGAGATGGGTGATGGTGTTTTCAATTGGAATTTGAACTGGGCAGGAGCAGAGGAGGAACTTTGGGAGTATTATTTGATGGCTGTATTCCATTCAAGCTGAAGGTGAACTTTTATGGATTTAAGATCAGCACTGTTTTTCAGATCTCAATGTTAGGAGATGAAAAAAAAACATTAGGGAGGTAGCGGACGTGGAAGAAGAAGAAGCCTTGTCTTCAAATTCTGAACTGCTAAAACCCTGACCGGAAAAAATCCTTAGTGTCATGAGATGAAATCAGTTAAGATTCGCTCCCCTCTATACTCGCCGCAATCTGCTCTCCCCTCCGAATTGCAGAAGACCAAACCCTTTTTCTGCTTCCATCATCAATGTCACTTCAACTCCATCTTCAAAGCTGAGGGGTTGTTCTTCTCATCTATCAATGAAATCCCTCCTCCCGTTCCCGAGACCAGGTTAACCCAACCATAGAAGAAGAAAGAAGTTCCGCTCAATTTCGAAAACATCAGAACCGAAGGTAGAAGAAATTGATTTAGGAAAATAGGCCTGTTCTATGCATCTTCTTCTACCCCCAATCCCTCCCTTACTATAGCAGCCATCACAATGGCTTCTTTTATGTGCAATTGCTTGTATAATCTCTGTTCTTTTCTATGGCGCTGAGTTCAAAATTCTTGTTACATTCCCGAGGGAAATTACTTCGTTGCTACTTCTTGGGACAACCAGGTTTTTTATCGCCGCCTCAATGGAATTTCTTCGTTCTTCCTCTTTTTCTCTTCCATATTTTTTAGTCATTCTAATTAGTGCTATTTTGAAGTGAAGATCATAATCTACTCTGTTCGCATTTCCTTCTTCCTCTTTTCTCTCTTTTATCTTCATTGAGTTCCAGAAGCAAGCATATTAAGGACCGGTTCCATATTCATCAGAATCCGTTTTCTATGCTGTTGTTGAAATCATCTATGCTTTACAGTTGTAGAAGCGAACTCCAGAGCCACCAAGAACAATCCACCTTTGCGGAGCCTTTGGTTCTCACAACGCCTTTTGTTACCTAAATACCCCTTCCCACATGGAAGGCGCCTATACTACCATTGCCGCCGCCAAGAACAATCCACCTCTAGTTTTGTTTCATGATTTTCATCCTGGTTTACTGCACCGCGGGTACCTCTGGTGGGTATTCCATTCTTTTTGCTTCTTTCACTGTTTTCTGGTGTTTACAATTTGATTATAAACAATTGTGTGTGTGTGTGCGTGTGTGTGTATAGGAGGGCATATTGACCCAGTAGTGACGTTTGGTCTTTTCTTAACCCTTAAAGTGTCACTAATCCGTGCTGTGATGTACATGGTGGCACAATGCTTGGGTGCCAGGTGTAGTGTAGGGCTTGTAAAGGCCTTCCAAAAGTCTTACTATGTGCAGTATGCTGGTGGGGCGAACGAGATTTCCGATGGCTTCAGAAATGGTGTGGGTTTGGCAGCTGAAATCATTGGTACCTTCGTCCTTGTCTACAATGTTTTCTCTGCTACTGATCCCAAGAAAAGTGCTAGAGATTCCCATGTCCCCGCAAGTTCACCTGTTTTACTTGGAAAACAGAGCATTATTAGAAGCGAAATAGAAAGCATTTTCAATTCTCTTGTTAACCCCCATGGAAAAACGTTCTAATAGAGAACTTTTGCTCCTCTCAATTCACCGTGGTTGAATGATAACCTTGTTCCTTTAGGAAAGAGAAGAAAATTATGATACAACAACAACAGAGGGGCAAGAAGCTCCATCAGGAAAAACCTCCAAAAAAGTCCTAGTCCAATACAACGTGGCCCACTATTATCTGTTGGCATTTTCATGGATGATTGTTGTTCAATTTCAATGCCTTGCTTCACTTTGTTCTACTGGGTTCATTTTATTTTCCTTCTTATATTTAAAAAAGAATGATAGTCATTGAAGAGAAAGGAATTTTTTCAAATAATGATTAATAACTCTCGTCTCTCTCTTTTATCCCTTTAAACAGTTGTATGTGTGTACAGGAGGGCATAATAACCCAGCAGTGACGTTTGGGCTTTTCTTAGCCCATAAAGTGTTACTAATCCGTGCTGTGATGTACATGGTGGCACAATTCTTGGGTGCAATGTGTGGTGTAGGGCTAGTAAAGGCCTTTAAAAAGTGCAGTATGGTGGTGGAGCGACGAGATCACCGATGGCTGCAGCGAAGGTGTGGGTTTGGCGGCTGAATTTATTGATACTTTCATTCTTGTCTACACTGTTTTCTTTGCTACTGATCCCAAGAGAAGTGCCAAAGACAACCAGGTTTTTTTATCGCTACCACAATCGAATTTCTTCCTTCTTCCTCGTTTCTCTTCTTTATTTTTTAGTCATTCCCTCGCCGTGCACATTCTAATTTGCGCTATTTTGAAGTGAAGCATTAAATCTAATCTTTATGCATTTCTTTTTATGTGTGAAACTTGATAGGGTTTTTAGAGCCGATTTGAGTTTAAAATCGTTAGTTGGCCTGGAAGATGTATATAAAATTGCGCGTGGTGATTATTCAGCTTAAGCACATGAGTCGTACGAAACTACAGCTGGCACGTATCTCTGATGCCACCTCTTCTATATAAATATTTTCCATTGACCGTTTTTGGTTTGCACATGTGACCAATATAAGGCTGGAGCTGTGTCCGTATAACAATGGTTAACATCTATTTAGCTAATATAATGAAGAAGCTTAATTCTATTCATGTGGTAAGCTAGGTTGATTGTAACAATGTTTTAGGCTGGAGGTCATGGATAAGACTGTAAGAGATTCCTTGACAAGGATTGGTTTTTATATTAGGGTAAATTACAAGGCGACCCCCTGACGTTTGCCCTAAATACAATACGATCCCCTTTGTTATGATCCGAGTTTTCATCGTTATTCCCATAAGAAAAATTGCTGTTATCAGCCTGTTTCTCTTCTTTAATAAACTCACTAGTACTTTAAAGCAACAGTCGATCACTGGTTTACTCAGTATTCTTTTTCTTATTAAAAGAATTGTATGACATATGTTTGCCTATTCTATTAGGTCTCAATAGCATCTCCATGTGAAATGTTATTTTCCAATACTCTCTAGTAGCTCTGAAGATTGAGAGTTAAATTGTGTGAATATGCTGCCAAGAACCCCCTTCGAATTCCGAAGGTACTCCCTTCTTTCAACGTAATTTAACCTTCTTTCGTTATTTGCGTATCAATGGCTTCTACTTGGAGGTTATTTTGGTTTCCTTTTCTTTGCTATAGATTGCCAAGTATCTTGAACAAAGGTGCTCAATAGAGTTGGCTTCTTCTAAATTGGTGATGCTCGACCACTGTTTGATTTGATGGCAATGATACTGAAGAAGCTTCCATCTATGGGTTCTGTTGCGAAGGCAACTGTTAGGTCATTGTTGATTCTGGCTCATGTAATTTCTTTAGCATCTGTGACCTTGCATTTACAACAGGTAGGAATTTGATCACCTTTTTTATTTTCATCTTAATTTGGTGTGCTTCATTTCTGCTGACTGAAAATGAATCTCTTTGATAACAATATTTTTTAAAACTGAACTGGGTGCTGGACCATTTTGTTCTGGTAGTTTGCAGTCCTGGTCAATTAAGAAGGGATAGAATTTTGCTACATACAAGAGTCCTTATGATCAATATTTTATAAGCAAGTTATGATTAAAGCATGCACGTTCATTTATATATGCGAGTCTGATAATCAAGTCTCTCTACTGGTGAATATACTTCCAATTTAAGCTTCTGTTTGTACATGTCAAAATTTTGGCTATATTAAATTTAATTGGGTTCCTCAATCATGAATTTCTTTGGAATGAAGGATTTATACTTTGCGCAGATTGTGCATGCCACACTGGATAACTGCGAACCAGATATAAATCTTGTAGATGATGGTGAAAGGGGGGAGCCAAATCACAATTGGGTTAATGAAGTATTTAGATGTGAAGCAAGAGGTGGTGTGGGTGTTGGCATTGATCTCAGCTTGAGCTACCTTAGGCCAAGACAAGAAAAAAAAGATTGCACTCTATTAACTCAGTAATAATGAGCAACCTTACATGTTTTAACTCCAAAAATGAGGCCCTTCATTATCATATTCTTGATTCATTATGCATTTTTTTTATGGAACTTTTTTCTTTCCATTCCTCCAAAGATTTAAAAAAAAAATAAAAAAAAATTGTAGTGGACTGTGGTTAATACACTGGTTTACTTGCACAACAGAGAAGAGATTGAAAATCGAAAAATATGGGCTCAAATTTGTGTCCAGAAAATAGTAGAATTGCCTAAGGAGAGCACGACAATGCACCAGGTTTGAGATCCAATGGTCGCTTACTTTGATAATGGGAAGCATTGGGTTCCTCGGCAGGGGTTAACCATGGTTGTTCTGTCTGATATGTGCTACTTTGTGGACACTGCAGGTATTTTGTTGCCATTTCTTTTCACTCTCTCGCTAAAACTTCTTTTTCATTATACTTGATGTAAGATATTGATGTTTTTTTGCCAGTTGGATGATGTAGGAATTATACAGATTTGTAATTAGGCTTATGATATGAAACTCTTTACGATATGCAGGAAGCTGGTTATTGACAATATTAACCTTCAATTTCATGTTTTATTTCTCTCTTTCTCTCCCATGCATTCTCTTTTTTTTTTTATGAATAAAAAAACTTTTATTAGAAGAGAGACAAGCTATGCAGACATAAAGTAACTCTGAATCTTCTCTTTAATTGCTATGGAAAATTTTTCTTTAAGTCATTAACCACTATGTAGATATTTTTTGGACCTCATCATTGCCACAACTTTTTCTTTTGGCCACAGAGGCATTCCATTTATTTGAGTTATTGTTTCAGAAGCTCATGTGAGACAGTTTTAACAATCCTATCCAAATAATTACTTACAAATAATTTGGCCTAAATAAATAATTATATACCTACTGTTCATTTCTTATGTATTTTTTACCTCGTATATTTATTTACTTTTATCTTTATTGTTGCCCGGTGATCATACAGTAGGGTTGAGCATTAGGCTTCCTGGTTCTATTTGGTCTGGTTACTTGTGAGTCTTGTATTTTAATTTTTAAGCATTGATTTTTAGGTTTAACCACATCTTTATTCTCATTTAAAACTCTCACATTTCATGTTTATACATCTCTGTATCCAACTTATTCCCCCTCCAAATATTTCTTTCTTATCTGAATCTTATGTTTATTTTTACTCCAAACAATTTTGGTTGTCCCTCCATTGCTTACATACAGGAAATGAACAGTTGATTCTAGCTGTTGTCATTCGACATCTGGATCACAAAAATGTTACACATGATCCGCAAATTAATTCTGATATTGTTCAGATTGCTAACGCTTTGGCTCGACAACTCAAAACACGAGTCGTAGTCTCTGAAATTGGGATTATCAGTGGTCTATGCAGGCATTTGAGGAAGTCTCTTCAGGCAACAGTTGAATTGGTAGGACAGCAAGAGTCAAACTTGAACATTTCAGTCCCGATCTTCATTGAAGACTTCTTATTGGAAATTGCTAAAGGAGTAAGTGCTATGCATATTCATTGCATGTTGTTTTTGTGGGTACTCCTAATTTTTCTCTCTGGGGTTTTTGTTGTGCCAAATAATCTATTTTTGAGTTGGCTTCTTCTAGATGAGTGATGCTCGTCCACTATTTGATTCGATGGCAATGACACTGGAGAATCTTCCATCTATGGGTTCTGTTGCGAAGGCAACTGTTGGGTTATTGTTGATTCTGGCTCATGTAATTTCTTTAGCATCTGTCACCTTGCATTCACAGCAGGTATAATTTGATCTCCTTTTTTATTTTCATCTTAATTTGGTGAGCTTCATTTCTGCTGATTCAAAATGAATTTCTCTTTGATAACAATATTTTTTTGAGACCTAACTGGGTGCTGGACCATTTTGTTCTGGTAGTTTGCAGCTGGTCATTTAAGAAGGGATAGAATTTTGCTACATACAAGAGTCCTTATGAACAATATTTTATAAGCAAATTATCTCTTAGATCTAATGATATTTTGAGGAACCAAGTTGGTTGCATCTTTTGCAACCAATAAATTATTATATTCTATAACTCATCTAATTTTGGGGATTTTCTTTTGAAATATATGCTATAGGAGAGAATTTCTGCGTGTGTTGGGGGGGGGGGGCATGCTTGCTTCATCCCTTATCCCTTTCTTGATTGTCTTGTACTGGTTAGAAGGGTATAACAAGTATCTTTTTTAGTATGTTAATTTGGCATGCTTTGTTCATTGCATCGGCCTAACCTTCATTTTCTTGAATGGGTAACACAAAATAGTGGAGAAAATGGATATTCCAAGGAAGAAATTTATGGGAGATATTTATTATTAAATAGAGAAGGTGTGGCGCCAAAGTTATGCACCAGTCTCTACCGTTATTTCATTCCCTCTCTTTCAAATCAATTCTAAATGCTTTTTATTTTCCCTCTCTCACTCGCAGGTAAGCACTCCGCGCCTGTACAAATTCTGAACTGCTAAAACCTTGACCGGAAAAAATCCTAGTGTCATGAGACAAACTCTGTTAAGATTCGCTTCCCTCTATACTCGCCGCAACTTGCTCTCCCCTCTGAATTGCAGAAGACCAAACCCTTTTTCTGTTTCAATCATCAATGTCACTTAAACTCCTTCTTCGAAGCTGAGGAGGTGGTTCTTCTCATCCACCAACAAAAGCCCTCCTCCTGCTTCCAAGACCAGGTTAACCCAACCACAGAAGAAGAAAGAAGTTCCGCTCAATTTCGAAAACATCAGAACCGAAGGTAGAAGAAATTGATTCAGGAAAACAGGCCTGTCCTGCGCATCTTCTTCTACCCCCATTCCCTCCCTTACTATAGCAGCCATCACAGTGGTTTCTTTTATGTTTAACTGCTTGCAATTTAATAGTCTTTGTTCTTTCCTATGGCGCAGAGTTCAAAGCTCTTGTTTCAGTTCTGAGGGAAATTACTTCGTCGCTACTTCTTGGGACAAAAGGTGTTTTTAATCACCGCCTCAATTGAATTTCTTCCTTCTTTCTCTTTTCTCTTCGTTGCTTACTCGTTTAGGTTGTTTTCAGGTGTTTTTTTTTTTTTTTTTTTTTTTGAATTTTTAACAGGCCCAAGCCCAACCCTAAAGGTCCGGCTCCAGCTGCTGCACTTCACCTTATTCAACCAATCAAAGCTCAAACCTGCAGCCCTGCACTGCAAAAAAATTTTGAGATGGAGAAGCCATCATCGTCGTCGTCGAAACGCTGAGGTTTTCTCGTTGAGGTTCTCTACTTCACTCGGACCTGCATCACTAGCCACCGCCATTTTCATTTCATTCAAGACTGCTGTAAATCGAACTCATCTCTATTTTCTTATTTGTTTTTAATTTTTTGGTATTCTTTTTATTCCGTTCTCGACGCTTGGCAGCTTATGACCACTGCTCAAATTTTCTCTTATCATACAAGACATAACTATGATATCTGGTTTTGTTTCATGATCTTCATCCTCGTTTATTGCACCGCCATCTCTGGTGGGTAATACATTTTTTTGCTTCTTTCTCTGTTTTCTGTTGTTTACAATTTGGTTATAAACAGTTGTGTGTTTGTGTTTACAGTAGGGCATATTAACCCAGCAGTGACGTTTGGGTTTTTCTTAGCCCGTAAAGTGTCACATATCCGTGTTGTGATGTACATCGTGGCAGAATTCTTGGGTGCAATGTGTGGTGTAGGGCTAGTAAAGGCCTTCCAAAAGTTTTACTATGTGCAGTATGGTGGTGGGGCGAACGAGATCGCTGATGGCTACAGAAATGGTGTGGGTTTTGCAGCTCAAATTATTGGCACCTTCATCCTTGTCTACACTGTTTTCTCTGCTACTAATCCCAAGAGAAGTGCCAGAGACTCCCATGTCCGTTTAAGTTTACCTGTTTTTTACTTGGAAAATAGAGTATTATTAGAAGCGATATAGAAATCATTCTCAATTATCTTGTTAACCCACATGGAAAACGCTCTAATTGAGAACTTTTGCTTTGGATTTACAAGTATTGGCTCCACTTTCAATTGGGTTTGCAGTTTTGTCCCCCCCCCCCCTTTGGTGGGTGGGACAACCAGGTTTTCTGATCGCCTCCCTAATTGAATTTCCTCCTTCTTCCTCTTTTCTCTTCTTTATTTTTTTAGTCATTCCCTTGCAGTGCACATTCTAATTTGCACTAATTTGAAGTGAAGATCGTAATCTAATCTTTATGCATTTCATTATTTATGTGAAACTTGATAGGGTTTTTTGAAGCAATTTGAGATTAAAATCCTTGGTTGGCCTGGAAAGTTGTATGTAAAATTGTGCGTGGTGATTATGCAGCTTACGTACACGAGTCGTACGAAACTACAGTTGACATGTATCTCTGATGTCACCTCCTCTATATAAATGTTTTCCATTGACCGTTTTTGGTTTTCTCTGTTCCAAATCAACTCTATTTTATCTTCTCCCTCTCTTTCCTTGTTCATTAGAAGCAATCTAGGAAGGATCAGATTTTTTAAATATCATTTTTGAAGATGTAGAAAGGGCTGAAAAAAGATTGAGAGTTCTTTATAGCCATTCTTCATAGCCATTACTCTTTTCCAAGGCAAATGTGACCAAAATAAGGCTGGAGCTGTGTCCGTATAACAATGATTAACATCTATTTAGCTAGAATAATGAAGAAGCTTAATTCTATTAATGTGGTAAGCTAGGGTGCTTCTAACAATGATTTAGGCTGGAGGTCATGCGTAAGAGATTCCTTGGCAATATGTGACATTTTAGAGAAACCAGGGGGGTATACGGCTGCATCAAGTGCATCATTCTTGGGTTTCCCAACTTCCACTAATGATTCGGTGGACTCCCTAAGCAAGGATGGATTTTATTATTATTATTATTATTATTATTATTATTATGATCTGAGTTTTCATCGTTGTTCATATCAGAAAAACTGCTGTTATCAGTCTGTTTCCTCTTCTTTAATAAACTCACTAGTACTTTAAAGCAACAGCCGATCATTGGTTTACTCAGTATTCTTTTTCTTATTAAAAGAATTATATGCCATATGTTTGCCTATTATATTAGGTCTCAATAGCAGCTTTATGTAAAATTTTATTTTCCAATGCTCTCTATAAGCTCTGAAGCCTGATGGAACTGTTCAATTCTTTCTTTCTAATATTAATTCTGTGTTATTGTTCTCTTTATGTATGTCTCATATTTTTTTTTTTGGTGAATAATAAAAATGTATGTCTTATTTGAGGGCAAGTTAAATGCAAATTGTTCTATATTTTCTCAATTAACAAGTTGAAACAGCTGCGTTTGAAAGGGAGCAGTTATTGCTTTTGAAAAGTTCAGAGCTTGAAGCCAGGTAGATCATATTGTGAATCAAGTAATTGGGTTGAACCTTCTATAGGACTTCATGTTTGCTTGGCCAAATGGACCAAGAATCTGAATTAATACCAGACATATAAGTGATTCTGACATCCTTTTACAAAAGAAAAAGGAATCTCGGTTTCCTCTTATATTTTTACTTTCATTTTCCTTTGATGTAGGATGATTAATCCAACTGATGAGATAGCTAAGGTAAGGTTGAAATATCTGCAGGTAAGTAGCTGAGGAAGGTTCCTTCTGAGCTCTTCTGAATTGAAAGGTACCACATGATTTTGTGATAGAAACATTGACTTTACCAGATAATAGAGAGAGAGAGAGAGAGAGAGAGAGAGTACATATACAGATGTGTTTTCCTATCTAGTTTGTTGGGTTGTCATGTTGGATGTCTTGTATCCTTGTTTGAGATAGACGCATCTATCTTCTTGTTACGTGATGTTATAAAATCAGAGTTGTCCTACTTATCTTTTTAACATCCAGGATAACAATGTCTTGCTGTGTAATTTTGTAGAAGGGTGCTCCATATGAATAGAAAATTGTTAAATTGTGTGAATATGCTGCCAAGAACCCCCTCCGAATTCCGAAGGTACTCCCTTCAATCAACATAATTTAACCTTCTTTCGTTATTTGCGTATCAATGGCTTCTATTTGGAGGTTATTTTGGTTTCCTTTTCTTTGCTGTAGATTGCCAAGTATCTTGAACAAAGGTGCTCAAAAGAGTTGGCATCTTCTAAATTGGTGATGCTCGACCACTGTTTGATTTGATGGCAATGACACTGGAGAAGCTTCCATCTATGGGTTCTGTTGCGAAGGCAACTGTTGGGTCATTGATGATTCTGGCTCATGTAATTTCTTTAGCATTTGTGACCTAGCATTCACAACAGGTATGAATTTGATCACCTTTTAAATTTTCATCTTAATTTGGTGTGCTTCATTTCTGCTGACTCAAAATGAATCTCTCTTTGATAACAATATTTTTTAAAACTGAATTGGGTGCTGGACCATTTTGTTCTGGTAGTTTGCAGTCCTGGTCAATTAAGAAGGGATAGGATTTTGCTACATATCAGAGTCTTTATGAACAATATTTTATAAGCAAATTATCTCTTAGATCTAATGATATTTTGAGGAACCAAGTTGGTTGCATCTTTTGCAACCAATAAATTATTATATTCTATAACTCATCAAAATTTGGGGATTTTCTTCTGAAATATATGCTATAAGAGAGAATTTCTGCGTGTGTTGAGGGGGGGCATGGTTGCTCATATCTTGTGTCTAGGGCTGGCATTCCAAGACTTCACACTCTTGTTAGATTTTTGACATGTTCACTCATATTGATGCACATTTGACATAGTGTGGGTGTGTCTGCAGACTGCATTTAGTACTAGGAGATCATTGAGTTTGATATGTATCCATCTAACATTATCTGCGTCTAACGCTAACACATGTAATGGTAGTTACATAGGATCAACAGTTAGTAAACCCTTAGCAAGTTATGATTAAAGCATGCGCATTCATTTATAAATGCAAGTCTGATAATCAAGTCTCTCTACTTGTGAATATACTTCCAATTTAAGCTTCTGTTTGTACATGTCAAAATTTTGACTATATTAAATTTAATTGGGTTCCTCAATCACGAATTTCTTTTGATTTAAGGATTTATACTTTGCACAGATTGTGCATGCCACACAGGATAACTGCGAACCAGATATAAATCTTGTAGATAATGTCAAAAGGGGGGAGCCAGATCACAATTGGGTTGATGAAGTATTTAGAAGTGAAGCAAGGGGTGGTGTGGGTGTTGGCAGTGATCTCAGCTGAGCTACCTTAGGCCAAGAAGAGAAAAAAAAGATTGCACTCTATTGACTCGGTAATAATGAGCAACCATACATGTTTAACTCCAAAAATGAGGTCCTTCAGTATCATATTCTTGATTCATTATGCATTTTTCTGATGGAACTTTTTTCTTTCCATTCCTCCAAAGGTAAAAAAAATTAATGTAGTGGACTGTGGTTAATACACTGGTTTACTTGCACAACAGAGAAGAGATTGAAAATCCAAAAATATGGGCTCAAATTTTCTCCAAAAAATAGTAGAATTGGCCGAGGAGAGTACGACAATGCACCAGGTTTGAGATCTATTGTTCGCTTACTTTGATAATGGGAAGCACTGCGTTCCTCGGTAGGGGTTAGCTATGGTTGTTCTGTCTGATATGTGCTACTTTGTGGACACTGCAGGTATTTTTGTGCCTTTTCTATTCTCTCTCTCACTAAAATTTCTTTTTCATTATACTTGATGTGAGATACTGATGTTTTTTTTTCCGGTTGGATGATGTAGGAATTATACAGATTTGTAATTAGGCTTCTGATATGAAACTCTTCACTATCTGCAAGAAGCTTCTTATTGGCAATATTAACCTTCAATTTCATGTTTTATTTCTCTCTTTCTCTCCCATACATTCCCTTTTTTTTATAAATAAAAAAAATTTATTAGAAGAGAGACAAGCTATGCAGACATAAAGTAACTTTGAATCTTCTCTTTAATTGCTATGGAAAATTTTTCTTTAAGTCGTTAACCACTATGAAGATATTTTTTGGACCTCATCACTTCCACAACTTTTTCTTTTGGCCACACCGAGGCATTCCATTTATTTGAGTTACTGTTTCAGAAGCTCATGTGAGACAGTTTTAACAGTCCTATCCAAACTTCTATACCATCTCTTTTATTCATTAGTTATAATTACTTACAAATAATGTGGCCCAAATATATAATTGTCTACCTACTGTTCATTTCTTATGTATTTTTTACCTCATTTATTTATTTATTTTTATCTTTATTGTTGCTCGGTGATCATATAGTAGGGTTGAGCATTAGGCTTCCTGGTTCTATTTGGTCTGGTTACTTGTGAGTCTTATATTTTAATTTCTAAGCATTGAATTTTAGGTTTAACCATTTCTTTATTCTAATTTTATTCTCACATTTCATGTTTATCCAACTTATTCCCCCTCCAAATATATCTTTTATCTGAATCTTATAATATTTGTTTATTTTTACTCCAAACAATTTTGGTTGTCTCTCCATTGCTTACATACAGGAAATGAACAGTTGATTCTAGCTGCTGTCATTCGACTTCTGGATCACAAAAATGTTACACATGATCCGCAAATTAAATCTGATATTGTTCAGATTGCTAACGCTTTGGCTCGACAAATCAGAACATGAATCGTAGTCCCTGAAATTGGGATTATCAGTGGTCTATGCAGGCATTTGAGGAAGTCTCTTCAGTTGAATTGGTAGGACAGCAAGAGTCAAACTTGAACATTTCAGTCCCGATCTTCATTGAAGACTGCTTATTGAAAATTGCTAAAGGAGTAAGTGCTATGCATATTCATTGCATGTTGTTTTTGTGGGTACTCCTAATTTTTCTCTCTGGGGTTTTTGTTGTGCCAAATAATCTATTTTTGAGTTGGCTTCTTCTAGATTAGTGATGCTCGACCACTGTTTGATTTGATGGCAATGACACTGGAGAAGCTTCCATCTATGGGTTCTATTACGAAGGCAACTGTTGGGTCATTGTTGATTCTGGCTCATGTAATTTCTTTAGCATCTGTCACCTTACATTCACAGCAGGTATATATTTGATCACCTTTTTTATTTTCAGCTTAATTTTGTGAGCTTCATTTCTGCTGATTCAAAATGAATTTCTCTTTGATAACAATATTTTTTTAAACTGAACTGGGTGCTGGATCATTTTGTTCTGGTTGTTTGCAGTCCTGGTCATTTAAGAAGGGATAGAATTTTGGTACATACAAGAGTCCTTATGAACAATATTTTATAAGCAAATTATCTCTTAGATCTAATGATATTTTGAGGAACCAAATTGGTTGCATCTTTTGCAACCAATAAATTATTATATTCTATAACTCATCAAATTTTGGGGATTTTCTTCTGAAATATACGCTATACGAGAGAATTTCTGCGTGTGTTGGGGGGGGGGGCATGCTTGCATCATCCCTTATCCCTTTCTCGATTGTCTTGTACTGGTTAGAAGGGCATAGCAAGTATGTTTTTTAGTATGTTAATTTGGCATGCTTTTCGTTCATTGCATCGGCCTAACCTTCGTTTTCTTGAATGGGCGGCACAAAATAGTGGAGAAAATGGATATTCCAGTGAAGAAATTTATGGGAGATATTTATTATTAAATAGAGAAGGTGTGGGGTCAAAGATATGCGCCAGTCTCTACCAGTGTTTCATTCCCTATCTTTCGAATCAACTCTAAATACTTTCTATTTTCCCTCTCTCACTCGCAGGTAAGCACTCCGTGCCTGTACAAATTCTGAACTGCTAAAACCTTGACCGGAATAAAATCCTTGAGTCATGAAACAAACTCTATTAAGATTCGCTTCCCTCTATACTCACCGCAACCTGCTCTCCTCTCCGAATTGCAGAAGACCAAACCCTTTTTCTGCTTCAATCATCAATGTCACTTCAACTCCTCCTTCAAAGTTGAGGAGGTGGTTCTTCTCATCCACCAACTAAAGCCCTCCTCCTGTTTCCGAGACCAGGTTAACCCAACCACAGAAAAAGAAAGAAGTTCCACTCAATTTCGAAAACATCAGAACCGAAGGTAGAAGAAATTGATTCAGGAAAACAGGCCTCTCCTGCGCATCTTCTTATACCCCCATTCCCTCTCTTAGTATAGCCGCCATCACAGTGGTTTCTTCTATCTTTAACTGCTGGCAATTTAATAGTCTTTGTTCTTTCCTATGGCGCAGAGTTCAAAGCTCTTGTTTCAGTCCCGAGGGAAATCTCTTCGTCGCTGCTTCTTGGGACAACCGGGTTTTTTTATCGCCGCCTCAATTGAATTTCTTCCTTCTTCCTCTTTTCTCTTCGTTGCTTACTCATTTAGGTTGTTTTATGGTGTTTTTGTTTTTTTTTTTGAATTTTTAACAGGCCCAAGCCCAACCCTAAAGGTCCGGCTCCAGCTGGTGCACTTCACCTTATTCAACCAAGCTCAAGCCTGCAGCCCTGTACTGCAAAAAAAATTTGAGCCGGAGAAGCCATCACCGTCGTCGTCGAAACGCTGAGGTTTTCTCGTTGAGGTTTTCTACTTCACTCGGACCTGCATCACTAGCCACCGCCATTTTCATTTCATTCAAGACTGCTACACTGTAACTCAAACTCATCAATATTTTCTTATTTGTTTTTAATTTTTTGGTATTCTTTTTATTCCCTTCTCGACGCTTGGCCATTCATGACCGCTGCTAAAATTTTCTCTTATCATACAGGACATAACTATGTATCTGGTTTTGTTTCATGATCTTCATCCTCGTTTACTGCACCCCCATCTCTGGTGAGTAATCCCTTTTTTGGCTTCTTTCTCTATTTTCTGTTGTTTACAATTTGATTATAAACAGTTGTGTGTGTTTGTATTGACAGGAGAGCATATTAACTTAGCAGTGACGTTTGGGCTGTTCTTAGCCCGTAAAGTGTCACTAATCCGTGTTGTGATGTACATCGTGGCAGAACGCTTGGGTGCAATGTGTGGTGTAGGGCTGGTAAAGGCCTTCCAAAAGTCTTACTATGTGCAACATTCGGCCTTGTCTACATTGTTTTCTCTGCTACTGATCCCAAGAGAAGTGCCAGAGACTCCCATGTCCCTGTAAGTTCACCTGTTTTACTTGGAAAACAGAGTATTATTAGAAGCGATATAGAAATCATTCTCAATTCTCTTGTTAATCCACATAGAAAACGTTCTAATTGAGAACTTTTGCTTTGGGTTTACAGGTATTGGCACCACTTCCAATTGGGTTTGCAGTTTTGTTCTCCCCCTTTAGTGGTTGGGACAGCCAGGTTTTTTGATCGCCTCCACAATTGAATTTCTTCCCTCTTCCTCTTTTCTCTTCATTATTTTTTAGTCATTCCCTCGCAGTGCACATTCTAATTTACGTTATTTTGAAGTGAAGATCGTAATCTAATCTTCACGCATTTCTTTATATATGTGAAACTTGATAGGGTTTTTAGAACCAATTCGAGATTAAAATCCTTAGTTGGTCTGGCATGATGTATGTAAAATTGTGCATGGTGATTATGCAGCTTACGTACACGAGTCGTACGAAACTACAGTTGGCATGTATCTCTGATGTCACCTCCTCTATATAAATGTTTTCCATTGACTGTTTTTGGTTTGCTCCCTTTCAAATCAACTCTATTTTATCTTCTCCCTTTCTTTCTTTGTTCAATAGAAGCAAAGAAAGCGAGGGATAGTGCAAAGCTGGAAAAAGATTGAGAGTTCTTTATAGCCATTACTCTTTTCCAAGGCAAATGTGACCAAAATAAGGCTAGAGTTGTGTCCGTGTAACAATGATTAACATCTATTTAGCTAGAATAATGAAGAAGCTTAATTCTATTCATGTGGTAAGCTAGGGTGATTCTAACAATGTTTTAGGCTGGAGGTCATGGGTAAGAGATTCCTTGACAATATGTGACATTTTAGAGAAATCAGGGGGGTAGATGGCCGCATCAAGTGCATCATTCTTGGGTTTCCCAACTTCCACTAATGATTCAGTGGACTCCCTAGGTAAGGATGGATTTTATTATTATTATTATTATTGTTATGATCCAAGTTTTCATCGTTATTCCTATCAGAAAAACTGCTGTTATCACCGCTTGTTTTCTCTTCTTTAACAAACTCACTAGTACTTTAAAGCAACAGCTGATCACTGGTTTACTCAGTATTCTTTTTCTTATTAAAAGAATTATATGCCATATGTTTGCCTATTATATTCGGTCTTAACAGCAGCTCTATGTGAAATTTTATTCTCCAATGCTCTCTATAAGCTCTGAAGCATGATGGAACTGTTCAATTCTTTCTTTCTAATATTAATTCTGTGTTATAGTTCTCTTTATGTATGTCTCATTTGAGGGCAAGTTAAGTGCAAATTGTTCTATATTTTCTCAATTAACAGGTTAAAACAGCTGCGTCTAAAAGGGTGCAGTTATTGCTTGTGAAAATTTCAGAGGTTGAAGCCAGGTAGATCATATTGTGAATCAAGTAACTGTGTTGAACCTTCTGTACGACTTCGTGTTTTCTTGGCCAAATGGACCAAGAATCTGAATTAATACAAGACATAAAAGTGATTCTGACATCCTTTTACAAAAGAAAAATGAATCTCTGTCTCCTCTTGTATTTTTACTTTCCTTTTCCTTTGATGTAGGTTGATTAATCCAACTGATGAGGTAACTGAGGCAAGGTTGAAATATCTGCAGGTAAGTGGTTGAGGAAAGTTCCTTCTGAGCTCTTCCAAATTGAAAGGTACCACATGATTTTGTGGTAGAACTGTAGAAACACTGAGTTTCAGAGAGAGAGAGAGAGAGAGTACATATACAGATGTGTTTTCCTATCTAGTTTGTGCGGTTGTCATGTTGGATGTCTTGTAACCTTGTTTGAGATAGATGCATCTATCTTCTTGTTACATGGTGTTATAAAAACAGAGTACTCCTACTTATCTTTTTAACATCCAGGATAATGATGTCTTGTTGTGTAATTCTGTAGAAGGGTGCTCCAAATGATTGGAAAGTTGTTAAATTGTGTGAATATGCTGCCAAGAACCCCCTCTGAATTCCAAAGGCACTCCTTTCTTTCGACATAATTTTACCTCCTTTCGTTATTTGCATATCAATGGCTTCTACTTGGAGGTTATTTTGTTCTCCTTTTCTTTGCTTTAGATTGCCAAGTATCTGACATCCTTTTACAAAAGAAAAAGGAATCTCAGTTTCCTCTTATATTTTTACTTTCCTTTTCCTTTGATGTAGGATGATTAATCCAACTGATGAGGTAGCTGAGACAAGGTTGAAATATTTGCAGGTAAGTGGCTGAGGAAGGTTCCTTCTGAGCTCTTCTGAATTGAACGGTACCACATGATTTTGTGATAGAAACACTGGCTTTCCCAGATAAGAGAGAGAGAGAGAGAGAGTACATATACAGATGTGCTTTCCTATCTAGTTTTTAAGGTTTTCATGTTGGATGTCTTGTATCCTTGTTTGAGATAGACGCATCTATTTTCTTGTTTCATGGTGTTATAAACACAGAGTAGTCTTTATCTTTTTGACATCCAGGATAATGATGTCTTGCTGTGTAATTTTGTAGAAGGGTGCTCCAAATGAATGGAAAATTATTAAATTGTGTGAATATGCTGCCAAGAACCCCCACCGAATTCCAAAGGTACTCCCTTCTTTCAACATAATTTAACCTCCTTTCGTTATTTGCATATCAATGGCTTGTACTTGGAGGTTATTTTGTTCTCATTTTCTTTGATGTAGATGTAGATTGCCAAGTATCTTGAACAAAGGTGCTCAAAAGAATTGAGGTCTGAGCATATCAAATATATCAGTATTATCACAGAGGCATACCATAAACTGCTTTGCATATGAAAGGAGCAGATGTAAGTGTAATGCTTTTCTTTTCCCCCCTTATCTTTCTTGTTTACTTTAAGTTCAGTTGTGGAATACTATTTTTTTCTTAATTAAAAAAGAAAAAGAAAATAAGTTTATTTAGGACTTAATGTTCTTATGAAACTATTCTCATTTCCTTTTTTCTTAGAATTTCCAACTATTGTTAGTTCCGTTTCTGGCTCAAGGCAACTCAAGAAGTGAATTCAGTCTCATTTGCTTGACCTGGATTTGGTGTCATTTAAATATTCCCCTCATTTGGACTTATGGAGTAGTTTTCAAGATTTTTTTTTTCTTTCCTTTTTGTTCTTACTACTTTATTTAGGGAAGATTTTGTCCATAATTCTTGATACTGTATCTATTTTAGTAGCCGAAAGGTGGGTCTGTTTGCATTCTTTTGCTGCTAGGCCATCTGTGGTAGTTCTTTGGCATTATCTCAAATATATTTCTCATGTATGCATTTTGTTCTATAGGGCATACTTCGCTCTCAATCTACTGATTGTTGTAATTGAACTCTTGGACTTTGGGACTCCACAAAGCAAGACAGTGTTTGTATTCTAGGATGCAAAACCTTGACCAGAATCATTCATAGTCAGGTTATTTTGGGATGTAATTGGCATCGTTTTCTAATAAGTTACTTATATATCTTGCTACTTTTTCTTTGCATTATACAAACTGGTTAATCCCTTCAAGACTTCAATGTAAGTGTTGTGTTTCCTCTTAAAAATCTGTTGTTGAGAAATCAGGAGATTTTTCTGCTTGGTGAAACATCCATTCAGTGGAGAAACTGATCTTAAATTACATATTTCCTCCATTGTTGGTAGACTGTGTTGACTTTTTTCTTGTTCTTATTGGTTGTGGTGGAAAACATAGAGTTTCCTCATATTGAAGGGAAGTACAAAGATCAAGCAATTGGAAGAAAAAGATATAAACTTTGAACATTTAACAGCTTGATAGGCATTCTGCACTTATAGAAGCACATATTTATTTTTTCTTTTTCTTCCAGTCTTTGAATTTTTGTAACTGGAAATTTAAATCAGAAATTTAAGGCAAAAGTGTAAAGGTTGAAAGGTTATTGAGCTTATCCTCCAAAATATTGGAACTAATGATAGGTTTTTCCTTGTCATGGACAACGTAACCTGAATGGAAAAGGAGGCTCTTGATCCCTATATATATATATAGATATATATATTGGGGGGGGGGGTTGGATTGGTTTACAATTGTTATAAAGGGATCCTCTTCAATCACTTGATCTGAAAGTGGAGCATTCAGTTGAGCATCTGATTAGATTTGGGATGTTGCTTGGATTGTGGATTTGTGCCAACAGTTTGTGAAGTGCTTGCTTACTTGGACCAGATGCCATCAAGTTATGGATTTGGTTTTTGTCCTTAACAAAGTTTCTGAATTTTGTTTTACATCTCTCATTTGATGTGTATTTGGCATTGCTTTCCTCTTTTTTTCCCCAACAATAAACTTTATTTTAGTATTTTATGTCTCATTTTTTGAGTGTTGATTCCACCTTTCATGCTTACTTTTTTCTAATAAATGAACAATAAACAGGCTTCTTTTATGATTTTACTCTCATCTTTACTTTGACGGTTACTTCTCCATATGTTTTATGCTGGTTCTGTTCTTACCTTTGTGCATGACCAGGTAGATGGAAGTTATACTCCAAATATTGAGAAATTGGTTCCTAGAGTATGCATGCTTGCAAGTGAGCCTGGGGAGGAATATAGCAAGTGCTGTTTGAGGGCATCAAGTTTGCAATGCCTTTCAGCCATGGTGGTTGGTGGGTTTTTTTTTTTTGGTTGTAATGTTTTCTGGTTAGCGCAACATGAGCACAATCATTTTTGAAATTTACTTCCATCTAATTCCTCATTGAGTCAAATTGATTTTTCACATGTTCTTGATGGTTTTGATGAGGTGAGTGGTTTTCTAATGCTTTAGTATGTGTTGGCAATTGGACCCAGTGTGTTTTATGACTTGTTTCCTGGCACAATATGAAGAAATTGAGCTTTGGAGCTAGTAGCTGCACAAGGAAAACAGGTTAAAGTCAGAAGCAATAATGTGGAAATGTTTTAATAGACGAATGATTAGGGGCTGTGGTAGGTACTTTCCACAAAGAGAGTAGTTTCTTCTGAAATAACTGTAGGTGTAGCTCATATCTTGTGTCTAGGGCTGGCATTCCAAGATTTCACACTCTTGTTAGTTATTTTACATGTTTACTCATATTGATGCACGCTTGACATAGTATGGGTGTGTCTGCAGACTGCATTAGTTCTAGGAGAACATTGAGTTTGATATGTATCCATCTGACATTATCTACATCTGACGCTAACACATGTAATGGTTGTTACATAGGATCAACAGTTTGTAAACCAGTAGCAAGTTATGATTAAAGCATGCGTATTCATGTATATATGCGAGTCTGATAATCAAGTCTCTCTACTTGTGAATATACTTACAATTTAAGCTTCTGTTTGTACATCTCAAAATTTTTGCTATATTAAGTTTAATTGGGTTCCTCAATCATGAATTTCTTTTGATTTAAAGATTTATACTTTGCGCAGATTGTGCATGCCACACTGGATAACCACGAACCAGATGTAAATCTTGTAGATGATGGTGAAAGGGGGGAGCCAGATCACAATTGGGTTGATGAAGTAGTTAGATGTGAAGCAAGGGATGGTGTGGGTGTTGGTAGTGATCTCAGCCTGAGCTACTTTAGGCCAAGACGAGAAAAAAAAGATTGCGCTCTACTGACTCGGTAATTTCTGGCTCATGTAATTTCTTTAGCATCTGTGACCATGCATTCACAGAAGGTGAATTTGATCACCTTTTTTATTTTCATCTTAATTTGGTGTGCTTCATTTCTGCTGACTCAAAAAGAATTTCTCTTTGATAACAATATTTTTTTAAACTGAACTGGGTGCTGGACCATTTTATTCTGGTAGTTTGCAGGCCTGGTCAATTAAGAAGGGATAGAATTTTGCTACATACAAGAGTCCTTTTGAACAATATTTTATAAGCAAATTATCTCTTAGATCTAATGATATTTTGAGGAACCAAGTTGGTTGCATCTTATGTAACCAATAAATTATTATATTCTATGACTCATCAAATTTTGGGGATTTTCTTCTGTAATATATGCTATAAGAGAGAATTTCTGCATGTGTGGGGGGGGGGGGGGGCATGCTTGCATCATCCCTTATCCCTTTCTCTATCGTTGTTGAGAAGGGCATATCAAGTATCTTTTTTAGTATGTTAATTTCGCATGCTTTTTTTCATTGCATCGCCTTAACCTTCTTTTTCTTGAATGGGTGACCCAAAATAGTTGAGAAAATGGATATTCCATGGAAGAAATTTATGGTATGAAATATTTTGTAGCCATAACTTATAAAAAATACTCCATTATTGGTTTTCTTTCCACCATGATTATTAGTTATAACATATAAGGAGGTCCTATAATGGAAGGTTCTATCAAAACTGCAGCAGCATTTTACATGGTAATTTTGATGCTGGCTTGCAAACTGCGTGGTTCTGTGTCAAGTTTTTCCTTTAGCAACTATTATAAATATCTTAATGGGAATGATTATGACAGTAAAAGTCTTATGACTGGTCCTCTGACTGTTCCTAACAGTTTGCGTGATCTGATCTTTTGGGCTTGATAATCAATTGAGTAGGCAACTGTTTTTCAAGTACTATTTCCCTTGGACTAGTACAGACCCGTCTTGGTTTGGCATCAACAGTCCAGCCCCGTAGTCTGTGAAAACATTGCTTGATTCAGTAAATTAATATTTAGGTTACTGTACTTATCTACTCTTCCTAAGTTTTCTTTTTTGTTTCTGTAGATCTTCCCAGAACTACTTTTCGTCCAACTTTTGAAAACAATGATGCATCCAGATGTTGAAGCTTGTATTGGAGCACACCAGATATTTGCTATGATCCTTGTTCCATCATCTAATAATCCCCAACATGACTTGCATCTTCAGGATCTGGGAGTCTGTATGAACCAAGGAAGTTGAAGTCCAAAACTGCATCGGCGTTTCCCTCCAGTGCTGCTCTACTTGAAAAGCTTCGCAAGGAGAAGAGCAATGCAATAGTAGAAAAGCATGGGAATAATACTGAAGATGATCCTAAGGATAGAGAATCTGGTGATGAGAAACAGGGCTGGGCCCGTAAAAACTCACCAAACTTTTACAAAATAAGTTGTTCTATAATTGACAGGACAACTGGACCAGCCTGCTTAACAGAGGCAGTAAGTGCTGGAATTCATGCATTTTCTAATTATAATTTCAAGGAGTGCATGGTGATAATTGGGATGTAGCGCACTTGTTGCTTTCTGCTTTATGGATACAAGCCAATATTCTTGATATGCCTTCAAATTTTGAAGCTATAGCTCATTCTTTCAGCTTAACTCTTATTGCTGGTGAGAGCTCAATAGAATGTAGAAGTGTGACATGTATGCTGAAATTTGTCTTGAAGTATTTAACAAGATTAATTCATTTTTTCAGTACTCATTACTGTAATGAAAACCATTGCATTGCATTCTAATGTTTTCTAAGTATCTACAACCGAGCACTTTCCTCTATACCAGGTTTTCTTACTTAAACTTGTGGTGTTGCAGAACACCAATCAAAACATTGTTGGATTCTTTCAGCTTCCAATTTCTCTCTGAAATATATCTCTGGATCCTTTTAATGGTATTGTAATTGAAAAATTCGTAAAACACGAAAGAATGACCTCTTGAACTTGAAAGAGTTGGATTTACATGTTCTTTGACTTCTTTCTGTGATCTAATTGACAGGAACGTTGCTACTTCATGCTCGAGGTCACTTTTTGTGTTAGCAACGGCAATGTTGATGTTTGCAGCAAAGATGTATAATGTTCCGGATCCTAATGATTTGCTTATGCTGGTGGTTTCTAATCATGTAAGTTTTCTTGTCCTGGTTGGCTTTACTATGAATGTAATTCAACAGGGAGCATGATGTGACACATTCCTTATACACCTAAAGTAAAATTTTCTCATTGGGAATAGAAGGATTTTATTAATTGAAGCCAAAAAAGTACTAGCATAGCAAAATTTAAAAGATGTGATGGGGGGCATGTTGGCCACAGTAAAACCATGCAAGTGTACCTACCACTAAATCAAGGGGTGAGGACCACTCTACAGGGCTGTCTATGGATAACTTTGTTTGGCTAAATCATCCACATGAGATTTTGCCTAGGCGTTAGACTTCCTTAAGATGTTCCATGAGACAGTTATTGAACAGTTATGAATAAACAATCTTGGATTTGTTGGAAATCTGATTTATATTGAAGGAGTTTTGTTCCGGTCAAACCTTATTCGATACCATGTCCAAGAACAATATGCACTATCAAACTTGGGTCAAAACCAAAAGTATTATTTTGAATGTTTTCTATGTGAAGCTAATGCATGGATTAGGTTCAAAATGTTAAAAATAGATAGCACAACAAGAATCAGGGCACAAAAATAACTTCTGGGCCTCGAAACCAAGGTTTGAGTTGGCCTGGAGAAAGTACCTGGTTTCGACCGAGATATGGTCGAAACCGAGACAATCTTGCTTTTTGGCTGGTCGAAACCAGTGTCGGCACCGAGTTCTCGATCCTTGGTTGAATTTTTTCCTTCTTCCTCTGTTCTCTTCGTTGCTTACTTGTTTAGGTTGTTTTCTGATGCTTTTTTGTTGAATATTTAACAGGTGCACTTCACCTTATTCAACCAATCAAAGCTCAAACGTGCAGCCCTGCACTGCAAAAAAAATTTCAGACGGAGAAGCCATCATCGTCGTTGTCAAAATGCTGAGGTTTTCTCGTTGAGATTCTCTACTTCACTTGGACCTGCATCTCTAGCGACCGCCATTTTCATTTCATTCAGACTGCTTCGCTATAACTCGAACTCATCACTATTTTCTTATTTGTTTTTAATTTTTTTGTACTTTTTATTTCCTGCTCGACGCTTGGCACCTTATACCGCTACTCAAATTTTCTCTTATCTTCCAGGACATAACTATGATATCTGGGTTTGGCAGCTCAAATTATTGGCATCTTCGTCCTTGTCTACACTGTTTTCTCTGCTACTGATCCCAAGAAAAGTATCAGAGACTCCCATGTCCCTATAAGTTCACCTGTTTTACTTGGAAAACAGAGTGTTATTAGAAGAGATATAGAAATCATTCTCAATTCTCTTGTTAACCCACATGGAAAACATTCTAATTGAGAACTTTTGCTTTGGATTTACAGGTATTGGCACCACTTCCAATTGGGTTTGTAGTTTTGCTCCCCCCTTTTGGTGGGTGGGACAACCAGGTTTTTTGATCGCCTCTACAATTGAATTTCTTCCTTCTTCCTCTTTTCTCTTCTTTATTTTTTAGTCATTCCCTCGCAGTGCACATTCTAATTTGTGCTATTTTGAAGTGAAGATCATAACCTAATCTTTATGCATTTCGTTATATGTGTGAAACTTGATGGGGTTTTTAGAACCAATTCAAGATTAAAGTCCTTAGTTGGCCTGGCAAGATGTATGAAAAATTGTGCATGGTGATTATGCAGCTTACGTGCATGAGTCATACTAAACTACAGTTGGCTTGTATCTTTGATGCACCTCCTCTATATAAATATTTTCCATTGACCGTTTTTGGTTTGCTCCCTTACAAATCAACTCTATTTTCTCTTCTCCCTCTCTTTCTTTGTTCATCAGAAGCAATATAGGAAGGATCAGATTTTTGAAATATCATTTTTGAAGGTGTAGAAAGGGCTGAAAAAAATGAGAGTTCTTTATAGTCATTACTCTTTTCCAAGGCAAATGTGACCAAAATAAGGTTGGAGTTGTGTCTGTATAACAATGATTAACTTCTATTTAGCTAGAATAATGAAGAAGCTTAATTCTATTCATATGGTAAGCTAGGGTGATTCTAACAATGTTTTAGGCTCGAAGTCATGGGTAAGAGATTCCTTGACAATATGTGACATGTTAGAGAAACAAGGGGGGTAGACGGCTGCATCAAGTGCATCGTTCTTGGGTTTTGCAACTTCCACTGATGTTTCGGTGGACTCCCTAGGCAAGGATGGATTTTTTATATTATTATTATTGTTATGATCCGAGTTTTCATCGTTATTCCTATCGGAAAAACTGCTGTTATCAGCCTGTTTCCTCTTCTTTAATAAACTCACTAGTACTTTAATGCAACAGCCGATCACTGGTTTACTCAGTATTCTTTTTCTTATTAAAATAATTATATGCCTTATGTTTGCCTATTATATTAGGTCTCAATAGCAGCTCTACTTGAAATTTTATTTTCCAACGCTCTCTATTAGCTCTGAAGCATGATGGAACTGTTCAATTCTTTCTTTCTAATATTAAATATGTGTGATAGTTCTCTTTATGTATGTCTCATTTGAGGGCAAGTTAAGTGCAAATTGTTGTATGTTATCTCAATTGACAGGTTGAAACAGCTGCGTCTGAAAGGGAGCAGTTATTGCTTGTGAAAATTTCAGAGCTTGAAGCCAGGTAGATCGTATTGTGAATCAAGTAACTGGGGTGAACCTTCTGTAGGACTTCATGTTTACTTGGCCAAATGGACCAAGAATCTGAATTAATACAAGACATAAAAGTGATTTTGACATCCTTTTACAAAAGAAAAAGGAATCTCTGTTTCCTCTTATATTTTTACTTTCCTTTTCCTTTGATGTAGGATGATTAATCCAACTGATGAGGTAGCTGAGTCAAGGTTGAAATATCTGCAGGTAAGTGGCTGAGGAAAGTTCCTTCTTAGCTCTTCTGATTTGAAATGTACCACATGATTTTGTGATAGAAACACTGACTTTCCCAGATAAGAGAGAGAGAGAGAGAAAGTACATATACAGATGTGTTTTCCTATCTAGTTTGTAGGGTTGTCATGTTGGATGTCCTGTAACCTTGTTTGAGATAGACGCATCTATCTTCTTGTTACATGGTGTTATAAAAACAGAGTAGTCCTACTTATCTTTTTAACATCCAGGATAATGATGTCTAGCTGTGTAATTTTGTAGAAGGGTGCTCCAAATGAACGGAAAATTGTTAAATTGTGTGAATATGCTGCCAAGAACCCCCTCCGAATTCCAAAGGTACTCCCTTCTTTCAACATAATTTAACCTCCTTTCGTTATTTGCGTATCAATGGCTTCTACTTGGAGGTTATTTTGGTTTCCTTTTCTTTGTTGTAGATTGCCAAGTATCTTGAACAAAGGTGCTCAAAAGAATTGAGGTCTGAGCATATCAAATATATCAGTATTATCACAGAGGCATACCATAAACTGCTTTGCATATGCAAGGAGCAGATGTAAGTGTAATGGTTTTCTTTTCCCCTCTTATCTTTCTTTATTTTTTATTTTAATTTTTGTTGTGGAATACAGTTTTTTTTTAATTAAAAAAAAAAAAAAAAGTTTATTTAGGACTTAATGTTCTAATGAAACTAGTCTCATTTCCTATTTTCTTAGAACTTCCAACTACTGTTAGTTCCGTTTCTGGGCTCAAGGCAACTCAAGAAGTAAATTCAGACTCATTATGTTGACCTGGATTTGGTGTCATTTAAATATTCCCCTCATTTTGACTTATAGAGAAGTTTTCAAATTTTTTTTTCTTTCCTTTTTGTTCTTACTACTTTATTTAGGGAAGATTTTGTCCATAAATTCTTGATACTGTATCTATTTTAGTAGTCGGAAGGTGGGTCTGTTTGCATTCTTTTGCTACTAGGCCATATGTGGTAGTTCTTTGGCGTTATCTCAAATATATTTCTCATGTATGCATTTTGTTCTATAGGGCATACGTCACTCTCAGTCTACTGATTGTTGTAATTGAACTCTTGGACTTTGGGACTCCACAAAGCAAGACCGTGTTCGTATTCTAGGATGCAAAACCTTGACCGGATTCATTCATTGTCAGATGATTTTAGGATGTAATTAGCATCGTTATCTAGTAAGTTACTTATATATCTTGCTACTTTTTCTTTGCATCATACAAACTGGTTAATCCCTTCAAGACTTCAATATAAGTGTTGTGTTTGCTGTTAACAATCTGTTGTTGCGAAATCAGTAGATTTTTCTGCTTGGTGAAACATCCATTCAGTGGAGAAACTGATCTTAAATTACATATTTCCCCCATTGTTGGTAGACTGTTGACTTTTTCCTTCTTCTTATTGGTTGTGGTGGAAAACATAGATTTTCCTCGTATTGAAGGGAAGTGCAAAGATCAAGCAATTGGAAGAAAAAGATATAAACTTTGAAAATTTAACAGCTTGATAGGCATTCTGCACTTATAGATGCACACATTTATTTTTCTTTTTCTTCCGTTCTTTGAATTTTTGTAACTGGAAAGTTAATCAGAAATTTAAGGCAAAAGCATAAAGGTTGAAAGGTTATTGAGCTTATCCTCCAAAATATTGGAACTAGTGATAGGTTTTTCCTAGTCATGGGCAACGAACCTGAATGGAAAAGGAGGCTCTTGATCCCTATATATATATATTTGGAGGGGGGGTTGGATTGGTTTTACAATTGTTATAAAGGGATCCTCTTCAATCACTTGATCTGAAAGTGGAGCATTCATTTGAGCATCTGATTAGATTTGGGATGATGCTTGGATTGTGGATTTGTGCCAACAGTTTGTGAAGTGCTTGCTTACTTGGACCAGATGCCATCATGTTATGGATTTGGTTTTTGTCCTTAACAAAGTTTCTGAATTTTGTTTTACTTCCACCTTTCATGCTTACGTTTTTCAAATAAATGAACAATGAACAGGCTTCTTTTATGATTTTACTCTCATCTTTACTTTTACGGTTACTTCTCCATATGTTTTATGCTGGTTCTGTTCTTGCCTTTGTGCATGAACGGGCAGATGGAAGTTATGCTCCCAATATTGAGAAATTGGTTCCTAGAGTATGCATGCTTGCTTGCACGTGAGCCTGGGAAGGAATATAGGAAGTGCTTTTTCAGGGTATCAAGTTTGCAATGCCTTTCAGCTATTTTGAATTTTTGTAACTGGAAAGTTAATCAGAAATTTAAGGCAAAAGCATAAAGGTTGAAAGGTTATTGAGCTTATCCTCCAAAATATTGGAACTAGTGATAGGTTTTTCCTAGTCATGGGCAACGAACCTGAATGGAAAAGGAGGCTCTTGATCCCTATATATATATATTTGGAGGGGGGGTTGGATTGGTTTTACAATTGTTATAAAGGGATCCTCTTCAATCACTTGATCTGAAAGTGGAGCATTCATTTGAGCATCTGATTAGATTTGGGATGATGCTTGGATTGTGGATTTGTGATTTGTGAAGTGCTTGCTTACTTGGACGAGATGCCATCATGTTATGGATTTGGTTTTGTCCTTAACAAAGTTTCTGAATTTTGTTTTACTTCCACCTTTCATGCTTACGTTTTTCAAATAAATGAACAATGAACAGGCTTCTTTTATGATTTTACTCTCATCTTTACTTTTACGGTTACTTCTCCATATGTTTTATGCTGGTTCTGTTCTTGCCTTTGTGCATGAACGGGCAGATGGAAGTTATGCTCCCAATATTGAGAAATTGGTTCCTAGAGTATGCATGCTTGCTTGCACGTGAGCCTGGGAAGGAATATAGGAAGTGCTTTTTCAGGGTATCAAGTTTGCAATGCCTTTCAGCTATGGTAGTTGGTGGATTTTTTTTTTGTTGGTTGTGATGTTTTCTTGTTAGCGCAACATGAGCACAATCATTTTTTAAATTTACCTCCATCTAATTCCTCATTGAGTCAAATTGATTTTTCACATTTCAGGTGTGGTTTATGGCAGATTTTCACATGTTCTTGATGGTTTTGATGAGGTGACTGGTTTTCTAATGCTTTAGTATGTGTTGGCAATTAGACCCAGTGTTTAATTTTTATGACTTGTTTCCTGGCACAGTGTGAATAAATTGAGCTTTGGAGCTAGTAGCTGCACAAGGAAAACAGGTTAAAGTTAGAAGCAACAATGTGGAAATGTTTTAATAGAGGAATGATTAGGGGCTGTGATAGGTACTTTACACAATGAGAGTAGTTTCTTCTGAAATAACTTTAGGTGTAGCTCATATCTTGTGTCTAGGGCTGGCATTCCAAGACTTCACACCCTTGTTAGATTTTTG
Source organism: Telopea speciosissima (assembly GCF_018873765.1). Lineage (NCBI taxonomy): Eukaryota > Viridiplantae > Streptophyta > Magnoliopsida > Proteales > Proteaceae > Telopea > Telopea speciosissima. The sequence continues at coordinate 10,092,903 of NC_057916.1, forward strand.
ACATGTTTACTCATATTGATGCATGTTTGACATAGTCTGGATGTGTCTGCAGACTGCTTTTAGTTCTAGGAGATCAATGAGTTTGATATGTATCCATCTAACATTATCTACGTCTGACGCTAACACATGTAATGATAGTTACATAGGTTCAACGGTTTGTAAACCTGTAGCAAGTTATGATTAAAGCATGCGCATTCATGTATATATGCGAGTCTGATAATCAAGTCTCTCTACTTGTGAATATACTTCCAATTTAAGCTTCTATTTGTACATCTTGAAATCTTGGCTATATTAAGTTTAATTGGGTTCTTCAATCATGAATTTCTTTTCATTTCAGGATTTATACTTTGTGCAGATTGTGCATGCCACACTGGATAACTACAAACCAGATATAAATCTTGTAGATGATGTCGAAAGGGGGGAGCCAGATCACAATTGGGTTGATGGAGTAGTTAGAAGTGAAGCAAGGGGTGGTGTGGGTGTTGGCAGTGATCTCAGCCTGAGCTACCTTAGGCCAAGACGAGAAAAAAAAGATTGCACTCTATTGACTCGGTAATAATGAGCAACCATACATGTTTAACTCCAAAAATGAGGTCCTTCAGTATCATATTCTTGATTCATTACGTATTTTTCTGATGGAACTTTTTTCTTTCCATTCCTCTAAAGGTTAAAAAAAATAATGTAGGGGACTGTGGTTAATACATTGGTTTACTTGCACAACAGAGAAGAGATTGAAAATCCAAAAATATGGGCTGAAATTTGTATCCAGAAAGTGGTAGAATTGGCCAAGGAGAGTACGACAATGCACCAGGTTTGAGATCCAATGTTTGCTTACTTTTTTTTTTTGGGTGAGTAAATATATATTACCAAACCCCAGGAGGGGGCAGGAAAAGTGGAAGTGATATACAAGGGAAAGAGGGGGGTGGAGAAACAACAAGCCTACCTATGCAGAGGTGGAAGGAAATAAACTGTACAGATCAAGGCCCCAGGAGACGGCAATATGCCTGTTCCTAGGGGAGTCCCGAACCGCACAAAGACAGGTACGGCTGAGTTTGGAAGAGACTTCAAAGGAGATGGCTTTCCAAATCAGATCATAAGATCGAGAGTTGGAAGTCCATCTCCTAAGGTTCCGCTCCATCCAAATGTGGTAAATAGCAGCTCCAAAAACCAACTTTCCAATGGTGTCGCATATCGAGGACCTAGAGAAGGACTTAACCATCCAAAGCCATTCTCTCTCAAAGTGAAGCGGTCTCCTGTTGCGGGGCCAGATCGAGGAAAGGGCTTTTTTCCAGATGGTAAAGGTAAAAGGGCAAGCAAAGAAGAGGTGGGGGATGTCCTCAAGACCATTCCAGCAAAGGGAGCAGGCAGGGGAAACATGGATGTGACGGTGTATCCGGAAGGCTTGGGTTGGAAGGCAAAGGCAAAGGGATCTCCAGGCTGTGATACTGTGGCGAGGGATATGGCCTTTGAACCAGACTAGGTTGTGCCAGGGGACGGCGGGGGTAGTATCTTGAACAAAATTCTAAGCCGAATTGGTGCTAAAGAGGCCATTGAGGGAGGGCAGCCAAAGGGTTATGTTCGCATGTGGGGGGGGGGGGAGGGGGGAGGGGAGGGATTGTAGGCCAAATCTAAGAGACAATGGAGGGATTGAGGTGAGGGGGGGGACCAGGATCCAGAAGAAATGAGACAGGAGAGGGAGGCATTTTTGGGGAGACCAGAAGAGTAGATCATCCTAGGGCCAAGGACACAGTAGAAGACTCCAAGGGGGTGCCAAGGGTCAAGCCAGAGGGAAGTGGAGAATCCATTTACGATAGAGGAAGAGATGCCTCGAAGGGTAAGGGGGCAAAGGGCAAGGATCTTGCGCCAGATCCAGGAGGAGTCAGAGGGGGTGGAATAGTCCAGATGGAGTCAGACTTGAGAAGATGAGAGTAGACCCAATTGACCCAGATGGAATTATGATGGGAGGAGACTTTCCTGATCAGTTTAAGAATGCCTGCAGTGTTGGAATCCCAGATACGCCTATCCCAAGACCACCCTCGGATTTGGGAAGGCAGATAGACTTCCAGCTAACAGGATGGAGGAATCTTAAACTGTCAGTCCCTTTCCAGAGGAAAGCACATAATAGGCATTCCATGGACTGGATGGTGGCTTTGGGTAAGCCGAAAATCCCACTCCAGTAAATGTAGGTAGCTTGGAGGACAGAGCGGATACAAACAAGGCGGCCAGCGTACGAAAGGAGCTTACTGGAGCTTACAGATGTTATCCAACATAGGAGCACAGTGGTGATTGGAAAGCCTGGCCGGGATGAGAGGAAGACCAAGGTATTTAACCGGGAGGGAACCGATGGAGAATCTAATCAGATGCAGAAGGGAGTCTCTATCAGAATCGGAAATACTAGAAAGGAAGATTTTGGATTTAATGAGATTAATGCGAAGGCCCAAGAGAGTCTCAAAAAGATGGAGGGAATCCCATGATAGCGGAGATGGAAGAGTGAGAGGCCTTGGAGAAGATCATTAGATCATCTACAAAAGCCAGATGGGTAAGGTTGATGTGCTTACATTTAGGAATGGGAGAGATGAGGTGGAGATCAGTCTTGGATTGAAGACTCCGAGAGAGGACTTCCAGAGCGAGGGCGAACAGGAAGGGGGAGAGGGGGCAGCCTTGGCGAATGCCCACTTTAGAGTGGAAGAACCCGGCGGGAGAGCCATTGACTAGAACAAAGAAGGAGGGGGAGGAAATGCAAGCATAAATCTAGCGAACGAAGGCTGGGGGGAAGCCCATTTGAGAGAGCACTCCACAAATGAAGTCCCAGCGAAGGGAGTCAAAAGCTTTGTGAAGATCAATTTTCAAAAGGGCTGCCAGAGAGTGGAATTTACGATCAACTCCACGCACAATTTCAAAACAAAGGATAATTTTGTCTGCAATGCTTCTCCCAGAAATGAAGGCGGACTGGTTGGGGCTAACCTGGGAGGGGATCACAGCCTTAATTCTGTTGGCAAGGATTTTGGCAATGAACTTGTAGATGAGATTGCAGAGGGAGATAGGCCTAAAGTCGGAGAGAGAAGTGGCTCCATCTTAAGGGATGAGGCAGATGAAGGTCTGGTTGACCTGAGCCAGCTGGCAGCTGGCTGGGTCTGAAAAAGAAGCCGCCAATGGACTTGAAGAGATCTCCTTTAATGGAATCCCAGCAGCTCAGGAAGAATCCTATACTGAACCCATCAGGGCCGGGAGCTTTATTGGATTTGTGGGAGTGAATGGCCTTGAAGATCTCATCATGAGAGGGAATGGCAATGTGAGAATCCGCAATCTGGGGAGGGATAAACTTGTTGATGAGGTCAGAAGGGAGAGGAGGAGGGGAAAGGGGGGAGATTGAAAAGTTCGGAGAAGAAAGAGATGGAGGAAGATTTGATATCATGGACTGAGGTAAGGGGGGAGCCATCAGGGGAATGCAAGAGGGTGATGGAATTAGAGTTGAGTCTAGCTTTCAGGGACCTGTGAAAGTAAGCTGAGTTTAAGTCTCCCAGCTCTAACCACTTGATGCGAGACTTTTTGCGCAAAAAGCTTTCCTCCAGGGAGGAGAGAGAATGCAACTCCTTCGAGAGGAGTTTCTCCTCAGAGGCAATGTCAAAGTTGAGAGGGTCAAAACGGAGTCTGGACTGAACAGAGGAAAGGTTGGATTTGTAGGAGGAAAGCATGGAATTGATGTTACCAAAGGTGGAGAGATTCCAGCTTTTGAGGGCAGCATTGGTGTTGCGGAGCTTTCTGGCCAGGGCAACGAGGGGGGAGGGAGGGGGAGGAGACCGGAGTGCGCGAAGCCTTCAGAACAGTGGGGAGGAAGAGATGGTGGGAGGTCCACATGTCAAAGAATTTGAAAGGCTTGGGACAGAAGGAGGAATAGGGTTGGATAAGGATGTAACAGGGACAATGATCAGAGGCCCTGATGGAGGAAGTTGGCAAGGGAGTGCAGGAAGGAGGTGAGCCAAGCTTCATTAGAGAGGAAGCGGTTAAGCTTACAAGCGCTGCGATCAAGACCAACTCAACGGTTGTTCCAAGTAATGAAAGAGCCAGTCCAGCGAAGGTCCTCGATGCCTAGATCTTCTAAGCACTCGTTGAAAGCAAGGACAGAGGAAGTGTCAATTGGTCTGCCTCTCAATTTCTCATGTTGAGATCGCACCACATTAAAGTCACTGCCTAATCCCCAAGGAATGGAGTCCATGGAGGCCTTGAGGAAGGAAAGATCAGACCATAGAGAAAGACGGCCAGCAGCTTAGTTGTAGGCATAGACAACCGTCAGGTGGGAAGTGGAATGGGAATTAGGAATGGAAAGGCTGAGATGGAGGAACTGAGAAGAGGAGTGGGAAAGGGAGATGTTGATTTTGGAGGGGTCCTAGAGGAACCAAATCCGATCGTTAGGGGAATGGTTGTAATTGGAGAGAAGGGACCAGGAAGGGGGCAATAGAGGCAGCAATGCAGGAGGTATTTTCTTGCAGAACACAGGTTTCCAAAAGGACACAAAGAGAAGAATGGGTGGATTTGATGAGGGATCTAATGTCCTGATGCTTCGCTAGGGAGTTGAGACCCCTGACATTCCAAATAAAACCTGCAGACATGACAACTAAAGGGGGAATAACAATGAGCACATCGGAGGGGTGCTTCTATAGCGACGATGGTAGAAGACAATACCAGGGCTGCGGACAAGAGGCCTGCGGGGGGAGGGGGGTCCAATGGATAAGGTCATGCAAGTCAAAGCGGAAGAGGGGGGCAGGTTAGACTGAGGAGGGGGCACAAGGGGGGAATGGCTGAGAGGGAGGGGGAAGAGATGGATCGGGTCAGGGAATGGGATGGGGGGGTTGAGGAAATGCTTGTGGTAGAGATGGGCTGGGGGTTGAAAGATGAGGAGATTGTAAGTAAACAAGGACTGAGCTTGGGCTGGGAGGGAGTGGGTTAAGAGGGGGAGAGAGGGTTGGGCCGTAATGCTGGGCCGGGGATTAAAAGAGGACAGAGCCGAGATGTCATAGGCCTGGGGGGAAGGACCAGTAAGGTTGAAAGGGGAAAAGGGTTTAGGTCTAAAGGAAGGGCACGTGGAGGGCAAAGTCAAAGGCCAGGGGGTAGGTAGCAGGGGGTAAAATAGGTAAAGTGGAGAGCAAAAGGGGGGGTGATCAAAATTAGAAAAGTTTAAAGATGGCCTTACCGACGGAGAAAGGGGTGAAGCGAGAGAAAGGCAAGGGTTGTCCTTTGTCAGGGTCTCGACAGAAGCAACCGCAGGAGGATCTTGCTGGCCATGAGATCTGCTGAGCGTCACATCGGAGGTAAGTAAGGTAAAGGTGTTTCTTCCAAACTCAGAGGGTATGGCAGTGAGCAGATGCAGAGATGTCATCGGATCTGTGCCAGAGGGAGCTCTAATGGCGTGGTTCACTTCAACTGGTTAATCGAGGGAGGAGACATGCTCAAGTATCAAGGAGGGGCGTAAGGGGGATCCAACAGACAAGGTCATGTGAGTCAAAGCGGAAGAGGGGGGCAGGTCAGACTGAGGAGGGGGGACAAGGGGGGAAATGGCCGAGAGGGAGGGGGAAGAGAAGGATCGGGTTAGGGAATGGCCTTACCGACGAAGAAAGGCGAAGCGAGAGAAAGGAAAGGGTTGTCCTTCGTTAGGGTCTCGACAGAAGCAACCGCAGGAGGATCTTGCTGGCCAGGAGATCTGTTGAGCGTTACATCGGTGGTAGGTAAGGTAAAGGTGTTTCTTCTAAACTCAGAGGGTATGGCAATAAGCAGATGCAGAGATGTCATCGGATCTGTGCCAGAGGGAGCTCCAATGGCATGGTTCGCCTCAACTGGTTCATCAAGGGAGGAGACATGCTCAGGTATTGAGGAGGCAGTCACGAAAGGAGTCTTCGTAGCAGGAGCCTGAGGGGCCTCGGTATCAGGAGCTGTCAGCTCCGTCATGCATGGAGGAGCACCAGCGGTAATATGAAGGTGTTCAGTCCTTATGGAGTCTTGGTGGCGACGACGGCGACTATGGCGACGACGACAGCCATTTTGTCTCTTGGACTCTCGTCCACGACTGTTAGGTCTGGAAAATCTAGAAGAAGTCGAGGCAGAGAAGAGGGTAGTTCTCCAAGGGGAAAAGCAGGAGCAGGCATCTCCAAGGAAGTCGTTGCAGAGTTGTGGAAAATAGTTTCAGGGTGAGCTGCTTGGGATGGCGACTGCGTGGCTGCTGTAGAAAGCGGTGAATCGTTGAGAGGATTCAGGGCAAAAGCAAGGGCTGCCATGGCAAGGGACACTGAGGCAGAGCAATGGGTGGTAGAATGGCCAAAGATTTTACACTGCTGACAATGAGGGGGGATCCATTCATATTTCACAAGCTGTTCGAACCAGAATCCGTCTTCTTCCTTGATGGAGATGAATGATGGAGGAGGAGAATCAGCAGAGACGTCCACGCATAACCCAGCGAAGGAGAGGTGCTTCATTTTGAGGGTGCGAAGGTCAGTGCGCAGCGGTAGTCCAATTACAGAGCCTATACGGCCTAAACATTCTTAGGTCCAGTAGTGCAGAGGCAGACCAGGAAGATTGATCCACAAGGGAATGGTGTTGAGGTCGACCTTGTGGAGAAGGAGATGGGGCTGCCATTGACGGAGGAAGATAAGTTTGGTTCCTACCATCCAAGGGGCTCCATTAAGGGCACGAGACTTGGCTTCGTCAGAGAAGAACTTGAAGATGAACACTCCAGAGTCGAGAAGCTAAACGTCAGGCAAGCCATCGACTTTCCATTGCTTTGTTAGAGAGGCTTTGACAATGCTGAAGAAAGGTCGGGCTCCCAAGAAAAGTCCAACCAAGCAGAAAGTCCATTTCGGGATTTCAGGGGATAGGATGGAGTTAGGACAGAGGGCAAAAGGCACTCCATTTTCAGAGGAAGGTTTGATGTGGTGAAGGGAGGTATCGAGAGAGGCGGTAGGGGCTTGGTAGAACAGGGATGACCACTGATTCAGGCCAATGGTAGAAGCAGGGTGGGAGGAAGCTAAAGGGGGGAGAGCGATGGTTGGAGGTTCAGAGGGGGAAGGGAAAGGCGACAAGGTGGAGATCGGTGGAGATGCAGGAGGGGAAGGTGAGGTGGCGTCGGAGGCTGCAGGGAGGGCTGACGGAGAGAGGGATGGTGGCGGAGCAAGGGTGGGTGGGTGGGTGGGGGGAGAGGGTTCATGGTGATTCCGATGTGGCCATCGACGAGCAAATGTTGGATCTGTTAAGCTGAATTACAAAAGCTAAAAATCTGTAATTGGAATCTTCTTTTTCAGTTGTTTGGTGTTCGCTTACTTTGATAATGGGAAGCACTGGGTTCCTTGGCAGGGGTTAGCTACGATTGTTCTGTCTGATATGTGCTACTTTATGGACACTGCAGGTATTTTGGTGCCTTTTCTAGTCTCTCAAGCTAAAACTTCTTTTTTATTATACTTGATGTGAGATATTGATGTTTTTCTGTCAGTTGGATGATGTAGGAATTATACAGATTTGTAATTAGGCTTCTGATATGAAACTCTTCACGATCTGCAAGAAGCTGCTTATTGACAATATTAACCTTCAATTTCATGTTTTATTTCTCTCTTTCTCTCCCATGCATTCCCTTTCTTTTTAATAAAATTTAAAAAAAATATTATTAGAAGAGAGACAAGCTATGTAGACATAAAGTAACTTTGAATCTTCTCTTTAATTGCTATGGAAAAATTTTCTTTAAGTCGTTAACCACTATGTAGATATTTTTTGGACCTCATCACTTCCACAACTTTTTCTTTTGGCCACACCGAGGCATTCCATTTATTTGAGTTACTGTTTCAGAAGCTCATGTGAGACAGTTTTAAGTCCTATCCAAACTTCTGTACCATCTCTTTTATTCATTAGTTATAATTATTTACAAATAATATGGCCCAAATATATAATTATCTACCTACTATTCATTTCTCATGTATTTTTTTTCCTCATTTATTTATTTCTTTATTTTTATCTTTATTGTTGCTCGGTGATCATACAGTAGAGTTGAGCATTAGGCTTCCTGGTTCTATTTGGTCTGGTTACTTGTGAGTCTTATATTTTAATTTCTAAGCATTGATTTTTAGGTTTAACCACATCTTTATTCTCATTTGAAATTCTAACATTTCATGTTTATACATCTCTGCATCCGACTTATTCCCCCTCCAAATATTTCTTTCCTATTTGAATCTTATAATATTTGTTTATTTTTTACTCCAAACAATTTTGGTTGTCTCTCCATTGCTTACATACAGAAAATGAGCAGTTGATTCTAGCTACTGTCATTCGACATCTGGATCACAAAAATGTTGCACATGATCCGCAAATTAAATCTGATATTGTTCAGATTTCTAACGCTTTGCCTCGACAACTCAGAACACGAACCGTAGTCTCTGAAATTGGGATTATCAGTGATCTAAGCAGGCATTTGAGGAAGTCTCTTCAGGCAACAGTTGAATTGGTAGGACAGCAAGAGTCAAACTGGAACATTTCACTCCAGACCTTCATTGAAGACTGCTTATTGGAAATTGCTAAAGGAGTAAGTGATATGCATATTCATTGCATGTTGTTTTTATGGGTACTCTTAATTTTTCTCTCTAGGGTTTTTGTTGTGCCAAATAATCTATTTTTGAGTTGGCTTCTTCAAGATTGGTGATGCTCGACCACTGTTTGATTTGATGGCAATGACACTGGAGAAGCTTCCATCTATGGGTTCTGTTGTGAAGGCAACTGTTGGGTCATTGTTTATTCTGGCTCATGTAATTTCTTTAGCATCTGTGACCTTTCATTCACAGCAGGTATTAATTTGATCACCTTTTGATCTTCATCTTAATTTGGTGTGCTTCATTTCTGCTGACTCAAAATGAATCTCTCTTTGATAACAATATTTTTTGAAACTGAACTGGGTGCTGGACCATTTTGTTCTGGTAGTTTGCAGTCCTGGTCAATTAAGAAGGGATAGAATTTTGCTACATACAAGAGTCCTTATGAACAATATTTTATAAGCAAATTATCTCTTAGATCTAATGATATTTTGTGGAACCTGTTAACAAAACAGGAATTAGGAGAATGCTTGAATGACCTAACTGATCAACCAAGCCATATATTTATAATATGGAAGATTACATCATAGAGACAAAAATACCCCTAGCTATAGCCGACTTAACTAGGCAGCACAAACACAAAAAATTAAAGCAGTAAAAAGACCAGAATACCATGGGTATTCTGGTGTACATTATTCAACACTCCCCCTCAAGTTGGAGCAAATATGTCAATCATGCCCAACTTGACTAAATTAGGATGAAATAGCTTTTCAGATAATCCCTTAGTGAAAATATCAGCAAGCTGATCAGTAGACTTCACAAAGGGAACAAAAATCAGCCCTTCTTCCAATTTCCCCTTGATCAAATGCCTATTTACTTCAACATGCTTAGTGCGATCATGATGTACCGGGTTATGTGCAATGCTGATTGCAGCCTTGTTGTCACAGTACAACATCATAGGAATACCAAGGTCTTGTAGCAAGCCTTTGAGCCAAAGTAACTCACAAATGCCTTGTGCCATAGCACGAAATTCTGCTTCGGCACTAGAATGAGCAACCACATTCTGCTTCTTGCTACGCCAAGTGACAAGATTGCCACCTACAAAAGAACAATACCCAGAGATAGATTTTCGATCTATAGAACTAGCCCAATCAGCATCAGTGTATGCCTCTATCCGTAGCTGACCATGAGAAGACAGGAGAATGCCCTTTCCAGGAGCTGACTTCAGGTAGTGAAGGATACGAAGAATAACCTCCATATGAGAAGAGTAGGGATCATGCATAAACTGACTCACAGTACTCACAACAACAGCAATATCAGGACGTGTGTGAGAGATAAATCAACTTCTCCACTAGTCTTTGGTACCGGCCTTTATCAATAGGTTCACCCTCTTTTTCCTTGAGACGAACAGTGGCATCCATAGGAGCATCTGAAGGGTGACATCCTAACAAACCAATTTCAGCCAATAAATCTAGGACATACTTCCTTTGGGAGAGAAAAATGCCTTTAGAAGATCTGGCAACCTCAATCCTAAGAAAGTACAGTAGCTTTCCTAATTCTTTAATCTCAAACTCCTGCCCAAGAAAGGACTTCAACCGACTGATCTCATCACCATCAGTACCAGTGGCCACTATGTCATCAACGTAGACTATAAGAATAGTGAGTTTTCCACCAACCCTCTTTATAAAGAGAGTGTGATCAACATTACTCTGCTTATAGCCCACAGAAATCATGGCCTTGTGAAACCTGCCAAACCATGCTCGAGGTGACTGCTTCAGCCCATAAAGTGCACGCTTCAATTTACAAACCTTACCTTGGTTTTTGTCACAAGAAAACCCTGGTGGAATGTCCATATACACCTCCTCATCTAGTTCTCCATTGAGGAAAGCATTCTTCACATCCAACTGTTGCAATTCCCACCCAAGATTGACTGCATAGGATAGCAAAACCCGAACAGTATTCAACTTTGCAACAGGGGCAAAGGTCTCCTAGTAATCAATGTCGTATGTCTGGGTGAACCCCTTTGCCATGAGTCGTGCCTTATACCTATCCACAGTGCCATCCACCTTCTGTTTTACTACAAACACCCACTTGCATCCAACATCTCTCTTCCCAAGTGGAAGAACCACAAGCTCCCATGTGCTATTTTTTTTCAAGGCTTCCATTTCTTCCATCATTGCTGTCTTCCACTTTCCATCTGATAGAGCTTCCTGCCAATTGTTAGGAATACGAACAGAAGAAAGAGAAGAAACAAAAGCACAAAAAGATGGAGAAAGGGAGTGATAAGAAACAATATTGGATATAGGATGCTTAGTCCAAGCCCTGACACCCTTGCGAATAGCAATAGGTAAATCAGGAGAAGAAGTTTTACCAGGTGGAGAGGCAGGTTCTGGAACTAGGTTTGGCAATTGGATGGGTACTGGTGCTATAGTTGGTTGAAGTTGCTTATGTTTCCCTATATAATTCATTAATCCTCCTCTGAAGTTCACTAATGGTTTTCTGGATTGGAGTCTGAACAGGAGTTTGCTCTCTTTGAATAGGAATGTCAACAACATCATCAGGGATGGTCTCCTCCTGTATAGGAACCTCTCCCCCTAAGGCAGAGGGAGGACTAGGAGTAGGAGGAACAGGAACATACTCATTGTAAACAGACTGTAGGGGAGGTTCTATGGTCAGCACATTTTCACTAACACTCTCCTCCTGAAGTGGTGGGGACAAATAATAAGACATTATCTCATGAAAAACAACATTCATACTAACCAATGTACGTCTGGCAGGAGGATAATAGTACTTATACCCCCTCTGGGTAGCAAAGTACCCTAAAAAAATGCAGCGGAGACTACGGGGTTCAAGTTTACCAGGGGACTTAGTATCCCTGGCATAGCAAACGCAGCCAAACACCCTAGGGGGAACAATAAAAGAAGAAGAGCCAAGTAATAGCTCGACAGGGCACTTGGAGTCAAGAACCCGACTGGACAGCTTATTAATCAAATAGGCCGCAGTAAGAACAGCATCTCCCCAATAAAAAGAAGGAACATGTCGAGCAAACATAAGTGCTCTAGCCACCTCCAAGAGATGACGGTTTTTCCTTTCAGCCACACCATTCTGGGCTGGAGTATCAACACAGCTGATCTGATGTAAAATCCCATGGGCAGCAAGGTATCTTTGGAACTGACCTTCCATATACTCTGCCCTATTGTCACTTCTCAAGACTTTGAGAGTGTCATTAAATTGGGTCTGGACCATCTTGTGAAAATGCTGAAAACAGGAAAAAACTTCATTTTTTGTATGCATCAAGTAGACCCAAGTGAATCGGGAATAACAATCTATAAAAGTGACATACCACCTATGACCAGAAAGAGAAGCTTTTCGACTAGGACCCCACACATCAGTATGAACAAATTGAAATAAGGAAGAAGACATTTTATTAGAAATAGGATAGTTTGAACGTGTCTATTTGGCCAAGACACAAGGCTCACAAAAAAAATCTTCCTTGTTACAATTTTTTATTAATGCTGGAAATAAATGTGATAAAGTTCCTAAGAGGTGGTGTCCTAGTCTAGAATGCCATTGTTGTACTTCAGAGGAGAAGGATGCAAGCTGACATAGTTGAGAAGGTAAAGCCTATGTAACAAGAGGGTCACCATCAAGCAGTTATAATCCACCATGTACTTTATCCGATCCAATCGTCTTCCCCAAGTCCAGATCCTGAAAGACACAATGAGATGGAAAAAAGGTCACATTACAATTCATATTTTTTGTAATACTACTAATAGATAGAAGGTTAGTAGTGAAATTGGGAATATGCAACATAGAAGACAAGGTAAGAGAAGGGGAACAACTAATGGATCCTTTCCTGGAAATAGATGAGAGGGACCCATCAGCTATTTTAACCTTATCCTTGATTAGCAGCATACTATTAACCGCCTTACTGCTTACCCTAATTGACACGAAGGCACGCATGTCTCGAGGGGAGATATTTATTATTAAATAGAGAAGGTGTGGCGTCAAAGATACGCGCCAGCCTCTACCGTTATTTTGTTTCACTCTTTCAAATCAACTTTAAATACTTTCTATTTTCCCTCTCTCACTTGCAGGTAAGCACTCCGCGCCTGTACAAATTCTAAACTGCTAAAACCCTAACCGGAAAAAATCCTAGACTCATGAGACAAACTCTGTTAAGATTCACTTCCCTCTCTATACTTGCCGCAACCTGCTCTCCCCTCAGAATTGCAGAAGACTAAACCCTTTTTTTGTTTCCTTCATCAATGTCACTTTAACTCCTTCGAAGCTGAGGAGGTGGTTCTTCTCATCCACCAATGAAAGCCCTGCTTCTGTTTTCAAGACCAGGTTAACCCAACCACAGAAGAAGAAAGAAGTTCCACTCAATTTCAAAAACATTAGAACCGAAGGTAGAAGAAATTGATTCAGAAAAACAGGCTTGTCCTGCGCATCTTCTTCTACCCTCAATCCCTCCCTTACTATAGCAGCCATCACAATGTCTTCTTCTATGTTTAAGTGCTTGCAATTTAATAATCTCTGTTCTTTCCTATGGCGCAAAGTTCAAAGTTCTTGTTTCAATCCCGAGGGCAATTACTTCATCGCTACTTCTTCGGATAACCAGGTTTTCTGATTGCCGCCTCAATTGAATTTTTTCCTTCTTCCTCTTTTCTCTTCGTTGCTTACTCGTTTAGGTTGTTTTCTGGTGTTTTTTTTTTTTTTTTTGTTGAATTTTTAACAGGCCCAAGCCCAACCCTAAAGGTCTGGCTCCACCTGGTGCACTTCACCTTATTCAACATTTCAACCAATCAAAGCTCAAACCTGCAGCTCTGCACTGCAAAAAAAAATTTCTGACGGAGAAGCCATCATCGTCGTTGTGAAACTTTGAGGTTTTCTCGTTGAGGTTCTCTACTTCATTCAGACATGCATCTCTAGCCACCACCATTTTCATTTCATTCAAGACTGCTTCATTGTAACTTGAACTCATCACTATATTCTTATTTGTTTTTAATTTTTTGGTATTCTTTTTATTTCCTTCTCGACCCTTGGCACCTCATGACCGCTGCTCAAATTTTCTCTTATTATCAGCACATAACTATGATATCCGGTTTTGTTTCATGATCTTCATCGTTGTTTTTTGTACCGCCATCTCTAGTGGGTAATCCATTTTTTGCTTCTTTCTCTGTTTTCTGAATTTGATTATAAACAGTTGTGTGTGTTTGTGTTTACAGGAGGACATATTAACCCAGCAGCGACGTTTGGGCTTTTCTTGGCCCGTAAAGTGTCACTAATCCGTGTTGTGATGTACATCGTGACAGAATGCTTGGGTGCAATGTGTGGTGTAGGGCTAGAAAAGGCCTTCCAAAAGTCTTACTATGTGCAGTATAGTGGTGGGGCGAACGAGATCGCCGATGGCTACAGAAAAGGTTTGGGTTTGGCAGCTCAAATTATTGGCACCTTCGTCCTTGTCTACACTGTTTTCTCTGCTACTGATCCCAAGAGAAGTGCCAGAGCCTCCCATGCCCCTGTAAGTTCACCTGTTTTACTTGGAAAATGGTGTATTATTAGAAGTGATATAGAAATCATTCTCAATTCTCTTGTTAACCCACATGGAAAACGTTCTAATTGTGAACTTTTGGTTTGGATTTACAAGTATTGGCACCACTTCCAATTGGGTTTGCAGTTTTGTTCCCCCACTTTGTTGGCTAGTACAACCAGGTTTTTTGATCGCCTCCACAATTGAATTTCTTCCGTCTTCCTCTTTTCTCTTCTTTATTTTTTAAACATTCCCTCGCAGTGCACATTCTAATTTGCGCTAGTTTGAAGTGAAGATCGTAATCTAATCTTTACGCATTTCGTTATATGTGTGAAACTTGATAGGGTGTTTAGAACCAATTTGAGATTAAAATCCTTAGTTGGCCTGGCAAGATGTATGTAAAATTAGGCGTGGTGATGATGCAGCTTACGTACACAAGTCGTACGAAACTACAGTTGGCATGTATCTTTGATGTCACCTCCTCTATATAAATATTTTCCTTTGACCGTTTTTGGTTTGCTCCCTTTCCAATCAACTCTTTTTTCTCTTCTCCCTCTCTTTCTTTGTTCATCAGAAGTGATATAGCAAGGATCAGATTTTTGAAATATCATTTTTGAAGGTGTAGAAAGGGCTGAAAGAAGATGAGAGTTCTTTATGGCCATTACTCTTTTCCAAGGCAAATGTGACTAAACTAAGGCTAGAGTTGTTTCCGTATAACAATGATTAACATCTATTTAGCTAGAATAATGAAGAAGCTTAATTCTATTCATCTGGTAAGCTAGTGTGATTCTAATAATGTTTTAGGCTGGAGGTCATGGGTAAGAGTTTCCTTGACAATATGTGACATGTTAGAGAAACTAGGGGGGTAGACGGCTGCATCAAGTGCATCGTTCTTTGGTTTCCCAACTTCCACTAATGATTCGGTGGACTCCCTAGGCAAGGATGGTTTTTTTTTGTTATTATTGTTATGATTCGAGTTTTCATCGTTATTCCTATCAGAAAAACTGCTGTTATCAGCCTGTTTCCTCTTCTTTAATATACTCGCTAATACTTTAAAACAACAGCCGATCACTGGTTTACTCAGTATTCTTTTTCTTATTAAAATAATTATATGCCATATGTTTGCTTATTATATTAGGTCTCATTAGCAGCTCTATATGAAATTTTATTTTCCAATGCTCCCTATAAGCTCTGAAGCATGATGGAACTGTTCAATTCTTTCTTTCTAATATTAATTCTGTGTTATAGTTCTCTTTATGTATGTCTCATTTGAGGGCAAGTTAAGTGCAAATTGTTCTATATTTTCTCAATTGACAAGTTGAAACAACTGCGTCTGAAAGGGAGCAATTATTGCTTGTGAAAATTTCAGAGCTTGAAGCCAGGTAGATCATATTGTGAATCAAGTAACTGGGTTGAACCTTCTGTAGGACTTCGTGTTTGCTAGGCCAAATGGACCAAGAATCTGAATTAATTCATGATATAAAAGTGATTCTGACATCCTTTTACAAAAGAAAAAGGAATCTCTGTTTCCTCTTATATTTTTACTTTCCTTTTCCTTTGATGTAGGATGATTAATCCAACTGATGGGGTAGCTGAGGCAAGGTTGAAATATCTGCAGGTAAGTGGCTGAAGAAGGTTCCTTCTGAGCTCTTCTGAATTGAAAGGTACCACTTGATTTTGTGATAGAAACACTTGTTAAAAGCCATGTAATAGGGGTAGTTTAGGAACAAGTCCCCTTACTAGTTGCCTTATTATGTAATTATGTTTTCTTCTTTATTTCCCTTGTACCTCCCTGGGGAGGTGGATGTAATTTCTTATTTGTTATGAACTTATGATTGAATTAATATAGGTGTATGGAGAAGCCTCTCCAACACAATCAATTACAACCCAAATATTCTCTTCTCTCTTCTCTCTCTTCTCTTGCTATCTTCTTCTTCCTCCAACTTCTTCCTTCTCTCTTCTTACCTCCTAAACCTAAAATCTAACTTGGTATCAGAGTAGGCTCAAGGTTTGAGAGTTGTGTTCAGTCCCTGTTTTCATTCTTTCTCTTCTCTTTGAAATCCTTTGTGTCTAAGGATTCCAAAGAGGAGATTCCTGTGTACAGCTTTGCTTAAAGAATATGGAATAGGCTCATTCTAGCCTGTTTTGATGATCGAAGGATTTACCTGAGCTGTTTTGAAGCTCTCTTGAAGGTTTAGATCTCACACAGTGCCGCTACAAGTTCCGCCTGTGTTCGAGTTCAGTTCATTGCGTTTCTCGGATTGCTTTTGTGTCTTGGTCAGGCTCATTTGCATCGCCCTAGGACACTTATGAGGATGGCTATGATCTTCCTTGCTGATTGAAGAAGCCATATGAGCAGATTTACTTCTTGTGTGGGATCCTCTGTTCTGCTCAAGTAAACCCGAGAGTGTTTATCCTTTTTTCTTGCTTTGAGCTACAGTTTGATGCTCTCTTGGTTGAGGGATGTGTATGCACAGCCTTTGTGAGGCCTTTCCTCTTGTTTGGAGTTGATACTACTCCTTGCAAGCTTTGTGGTACAGTATTATAAGGGACTGCTTGTTGGATTGAATTTGGAATGCACTAGAAGTGCTTAATTTAAGTCCTCTTAGAGATTTGCTGCTAGGACTGCTTCGGCAGTGTGCTATCCTAGGCTACTTATTGGATTTTTTGCTTATTTGGGTTGAGTGTGTACTCCCCACTTGTCTTTGGTGTTCTTGTTTATTGTCAAATCCCTTCCATCATGCCTGATTCAGATACATCTGTGCTTGGTACTGCTGATTCACAGCCCCCTGCTGTTGTCCCTTAGTTGGCTTATGAGAGTACTCACCAACATATTTCTTTTGTGAAGCTTGATGGTACTAATTACCTAGATTGGTCACATTCTATGAGACTTTCTCTTAGGAGTAAGGGAAAACTTGGATATATCACAGGTGCTATCAAGGCTCCCACAGCTGGTTCACCTACTTTTGATAAATGAGAGACTCAAAATTCTACAGTTATGACATGGTTGATCTTCTCCATGAAGCCTGAGATTGGGAGAAGGTTTATAAGGAAGGAAACAGCCAAAGCTATTTGGGATAGTATCTCTGTGGCCTTCAACAGAGTAGGTGACACTGCCAAGGTCTATCAGCTCCATCAAAAAATTCACTCATTCAAACAAGGTAACAGCACTATTTCTGAGTACTTTAGTGCGTTCCTTAATCTTGTGGAGGAGTATGATCACTACAGGGACCTTCATTTGACTAACCCAGAGGATGAAGCAAAAGTGTATCTGATTCTTGAAAAGGAGCGTGTCTTCTCTTTACTTGGTGGTCTAAACCCTGACTATGAGCCAGTTAGACTCCAGTTGTTAGGCCGGTCTCCCCTTCCCTCTCTTAGTGAAGTCTATAGTTACTTACAGAGTGAAGAGACCAAGCGGCTTACTATGGCCCCACCATCAGATCATATGAGAGGTCAGCCCTCAACTCTAGTTCTATTCGAGACACCCGTGGAGGTGGTAGAGGCCCAAGGCCTAACCGTGAGGAAGCCAATACTGTGGAGACAGTTGGTGCCAGTGGAGTTGGGCGAGACAGATTTAAATGTGATCATTGTGGACGCATTGGACACACCAAGGATAGGTGTTGGTCTCTCCATGGTCATCCTCCTGGTATGCGTGGTCGTGGTGGTCGTAGAGGGTGAGCTTGAGCTCATTCCGCGGCGGCGACTGATGCTGAGGCCCCACAGGATGACTCCACCTTCATGGATGCAATGGTTCGCAGGGTTTTTGTCACACCCCGGCCCGGTAAATAAGGGCCAAGTGTGGCGGGATATCTCTGACATCCAACCAATCCCCAAGGATCACAAGTGCAGTACCCTATTTACAATCATTGCTCACAAATACAGTAATCAGAGGCAGCGGAAACAATTAAATAATAAAGGTAACATCTGTAGTAAGAGAAGTCTATGTGATATTTCATTTATATAAAGGACAAAGCTTGTGATACTACTATACGCTTCTCAAAGGTACTACAGGTAAAACTATACAAAAACTATATTATATCAATATAGAAATATTTATAAGCATAAAATAGTGGGGAGATAGCCCGGATCGTTAGGCCAAGATCGGAAGATTGCGCAATCATCACATGCGCACGAAGTATCGTGCACTTCCAACGCCGCCGCAAATCCATCATTAAAAGTAATTAAATCACCTAAAAATAGGGATATCCACAGGGTGAGCTCTCAATCGAGCCAGTAAGGAAATGCATGCAAAACACAACACAATAATTCATGATGAATGTGTTAATCTAGCATGCTCCTAACATGGATACTAAGTCTTATGTGGTATAAGTACTACGTGGTAGATGCTAACCTCGAAGAGAACCCGCCAGAAAGCATGACACAAGGC
This sequence comes from Telopea speciosissima, assembly GCF_018873765.1. NCBI lineage: Eukaryota > Viridiplantae > Streptophyta > Magnoliopsida > Proteales > Proteaceae > Telopea > Telopea speciosissima. The sequence continues at coordinate 10,111,387 of NC_057916.1, forward strand.
AACTAACCCAACAGACCCCCAATGACCAACTCGGAAAGCATGACACCAGTAGCTCCAGCACGTCGGTCACCCGAGCGAAACCATTCTACCACGGTGAGGACCCGCCAGAAAGCATATCACCGGCAGCTAACCCAAAGACCCTCAATGACCAACCCTACTGCTTATTCCCACAATGAGTACACACGCTAACATGGGATGTGAATGGTACCCGCATACCCTTCGGCTGTACCACGGGTTGTCCAACACCTTACCCTGTTGGTAAGGGGCGTAGAATCGGTTATGATATAACAGCCCAGCTCAAAGGCAAACTATGCATGATAGCACATGTATGAATAGCTGAATTTAAATAGAACAAGATTTCTCCAAGAATAATCATCAGAATAAGTAAATATCGGTGCAAATGCAAGATGCCAATGCAACCTAATTCACATGCGATTCTAATGCAAGAAATAAAAGCTAATAAACTATATGAACAGGATAATTTTGATGATGCATGACATGGCAATCGAACAATAACAAATTAAAATGGTAAACACTCCAAAATTAAAGTCGAATTCCCTTACTCAAGTTGCAGATGGACTAATTCGAGCTACCCTTCAAAGATCCAAGCAATATGCAAGAATAGAGTATACAGCCCAACACAGTCCTAAAACATTAGAAAAGATCAAGTGTTAGGGTCAAGGCGCCTAAGGTCTAACCAAGGGTCTAGGGGCATTTCTGTCCAAAAATATTGAACCGGATTCAGAGGGGGAATTGGGATCTTGTTCCTAATGGTCGATCTTGACATGCATGGGCTTAATTTCATGGTTTTACCTAATTCTAAGGTGGGTCCATTTAATTGAGGGTCCAATTTCATGATTAATTCCAAAATTGAAAAATCAATTTGAGGGGTTTAACAAATTAACCCAAATTGATTATCAAGGGTTTGTTAATTGAGTAAATCAAGAGAATTGGGTTTCTAATTTCATATTTGGCTTCCTAATTTAGGGATTTCATAATTTAAACCCAAATTAGTTGACTTAGGGTTTATGGTTTGCCATTAGAAACAAAGAATCGGGCTGATGAGAGGGTAACCATGAAGATTCGTGCATAGCTGAACCTAAACAAGACTAAACAAGAAGAAATTAGGTGGAACTTCCTTGTTTAAGCTTGGATTAAAAGCTTTAATGGCGAAATCTATTTAGGCATAGTCTAGGCTGAAATTAGATCAAATTTAGAGGAGGAGATGGAAACAAGAGGATTCTCGAGCTTACCCGAAATCAGCAGCAAGAAGGGACGATGGCAGCCTTGCCTTTATGCTCCAAGGTCTCTAATGGAGGTCTCTAAGCTTCCAACTCAAGTCTGGGATGAATTTCCAAGGTATGCTTCTTATTTCCCTTCTTCTTCTTCTCTTTTTCTTCTTTCTTTCTTATTCTCCAAGGCTGGAACGATTCTGGTTCCTCTTCTCTTTGTTGGTGAATAATGAATAGTGTAAAGAGGGTTATATTTATAGAAACTTAAGCACTAAGGGGTAAATCTGTCTTTTGGACGAAATTAGATGTAAACTAATTTCTAAAATAGTTTATAAACTTGAATTCGTATTTGTTGGTCTATTCTATCCATAACTTGATGCGGCGACATTAAAGGTTATCCGAATACGGGTAATTGTCTGAACAACATTCCCCATCGGGAACCGGGTCCACAATGATAATTTTACTAAAGTACCCTTCTAACCCTATTTGGTCGTACAAAACGTTATATAAATATATTTTAAATTATACTTACATTGAGTTTAATTAAGGGGAGGTTCTGCACTGTCCGGCCAGCGCACTGCATAGTAGCTCAGTGCGGGTCCCATAAGGTCAAAATTACTATTCGCCCCTAATACACTAATTAATTAAAAATACAACATACATACATATAAAATGGGATTCTTACCGGGATTCGCCTAAGACAGAGAGAGGCTTCGCAGCCATCAATCCAAAGATGCCAAGCTTATGTGTTGTCTTCCGCTAGACACCTCCGACTCATTTAAGGCCACGTAGTTGGCCGATCGGAATGCCTTTACAGACGAGTCATGAGATAGGTCTGAATTTCTTAGTCAAGATGGCCCTCAACTTGAGGTTAGCATGGCCAAATATTGAACCAGAACCTGACATCACAGATTTCAAAAGTTCAAATTTATTCGGAAATTTGACCGGGTTTCACATTCTCCCAACCTTATAAGAATTTCGTCCTCGAAATTGATGCACCTAGCAATCCGAACAGTTGAGGTTACTTCAACAGCATCATGACTTACATCCTTAAGTCGTTTCCTGTTTTGGGTATCGTACAATCTACAGGTCGATGGCTTTTGTTGACCTGTTTCGGGTCAGACAGTATTCTAAACCGACCAAAGACATTATCCTCTTTTCCAAAACTCTCCTATTTTTTCCTAAACACACAAGAATATACAAGAGGAGGGGTCCTAGAGTATCTAAGGTAACTTGGGAACAATTCATCACAAGGCTCAGTCACCATATCGACAAAGTACCTAAACCTAAAAGTACAAGGAAAATATTCTCATTATTATTATTATTATTATCGTCATTATTTTTGTTCTTCTTATTCTTTAGTGTTCATTTCTGTTCTTCTTTTATCTAAATTCTATAATGTTCATTATATTTTCATATAATTCGATTATTATATTTTATCAATATTTTTTTATTTTTTTTATTTTTAGGTTGTAGTGTATAGGTATATATAATTCTTGCTTATAGGGTTTTCCATTATGAAGACTTTCTCTTCTGGTTATGCAATACCTAACTCAATTGTAGGATGAATTGGAATATTGATGGAATCCCTATTGCTCACTCCCAATAACGGAGGGGACATTCGGGGACCCATTACTCCACTCATACCTATTGTTGAGCAAAGTTTTGCCACATCCTTCAATTCCAACTTTTTTTTTTTTGTTTTCAATTATTCTTGGCTTTTATTGCATTATGTTTAAAAGTGAAGGAATTCAAAAATTTTAAGAAGGGCTTGTTATTTTAATGCCTATAAGGCGTTTGACTGGATGCCTAAACTAGCATTCCTAGGTCTTTTATTTTTGCTTACTTACCCTAGATACTCAATATATAACTCGTTATTGAGATGCAAAGGCATGACAAGCTATCATGGCGAGTTCCTAAAAAGAAACATTAGCATCATATAGTACTTTACATATATTACAATTACATAAGAAACCAAATCATACACTATATTCATTATTAATAATTATGATAACACAAGAATGCACATCTTAGTGTCATAATGTATTTAGTTTCTTTCTCTATTCACACTTAGTACATTAATATATATACTTTTAATACATATATATATATACAAATGTATATACAATATGCATGTTTAATCTTATTTTATTTTCTATATATTTCATTATTTTGATGTAACACAGGTTCTATTTATTTATTTTATTTTTAAAACCATTTGGGTGGGCCGGATGCAAAGTCTAATTGGGGCGGATGCGCAGGAAAATGAGTCGGATGCATCCGGGAGTGGAGTCAGCAGCTCAATAAGGAATTTGGGTGTCCCGGATTCAGACCTATACTATCCCGGATTCAGACACCAATCCAGCCGGATCGTCCGCCAGGCAAAACAGGCTTTGTAAAACCCACTCAAAACACATCAAACTTCATTTCTTTCTCTTCACTAACACTTTCTAACTTCTCCTAAGGTTATTCTAGGGTTCCTATAACACTAATAAGAGCTTAAATTATAAGATCCACTCCTCCACATCTAAAGTAAGTGTTCTAAACTTAGAACTTTTATACATTTTTTTGTTCTTCTTCTCAAAACCTAACTATGGCTCAGCATTTTTCCTAGATTTTAGGTAAGTATTTACTCTTTTACTCCATTAACATGTATTTCTTTTATTCTTTGTTGAACTTTATGCATTTCTTATATTTTCTTCCTTTCATCTTAGGTTTTAGCTAAGGTACATTGTTGATTCTTATCTATCATCGTGAATGTGTTAGGTCTTAATATTAGGTATTATTTTTGTTCATTTTAAACATAGTACAGTGTTAATCATAAGATTACCTAGTTCTTAATATTTTCTTATTAAGTTTTTAAAGTTTACTCTATGTTTTGCACGTGTTCTATCTAATGCTATATTAATATACTATGATTCTTATATAATTACCTTCTCTCCTTAGACTACCCTATATTTTTTTTTTTTGTGGTTGCATCTATTTATACTTATATTGGAATCTAAACAGATTTTATATATTCTAAATGTATTCCTACAAAATTAGTTTACCTAGACATATTGATAGGCTTCTTACCTTAGTACCTAATATATTTGACAATCTTACCTCAAATTTTGTTATTGTCCTAGACTTTACCTAAATAATTTTCTTCTTAAATTTGCAGCATTTACCATAAATGACTGCAACTCAAGGCCGTGGAGGGAGAGGTAGAGGTGCAGCTACAGTTCCAGCTGAATTCAATCCAAGGATCTTCCTGAAAGTGGAAGAAGAAAGGAATGTAGTCTTGGTTGACCATATCCCATTCAAGATTGAGGAAAGATTTGAGAAACTAGGGTGGTTATCTATGCTATAACCGGAGAGACATTGCTACCCTCGACTGGTGCGACTCTTTTGAGCAATCAATCTTACCGGTATGAAGGAAAAGAGTTCATCATCAACTCTTATGTGAAAGACATGCCCATCTCTTTCAGCACAGCCCGATTAGCTAATATTCAGAAGATATCTTATGAAGGGGAGTGGAGGTACTGCCCTCCAAGTGCTGATGCATCTGAGTTCCTGGATGTTGAAGAACAGGAATGGGTATATCCACTAATGGCAAGTTCTATGAGAGGATGAAATCTGAGTTGGACTTGCTTCCATCAGCCCGTGTCTTATCTAGAATTTGTGGATACAATGTAGTCCAGAAGAGTGCTCACCGGACTAAGTTGTCCACAATACAGATCCTTGCCACATACTGTCTCTATACAGGATACCAGATCTGCCTTCTTGATGCCATCATGCGTACCATGGCACACCGCATGATAACCTTGGCGTGGAAATCACATCGGGAGGCTACTCACCAAGGTATTTCCCTGATTTGGTGTAAACCTATTGAATGAGGAGGCTTCGGGGGTGAAGTCTTCGAAGATCAACCGGATTACCCTAGTGAAGATGGGTATAGAACTTCAACCTTTTTTCTCCAGAACTTGGTCATCCTGACTGCACCGACATGGGACAGACTACTGATGTTGAGGATGCTACAGAGAGAGGACATACAGAGGCACGCAGAGATCTACTTCCTCCTCCTCGACACCCTTCACATGGTCATGCGTATGCTTCTTCCTCGTCTGTTGCGGCTGTTCCTGCAGATGGTACTCCCTGGGGACAGCTCTTTAGCCGGTTTGAGAGCTTAGAGAGATCCATGAGACAAGGTCTGCTGGCATGAGGAGGGACTTCACTCAGGTTAACAGCTGTATTCAGGCAGTGGAGATCCTGGGACCGGTGGGTTATGGGCCCACCACCACCACAGTAGTGATGACTTATGCATCCTAGTCTAGCTTTTACTTTACTTCCTTCAGTTGTTCCTTGTAGGAATTTGTACTTCCTTAAAGTCTGTAAAAAGTTGTAACCATTGTACTAATGACACAGCTTACTTATAAAGTTTTTTTTTTTTTTTTTTTTTTTTCTCTTGTGTTATACAATCAAATAAAATAATAAAAAAAAAATGTTACTTTAGTTGTAGCTTTTAGTTGAAGCTTTTATTCATCCTAAGTAGACTCACCTTCAGATCAATGAGTCTAAGAGTCAGATCTGTGAACTTGATTGTAAATAGGAGTAGAGCACAAAGGCTCGATACCACTTAAATGTCACACCCCGGCCCAGTAAATAAGGGCCAAGTGTGGTGGGATATCTCGACATCCAACCAATCCCCAAGGATCACAAGTGCAGACCCTATTTACAATCATTGCTCACAAATACAAGAATCGAGGGCGCGGAAACAATTAAATAATAAAGGTAACATCGTAGTAAGAGAAGTCTCATGTGATATTTCATTTATATAAAGGACAAAGCTTGTGATACTACTATACAGTTCTCAAAGGTACTACAGGGTAAAACTATACAAAAACTATATTATATCAATATAGAAATATTTATAAGCATAAAATAGTGGGGAGATAGCCTGGACTGTTAGGCCAAGATCGGAAGATTGCGCAATCATCACATGCGCACGAAGTATCGTGCACTTCCAACTCCAGCGCCGCAAATCCATCATTAAAAGTAATTAAATCACCTGAAAAATAGGGATATCCACAGGGGTGAGCTCTCAACTGAGCCCAGTAAGGAAATGCATGCAAAACACAACACAATAATTCATGATGAATGTGTTAATCTAGCATGCTCCTAACATGGATACTAAGTCTTATGTGGTATAAGTACTACTGTGGTAGATGCTAACCTCGAAGAGAACCCGCCAGAAAGCATGACACAAGGCCTAACCCAATGACTCCCAATGACCAATCGGAAAGCATGACACCAGCAGCTCGGACGTCGGTCACCCGAGCGAAACCATTCTACCACGGTGAGGACCCGCCAGAAAGCATATCACCAGCACCTAACCCAATGAGACCTCAATGACCAACCCTACATGTTTATTCCCACAATGAGTACACACGCTAACATGGGACATGAATGGTACCCAGCATACCCTTCGGCTGTACCACGGTTGTCCAACACCTTACCCCCTGTTGGTAAGGGGCGTAATCTGGGTTATGATATAACACCTAGCCCAAGGCAAACTATGCATGATAGCACATGTATGAATAGCTGAATTTAAATAGAACAAGATTTCTCCAAGAATAATCATCAAGAATAAGTAAATATCAGTGCAAATGCAAGATGCCAATGCAACCTAATTCACATGCGATTCTAATGCAAGTAAATAAAAGCTAATAAACTATATGAACAGGATAATTTTGATGATGCATGACATGGCAATCGAACAATAACAAATTAAAATGGTAAACACTCCAAAATTAAAGTCGGAATTCCCTTACCGAAGTTGAGACTAGACTAATTCAGCTTACCCTTCAAAGATCCCAACAATACAGCAAGAATAGAGTATACACCCAACACATTCTAAAACATTAGAAAAGATCAAGTGTTAGGGTCGAAGGCACCTAAGGTCTAACCAAGGGTCTAGGGGCATTTGTCCAAAAATATTGAACCGGATTCGAGGGCGAATTGGGATCTTGTTCCTAATGGTCGATCTTGACATGCATGGGCTTAATTTCATGGTTTTACCTAATTCTAAGGTGGGTCCATTTAATTGAGGGTCCAATTTCATGATTAATTCCAAAATTGAAAAATCAATTTGAGGGGTTTAACAAATTAACCCAAATTGATTATCAAGGGTTTGTTAATTGAGTAAATCAACAGAGAATTGGGTTTCTAATTTCATATTTGGCTTCCTAATTTAGGGATTTCATAATTTAAACCCAAATTAGTTGACTTAGGGTTTATGGTTTGCCATTAGAAAACAAAGAATCGGTGATGAGAGGTACAGCCATGAAGATTCAGGCATAGTTGAACCTAAACAAGACACTAAACAAGAAGAAATTAGGTGGAACTTCCACCGTTTAAGCTTGGATTAAAAGCTTTAATGGCAGAAATCTATTTAGGCATAGTCTAGGCTGAAATTAGATCAAATTTAGAGGAGGAGATGGAAACAGAGGATTCTCGTAGCTTACCCGAAATCAGCAGCAAGAAGGGACGATGGCAGCCTTGCCTTTATGCTCCAAGGTCTCTAATGGAGGTCTCTAAGCTTCCAACTCAAGTCCGGGATGAATTTCCAAGGTATGCTTCTTATTTCCTTCTTCTTCTTCTTCTCTTTTTCTTCTTTCTTTCTTATTCTCCAAGGGTGGAACGATTCTGGTTCCTCTTCTCTTTGTTGGTGAATAATGAATAGTGTAAAGAGGGTTATATTTATAGAAACTTAAGCACTAAGGGGTAAATCTGTCTTTTGGACAGAAATTAGATGTAAACTAATTTCTAAAATAGTTTATAAACTTGAATTCGTATTTGTTGGTCTATTCTATCCATAACTTGATGCCGGCGACATTAAAGGTTATCCGAATACGGGTAATTGTCCGAACAAGCATTCCCCACTGGGAACCGGGTCCCACAAGATAATTTTACTAAAGTACCCTTCTAACCCTATTTGGTCGTACAAAACGTTATATAAATATATTTTAAATTATACTTACATTGAGTTTAATTAAGGGGAGGTTCTGCACTGTCCAGCTAGCGACTGCATACGTAGCTCAGTGCGGGGTCCCATAAGGTCAAAATTACTATTCGCCCTAATACACTAATTAATTAAAAATACAACATACATACATATAAAATGGGATTCTTACGGGATTCGGCCTAAGACGAGAGAGGCCGCAGGCCATCAATCAAGCATGCCAAGCTTATGTGTTGTCTTCCGCTAGACACCTCCGACTCATTTAAGGCCACGTAGTTGGCTCGATCGGAATGCCTTTACAGACGAGTCATGAGATAGGTCTGAATTTCTTAGTCAAGATGGCCCTCAACTTGAGGTTAGCATGGCCAAATATTGAACTGTAACCCGACATCACAGATTTCAAAAGTTCAAATTTATTCGGAAATTTGACCGGGTTTCTGACAGTTTTGTAACAGTTAAGCACATCTTCTACATCTAGTATGGCTGATCCTCATCATCCTCAGCTTTGCAGGTCCCACCTCAGCTTCTACTGCCGCCCAGTCTTGGGTCATTGACTCTGTTGCCACAGACCACATGACTGGTACGTCTCATTATTATGATTCCTATACCATTTGCTCTGGTAAGGACAAGGTTAAGGTAGCTGATGGCTCCCTTTCCTCCATATCTGGTAAGGGTAATATCCCTGTGACATCATCTATTTCCCTCTCTTTTGTTCTTCATGTCCCCAACCTTACACTGAATCTTTTATCTGTGAGTCATCTGACTAAATCTCTCAACTGTTGTGTCACATTTTTTCCTTCTCACTGTCTTTTTCAGGATTTGGTGACAAAGAGGATTATTGGTAGTGGACGTGAGGAGCAAGGCCTCTACTTTTTTTATCCGTTTGTGCCCACAGCTCATTCCGATGTATGTGGCCGTAATGATAGTAATTCTGTGGATTCTGTTATGTTATGGCATCGTCGTCTTGGCCATCCATCTTTTGTTGTAATGAGGAAACAATTGCCTCACTTATTTTCTTCTATTGCCTCTTCTCATGTTTTTCAATGTGAACGATGTATGCTTGTCAAACATTGTCGGTCTTCATATCCTTATCATGGTAATAGAACTGTTACTCCTTTTCATATTGTGCATACTGATGTTTGGGGTCCTTCCCCTACTACTTCTTTATTTGGCTTTTGTTACTTTGTGTCATATGTTGATGATTTTTCCCATGCCACATGGACTGTACTTTTGAAGCATAAGAGTGCTGTTTGTGATGCCTTTCAGAATTTTTACCAAATGATCCTTACTCAATTTGAGACCCGCATCAAAATTGTGCGATCTAATAAAGGGGGAGAGTACATGTTTGGTGACCTTCAAGCCTTCTTTACTACTTATGGCATTATCCATCAGCTAGAGTGTGTTGACACGCCCCAACAAAATGGGGTTGCTGAGAGGAAAAATCGTCATCTACTGGAGGTCACCCGTAGTCTATTGTTTGGCATGCATGTCCCCAAGACCTTCTGGTCCGCAGCTCTTCTCACTGCCTCCTTTCTCATCAATCGTATGCCTACCTAGCTTCTTAATTTCAAATCTCCCTTGGACATCTTATCTCCCAAGGCCTCTGCTTTTTCGCTTCCTCCTAGAGTCTTTGGTTGTGTTTGTTATGTGCATGTTAACAAATCTGCCCGCACTAAACTTGACCCCAAAGCTCTCAAGTGTCTCTTCCTTGGGTACTCTTCTACTACCAAGGGGTACAAGTGTTATCATCCTTATTCCCACCGATGTATCATTTTCAAAGATGTTACCTTTCTTGAGTCAGTCCCTTTCTTTGTCCCTTCTCAGCATCCTCTTCAGGGGGAGAATTGTGGGAGTGAATAGGCTACTGATGATTTCTTTCTTTCTCCTCTACCTACATCTCCTTTTATGCTTGACATTGGGAAACATAGGACTGTAGATGTGGTTGAGGTTGATGACCAACCACCAGGGGGAATACAGATTTGGTTGTTGAAAGTGGTTCTGGTAAGGAGAAGGATTACCATATTACATCCAAAAAAGGTGAAGGTTTGCATAATACAAGAAAGAAGACCTACCAAGAGTCCTCTTCAGATCCAGATCCACATCCTGAGATTCATTCTTCTCAATAAGGTGACATTTCTTCTCCTCCATCTGATTTGGACCTTCCTATTGTTATTAGGAAAGGGAAAAGAATTTATACTAATCTATATCCCAGTTTGTTTCCTATGATGCAATTTCTCCTACAAGCCTTGCCTTTATTACTGCTCTCTCTACTGTTTCCATTCCCAAGAATGTCATTGATGCTATGTCTGACCCAAAGTGGAGACAAGCCATGTCTAAGGAGATGATGGCACTTGAGAAGAATGGTACTTGGCAACTTGTAGACCTTCCCAAGGGACGTGTCCCAGTTGGATGCAGATGGGTCTACATAATCAAGTACAAATCTGATGGCAGTATTGAGAGATACCAAACAAGGTTGGTGGCCAAGGGGTACAGTCAAGTCTATGGGATTGACTACCAGGAGACATTTGCCCCTGTGGCCAAGCATAACTCAATAAGAATTTTTTTTATCTTTAGCTGCCAATAAAGATTGGCTTTTATATCAGTTGGATGTGAAGAATGCCTTCCTTCATGGTGATTTGGAAGAGGAAGTGTACATGCAAACTCCTCCAAGCTTCAAGATGCCTTCAGCTGAAGGGAAAGTGTGCCTCCTTAAGAAGGCTCTATATGGTCTCAAACAGTCACTAAAGGCATGGTTTGAGCGCTTCCGACAGGCTATTCTGAAAGATGGATATTCCCAAAGCCAAGCTGATCACACTCTCTTTACCAAGCAGAGTAATGGTACTATCACAGCTCTCATTGTCTATGTTGACGATATCGTGGTCACAGGAGATGATACAGCTGAGATAGGTAAATTAAAGAGCTACTTGGCACAGCAATTTGAGATCAAAGATCTGGGTCCCTTGAAGTACTTCTTAGGAATAGAAGTATCAAGGACCAAGAAAGGAATCAGCATATGTCAGAGGAGGTTTATCCTTGACTTGTTGACAGAGACAGGGATGTTAGGCTGCAAACCAGCAAACTCTCCTATTGAGCAGAATCACAAACTAGGAGAGGACTGTGGTCCTTCTCTTATTGATGCGGGGAAGTATCAAAGGCTAGTAGGGAAGCTTATCTATCTCGCTATGACTCGGCCAGATATCTCTTATGCAGTGGGAGTTGTCAGCCAATTCATGCATGCTCCCAAGAGTGGCCATTTGGATGTTGTGTATCGCATTCTAAGGTATTTTAAGTCCTCTCTAGGGAAAGGACTGTTGTATGCAAGGCACAACCACTTGAGAGTGGAAGGTTTCACAGATGCCGATTGGGCTGGTTCCATTATAAACAGGAGATCTACCTCCGGGTATTGTACCTTTGTGGGAGGTAACTTAGTCACCTGGAGGAGTAAGAAACAGCATGTTGTGGCTATATCTAGTGCCGAGGTAGAATTTAGAGCTATGGCACATGGAGTGTGTGAGCTCATCTGGCTAAAAAAACTTGTTCAGGAACTGGGATTCGACACTGAAGGACCTATGAGACTGTACTGTAACAACATGGCTGCCATCAGTATTGCTCACAACCCTGTTCAACATGACCGGACTAAGCACATTGAGGTTGATAGGCATTTCATCAAGGAGACGATAGACTCTGGCTGTATTTGTACTCCTTTTGTGAAGACTTGTGATCAGTTGGCAGATATCGTCACCAAGGCTCTTGGCTCTCCTCAGTTTAGTTCTTTCCTAAGCAACCTGGGAATGCATGATATATATTCTCCAGCTTGAGGGGGAGTGTTAGAAGTCATGTAATAGGGGTAGTTTAGGAACTAGTCCCATTACTAGTTGCCTTATTATGTAATTATGTTTTTCTTCTTTATTTCCCTTGTACCTCCCTAGGCAGGTGGATGTAATTTCCTATTTGTTATGATTGAATTAATATAGGTGTATGGAGAAGCCTCTCCAACACAATCGATTACAACCCAAATGTTCTCTTCTCTCTTCTCTCTCTTCTCTTGTTGTCTTCTTCCTCCTCTAACTTCTTCCTTCTCTCTTCTTACCTCCTAAACCTAAAATCTAACTACACTGACTTTCCAAGATAAAAGAGAGAGAGAGTACATATACAGATGTGTTTTCCTATCTAGTTAGTAGGGTTGTCAAGTTGGATATCTTGTATCCTTGTTTGAGATAGACGCATCTATCTTCTTGTTAGATGGTGCTATAAAAACAGAGTAATCCTACTTATCTTTTTAACATCCAGGATAATGATGTCTTGCTGTGTAATTTCGTAGAAGGGTGCTCCAAATGAACGGAAAATTGTTAAATTATGTGAATATGCTGCCAAGAATCCCCTCCGAATTCCAAAGGTACTCCCTTCTTTCAACATAATTTAACCTTCTTTTGTTATTTGCGTATCAATGGCTTCTACTTGGAGGTTATTTTGGTCTCCTTTTCTTGGTTGTAGATTGCCAAGTATCTTGAACAAAGGTGCTCAAAAGAATTGAGGTCTGAGCATATCAAATATATCAGTATTATCACAGAGGAATACCATAAACTGCTTTGCATATGCAAGGAGCAGATGTAAGTGTAATGGTTTTCTTTTCCCCTCTTATCTTTCTTGATTTTTTACTTTAATTTTAGTTGTGGAATACAGTCTTTTTTTTTTAATTAAAAAAAGAAAAAGAAAATAAGTTTATATAAGACTTAATGTTCTAATGAAACTAGTCTCATTTCCTATTTTCTTAGAACTTCCAACTACTGTTAGTTCCATTTCTGGCTCAAGGCAACTCAAGAAGTGAATTCAGTCTCATTAGCTTGACCCGGATTTGGTGTCATTTAAATATTCCCCTCATTTGGACTTATGGAGTAGTTTTCAAGATTTTTTTTTTATCTTTCCTTTTTGTTCTTACTACTTTATTTAGGGAAAGATTTTGTCCATAAATTCTTGATACTGTATCTATTTTTGTAGCCGGAAGGGGGGGTCTGTTTTCATTCTTTTGCTGCTAGACCGTAGGTGGTAGTTCTTTAGCATTATCTCAAATATATTTCTCTTGTATGCATTTTGTTCTGTTAGCTAAACAGAGAATGAGAGAATAAGAGAATGACTTGAGTGAGTTGAGTCTCTCCTCAGTCTCTCTATATAGATTTCATTAATTAGGACAGAATTACAAATATACCCTCCATAGCCGACTATGAGAGCTAAGGAGAGAAATAAAGAAGCAAAATAACGAAGGATAATGCCCAAAGTACCCTTATCGGGTTACATAACTTAACACTCCCCACTCAAGTTGGTGCATATATATCATGCATGCCCAACTTGACTAAACTATGATGAAACAACTTTCTACTTAGCCCTTTGGTGAAGACATCTGCAAGTTGATCTCTTGACTTCACAAAGGGTATACAGATCTGCCCACTTTCTAACTTTTCCTTGATGAAGTGTCGATCGATATCTACATGCTTAGTATGATCATGTTGCACTGGATTATGAGCAATGTTGATTTCCGCTTTGTTGTCACAGTACAACATCATTGGATGATGAACAGAACCACCAATATCCTGGAGCAAACTCTGAAGCCATAATAGTTCGCATATGCCCTAGGCCATGGCACGGAATTCTGCTTCAAGACTGGACCTAGCCACCACATTTTGCTTTTACTTCGCCATGTGACAAGGTTACCTCCAACAAAGGTACAATAGCCCGAAGTGGATTTCTTGTCAGGGTTACCACCCCAGTCAGCATCTGTGTAGGCCTCAATGCGGAGATGATCATGTGGAGATAAGAGAATCCCTTTCCCTGGAGCTGACTTCAAGTAGTGGAGAATATGAAGAACAACAGCCATATGGGTAACATAGGGATCATGCATAAACTAACTGACCAAACTAACAACAAATGCAATGTCTAGTCTCGTGTGGGAAAGATATATCAGTTTTCCCACCAACCTTTGATAGCGCCCCTTATCAACTGGATCACCATCCTTCTGTTGTAGTCGAATAGTAGGCTCCAAAGGAGGGTCACATAGGTAACATCCTAACAAACCAATCTCTGAAAGTAAGTCTAGAACATATTTCCTTTAGGAGAGGAAGATGCCTTTGGGAGAACGGGCAACTTCAATCCCAAGAAAGTACTTGAGCTGTCTTAGGTCCTTGATTTCAAATTCTCAACCCAAGAATGTCTTTAGGTGAGAGACTTCCTCAGTATCATTTCTAGTCACCACTATGTCATCAACATAGACTATGAGAAGAGTAACCTTATCTCCATTCCGCTTGATGAACAAGGTGTGATCAGCATTGCTCTGTTTGTATCCTACAGAGATCATTGCTTTATGGAACCTACCAAACCAAGCCCGAGGATATTGTTTCAGCCCATATAATGCCCTCTTCAGTCTGCAAACCTTCCCATGAGTCTTGTCACAAGAAAAACCTGGAGGGACCTCCATATAGACTTCCTCCTCCAGTTCTCCATGAAGAAATGCATTTTTCACATCCAATTGCTGCAAATCCCAGCCGAGATTGGCAGCATATGATAGCAAAACTCAAACGGTGTTCAACTTTGCCACTGGGGCAAATGTCTCCTGATAATCGATGCCATAGGTCTGGGTAAAGCCCTTGGCCACCAGCCTGGCCTTATATCTACTGTTCCATCAATCTTCTGCTTGACAACAAACACCCATTTGTAACCCACTGTTTTCTTGCCCGAAGGAAGAGTCACCAGCTCCCATGTCTCATTTTTTTATAAGGCCATCATCTCTTCCAACATGGCTGTCTTCCACTTTGGATCTGTTATTGCCTCCTGCCATTTTTTTAGGAATAGAAACCGAGGAAAGAGAGGACACAAATGCATAATAGGAAGGGGACAAAACATCATAGGAAACAAAGTTGGTGATAGGATGTTGGGTGCAAGATCTAACGCCCTTACGGGTAGCAATAGGTAAATCAAGAAAGGGATCCTTACCAAGCAACGCAGCGGAATCTAGATCTGGATCAGGTTCTGACGGTTGGAGAAGTGATACAAGAGTGGTGATCTCAACTTGCTTTTTATGTTTCCAGCCGAAGACTTGATCCATAGGAATTTCACTCATAGGTTTTCGTTTCCCCTAAATAAGAGGCACACTAGAAACAGAAACTGGAGCTTCAGGAGAAGGAGGCTCCCCCTGAGTAGGAACTGGTAGAAGAGCATGAAATTGTCAGACAGATCGGGTTGCATAGATTGCAACAAGTAGGACATCAACATGGCATCATTAGACATCCACTTCATTTACGAAGGCCCTGCTGTAGTAGGCATGGGGTCATTCCCAAGTATGTGTCCAATCAGCCCACGACCGGCAATGGCCAAATAGGTGGTCCGAGACCACTTGAGATAGTTGCAACTATCAAGCTTGATAGGAGCAGAAAGAGGTAGCACATCTTTCCGGGGCTGGCCATCTTGCCCAAAGGCTGCGGAGGAGGCATCCGAGCCTGTCATTGGGGCAGCCAAACAGGGAGAGCTAGAGTAGACAATTTATCAAACACCTGGTAGGCACTCTTGAAAATGCCAGAATCTGAGGCTGAAATTAAGGTTGAAGATAGCTCTTGATAGTAGTAAGTAACCCCGAAAGTATCAGCTCCAACAAGTAGCCCAACAGCCCTAACCAAGAAAAGTCGATTGGAGTTGAGGTTTTGAGAAAAACCTGAAAAAAAGGATCAATTAGGCTGGATGATGCAAGGTGACCTCCTCCAAAACAAACCAGCAGCAAAAAACAGCCAAAAACCAGATGTCGATAAGTCTCAAGTTTTCAGGAAAAACCTGAAAGAATGATCGATTGGATTAAGGAGCAGAAAACAGAAGTTGTAAAGAGGGATAGATGCTGCAAAAAGGTGCAGGTGAAGCTCCAATAGTGAGAAGAAGAGCCTAGAAGAGAAAAAAAAGGGCCAAATCTTCAAGAACTTGGATGCTTCAATATCGCAGGGAAGGAGGCAGCATCTATCGAACAGAAAAGGATTCAAAACATATGAAAGAAAAGAGGTGGGATTGAGGGCAGCAACTAGATCATAAGATCAACTCATTAGTGCTGCCCTAAGGTGAAGGATGGGAACCAAGAGAAGCAGAGAAGGGATCGAAGGTAGAAGAAAGGGAGGAGAGAAGAGAAGAGATGGTGGGTTTGGAAGATTGGATCAGAATAGGTTTAGCTCTGATACCATGTTAACTAACAGAGAATAAGAGAATGAGAGAATGACTTGATTGAGTTGAGTCTCTCCTCAGTCCCTCTATATAGAATTCATTAATTAGGACAGAATTACAAATATACCCTCCATAGCCGACTATGTGAGCTAAGGAGAGAAATAAAGAAGCAAAATAACAAAGGAAAATGCCCAAAGTACCCTAACCGAGTTACATAACTTAACATGTTCTATAGGGCATACTTCGCTCTCAGTCTAATGATTGTTGTAATTGAACTGTAATTTGTACATGTACCACATGTGCAGTATGTTATGGGTTTTTAGTGATGGGCTGCGATTAGAGAAATGTGTTTTGGCATTCATGGATGCTTTCCATACCAATGTATTGTAATCCAGCGATTGTCCGAATATTTCTTTTATATGTTATCCTCTATTTTTCTTATAAATTTGCTATTTATTGTGACTTTGTGAGATTGAAAAAGGTTTCACTGGTGAACCACATCTAGAGACTTCTAGGACTTTATCTATAGTTGGTTGAATGTGATCACATCTTCATGGAGATATTGATAGAACATAACATCCATCAATAATGCATTAGTACTTTTTAATAACTAGCAAAAGAAAATAGGTAAAGACCTCTTAGGGAGTTGCCCAGTTTGGGAATTTTATCGTGTTAAAAATTTGAGTGCAACTATGGATGTAGGAGTCAAATACAACAATTAACACTTAGACAACCCAACACTTTAATATGAATAACAAATTAAAGTGGATGAAACTTAAATCTGATTCCAAATTAACATCTGAACCATTAAACAATCCGACACTATCACATCGAGCAAATTAAACTTGATGAAACTTAAATTTGATTGCAAATGAACATACTATGCTAATTTTAAAGGGAATTGCATACTTATGCTGAACTTCTAAAAAGTTGCTTGGTATTGCAACTTATTTTTAAAAAAAAAAGTTGGGTATTATAGTACGGTGATTTTGTAGATCAAAAGTAAACTCAATGTATCTAGTTCAGCTGCCCTATAAGAAAACCTCTTTGACCTGACGTAGTCTGTTGGACCTATGGAAAAGCCATATGTACTGAATTAAAGAAAAAATGATCAGGAATTTTACTTGAATTCTTGCATATGGTAACATTTACCGGGCTGACTATGAAGGCCTTTATGGTACCCGTCTTTGATTTTAGGAAATCTTTGTTTCTTTTTCAACTCTTTTACCAATATGTGGCATGTATGAAGTGTAAAAACTCCTAGGTAGACACATGCCGAGGCTCCGCTAGCTGTGGCCAAGCACATGTAGAGATGAGATTCACCATTCAACCAACCAGCAATTCTTTCAAAGAACAAAAAATTTGACCCTATAAAATGAATAATGTTGATCACACAATTATTTTTGCAGATATCACAGACATGTGTCTGTCATAGAATTGATTTCTTTTGAGTAAATATTGTGCCGTATAGGTTTATGGCCATCATTAAGAATATAATGGAAGGGGAGGCTATAATCATATTTTCGGTGGAGGAATTTCCCTGGTGGAAGCCAATCAATTATTGGTCCTTTTCCCTGCATTTGTACCATATGTATTGATATGCTTTTATGTATAGGTTGTCCTCGCTGTCTAACTGTTAACTATTATTTCTATTTGCATATACTGTTATTTATGTTCTTTTATTTCATTCCTAGACCTCAGGGGGGTTGAATATTGTGTCCACTGTATGTCTTTTCTATTCGCTTTGATTATGTGATTGAATTGAGTATAAAGAATAACCACTTTTGGCATTTGCTGGAATATGACATTACTACCTTTTAAAGACTTAATTCTTCTAAATATTGCCTTGGATAATTTAATGAAGAGTCATGTTTACATTTTCTAAACACAAAATTTCTTGTATTTTGTTCTGGGAAAAAATGTTGGATGAGAAGGAATTACTTGAAAACAATTGTTGCCCCATGCACCTAAAGCCTTACATACGAAAGGAGGACAACTTCTTCTTTGCCTTATCGAAGTATCAAAAATCGTTGGAAGAGATTCTAAGTCAAAATCCAAACTCTGTGCAGCCTTCTTTTCGTTTGAATGAGGTGAGGATGATAAACTTCCCCCTTTGTTTTGGATGAATTGTTCACTTTTCCCTCTCTGTGTCTTCAATGAATGCTAACATGAAATATAGATAACGGTTTTCAGCAGTTGATTGGGTTAACATTTTTCCCCATTCCTTTATTGACTAGATTATTCTTTTCTTTTCTTTTCTTTTCTTTTCTTTTGGGGGGGGGGGGGGGAGGGGGTGTTTGGGGGCACACCATTGTTTTGGAAGAAATCATAAATATCAGAGGAATCTTAGAGAGAGAATTAAGAATATTATTTTACAAGCTGATCTTATAAGGCATACATTTTGGCTCTAGCATACTAGGTGATTGTTTTGTTTTAAGAAGGTTGTGTGGAGCAGGAAAAATAAGAATGAATCAATTTCTTTTGAGGCCAAAATAAATGTTTCTTCAAAGCATGAAACCTCCATGGAATAGAAGGTTACAGAAAAATATGGAAGGTGGATAAGTTTAGGTTTTCATTTTTTTTATTTTTTATAATTATTGTATTTGGTGGTATGAAATGTAATTTTAGTATGTCGGGCTCAATCTTCTTGTTTGGCTTTAGATTTTGGGTTTTCAGTCATAGTCCAGTTCTTAGTCTGAGTTTTTCATAATTATTTTTAGAAGAGAGGGAGAGAAAGAAGGAGAAGGAGAAGGATCGAGACGGGTACAGGGAGAAGGTCTGGGACAGGGAGAGAGATAGGTACACGAATAGGGAAGGGGAGCGGGAGAGGGAAAGGGAGAGAAAGAGTTCGGGATAAAGATAGAGGTAGGGAGACTTAGAGCGGTTGGATGGGTAGACATCTATATGATGGTCATAATGATGCATATGGTGGTCGAGATAGGTCGAAAAATTCCAGGCATTTGAAAGATGAACGAGATTACCACTATAGGAAAGGAAACAAAGATCCAGTAAAGGTGCCCAGCATCATGGCTGATGATCTGGAAAGGCGTGAAAAGAAACCACTAAGGTATTCAATGTCATTTAGTCATTGGATGTATCCTAGCTTACTTCAAATTTATCTTATATGCTGCTCTCTGCTTTTAGAGATGAAGAGGTAGAAGAAGATTATGAAGATAGGGTTTCATTACAACTAGCGGAACAAGAAGAGGAGGATCTTGACAGAATTAAGGAGGAGAGCAGGAAAAGAAGGCAAGCCATGCTAGGAAAATATAAACAACAGCAACAGCTGTCACAAGAGTAGGTAGTACCTCATGGTCAAGCCAAGCCTCAAGTAAAGGTGTCGTCCACTTCCAAGCTAATTGTGTTTTCTATATTTTGATGTTTCGGAGTTTTATTTTTAGTTTATGACTGCTTTCTTTGTGGCCTTTATTCATTGTTCATACTAAACCATAAATGCTTTGGATCAGAGAATGGTTCTCTCAATGTCAACAAGGCGGCAAAACAGATACTTCCTCCAAAAGCGGTTAATTCTACATCTGTGGCTTCTAAGGGTAGGAATGATAGTCCCGAGGCTAATGTCCTCGAGCCTACATTTTCTGTATGGAAATCACCTTCACATAATGGAATTTTGGCACATGAGAGCAATTCTGGTATTAGGGGCTTAGGGGATGGGTCTCCAAAGGTTTGTAGATGACCAATTAACAATTAGATATTTTTTTAAATTTCTTGCATACGTGGGTAGGCATGATTTGCATGAATCAACTCCAAGCTTGTCTACCATGGTTCTTTTGATTACTTATGTGACCTTGGATGGTTTATTTTTTAATTTTTTGAGCCTGGGTATAATAACTGCGATTGCTTTAAGATGTTAATTTCCACTGCTCCATAGTCACAGTTTCACCAATTTGTGTAGAGAGAGAGATCAGCAGATATGTTTTGTGATGATATTTTTGGAGAGAGACCTGCTGGAGTTCGTAAAACTGTAGATGTCGTTCTATTTCTTCTCCCCTCTAATTGCATTAAGCTCTTGCAGTCTCACATTCACAATGTTGGTTTTATTCTTTGTTTGTTGAACATTTAATGTAGATAATAGAAAGCTGAACTGGGTTTCTGAAAAATCGTGTATAATAGAAAACTGATTTGAATAACCAAATGAAGTATATGGTTTGTCTTGCCTGAGGTAGCATGTTCAACTGAGGCCACTTTGGACCTGCTGCATGTTCTCTCCTTTTTATTATAATTTGTATATGCACCACATGAGCAGTACGTTATGGGTTTTTAGTGATGGCCTGCGATTGCGGTTAGAATGTGTTTTGGCCTTCATGGATGCTTTCCATAGCGATGTATTGTAATCCAACGATTGACAGAATATTTCTTTTAAATGTTATCCTCTATTTTTCTTATAAATTTGTTATTTATTGCGACTTTGTGAGATTTAAAAAGGTTTCACTGGTGAACCATATCTAGAGACTTCTAGGACTTTATCTATAGTTGGTTGAATATGATCACATCTTCATAAAGATATTGATAGTACACAAAATCCATCAATAAAGCAATAGTATTTTTTAGTAACTAGCGAAAGAAAATAGGTAAGGACCTCTTAGGGAGTTGTCTAGTTTGGGAGTTTTATCGTGTTAAAATTGAGTGCAACTTTGGATTTAGGAGTCAAATACAACAGTTAACACTTAGACAACTTAGCACTTTAATATGAATAACAAATTAAAGTGGATGAAACTTAAATCTGATTCCAAATTAACATCTAAACCATTAAATAATCCGGCACTATCATATCGAGCAAATTCAACTTGATGAACCTTAAATTTGATTGCAAATGAACATACTATGCTAATTTTAAAGGGAATTGCATACTTATGCTGAACTTCTAAAAAGTTGCTTGGTATTGCAACTTATTTAAATAAAAAAAGTTGGGTATTATAGTATGGTGATTTTGTAGATCAAAAGTAAACTCAATGTATCTAGTTCAGCTACCCTATAAGAAAACCTCTTTGACCTGACATAGTCTATTGGACCTATGGAAAAGCCATGTGTACTGACTTAAAGAAAAAACGATAAGGAATTTTACTTGAGTTCTTGCAAATGGTAACATTTACCGGGCCGATTATGAAGGCCTTTATTGTATCAAGTGTGAGTAATATAAGGTGGTGCCCGTCTTTGATTTTAGGAAATCTTTGTTGCTTTATCAACTCTTTTACCAATATCTGCCATGTATGAAGTGTAAAAACTCCTAGGTAGACACATGCAGAGGCTCTACCAGCTGTGCCCAAGCACTTGTAGAGATGAGATTCACCATTCAACCAACCAACAATTCTTTCAAAGAACAAAAAATTTGACCCTATAGAATGTGTAATGTTGATCACACAATTATTTTTGTAGATATGACGGACACAAATGTCTGTCATAGAATTGATTTCTTTTGAGTACATATTGTGACGTATAGGTTTATGGCCATCATTAAGAAAATAATGGATGGGGAGGCTATAATCATATTTTTGTTGGAGGATCGTTCCCTGGTGGAAGCCAATCAATTATTGGTCATTTCCCTTGCATTTGTACCATATGTATTGATATGCTTTTATGTATAGGCTGTCCTCATTGTCTAATTAACTATTATTTCTATTTGCATATACTGTTATTTATGTTCTTTTATTTCATTCCTAGACCTCAAGGGGGTTGAATATTGTGTCCACTGTATGTCTTTTCTATTGGCATTGATTGTGTAATTGAATTGAGTATAAAGAATAACCACATTCGGCATTTGCTGGAATATGACATTACTACCTTTTAAAGACTTAATTCTTTTAAATATTGCCTTGGATAATTTGATGAAGAGTCATGTTTACATTTTCTAAACATAAAATTTCCTGTATTTTGCTCTGGTAAAAAATGCAGGATGAGAAGGAATTACTTGAAAACAATTGTTGCCCCATGCATCTAAAGCCTTGTATATGAAAGGAGGACAACATCGTCTTTGCCTTATCGAAGTATAAAAAATCCTTGGAAGAGATTCTAAGTCAAAATCCAAACTCCATGCAGCCTTCTTTTTGTTTGAATGAGATGAGGATGATAAACTTCCCCCTTTGTTTTGACTGAATTATTCACTTTTCCCTCTCTCTGTGTCTTCAATGAACGCTAACATGAAATATAGATAATGGTTTTCAGCAGTTGATTGGGTTAACATTTTTCCCCATTCCTTTATTGACTAGATTTTTCTTTTTTTTCTTTTTTTTTTGGGTTGGGGGGGGGGGGGGAAGGGGGTGTTGGGGGGCACACTATTGTTTTGGAAGAAATCATAAATATCAGAGGACTCTTAGAGAGAGAATTAAGAATATTATTTTACAAGCTGATCTTACAAGGCATACATTTTGGCTCTAGCATACTATTTTAAAGCATACTAGGTGATTGTTTTGTTTTAAGAAGGTTGTGTGGAGCAGGAAAAATAAGAATGAATCAATTTCTTTTGAGGCCAAAATAAATGTTTCTTCAAAGCATGAAACCTGCATGGGATAAAAGGTTACAGAAAAATATGGAAGGTGGATATGTTTAGGTTTTCATTTATTTATATTTTATTATTATTGTATTTGGTGGTATAAAATGTAATTTTAGTATGTCGGGCTCAATCTTCTTGTTTGGCTTTGGATTTTGGGTTTTAAATCTTAGTCCAGTTCTTAGTCTGAGTTTTTCATAATTATTTTTAGAAGAGAGGGAAAGAGAGAAGGAGAAGGAGAAGAAGAAGGATCGGGACAGGGATAGGGAGAAGGTCTGGGACAAGGAGAGAGATAGGTACAGGAATAGAGAGGGGGTGTTGGGGGCACACCCCCTTTGTTTTGACTGAATTGTTCACTTTTCCCTCTCTCTGTGTCTTCAATGAATGCTAACATGAAATATAGATAATGGCTTTCAGCAATTGATTGGGTTAGCATTTTCCCCCATTCCTTTATTGACTAGATTATTCTTCTTTCTTTTTTTTTAGGGGGGGGGGGGGGGAGGGGGTGTTGGGGGCACACCATATTAAGAATAGTTGTATCAGGGGTATATATATACATAACCCCTCTTTTGTGTTTTCTTTATGTCATTTGTATAAGACCAAGGGTCTGTGTGTAATTTCATATTCTTTTCAATCTAAGCATGTTAGTCTCTTGTTTTGAGACATAACACACAAAACCAAAACCGTGTCTGCTCTCTATCTCTTTCTTCTCTTCTCCTTCTTCCACCCTAAATGCTAACATGGTATCAGAACTGATTCTACTGGTTGCAAGTGTTTGAAGGAAGTTTGGAGTGTGAAGAAGGTTTTATTTCACTTGGTTGCTCCTGCTGTTTGAAGGTCTAGTTAGGTTATCTTCTCCAAGTTGTTTCTCTTTGATTTGGAATCCAAATGGAGTGCTTCTTAGTGCTCTAGTTTCGTTTGGGGATCCTCTTTGATCTCCTTGACTTCTCTCAAGCTTTTTCCAAGCATCCATTCATCCACAAGGGATCTCGTGGTGGCTGTTCTGCCCAGAATTTTCGCCAGTTAGGGTCTAGATTGGCACCTTGGTCTTCAATAGGGCCTTGTTTGACCATTGTTTATGGTCCATTTGCATCATTTTTTGGTAAGGAACAGTACTCATCCTTACTCCGCTGCTGTTTGAGCAATTTATGAAGATCTGCAAGTGTTTTTAAGCCTTTTTGGCTATTGTTTGCACTTTTTTGTGCCTACTGTTTTTGGGAGATATCTGTTTGCTTGAAGTAATACTGTTTCCCTATTCTAAGTGGTTGATTAAAGCTTCAATATGGGTGAGAAAAATGTTGAAACACCCCTGCCCCTTGTAGAAACAGCTCCATCTCTTCCTTCTCCCTTTGAGAGCCCCAATATCCAGCTTCCTATTGCCAAACTTGAGAACCACAACTATTTGGATTGGTCCCGCTCCATGAAATTGATTCTTCGGTGTAGGGGGAAGATGGGATACATCAATGGTAGCATCAAGGCCCCCCTTCCTACCGAACAAGGGTACTCTAAATGGGACACTGAGAATTCTCTTGTGATGGTCTGGCTTCTTTTCTCCATGAAGCTTGAG
Organism: Telopea speciosissima; assembly: GCF_018873765.1. Classification (NCBI taxonomy): domain Eukaryota; kingdom Viridiplantae; phylum Streptophyta; class Magnoliopsida; order Proteales; family Proteaceae; genus Telopea; species Telopea speciosissima. The sequence goes on from NC_057916.1 coordinate 10,135,884, forward strand.
ATTGGAAGAAGATTTATGGGCAAGGAGACTGCCAAAGACATTTGGGACAGTGTGTCCCATATTTTTTATCGAATTGGGGACTCTACAAAGGTGTACCAACTTCTCCAACAGATTGTTAGCCTTCGCCAGGGTGATAGAAGCATCTCTGACTACTACAGTCTTGTTGTGGGCCTGTGGGAGGAGTATGATCACTATAAAGATCTTCAGTTGTGTCCTGATGATGAGGTCAAAGTGTACTGGTTGTTTGAGAAAGAGAGGGTCTTATTTCTCCTTGGAAGCCTTAATTCTGACTTTGAGCCTCTTAGGGTACAAATCCTTGGCCGCCCAAGTCTTCCCTCACTGGAGGAGGTGTGTGGATATCTACAGAGTGAGGAGACCCGTAGGGGTACCATGGGGACTGCTCCCACTGTTGAGCACTCTGCTCTTGTTTCTTCCACCCCTCAGGACTCTACTAAGGGAGCTGATAAGGGGGCTATTAAGGGAGCTGCAAAGGGTCGATTCTTATGTAGCCATTGTGGCAAATCTGGGCATACGAAGGACTTTTGTTGGGATCTCCATGGGAAGCCCTCTGCTGGTTCATCTGGAGGACTAAAAGGGCAGCGGAAAAAGGGGCCCAAGGCTCATGTTGGAGTCATTGAATCTGATCCATTCTCTCTATCCAAAGAAGACATTGCTGCATTTCGCCGGATTGTGGCCCATATGGATGATTCCTCTGCTACCCCTCCTTCCACCGCATTGTAGGCATCTTCCTCCTCCGGTACCACACCTTGGGTCATTGACTCAGGTGCCACGGATCATATGACTGGTAGGTCTCAGCTGTATAATTCCTATTCTGTTTATTCTGGGAAAGATAAGGTAAAAACTGCTGATGGTTCCTTCTCTTCTACTTTTGGTAAGGGAGATATCTAAGTTGCACCATTTTTACCCTTGAAGTCTATTTTTCATGTTCCCAACTTTGCCACTAACCTCCTTTCAGTTAGTCAATTGACTAAATCTTTGAACTGCTTTGTCACCTTCTTTCCTACCCATTGTCTTTTTCAGGATTTGGTGATGAGGAAGGTGATTGGCAGTGGTCGTGAAGCTAACGGCTTGTATGTTTTGGAGACTGGTGCTTCCCCTGTTGTGCAAGCTCAGTCCTATATTTGTAGGCAAGAAGGTGGCCGTACTCAAGAGGATATTTTGCTCTGGCATCGGCGTTTGGGACACCCTTCCTTTTCTGTTATGAGGAAACTGTTGCCACGTTTATTTACTTCTTTTCCTGTCACTCATGTTTTTTATTGTGAACCTTGTCTATTTGCCAAAAGTTGTAAAACAGTTTATCCATCTAATGGTAATAGATCTACTTCACCTTTTCACCTTATCCATACTGATGTTTGGGGGCCTTCCCCTGTTACCTCTTTGCATGGCTTCCGCTACTTTGTTTCTTTTATTGATGACTTTTCTCGGGTTACTTGGGTTTACCTTTTGGAACATAAGAGTGATGTCTATGTTGCATTTAAACATTTTTATGAGTTAGTGTATACCCAATTTCACACTAGGATCCAAATTGTCCGCTCTGACAAAGGTGGGGAGTATATGTATAGTGGTTTGGAAACTTTTTTTCTTCTGATCATGACATTATTCATCAGGTGGCCTGTGTTGATACCCCCCAACAAAATGGAGTGGCCGAAAGAAAAAATCGCCATCTCCTTGAAGTGTCTAGATCCCTTTGGTTTACCATACATGTTCCAAAAACTTTTTGGTCTGATGCCCTACTCACTGTTGTCTTTCTTATTAATCACATGCCATTTAGTGTCCTAAACTTCAGGGTTCCTCTTTATGTCCTACCCTCATGGTCTTCGTCCTTTTCTCTTCCTCCAAGGGTGTTTGGTTGGATTTGCTATGTACATATTAGTAAATCTGTCCGCACTAAATTGGATCCTAAGGCCCTAAAATGCATCTTTCTTGGGTATTCCTCTACCTCCAAAGGGTATAAATGCTATCATCCTCCTATTCGTCGGTGGCTTCTCTCCAAAGATGTTCATTTCTTTGAAACCATTCCGTATTTTCAGTCACCTCTTCAAGGGGAGTGTTCTTCTGTTGGTGGTGGTGTTAAGGGTGAAGAGGTTCCCAAGTTTGTTTCATTTCCTTTCTCCTCCCTTGTCCCTATTTCCCCTTTTCAGATTGACAAGGAAAAGAAAAATTTTGTGGATACTGTTGTTGATGGGGAACCTTCTGTAGATACTGTTGTTGAGGGGGAGCCTCCTAGTGCACAGGAGAACAGAGAATAGGAGGAGCTACTAGTGTATACAAAGGATAGGAGAAATCCTTCTTCATGGCTTCCTATAAAGAAGACCAGCCAAAATCCTTCTTTGTCTCCTCATCCTGAGCCTCCACTCATTGAGACAAGTATTCCTTCCTCTACTTCTACATCCCCAGACTTAGATCTTCCTATTGCTCACCGCAAGGGAACTCGAGCATGTACTAATCCCATTGCCAAGTTTGTTTCCTATGATTCTATCTCCCTTACAGGCATAGCCTTCACTGTGGCTATCTCATCCATCTCTATTCCCAAGAATGTAGCAGAGGCTATGACAGATCCAAAATGGAGAGAAGCAATGAACACAGAGATGTTAGCTCTTGAGAAGAATCACACTTGGGACCTTGTTGAACTCCCTAAAGGGAGAATCCATGTTGGATGCAGATGGGTATTCACAGTCAAGTTCAAGTTTGATGGTACTGTGGAGAGGTATAAGGCAAGACTTGTCGCCAAGGGTTATACACAGGTGTATGGCATTGACTATTAGGAAACCTTTGCTCCGGTGGCCAAGCATAACTCCATTCGTGTACTTCTCTCAATGGCTACAAATCTTGATTGGCCACTGTACCAACTTGATATGAAGAATGCATTCTTTCATGGTGACCTAGAAGAAGTATATATGCACTCTCCTCCTGGGTTCAAGCATCCAGGTGACAATGGGAAAGTGTGTCGACTTAGGAAGGCCCTCTATGGACTCAAACAGTCTCCTAAGGCTTAGTTTGAGAGGTTCAGACAAGCCCTCCTACAAAATGGATATACTCAAAGTCAAGCTGATCACACATTGTTTATACAAAGGAAGGGCAGCACTATTACAGCTCTCATTGTTTATGTTGATGACATTGTGGTCACGGGAAACAGTAAAGCTGAAATCTCAAAGCTTAAGCTTTATTTGGCTCGGCAGTTTGAGATCAAAGATCTCGGTCTATTGAAGTATTTTCTGGGGATTGAAGTGTCAAGATCCAAGCAAGGGATCAATGTTTGTCAAAGGAAGTTTGTTATTGATCTACTTATAAAGACAGGCTACTTAGGATGCAAACCAATCTCCTCCCCTATTGAGCAGAACCACAAACTAGGGGAAGATTGTGGTGAACCTCTTGTGGATGCTGAAAAGTATCAAAGATTAGTAGGTAAGCTAATCTATCTCTCCCTCACCCGGCCTGACATCACCTATGCTGTTGGAGTGGTGAGTCAGTTTATGCATGCACCCAAGATGGGACATCTTGATGCAGTTTACAGGATCCTCAGGTATTTGAAGTCATATCCCGGAAAAGGTCTTCTCTTCTCTAGGAATGGTCACTTGAGAATTGAAGTATATACAGATGCTGATTGGGCCGGGTCTATTTCTGATAGAAGATCCACCTCTGGATACTGTACCTTTGTTGGGGGAAATTTAGTTACCTGGAGAAGTAAGAAGCGACTGTGGTAGCTAGGTCAAGTCTTAGGCAATTCGAGCCATGGCTCATGGTGTGTGTGAAATCTTGTGGTTGAAGAAACTTGTTCAAGAATTGGGATTTGAGACGACTGAACCTATGAGTCTATATTGCGATAACAAGGCAACCATCAGTATTGCTCACAACCCAGTTCAACATGACAGGACAAAGCATGTTGAGCTTGGCAGACACTTTATCAAGGAGAAGATAGACTCTAAGACTATTTGTACTCCTTTTGTGAAGACCAATAAACAAGTGGCAGATATCTTCACCAAAGGACTTAGCTCTCATCACTTTAGTTTTATATTAGACAAGCTGGGTATGTATGACATATACCACCCAGCTTGAGGGGGAGTGTTAAGAATAGTTGTATCAGGGGTATATATGTACATAACCCCTCTTTTGTGTATTCTTTATGTCATTTGTATAAGGCCAAAGGAGTCTATATTGCGATAACAAGGCAGCCATCAGTATTGCTCACAACCCAGTTCAACATGACAGGACAAAGCATGTTGAGGTTGACAGATACTTTATCAAGGAGAAGATAGACTCTAAGACTATTTGTACTCCTTTTGTGAAGACCAATGAACAAGTGGCAGATATCTTCACCAAAGGACTTAGCTCTCGTCACTTTAGTTTTATGTTAGACAAGCTGGGTATGTATGACATATACCACCCAGCTTGAGGGGGAGTGTTAAGAATAGTTGTATCATGGATATATATGTACATAACCCCTCTTTTGTGTATTCTTTATGTCATTTGTATAAGGCCAAAGGCCTGTGTGTAATTTCATATTCTTTTCAATATAAGCATATTAGTCTCTTGTTTTGAGACATAACACACAAAACCAAAACTGTGGCTGCTCTCTATCTCTTTCTTGTCTTCTCCTTCTTCCACCCTAAATGCTAGCACACCATTGTCTTCGAAGTAATCATAAATATCATAGGGATCTTAAAGAGAGAATTAAAAAAATTATTTTACAAGCTGACCTTACAAGACATACTTTTTTGCTCTAGCATACTATTTTGAAGCATACTAGGTGATTGATTTGTTTAAAAAAGGTTGTGTGGAGCAAGAAAAATAAGATTGAATCAATTTCTTTTGAGGCCTAAATAAATGTTTCTTCAGAGCATGAAACCTCCATGGAATAGAAGGTTACAGAAAAATATGGAAGGTGAATAAGTTTAGGTTTTCATTTATTTATTTTTTATCATTATTGTATTTGGTGACAGAAAATGTAATTTTAGTATGTTGGGCTCAATCTTCTTGTTTGGCTTTGGATTTTGGGTTTTAAATCTTAGTCCAGTTCTTAGTCTGAATTTTTCATAATTATTTTTAAAAGAGAGGGAGAAGGAGAAGGATCGGGACAGGGACAGGGACAAGGACAGGGAGAGAGATAGGTATAGGCATAGGGAGGGGTGGGGGGAGAGGGAAAGGGAGAGGGAAAGAGTGCGGGGTAAAGATAGAGGTAGGGAGACTGAGAGTGGTTGGGTGGACAGACATCTATATGATGGTCAGAATGATGCATATGGTGGTCGAGATAGGTCAAAAGATTCCAGGCATTTAAAAGAAGAATAGGATTACCACTACAGGAAAGGAAAAAAAGATCCAATAAAGGTGACCAGCATCATGGATGATGATCTAGAAAGGCGTGTAAAGAAACCACTAAAGTATACAATGTCATTTAATTATTGGATGTATCCTCACTTACTTCAAATTTATCTTATATGCTGCTCTCTGCTTTTAGAGATGAAGAGGTAGAAGAAGATTATGAAGATAGGGTTTCATTACAACTAGCAGAACAAGAAGAGGAAGATGCTGACAGAATTAAGGAGGAAAGCAGGAAAAGAAGGCAAGCCATACTAGAAAAATATAAACAACAACAACACGAGTCACAAAAGCAGGTTGTACCTCATGGTCAAGCCTAAACTAAAGGTGGTCGTCCACTTCCAAGCTAATTGTGTTTTCTATATTTTGATGTTTTGGAGTTTTATTTTTAGTTTATGACTGCTTTCTTTGTGGCCTTTATTCATTGTTCATACTAAACCAAAATCAATGTTGTGATGGAATAGTAACTGCTGGCCACATTGTTCATCAATATTTTTGTAATACTACAGGAGTATGGGACATTCCTCGAATTTTATGGAACAACCATATGTTTCAAATTCTTTGCATTCATCTAATATATGTGATTTTGGTTCCAGCACCACTTTAGCACCCAATTTGAACTATCTTGAGAATAAAATCATAGCTGTTGAGAGAATACTACAGTACGCTTGCATGCCCAGTGAACCCCCTCTATTGGTAGAAGAAAATAGGCTATGTTATGAATGGTCATCGCAAGGGAAAGTTGATATTGTTGATCTGCAAGTAATGTCCAATATATATTTCTTAAGTTTTTATCTTCTTACATATTTTCTCATTCTCTGAAGCTAAATGTTTATTGGCAGTTCTTCCAGCTCTTATGGAATTCTGTTAAGCTTTAATGATTTGATTTGTAACGCTTCCAAAGACCACCCTAGCGGTTTAGGGACATTTACTGTCCACAGGATCTCAAGTTAAACATTATGAACCGGAGCATAACCAATGGTTAAACTAAAGATGTTCCATTAATATTAAATGTTTTAAAGTTACTGAAATGAAAATTACATCCTTGAGTCCTCAAACCATAATTACAAATTTAATTCCAAATTACATAAGACCTCATATTAACACAAGTCTTAAAACATAAAAAATCTTAAATCCAAAGTCTAAAGCAGCCAAAGATAGCTAATATAAAGGTTCATCCTCCTCATCATGAGCAAAGTCCTCAACGCCCTCATATGCATAGTCATCCCCAAACTCCGTCATATCTGAAATGTGGCGGGGCTAAGCTTCGGGAAAAGCTTAACAAGTACAATACATAATTCCACATGTTTAAAAACAATCATGCAAACAAGTTCGAAAGACATACATATAATGTAAGATATCTAGTATCCTATCAGGAAAAATGTACATTACCATAATCATAGCGTACCATCAAACAAATAAGCTAATATGGTAATGCTTATCGAAATAGCAATAAAAACAGTAAATAATAAAATGTTGAAAGTAATGGCAGAAGATAATTACTATCTCTCATGTAAAATCGACTAGTAGAGCAATTGCAATCATACATTGATCATGGCCCTTGTGATAGCAGCACATGTAACAATCATGAACTACATCATCCTACCGTCCCACTCAATCAAATAGAAACGAAGGTTTTACAAGCACGCTTCTCAAACTCAAATACTATGGTACGGAGCACAATGTTCCAACAAGGAAAGTCGTCTTACCTTATCCTCACACTTAAGCCCATGCAGGTAAGGCAAAGTAAATCAATAAAATATCCTATACCCAACAAACAATTTTCGGAATAAAGGTAAGCTACACCTCAACACCACCCTACGATGTTCGAACGGTAAAACAAACTAAATATATGAAAATATAATTTTTATATGAAAACAGAATTTTTCAAGCACCAATAAGTATCCAAGACATATACTTATAATCGTGAAGATCAAACAATAATCTCCAATCAAATGGTAAGTAAATTATCCAATTCTCTTGGAACGTAACTACCAGCTTTAAATCAAAATAACAAAATATAATTTTTTTATGCACAACAAAATGTATGAATTTATCAATTAGGAAGCACCGTTCAAAGCACTTCGTCATACTATCACAATCATGTGTAAATTTTATCTTAAGAACATGCATACTTTTAAACAAAATTTCAGCAATACTTATCTTGCATTAAATAGTGAAGAATAAAATACTCTTCTCAAACACTCAAGTGCATACATCTATTAAACAATTTAAAAATTCGATATGAGCATGAAATAAGTAACTAAACAAATGGCACGGAAATAAAATTATGCTTTGACATATATAAAAATATCAAGTAAAATCATGTACAATGCTCACTTCTTCAATAAAATTCGATTAAACAAAAATACCAAAAGTTGTTGGAATCCCAAGCTTTCTAAGTGCTCTAATGGTGATGATCTTTCTGTTCTAGGATTGATAAGCTTTAATGGAGTTCAAGGAGTAAGGTAATGATGAAATAAACTTCAAGGTATTGTTTAAATTCGGATTTGGGAAACACAGATTTTTGACAAAAAAAACTACCTTCAGTAAATCCGCTATATTTCTCTGCTCCGATATCCGATTAGGGTGATTCCAGTTGGACTGTGAAGTTAAGAGACGATGATACGTTTTATTGGAAATAGAATTTTCTTAATTCAACTAAAAAAGGGGTCGAAATTGACCGTCAAGTGACTGATCTTGCACAATTCGAATCCCCCCTCTTCTCCTTCCTTCTTCTTCCATGATTTTTCTCTCTCTCTCACGTTTTTTATAAAGGGAATGGGGTTTGGGTTTTGGTTTTGGGGATTTAATCCTAACAAGAAAGAAAGAAGTGAGAAGAATCTGATTTAGTCTCTAACTAGATCTCTTTAATTGCCCTCTAATGAAAATATTTTAAAATAAATCTTGACTTAAGATTCTTAAATTAAAAAGTAGCTTAATTTTAGTTAAATTCCTTTTTTTGGGGGGGGGGGATTTTATTTTATGAGGATTTTTTCTCTTTAAGATTGAGTTTCCAACCAATTGGAGATTGCCACCTCACCTTTCCTTATCAATCCATAATACCTCCCTAACTAAATTCTTATAAATTCAAAGACCTCTCAAGCTAGAACGTGGAAGCCCCCTTTTAAGCCCAATAAAATTATTAAAAAAAATTCATAAACGCCACCTCTAAAGAATTGAAACTTAGACTTCTAACCACTTAAATTAAATGTCTAACTACTAGGCTAAACTAAAAGTTATAGTATAAACATACAAAATCAAATATTTATCCTAATCAGTCTTAATTACATACTAGGCAAAATAATAACATAATTCAAAATAAAGAGGCACACTAGGGTTCACGACTTACCAAGATTATGTATGTTCAACTCCCAATCAGCCCAAATTTCTCATTCTCCAACTTGCCCTAACCCTAAAATATGTGAAAAGACAAAAATACCCTTTAAGCAAAATTTAGGGTTTTACATGATTATTTAACATGTATGCAGGTTTGGTATGCCCCACACCTTCCTCTTGCCTTGCGAGGTCTCACATGTACTTTCCTTGGATGGATGAAGATTGGCATCGTTGGGTGAACGGGAAGTGGTAAATCAACACTTGTACGAGCTCTCTTTTGTATGCTTGAACCTGCGGCTGGTCAGAGTTGGATAGATGGTATCAACATCTTTAAGATTGGCCTTCATGACTTGCGGTCAAGATTGAGCATCATCCCGCAAAACCCCACAATGTTTGAGCATCAAACCGATGTTTTGAATCTGATTGGGTTGTTGATGAACCAATTGATTAGGTTGGATGGTATCATTGCCGATGGAGATATGAAAATGCAAAGGAAAATGCAAGTACATCTCCGTTGATCTTTCTCCGCTTGCTTCGTTTCGACCGGCCTGAGTTTGTTGGAGGAGTTACTTGAAGGTCGCTGGAAATGAACCAAGAACAAGCCCTAATCATTCTAGATGATGAAAATGGTAGAATTGGCATTGTATTTTTAATATTTTAATAAAGGGTAATATTGTATTTTCCAACCATTAATTAACGGCAGGTTAACAGTTAGCAGAGTCAACTAGAAGAGGTCAAAATATAATTAAGGAAAGTATAAGGGAGGAATATACAATTAGGCCAAAGTACAGGGGAGGGGTATGCAATTTTCCCTTTATTTATTTATTTCCCCAACCCCATCTTCTCGAGTCCCTGGGCATAAGGATAAGGGATATTGTAGCAGCACAGTCAGGCTTGCAAAGCTACTACCTCCTTTAGCTTCAATGGCTCTCTCCTTCACTGCCCGTTGCCCCATCTCCATCTCTACTGGAACTACTACTACTCACACAAGCAGCCCTGTCTTTAGAATAACCCTAGCAAAACCAATCTCTTACCCCTCTCTCCACTCTCTGTTCTCCTCAATCCCCAAACAGAGACAATCCAAACAGCTCCATAGCCATAAATCCTTCACTACAATGATGAGCTATGAAGCTGGGATTGGAGTCATGGGAACAAAGCTCGGAATGATGACCTACTTCGAACCAGAAGGTACTGTGGTTCCAGTGACAGTGATTGGTTTCAGAGAAGGAAACATTGTGACTCAAGTGAAAACAGAGGCCACTGATGGCTACGATGCAGTCCAAGTTGGGTACCGACGCGTGAGAGACAAGAAGCTCACGAAGCCTGAACTGGGTCATCTCAGTAAGGCTGGAGCAATCCCTATGAGGCATCTTCAGGAGTTCCGTCTCGTTTCTATCGAGGGCTTCGAGCCCAATCAGAGACTTATCTTTGATGATTTTTTCAAAGAAGGTGATCTTGTTGATGTCACCGGCACATCCATCGGCAAGGGCTTCCAAGGTCTGAACTTCTTTAAATTTCTCACTGCTTAAGCTCTCACAGTAAGGACCCTTAAACCATTTTGGTCCATGTTGTTGCAGGTGGGATCAAAAGACACAATTTCCGGCGAGGTCCGATGACTCACGGTTCGAAGAGTCACAGAGCATTGGGGTCCATTGGAGCTGGAACGACGCCTGGGCATGTTTATAAAGGGAAGAAGATGCCTGGGAGGATGGGAGGCACGAAGACAAAGATCAGGAAGCTTAAGATTGTGAAGATTGATAATGAATTGAGGATTGTGATGATTAAGGGAGCGGTTCCTGGGAAGCCGGGGAATCTTCTGCGGATTACGCCGGCGAAGATTGTGGGGAGGAACATACCCAAGAATTAGCAGCTCCAATGTATTGTGTCATTTGTTCTTATTTGGTTACTAACATTAGACAATTTCCCTTGTTGTTTTGTACAATACAGTCGTGGATGCAATTTTTGAGAAGTACATTTAATTTGATAAATAGCTGTTAAATTGACTGGAAATCATCAAAGACTTTAGAGCACATTTTAGCAGCTGTTATCCCTTGACTGGAAATTGTCGAAATCTACCAAACAATATATATTTCTTAAAGATGAATTCGTGTTTTACCAAAAAAAAGGTATGTGTGTGTGTGTGGGGGGGGGGGGGGGAATGCCAAGGATTCTTATTTTGCCTTTTAGAAATGGTATTTCAAACTGGAATGGAAATGAAGGAGATTGATAATAATTCACCTTTCATATTCGATCTCTGGCTAGTTCAACATAAAAAATTAAACAGTAGCAAAACAAAAATGCAGTCAGTTCATTGATGATTGACAGTATACTTTTTGTTCATACCAAGAATCTTCAACTAGTTCAGAAAGTGTATAATGCTGAGAAAACAAATTTTGCCTATTAGAATTTGGAGTCTCCCATGTTTCTTTTGTACTTTCAAGAGGATATGGCTTTTGATTAAAGGATAAACTTGAATTTCATTGATGCTCCATTTATTTTAACGTCGTATGAGTGGAAGTAAAATAAATGAGACAAAATGTTTTACTTCCAAAAGCTTGTTTGAAAGGAACTTGTTGGGGAGGGGGTGTTTGGACTCAATTACAATGGGGCCTACTATTTTATGTTCAAAGGGCATCAATGCATTCCATTCAGGATTATAGGAAATCATTTAGACCCAAAACTCATTTACTCCTGTAACTTGTATTGTTCTCAACTCTTGAGTTGAGGTCCTCCAACGGTCAGACTCTAAACAAGATCTTCACTGCCTCTCTTCCTCTTCTTCAAAGGTGAGAAGTGAAAATACCCCAGATTAATCCTCATGTTTTAGATCTGGAGACTGAATTAGTTCTTTGTTTTCCAGATTCACTCAAGGTCTTTCCTGAACATTCTAATCGGATCACATCATATGGTAAAGATTTACTGGTGGATTCTTACCTTAATTCCGCTATCCTCACATTCATACTTGATATTCCAATGATTTTCACATAATATTGTACCAGGGATTATGTTTTGAGGTTTTCATCATCCCCATTTTGTTCTTCTCATCCAATTGTTGAAAACTGGAAACATAAAATGCTCCATCAGCCATGATTTTGCTTTAGGTGTGCAGATTCCTCCTCTTTGTTGTGTGAGGACTAGAATGACGCTTTATTTTCTAATTATCTTTTTTCCGTATATTCATTATTTCACGTGACATTTGTTTCTCTGTGGTATGCTATGTATTTATGATGTTAAAAGTTCGTTCTGAATAATCTGTAGATGGCTTAGCTGTGGTTGTTTTGTGATGGTTAGACAAGGAAGTTCGTATTTAACTTATTTTAAATGTGGATCATCGGTGGTTACTTTTACTCCAACCAAAACTGAAACATCACTGAAGCATCCATTTGAGACACTGTATTAATTGTTTGGTGAATTGCTGTATAACTGTAATCTTATAGACTTTATCTAGAAAGAAACCATTTATTTATCTTGTTACACCTCAATGGATGTTGCTTTGTTATTGTCAGGAGTATGTGATGGCTCTACAACAGCCAAAGAGTGGCCTCTTTTTGGGGCAAGGGGAAATCTTTAACCAAGAAATAATTGGCTCCACACCCACCTGATAGAAAAGGAGTATGTGACATCACTGTCATGCACGCCATCAATTTTGATACTTTTTTAGAAAGAAAAAAATATGGAACCTCTGTTTTATTGCACAAAAGGATCTATTCTTTTCTTTTCTTGTTGCTTAAAAGAACCATATCATCTTTTTGAGAACCAACTTTTAGGATCAAGCAGACCAGCGGCAGATATATTTTAATCCAATAAACCTTAGCTTACACTCAACTTAGTCAACCTCTTTGTAAAGGGTCCTCTAATCAAGACAGAAGCACCTGACTGATTTAGGTGGAGTCTTCAAGAAGCTTCATCTTAAGTGGTTCCTTCTTTCTGAATCCATCTGGTGTTCTAGCTCTTCTACAATCATTCATTTGTACTTGAGGCTAAATTCTCTACTGCAGTGAATCAAGGCTCAATATTGACAATGGTCTTGAATTAAAAAAAAAAAGAAGAGAGGATCTTTTCCTGTTAGTATAGGTTATTTTATGTCAGTTTACATTTAAGTTTTCTAATTTTTTTTGGGGGTCCTTTTTTTTTTTTCTCAAAAATCAAGGTTAAATTTGGAGGCAGACAACTGTTTTAGTTTGACACACGTTCGGATATATTCATTCATGTTCTGCATTTGCTTTGTTTTCATGGTTGTAAGATCATATTTTATTATAGGTTCTTATGTTAGTGGCAATGGTGGTTACTGTTACGTCTTCTTTCGTTGTTGATGTGTCATCCACTGGGGGTGGGTTCTTTTGTAATGAGAGGACTGATTGTCCTACTCACCCCTTAATCAGGTAGAGGTTACACACCATGTGACATGTCAAAGTGGAAGCAGGTTGCAGATGAGAATAACTCTAAAAATAAGAAGGCTGGAAGAATAAAAGCCCCTTTTGATAAGGTAAAAACCTGAAAAGGTTGATAAAGAACACAATTTGAAATTCGGAAGGCATTGGGTGGTTTCCATCTCCCCTCTGATGCACCGAAAACCGACGCCACCTTTTCAATTCCGTTCTCCCCCTCTATTTGCCAGTGATTTTTCTTGGAGACATGGTGGCATAGATCACCACTTATCCATTAATGTTGCAGATTTTTCATGAGAAACACTGGCAGTTTTTCATGATCTTTAACCTTCACTTTCCAGTATGGGTTTGTTTTACTGTCCAACTCTCTTTCTTCCCCTTTCTTGCTGATGTGTTATTGGTGATTATTCTTGTAGAGATAGGGGAAAAGGTCACCAATATCGGTAGACGTTGAGATTTTGTCCTACCGTTCTGGTCATGGTGCATTAACCCCTGCTCTTTCATACTCCAACATTGTCCCCGCTCAATCAGATGTTTCTTAGAAGGGATTGTAGCAGCAGGAGGGAATTAATTGTTCACCAGTGACTAGTGACATTGAAGTGATCAACAGTTTTCTATGGTTTTAACTTCTTTTTTGTAAAAAATTAGGAATTTGATCTCAGAAAAAGTAGTAAGCACATGAAAATATCAATACTGTCTCTCATCTTCTAAATCCAACCCTCATCAGTTGATCAGTCATTGATTCTGTGTATTAAATCCAACTTCTGATTTGCTTAGTTTCAGTCTGCTAAGTCAAGTTCAGGTAGAAGCCAATAGTGCTATTATTACAATGGCAGCTTTATTATAAGTTCCAGAGGCTGATAATTTGTTTGTCTGAAGCTCTAAGGTTTCAATTCACATTATATTCGATCTTGTAAAGACATGTAGAGATTGATAATAAATTTTTGTGTAGCTTATTTACAGATTGAATTGTTTTTGAACTGGGGGAAAAAGAACTTCTTGATAGATGAATCTAAGTTGAATGTACTGATGAATATATGTTTTAGAAATTTTCATTTTAATAAATAGTATTTCTATGTTCTTACCCAGAATTGAAGGATGCAAGTATTTGAGAACTTTTGGGACTATGATGATTTCTCAAAAGGTCTATCCTTGGAGGTCTGCTATGCTCATCACCCAGGTATTTATGCAACATAGAACTTAAGTACCTCCTCACTTACAAAGCTCATGTCTGTGTTAGGAAGACTATTGTCCATTTGGTAAAAGTATCGAGCTTTAGGTTTCACTAATTAACTACCTTTGAACTGAATCATGTTATATATATGTAAATATCTAGTCGTAAACGTAGTTTGTGTTATTTCAATGTCTAAAAGTTTGTAGTTAACGAAGATATTTCGGGCTCGGCCAAGTTAAGGCCAGGACTGTGGAGAGTTGCTGTACCATACCAAGAGCACATGGTCTAATTTTTATAGAGCTCAAATCTAGTAAAAAAATCCTTTCAAGTTGCTCTCTCTTGGTCTTCCTAGTGGTGTTTGGCAAAGTTCATGTTGAGGTAGCATACTAGTTCAGCTGTAACAGGTGGTAAGAGGAGTGGTGCTATACCTGTTCTTTTGGCCCGGTAAGATGTGGGACCCACATCAAAAGAGAAAATCTGCAATTCATGTAGATTCTATTGCACACCGTCAGCGTATGGATTTTTTGGGGGGGGGGGGTGGCAACATGTTTCAAAAATTGACCTTTGGTCATTTTTTAGCCTTCTTATTCATTGAATTTCTTTTGTGCCAATTAATTTTTTCATATCATCCTCGTCGATGGCCAGCCACTGGAGTCCTTGATTTTGAAGCTCCACAGAACTCTGCTACCATTGATGTGAAAGAACCAAACTAGTACCATCTCCTCATCAGATCTGCTTCTCATTGAAGCATATGATCATGGACTCGAAATACAATTAGAAAGGTCTTGTTGCTGATGTTGATTCACAAATCTCTAGAAACTCACCAGAGCTTATACAGATTATTTCCTAAAAAATTTTAAATCAACTTTGTATTATTATTAGGTGTATGTACATTGATACTCTTTTTGAGTCTGCTGGATTTTGACTTTCAAATCGATTTCATAACAGTTGTAAGGATTTTTTTTTTGTTCTTGCATTATTTATTCATATGATTTCAGATATCCTTTTGTAAGTGTCTTACTATTTCTTATCCACCACCTTTCTTAAGCCATTGTTGCATATGATCTTGTTTTTATCCCAACAGCATATAAACCATTTATTTCATCTTTAGTAAGCTCCATGTGGGGTTAAATGTGTATCCGATGGCTCTTGTCGATTTTAAGCCCTGTTGGGTGCTACGACAAGACAAACTATATACAAAAAGACTATATGTGAATAGGGAAAATGATAATTCGACCAAAAATAAATAGGGAAAATGATAGCCATGCTGTCAGTGTCATGTGTTGTCTCACACCTCTCTCCCCCCACCCTGGCATATGGGTTCCCCTGTATATGAACCGTGTGATGCCCCTTTTTGTGCTCCCATTGGCTTAGTATGGGGTGATTCCATTCCACAAGGACAGTGTGGTGATCCTTTGCCCATGTGAATAGAGAGAGATTTGTAATGAGAAAGGGACAGTTGAAAGTGTTTTTTCCCCAAATGTAAAAGTAGTACCTCCCAAACACTTGTAAATCTTCCCTGTATTTTTCATTAAAAAAAGGGAGCGATTTCCCTCTGACATCAAAATACTAATTTTGGCGAATGTAGAGACCCCATTTAGAATTGTATAATAGGGGGGATTTTAGAGGAGAGAGTGTGTTGTAGGGTACCCATTTATTTGTCTTGCTGTGTTAAAGAATCCGCACACAAACGATGTGCAGATCCTTTCCCACCCTCTCCCCCCCCCCCCAAAAAAAAAAGAGAATAAAAGTTCAAGAATTTTATAGACAATTTAACTCTTATAAATGAACAGAGGAATATTCTTTGCAGGAGGGGTATTTTGAAAGTGTCTTGGAGAATTTGTCATTCATTTTACTTTTAGGCTGGGTTTTCCTGATTGTTAAAACATGATTAATTTTTCTGTTTCGGTTGCAATGTTTGCCATGTGGCAGGTTGAATGATGCTGAAATTTTTTGGATGGGTAGATTGAGGTCCCTCACTGACATGTCAAGTTTCAACTCCTATGGAGTTCTCCAAGTAGCAAAATAAAGTATGGACATATATGGGATAGTATATGATTGAATTTGAGGTTGAAATTTGACGCATGGTCAATCCACATCAATGCCTAAATATCCAATGGTAAGAATTGACACACCAGGCTTCCATGTGAAACAACCCAGTAAATAATATATATTACGAAATCTATCACCTTCTAGCTCTCCTATTTAATTTTAAAACAGATAACCTAATAGCAAACAAATACAAAGACCAATTCCTCTTCAAGCTGAAGAGGGGGTTGGATAGGAAAGAATAGGAGGTGGCAATTCTTACAACCAAGTACAGTTAATATCAAAGCCTGAGGCCCTTTTAGCCAAGTGGATCATCTAAATATCTCTGTAGCAAAGAAGAAATTTTCAAGACAATATCTTTATACATATGAACATCAAAGCATTGTTTAGATCCTGATTCTAATCGACTCTAATTCTTAAAAGGGAAAAAGAACTCTGTTTGGGGCTTGCACCAGCACTCCCATGAGTCTATCTCTGCCCTCCTAATATGAAAACACCTATGCTCCCATGTTTTTGAGGAGGAGAGAGATAGACACATGAGAGTGTCTACGTCAGCAATCTAGATACATGTTTTGATTGAGTTAGACCCAGTCCAAAAAGGTCTTGATCATTTTGGTTTATTCTCAACTAAAATGGGATCGAAATTGGCATAGACCAATCTGATGCTTGATTCCCAAATCCCAATTCTAAACCAATTTCGATTTCATTTCAGTTGAGATTTGGGAATCAAGGATCAGATTAACACGAAACCAACCCAAAACCATTAAAAAAAAAAATTGACAAATCAAGATTAAATTGGAATACCGGATCAAACCTCGTATCAAAATGAACTGATAAGAGAAATCGAAATAAACTGAATCCAAATCGGACCAAACCCAAAATCTATTGATACTGAACAGTCCCTTATTAGTATGATTTTGGATTCAAATTTAGCCCGATCAAAATTGGACCGAATTTATCGATTGACACCCCTAGTTGGATCATAAGACCCTTTACTCTTCTTTTTTTTTGGGTGGGAACAAGACCCCTTACTCGCATGTAATGTTTCAAGTTGTTCGCAGTTGAGCAAATGATAAAATATTAAGGACTACTAAGAAAGCTATCCATGGACATACATGAGATTGTGTAAGATCGATTTTGAGTTTGAAATTTGATATATAGCCAAGCCAATCCATTCTCTAGATATTCAAAAACTGGGATCAACCTTCCATTATGCAAGTGATGCTGTATGTCTATCCAAAAATAAGAAATATTTGCCCTCAATATTTTTTTGGTGCTTATCCAATGGTCAGATCAAATTTAATCAGCTGTCCTAATCATGGTTTCAAGAATCGGGAATCGGGAATCGGGAGTCGTGTAAATCGGGTCGACTGATTCCGATTCGGACGAATTCCGTCTTTTAAAACTTTGCATCATATTTCAGTAATTCACACCCCGAACCAAAACCCAGCTTCCCGCGCCTCTTTTTAACTATGAGAAGTTGCAGACATTACAGATCACTGCTGAGCTCATAACCCCAAGCTTTATCCTCTCTTTCTCTCTTCTCGTCTAAGAAGTTTGGTCTGGACTTTGTGGAATGGTGTCTTGAAGGTTAAGAGAATTAAGAAATGGGGGATAGAACGAAGCTGATGACGAAGGCGTTCAAGGGAGCGAACGTCTTCATGTCTCGAAACCTCGTCCCGCCTGAAATCTTCGATACTCTTCACGATGCTCTCAAGCAGAACGGTGCCGAGGTTTATCTCTGCTGCGATCCGTCGCGAATCGGTCCGAATGATTACCATATCATCTCCTCTCCCGAACATGTACTTACAATTTACAAACACCGACCATTGAATTGAACCGAACGAGATTTTTTCATTTTTTGAAGTTGAAGTGTTTAGTTAACGAAATGATTGGTTTGCAGGAGAAATTCGAGGATCTTAGAGCCAAGGGCTGTAATTTACTTGGTACGAATCCGGGACTAATTGTGGACTTTTGTTGCGTCGTTTTCTTCCTCACTAATGGAAAATGGGATGGATTTGGTTTTGCGTTTTGGAACTATTTGCAGGTCCTCTATGTGTTCTTTCCTGCTCAAAAGAAAACAGAGCTTTGCCTAAACAAGGTTTTACTTGTTGCCTTGCAATGGATGGGGTTAAAGTGCTTGCTTCTGGATTTGAGAAGGACGAAAAGGTATTACCCACGTTGGATGTTCGAAGCTTGCTTGAGAAGTGAGAAGCAGTCAAGCAATTTGGCATGACTTTTTATTTCTCTGTTTCTTTTTTCAATTATATCTTTGTAAATAGTATTGAATGTCATATAAGGCACACTCTTCTGTTGAAGATCCATTTACATTTCCACATAAAACAAATTATAGTAATCCTGTCATGTTCTCTCCAGAACTGGTACTTATAACTGCCAATTCTTTGATGGATATTGTAGGAAATGTAAAAAAAATTTCTGCCTTATAAGCATATAAAAGTGCTCTGCTGTATATGACTGTTGTTTCTGTGCTTAAGTCATGATGTTTTTGGTTTGAAAAAGTCAAATATGCACTTGAAATGCATTTTCTGTTAGGGTTTCCAAAACCTCCTAGCATGTCTATGTTGTTCAACAACAACAACATAGCCTTTTCCCAACTAAATGGGGTCGGCTACATGGATCCTTGTTCTCCAATCAGATCGTTTTGACGTCATACAAGATACGAGACCTAAGCTATGCGTGTCTTCTGACTACTTCACTTAGGGTTAATTTAGGCCTGCCCCTGGCTCTGTTAGTTCCTGCAATCTGGATCAAATCACTCCTACAAACTGGAGCATCCCAAGGCCTCCGTTGGATATGGCTATGCTACCTCAAATGACTCTCTTGTGGCTTATCACATATAGGGGCTACTCCCAACTCAGCTCTAATGTGCTCATTCCTTACTTTATCCTTCATGGTCTTGCCACACATCCATCTCAACATCTTCATATCCGCTACACTTAGTTTATCTATATGATGCTTCTTCACTGCCCAACACTCTGCACCATACAGTATAGTTGGTTGTCTGGCTATCCTATAAAATTTTCCTTTAAGTTGTAAAGGAATACGTCGATCACACAATACTCCTATTGCACCTCTCCACTTCATCCATCCAATTTTAATTCTTTGGGAGAGATCATCCTCTGTGTCGCTTTATTTACGACAGAGCCCAAATAACTAAAGTACTCATTTTGAGGTATCTCCTTATCATCAATGTGATCGTCTCTGTAGTCATCCTAGTGTGGCTGAAGTTACACACCATATACTCCGTCTTTGTTCTACTTATCTCTAGCCCTTTTGATTACAACATTGATATCCATTACTCTAGGTTGGCGTTAATTCCTTCTTTTGTCTCATCCATCAATACAATATCATCAGCAAAAAGCATGCACCAAGGAATCCCATCCTGAATGCTGAATGTCTCTAGTTAACTCATCCATGATAAGTGCAAACAAGAATGGGCTTAAGGCTGATCTTTGATGTAGCCCCATGGTAATTGTGAACTCGCGACCTTGGCCCCTACCATTCTTACGCTAGTCACCATGCCATCGTACATATCTTTAATTATGTCGACATATTTACAAGACACCCTTCTCTTCTCTAGTATGTGCCAGATTAGTTTTCTTGGAATTCTGGTAAGCTTTTTCTAGGTAAATAAAATATGGAGATCTTTCTTGCCCTCTCTATACCTTTCCATGAGTCTCCTAAGTAAAAAAATAGCTTCTATCGTGGATCTTCCTGGCATAAAGCCAAATTGATTCTCCGAAATAGTGGTTTCCTTCTTCAGATGGGTATCAATAACCCTCTCCCATAACTTCATCATATGACTCACAAGCTTTATGCCTCTATACTTATTGCAGCTCTGAATATCACCTTTATTTTTGTAGGTCGGGACTACAATACTTTTCCTCCATTCATGTGGCATTTTCTTGGTTCTCATAATCTTGTTAAACAACTTGGTTAGCCAGGCTAAACCATAAAATCTTAGGCTCTTCCACACTTTTATTAGGACTCTGTCTGGGCCTAATGTCTTGCCTACTTTTATCTTTCTTAGTGCTTCTTTTACATCAGACACCCTAATCATGAGTATATATCTGAGGCATGTGGTGTCTCAACGAGTAATGTAGGCCTCTAGAGCCCTATTACTCGAGGAGCCTTCATTTAGTAGGCTACAAAAGTACTCTTCCCAACGCTTCTTAATGTCCTTATCCCATATTAGAACTTTACCATCTTCACTTTTATTACATCTCACAAGGTCGAAATCTCTACTCAACCTTCTCTCACTTTAATTTTAAAGATAGCTTTTTTCCCTTTCCTTTGTGTTTAGATTGTTATACAGATCTTCATATGTCTTTGCCCTCACTTTTGCCACAATCTTCTTAGCTTCATTTCTAAGATTTATACATTTTCAGGTCCTATACATCCTTAGTCCTTTGCCATGTCTTAAAATTATATTTCTTAGTCTTGATGGCTGCTTGGACCTCCTCATACTACCACCAAGTCTCCCTAGGGGTATGTCGTTTACCTTTCGATTCCCCTAGTACCTCCTTAGCAATCGTCTTAATACAGGCCGTCATCTCATCCCACATCGTATTTGTGTCGCTTTCAAGGTCCTACTTTCCTTGTTTGACAACTTTTTCCATAAACGATTTCAAGTAATCTCCTTTTAAGCTCCACCACCTTATCTTAGTGCAAATAGGTTCTCCTATCTTATGGTTCTGCGTAGTGAGACACATATCCAGGATCACCAACCCATGTTGGGTGGTTAGGTTCTCCCTAGGTATAACCTTACAGTCCTTACAATACAATTTGTCGAACCCTCTTGGTAGGAAGAAATCTATTTGACTGGAATTTTGCCCACTTGTGTAGGTAACCAAATACTCCTATCTCTTTTTGAAGAAAGTGTTCACGATTGATAAATCATACGCTACTGCAAAGTCCAAAACTGAGATCGCCTCCTCATTCCTCTCTCCAATCCCATATCCTCTATGAACACCTTCATAGCCTCTACGATCTCTCCCAGCATGGCCATTTAGATCACCCCCTATAATAATCTTTTCTCCTTGACTAAGACCTTGCACTAATCCATCCATTTGCTCCCAATACTTAATCTTACTATTTTCATCTAATCCTACTTGGGGTGCGTAGGCACTGATTATATTGACAACCTCTTTCTCCAACACCAGCTTGATGACAAGGATCCTATCTCCAAATCTTTTAGCATCCACAACAACATTCTCAAGGTCTTTATCCACTACGATGCCCACTCCATTTCTATTGCTTTGGTCACCCTTGTACTAAAGTTTAAAGCCGTTCAACACCTTAGCTTTTTTATCCTTCCATCTAGTCTCTTGAATACAGGCAATATTAATCCTTCTTCTCCTCATCACATCTATCAGCTCCAGACTCTTACCCGTAAGGGAACCAATGTTTCAAGAGGCTAATCTAATCCTATGCTTTTGTGCTAGATTTTATACTTGCACCTGAGCATTGTACGAGTGCCCTTGTCTACTTGTCACCGCATCAGGGCATCGATACGGCGTGTCGCCTATAGGGTATGCCCTGGCCTACGGTTGAAAGGACATTGAAACATAAAATAGAAAGGTGACTCACTAAATAGCGTGTCTATGTTGTTGCTTCTGATAAATATTACTGGTATCTACAACTATGACCAGATATCCAAGCATTCAAAAAAAAAAAAAAAAAAAAAAGGTGTGCCATGAAAAGTAATAAAACTGGTTAACAACATATAAGAAAGGATTTGTAATTACTACAAACATGAAAGAATAAAGGGAAATTCATGTAAATCAGTTAGTGACTAAAATTATATTTAGCTACTGTATGATGTTAATCTGCAGGTTTATGTACACCTCAGCAGTTGGTAGTGGTATCTGACTCCCATCATATTATTATACTTGTAGATATGCAAAGATGTAGATATTTATGAAAGGCCAACTCAGATGTTAAAAATTTCCCCATCTATTTCCTCCAAAATATTATGAACTGTGCCCTTACAACTGCTCTGCAATCCAAATATTTCATTTTGAGGAAGCAATACAAAGGCTGAGAATTTTTCACTTAGCTTAAAAATTGTTTGAGGAAGTTTCAAACACATGTTAAAAGTCAAACAAGACAATGGACTCAGAGTCTGACCCAGGTTTGGGCAGCAGTACACTTGCTTGAATATTAACACTGGACCAAACATGGCCTGAATTAGCAGGTACTCTATCTTACATTGTGATTTCCTATTTTTTCTTGGATGAAATTCCATTGGAATATTTAGCTGTTTCTGTGTAACCTGCTTTGGTGAATGTTTTCCCTTCACATATTGATTCTGTTGGTTCTTAAAGAGTTTAATATGAAATAATAACTGAAATTTTTAGATATAAACCTCGAAATCTTAAGACCAGCATTTTTCTGAGGAAGAGTGGATTCTAGATTTCTAGCACGCTCTCCCTTTCTCTTTTGGTTGCTGGCATTTAATGCAGCTTTCTCTTCTATATTTTGTTCTTTATATTTATATATGTAATTTATAAAGATCAGTACCTTTCTAATGTTTTGTAGGTCAAGATTGAAAAGTTAGTGACTGCGATGGGAGGAGTGTTGCAAACTAGGGCCTCAATGGATGTTAACTTTGTTATTGCAAGGAACGTTTTGGCTGCAAAGTACAAGGTCCATGCAAAAAACAATAGAAGATTTGTGCAATTCAGCGCCCTGTTTAAATTCTTTTGCTTTGTCAACTTGTAGTACTTGACAGCTAGAGGTGTTTGTTATTAGTACTCATGAAGCATAGCATATAGTATTTTAGTGCTGTTTTTGTATTGGCAAGCTAGCTGGGAGAAATTTTCTACTTTCGCACCTCATGTTTTTGTACGAATATACCTCTGATTTATGTGTCTGTAAATTCAAGGGAGGATTTAACTTTTCCTGGATTCAAATTGTTGATCGGATGAAAATTTTGTTCTCCCTGATATATTGTTTCATGTATGTATTTACATTATCTTATGAAGGAAATTTAAAAAAAACAATTGCATCCTTTATGAACACATGTATCCGTTGATTATCATGCTTGGATGGAACTTCTGACATTCCTGGTTTGGAAATCTATTTATTAGACTCCCCGCTTCAGAAACAAGTTTCCCACCTTTGAAAAAGATAAGCTTTATATATGGTTGGTTTTGTTATTGGCCATGATCCTGATCTTAGAATGTATATAGTAACAATTTTGTAGTGTTTTTTACTGGTTATGTGGAACTTGTAATGATGGAAACCTTTGCTTGCAACCATTTGGAGAGGAAATTTCAGCTTTCCTATTTTATCCTGCTTGAAAACATTTATCTGAAAGTTCTGACCTGGTTGTATGTTTTGATGTTGTGATATTCAAGTTCTTTTCTTGTCTGTTATTTGTTTCACTGGCATCTGGTGGTTTGCACTAATTGCTTTTCTTCAGGCTTACAGTACTTCCAATTAGTTCTTGGTACCCTGGAAGCATTGAGTTTTCTAGTTATAAAAATTAAAAGCACACCAGCTATAATAATATGTTCCCAAGGAATAAATCTCATTAAGAATATGATTATTTAGTGGAATTTAAAGTTAAGTTTTATTTTATCTCCCCTCTTGGTGCTAGAATATGAGATTTTTGTTATACCTTACCGTTTGGTTTGTGTCTCCTCTCTTTTATTATGGTAATCATTTTGACCTAATATTGTTGTGCATGTTTTCTCAGCCATCATAGTAATATAATCTTCAGTTTGATGCTGATAAAAAAATGTTTCTATAATCTCTATCGTTCTTCCACGTTTGTTGGACCAGGGAGGTGACAATCCACTTGGTTGGTGCTGCTGCTTTTTCTCTTCCAAGTATATCTTTTTGTTACGTGTTGTTGTATTTTGCGAAGATTTTGTTTTCTGTTTGACAACATATGCTTTTAGCTTGCGGTGTGCATTTTCTCTATATTGTGGTTATTTTGGTTTTTCTCTTTTCTTCTTATGCTCACCTAAGTGATATAATATTACTGAATAACTTAGAGACTGTTTCTTATTACAGTGGGCCTCAAATGTTCTTAAGAAACCAATTGTCACCATTAGCTGGTTGAATCAGTGCTGGAATGAACACAGAGTTGTGCCTCAAGAGCCATACAAAGTTCCTCCTTTTTCTGGGTTGACCATTTGTACAACAAGAATTCCAGCAGGTGACACTTTGTACAGTCTTTAACAAATTGAGTAAATTAGCTACTTGGTGTTGCTTTAAATGTAACCTCCTATATATGGTTCTAAAGTTCTTATTCCAATCAGATGAGCGAAAGGAGCTTGAAAAGCTTGTCATACAGAATGGTGGGAAATACTCTGCTGACCTAACCAAGAATTGCACACATTTGGTTTCTGATATATCCTTTTAAATTTTTTTCCTATTTCTTATTTGCTAGGTGCGAAAAGGAAAAGATGTTTCAGTTTCGTCCATTTGTTTATGTTATCTAGTCATTTAACATTGTGCTTGTGCATATCTAGAAGTTTCATCTAGACAGAACTGTAAGTGTACTATTAAATGGTTTTTCTTCAATCCTAATGCATATTTTAGTTGTTTTAACTCTTGTTTGTTCTAATACTAAATTATGTGTAGAATAGGGCAATAAGATGTATTAGAGAAAGTATACAACAAGGTATGGCGTACACTAGCAACTTAGTATCCAAAACCAAACTACCATTTTGGGTGTGTTTTTTTGCAATCTAATGTATAGTTGTCAAGGCGTTGTCTAGGCCTCCCAGGCGCCTTAGATGCCTTAGTCTCCTAGGCAGACGCCTTGGTCACCTTGTTGGTGTTACCTTGCGTCTATGCCCCCTCCAACGCCTTGGGTTGCCTAGACGCTGTGACAACTGATGATCGAAAGATTCCAATATGTTTAGAGATGCTTAATTAGGGTTTCCCTGAAGTTTCGGGTCAAAATATTGTCATTTGATCACCGAAATGGTCAAACGAAACATGCAGCCTAAATTTACCAGATTTCAACCGAAACATAGCTGAAATCTGAAATATTTTGGTTTCGACCCTGGTTGAAAACGAAATCTAGAATTATGGTTCTACTTCATTTTTACTTTCATTATCTCCCACATTGGTAATGGCATTGTTACCTTGTCACAACTCCATTTTGATATATATTCTTTATTGTATGGTAGTTCATTTACAAAATTGATCTAGTCTCCTGACACACCTTGAACTTTGAAATTGTCAGTGTTTATTTAATATTTTAATATAAGAAATATTTGTCCTTAACATACTTACGTTCCCGAAGGTGACAAATACAAGGTTGCCAGAAAATGGGGTCACATTCATATTGTGACTCGGAAATGGGTTGATCAGTCTATTGCTAGAAGAGGTAATACTTGTTTATGGCTTCACAAGCCTCGTACCCCTGCCCCCCCTCCCCCCCCCCCCTCCCCCCTCTTTTTTATGAGGAAGTATTGTGGTACTTGACACATGAACTGACTGCTTTTGATGAATAGGATGCCTTGGCGAGGAGTCTTACCCTATTCAGGGAGTTTCTAATTCTTCAAGTCATGCCATGAAGAGTGGTCTAAAGCGACAGCATGACCAAGAGAATTGCAATGGAAATTCTCAAACTGTGCCATCATCTGGGATTGGAAATTCAAATTTGCTTCCATCTTCCATGATTGCTGATCCTGATCTGGAAACAAGTCTTTCTCAGAATATGTCTTCTACATTTTCTGATGCCACTATCTTTACAAAAGAGGAGGGGAATGAAGAACCTAGATTGCAGCCTGAACATGGAACAAAGTTTGATGTCTGCGTTGCTGATGATTCACAAGCAGAAGATAGTGATTTGTATTTGTCAGAATGCAAGATTTCACTTGTTGGTTTCCAGGCTTCTGAAATGCGCAAACTAGTCCATATGGTGCGTAAAGGTGGGGGCTCCCGGTATATGTCGTTGAATGACAAGTTGACACACATAGTTGTGGGAACACCTTCAGAGAGGTAAATACTTAAGAGCTAATGAAAGTCATAAACATTGCAATCACTTTCTGAAAGGATTTATTGTTCTTCTATTTCTATGCATCTTTTGTGAAGGGGTGGAAAAAAGGAAAAGAAAACAAAAGCCTGTGATCTTTTTCTTTTCTTCATATGTGTTAAAAGGCATGGTAACATGCTTAAAATTTAAGGACAAAGCTGAAACAGATAGAAGACAGAACTGATCTCTCAGTCTGTGTGTGAGACTAGTCATTTTATTTTTCTAAAACCTTACAAAGATATACAACTAGCTTCCTTGTACAGTAGCAAGGATCTAAATCTCGGTTTCGAGGCTGGTTTCAACCATCCAGGAAACCAAGATTTCCCAGGTTTCGGTCAGAAGCTGATATTTTTGGGCAAAGCTCGACATGTCATAGGCTGGTCAAAACTGGTCGAAACTACCGAAACTGGACTGGTTGAAATTGGTTGAAACTTGGTATTTTTTTTTAAAATCGAAACTGGTCGAAATTATCAAAATTTCAGAAATATTGTCGAAATATGTTGAAACCTGGTCAATACAGTATTACATATGGGTTTCGTCTCGGAAACTTGGAAAATCGAGATATCTCGGTTGAAACTTCAAGATCTTGAACCAATAAAAGAAATCTACCAAATACAGGGAAAATACACTTTATACATGGAAGGAGAGATTGTTGTGATCTTATACAGGAATAGAAGTTGTGTTGGCTGTGATCTCTTCTTGTGAGTTGGTATTGATGCTATCAATAAGATGTGTGGTATATCTATTAGCTTATAGCTCCATCATCTTATTATTTGAGGATGCTTCTTCCCTCATTAAATTGGCCATCTTCCCCACTGCTTTTGCTTTCTGTTTTATTTATAATTAAATTTTATAAATTGCCTGAATCTGTGTGTATACTGTCATTTGTGTGCATCTGTACAACCATGCAATTTTTTGATAGATATGTATTAATGTCTATTTGGTTCTGCTGGAAAATTACGATCAAATTCATCTGTGACTTTCAATGTGATCAACTGTATCGATGAAATTAGATAAATCCTAAATTAGTAGTGAACACTTTTCCAAGCTATCTTGAAGGGTATAAAAGTTTCTTATAAATAAACTAAATAGATGAAAATTATGTGCAAGAATAAAGTGGGTCTTGTAGCAATAATAAGTGATGGTATTCTGCGCAAATATGAGGTAAAAGAAAGCTGGACATGACCTTAAGTGTTTGTGTTGAATCGCGAATGCAGTTTGTGACTTTGTGTCAACACCTGGGCCACATACGACTTTACTTTTATAAATGAAAGCTCCCAGTAGTCCCATAGATATCTAATAACTCATGCCTCAAGTAATTTCCAGATTTCGTTCTACTTATAATTTGGGTGATGGTTGGAAGGATGGGCAACTTTACTTGCCATGCGTGATCTTACCTAGCACTCAAATTTAGTGCACTGATAGGCCCACTGTCTGCTGTTGATGTGTTAGGTTTCATTGATTCATTCTAAATAGATTCTGAGACATGGTGATGCAGATTTCCAGCAGAGGAAAGAAAAGGAGAAGACTCTGCGGTTCAACATGGTTCAGTTTGGGTCTGTTTTCTGAACCAAACCAAGCTTGCAGTTCTTGAGTGAACCATTCCCTGGGTTCAGATCTGGTTCAGTGAACCAGCTAAGGTTCAGTCCAATCGTGGGGTTGGTATTATCTTTTATTGTTTTATTTTATTTGATAGAAAGGGGAGACAGGGATATTGCAGTGGAGCAGGAAGGCTTGGGTGGGGAGGCAAGTCTAAGGGTTCTCCAGGCTGTGATGCTGTGGCGAGGGATATGACCTTTGAACCAAACTAATTTGTGCCAGGGGACATTGGGACTAGGGTCTTGAACAAAATTTCAGGCTGAGCTGGAGCTAAATTGGCCGTTGGGGGAAGGGAGCCAAAGAACCTTATCCTCATGAGGAAACAAACTTGACTATAGGATTTGTACAAGACCTTTCCCTTTCCTAACAATAATAAGAAGATCCTCTGAAGAATAAGATGGGGTATTACCCGAGTCAGGGGGATGAGATTCAGGATGAGGATCCGAGGAGGGTTGTTGGCAGGTCTTCTTCTCCTCTCTTTTTTTTGTACACAATCAACTCATTTTCACCTTCCCGAATTTTCCCAGGTTTTCCTTCTGCTGTACTGCACCCTATATCGGATTCGTGCACGTCTCCCATTAGATCCATAGTCTTCTCCACATCAAAGATAAAAAGTGAAACAGGTAAAGGTTGGATATCAACCACGTCTTTACTCTTGACACTCCCCTTGAAGAGGTTGAACCGGCGAGGAAAAGGAGGAGATTGACTCAGAAAAGGAAACATCCATGGATACAAGGTGTTTTCAATATGGAAGATGGTAGAATTTGCAACCTTCTTCAGTAACCGAGTATCCTAGAAAGACACATTTAAGAGCTTGAGGATCCAGTTTGGTACGGTTAGATTTACGGATATGAACATAGCCATAGTTGTCAAGGCACTACCTAGGAGTCATATAGGCGTTCAAGCTCTTTCTTGGGTCCAAGGTGACAGCATGCTTTGTTGACGCTTCACGAGTTTACGTTGATTTATGCTTGTTACTTTTTTTATTTTTATTTTTTATGAATATACTTATATTATATCCTAAGCTTTGTTTATTATATCTTGGTTTTCTCATATTAGGCCCTTACTAGCATAATTATTTCATATTGCATTGATATGACTCCTATGTTGTATATAAACATAATTATATAAAATTATCATTCCAATATTACATATAGTGATTAATGCATGCCTAGGTAGCTACCTTGTTGCTTAAGCGCTCCTCCAACACCTTAGGTTGCCTTCTTCGCTTTGACAACTATGAACATAGCACACACAACCAAATACCTTTGAAGGAATATGAAAAACATGGATGTTGGGGGAAGATTTCCAATGGATATTTGGAGACAAGAACACTCAAGGGCATACGATTCATGTGGTATGTGACTGCAAGGAGGGCTTCTAACAAAAAAGATTGGGAACATGCATGGCAAACAACAGACTCTGGGTGATTTCTAACAGATATGTTTCTTCCATTCAGCTACCCATTTTGTTAGGGTGTATTCACACAGAAATACTGATGAAGAATACCATTGCCTCTAAAATATTTTTGGAGCCCCCATACATGTATTCTCCCCCTCTATTAGACCTATAATTTTTGAGTTTAGTATCAAACTAAGTACAGACCATCTAATAAAAATTTTGGAAGGCATCAAACACTTCATTCTTATGTTTCAACATGTAAACCTAAGTAGTGTGAGAACAGTTGTTGGCAAGAGGGTTTGGTACGTTGTTAACCTTGTACTTACCCGACTTAGGCTTTGGCTGAATTGTTTTGTCATTGATGAAGACCAGCATCCGCCTTCTTGCTTGCTGCTGATCGTAGACCACCCTAAATTTGGATCAAACCTTGTGAAACTGAAGCAGCAGCCTTTGAGGCCTGTTTTGACAGCGTGATAGGGGAAAACCTATTGACAACTTAGTTGGGGCATTCCGCCTACATCCACACAATTGATAAAATAACAATAACCAAATAGGGAAGTAGTACTTATAAAAAAAAAAAAAAAAGGAAGTGGTGGGAGCTGGTCCCCACACATTAAAATGGATAATATGAAAAGGAGCATTAGTTCTAGTACCACAATAAGAGTAATGAGATTGATAATGTTTCGCAAATTGGCAAGATTCATGTTGAAAAACATGGGAAGGAGATAGTAAAGAAAATAACTGAGGTAATTGTTTTTTCACAAAACAAAAAGAAGGATGTCCCAAGCGTTGATGCCAAAGCATCACCTTGTTCACAGAACTATTCTCACAAACATAAGATCGTGGTATTTCAAAAAGGATGGTTTAGGAGCAAGAAGATATAGTCATTGCTCCTCACATCCGTTGCCAATAATCCTCCCTGTCACTAGATCATGAAACAAACAGTGAGAGGGAAAAAATGTGACACTTCAATTAAAGGATTTAGTGATATGACTAACAGAGATGAGGTTAGTGCCAAAATCGGGAACATGAAGAACAAATTCAAGGGGTATGGATGAGGTAACATGTATACTTCCATTCCAAGAAATAGATGATGAGTAGCCATCAACAACCCTAACTTTATCCCTACTCAAACCAACAAAGTAAAAATCAAAGCAATGTAGCATACTGGTCATATGGTCTGTAGCACCTGAATCAATAATCCAAGAGGATGCAGCAGCTAAAGTAGATGCATGGAGGGAGGAGGCCGAGGTACCTGACTGAGTAAATGAAGAGGTAGAGGTAGAGGTAGAGCTGTCAAGCTGGGCCATGACTCGACGGAATGCTGCAATACCTTCTTTGGTGAGGGAACATCCATCTATTTGTGTCCCCACTCCCCTCTGCTGTGTAAGCACTTCCTAGAGAGTCAATGTTAGAGAGAATAATATTTGTTCATGCTTCCCTGTCCTGCCACCTCATGTACCACCAAAAGGAGCATATTTAGGTGGACGACTGTGAAGATCTCAACATGTTTCCTTAGTATGCCTAAATTTGCCACAATGTTCACATTTAAGCTTATCTCTATCCTCTCCACGGTCCCCGGCTTGGCCTCTTCTTTCATCAGACCAAACCTTCTGTGAAGTGGAGCTAAGAGCTGATTTCTCGAGGGTGGGGGTTGTTTCCATAGCTACCTATTAGTTTTCTTCACTTTGTAAATACCAACAAACTGATCCAGAGATGAAAGGGAAACTTTACCCAAAATATGTACTCTGATTGGCTAATATTCAGGATTCAAACCTCCAAGAAGGATCAAGATTCGTTCCTTCTCAAAAGTTCTATAGACTTTAGGATTGGACAACTGGAGATTTCTCTAGTGGTCATACTCCTCCCAAAGACCAATCATTTTGTTATAATATTTTGAGAATGACATGTTACCCTGCCTCATGGTGATGATTTTTTGAAAGAGGTGATAGACTTTGGCTGAGTCCCCTACTCAGTCAAATATGCTAGCAACACTAACCCAAATGTCTTTAGTTGTGTTTTTCCTCATAATCCATCTGCCTATTTTAGGTTTCATGGAGAAAATCAGCCATGTCATCATAGTGGAGTTCTCTGTCTCCTATTTTAGGTCTGTAGGATCACTAGGTCCTGGAGCCTTGACTTCTCTAGTTATGTATTTTAACTTTCCACTGCTTCTCTAGGATAATTTCACAAAATGAGCCCAATCTAGGTAGTTGGTATTTGTTAGAGTTTATGTGATAAGGGTACTTTGTTATTTATCTTGTATTATATTTTTTCCTTTTACCTCCCTAGACTACCTTATGTTAGCATGGGGGGTATATATGTAATTTCTCATAATATAAGTAAGTGACAGTCAATATAGGGGGGAGATTCACCCAAAAAAAATATAGGGGGGAGATATCGATTCTCTCCCCAGGGCATTGTAAACATACTTCTTCTTCCTCTCATCCTCTCCTCTCGTCTTCTCTCACATTGATCTCTTCCATTCTTTTCAACTTGGTATTAGACCGCTGGTTTGAGAGTCGATTCTCTCCCCAGGGCATTGTAAACATACTTCTTCTTCCTCTCATCCTCTCCTCTCGTCTTCTCTCACATTGATCTCTTCCATTCTTTTCAACTTGGTATTAAACTGCTGGTTTGTGAGTCGACCACTAGCTCGTATCTTCATTGTGCCTCTTTTTTTTGGAATCCTAGAAGAGTAGATGGCTCTATGGATCCCCATCAGAAGTTTAGCGCTACTAGTGGAAAAGACTGAGATGATCCACAGCGATACCAAAGGTTGGTGGTTGATCTATTTGACTATTACTCGCCCTGACATATCCTTTACAGTTGGGATCATTAGTTAGTTTATGCAGTCACCCAAGACGATACATTGGGTGGCAACTTGTCGGATCTTGAAATATTTGGAGGGATCTCCAGGAAAGAGCCAATAGGAATAGGCCAATCTGTGTGCCTGCACTAACTGGGTCGGCTACACGGTTCCCTGCTGTTAGCTGAACAGAGAATGGGAGAATGGCTTGAGTGTTTTTCGTTCACTCACAGTCCTTTCATTTATATCTTTTACTAATGAGCAGAATTGCAATACTGCCCCTGTATAGCCAACATGCATATATCAGGGGAATAACAAAGAAAGAAAAAACACCCAAAATACCCTTATTGGGTTACATAACTCAACACTTGCCCTCCAATCAGCTCTATTCAATGTCATACTACGAACAAGACCTAAACTATGCATGTCTTTTCCTCACCACTTCCTTTCATATCTTGGACTGTAGGCTGTAAATCTGAATAATATAAAATCAAGGGGTGAGTTATTACTCACCATCGACTCTGCCTATTTCTGCAGAGCTTCTTCTTCTTTTTCTTCTCTTCTCCCTCTCTCTGTGTGTTTGTGTGTGTGTGTGTTTGCTGGTTTGATAGTTTGTTGTGCCTAATACTGTCACAATACCCATCATCCTATATTTATATACACACCAATCTAATGATCTTTTGCCACAAATTTTCTCGTATTATACCATTGTGCACGAAAATGACTGACATTTTTTTAACGTTTTGTTTCATTGGACCTCTTAACATAACCGTATCAGATACCTTTTGTGTGTGATGTTGACAATTCCTGGTAGCATAAGAATTATATTATAGGAAGGCTAGAATTACTATGCTTGTTTCTTGCAGCTCTTAGTTAATCTGCTCTTTCCCCAGCGAAAAGAAGGAGGTAAGGGGCTATGCAGCTTTGGGTGTTATTTATATGGTTAGAGCCAGCTGGTTGGAAGATTGTGACCGAGAAAAAAAAGAAGTAACTGTGTCCCTGAAGCATGTTGCTTCTGATTTACTTTTACCAAGAGGTGCGTTGAGTGTTCCTGTAAATATCATCTTTGAGTCTTAGTCTGTAATTCTCATATGTTTATGCTAGAAATATATTTTTATGCAGTTTAAATTTATTTGGGTAGGTGTTTGGGATCAACATTTAATGTTTGACTTGGTTTGCTCACTGATATAATATCCTGATGGGTGTATTCCCATGAAACAGCAGCAGTAGGCATTTCTGGTTTAAAGCAAGGGAAAAGCTCTGCTGCATCTTTCAGCATACCAGCTGTTAAGGTAGTGGGGAATATTAACTCCGAATCTGGTATCTCATTGGAGAATAACAGAGGACATAATCCAGAAACAAATACAAAGGGGTCCAATTATGTAGAATCAGCTACCGGATCACTCCGGAAAAACATGTTTTTGGTTTTAAAGGATGACAGTAAGGCCGCACAGAAATTACGACAAGATTCTGATGCTGCAAATGTTCAAGATGGGAAATCATCTAATGTTTTCAAAGGGAAAATATTTCGCTTTTCAAGTTCTTTTCCTCAAGATAGGGTGAGCTTCCACTTCCTCGTTTTTCATGTTGCTTGAATTACTTTCAGATTAAGCCACTTTTGCACCGTGCCAACCATAAAAATGCATGTTAGCCTGGCTCTGTGGCAGTATTCATACATGCAGGCACACAATTGGCCTATTCCTATTGGACAAGATTGACCATAGAAGTGGCTTGAAGCCTGACATTGATTTGATCCATTCAAAAACTTGCATGTTAGCCTGGGCTCCGTGGCAGTACTCATACATGCAGGAACACAGATTGGCCTATTCCTATTGGACAGGATTGACCATAGAAGTGGCTTGAAGCCTTACATTGATGTGATCCATTCAAAAACTGTCTCGGACTTGTCATTTCTCAGATCATTCTGAAACTGAAGCCTCCATTTAGTTGGATGTCTATCGATCATGATGTTGCCAGTTTCAATTGTTGACTAGACCATTGCTAGATCAAGGTCCAGACTTTCCTAGCGTTATTGTTCCATTCAGTTTCCTTTGTTGGTGTTTCTTGTTCTCATAACTATTTGACATTTGTTACTGCTTTTTCAGTGAGGCTAATGACCCCTTTTCTCAATATTTTCAATTTGATGCTTTTGTTATAACTATCATTTCTTTTGTCCGTTTATTTGAACCTGTTGGAGTGTTGGGTTTGCTTCCCCCCCCCCCCCCCCCCCAAAGCCATCTTTTCTTTATTGATTTGTTTATTGTTTTTGGGGACAGAGAGATGAAATCATTGAATGGGTTAAACAAGGAGGAGGAGCTTTGGTGGATGATCAGGTTAAGAATGTGCACTTCACCATTGAGTGTCATGGTCTGATTCAGAAGCCTGCTGATAATTCTCAAACCATCATTGTTTCTAGTCACTGGATTAGATCCTGTTTGGAGGTAGACATTACTTGAAATATACAATTCTTTCTTTAGCTTCTTCTGTGGTTTCTGCTGATAAAAAGAGGGTTTTGGGGGGGGTGGGTGGGAAGGACCTGTCTACTAGGGTCTCATTTTTTCTTTAGTGCTACTTGCATTTTTATCTCTGTACTCCACGAAACTGCAGAACCTGGTGCCTGTATGGATATTAGGACTACATTAAGGTTAAGTACTGTTGTTGTCTTAGTGCTGGTTATTGTAAACTTATAGTGAAATCCAAGCAGAAACATGCATTTCTCTTTGCATAATATATCAGCATTATTGATTCGTCATCAGGATCCTCAAGAATCTGTTCAATCATTACTTTGTATTCCATGTCCTTAAAGCGCACTGTTCTGTGTTGCTTTAAATTTTGCCAGACCTTATTGTGAAGAATAAGAATAGGAGAGGGTGAGCATTGGAGATTTGAAGGTAGTAAGCTTTCTATCTTTTTTCTATTTTTGAATTCTACTACCGTTGCTTCAATAAAAATTTTGCTTCTTGAAAATTTTACTCACCTAGTTGTTTCACATTCTGTTGTTGGTCATTTGAGCTCATCAATTGTGCTCTCTACTTTTTTGGCCTGTGTTATTAGCGCTTGCTGCTAATACCGAGAATGGTTAGAGGGTAGTTTAGGGAGTTTTTATGTTAGATATGTTTTATGTTGTTTTATAGTTATGTCCTTAAGGGCTTATTTAATTAAGTTTTGTGGGAGGTCACACATAACGTGCGACTCCCAAGTTGCATTCATCTTCTCCTCTTCTTCTTCTTCCTTTTTCTCTTATTGTTGACATGGTATCAAAGGCTCAAAGCTTTAAGCACTGTTACAGCTCTCGGGGAACTTCTCTATCTCTTTTCTACAACCTAAGATTGAAGATTGAAGTGATATTGAAGCTTGAAGACTTGCGGTTTCTCCCTCTCTCTGTTTGAAGGGGTGTAGCACCCTATGCTGTATTTTGGAGGCTTTTAGAGACTAGTTCATGGTATAAATTAAGAACTAGGTCTCTTTTGTGTTTGTGGATTGCATTGGATGGAGTGAAGATTAAATTGAAGGCTGCAGCGTAGGATCGACACCTTTTGTCAGGGTTTTGAGATCGATTTTTCAAGGGAGAAAAATCGATTTTTTCATCGAGGTTTGAGATCGATTTTTGGGACTGTTTCTGGACTTGGCTGGATTTTTGGAGTGTGCTGCCCCTCTTTCGAAGGACATATATCAAAATTTCTTGGTGTTGATCATCTTCTCTTATAATCGATTTTTGTCAGGGTTTCTGATAAAATCGATTTTTCCAGAATTTTTTATTCCTTCACTTCATCAAGTTGGTAGTAAATTATGGGTGATGGTTCTAAGTCTATAATGATTGAAGTTTTCTCTCCTTCCTCTAATCGAATCATTGAAAAGAAATTGGAGGGAATCACCAGCTTTCAACAATGAAAGAAAATTGTTAAGTTGGTATTGACGGGATGTGATCAGCAGGATCACCTATTTAAGCTCAACCCTGATGATGACCCATTGTAGGATACAATTGATGCTCGAATCTTGGGACAAATTCTGAATTCTATGGAGCACCAAATTGTTGATTTGGTAACACATATTGATACGGTTAAGGAGCTTTAGGAGTATCTCAATGTTTTGTACTCTGGACAAAACAACCTTTCTCACATTTGTGAATTGTCCCAGGAGTTCTATAGAGTTGATCGAAAGGGTCGTCCTTTGACCCAATACTTTGCTGATTTTAAAAGAATGTATGAGGAACTTAATTCACTTCTTCCCATTACTTCTATTGTGGAAGCAATGCAAAGTCAGTAGGAGCAGCTTGCTGTCATGGGATTTTTAGGAGGACTTGGGAAGGAGGTCGATTTAGTCCGTTCCCAAATTCTTGGTGGTGACAAGGTAGCCACATTGGTTGAGACTTTTTCCAGGGTTCTACGTGTCTCCCGTGAGACTACTACTACTGTTGATAATTCGACCTTGGCTTCTTTTCCTTAGAATCGTGGGCCCAATGGTAGGGCTGGTACTGGTGGTAATGGTAATAGTAGTGTTGGTCGTGGTCGTGGTGGTGGGGTTGGTTCTAGTAAACCACCTACCTTGGGTACTCAGAGTGTTCCTGATGGTTCGTGGCAAGTGAGGACTTGTCATCATTGTGGTCGTCCAGGACATATCCAACACTTTTGTTGGAAACTTCATGGCAAACCACCTCAGCAACAGTTTGCCAATTCAGCTACCACTACTAAGTCTACAATTTTTGCATCTCCACAACTTGAGGGTAAGACCGTGAAGATGTCTGATGAAAAATATGCCTGTTTTACACAATTTCAGATTTCTCTGTCAGCCCAGCCTCCAACTGCCACCTTTGTTCAGATAGGTAATGCTACTGCTACTCCTCGTCCCTGGATCATTAATTCAGGGGCATCAGATCACATGACAAGTGTTTCAGGTATTCTTTCTTCCTTCCAAAAATCTTTGTCTAGTGTTACTTTAGCTAATAGTTCCTTATAGTTCCTTAGCTAACGTAACTAGTACTGGTACTGCATACGTTACACCTTCTTTGTCTTTATTGTAACGACCGAACCCCTCTATTGGCATGATATTGTCCTCTCTGGCCCAATGGGCCTCAAGGCTTTAAAACGCGTCATACCAAGTAGAGGAGGCTTCTCTTTATCAATAGCTCAGGATCTCTCTCCCTAGCCGATGTGGGACTAAGTTTGCATCCCCTCATCGATCTCCCAAAACCCCTGATACTCAGCCGTGTCTTGGTGGGGACACCTCAACAATCTCCCAGGCTGGCCGGTACTAGGCCGTATTCTTGGGGCGTTACATTTATCATTTGTTCTCTACTTACCTGATTTCCAATTCAACCTTTTCTTTGTTAATCGTTTTTACCAAATCTCATCACTGTTCTGTAACCTTTTTTTTTTTTCTGGATTTTTGTGTTTTTCTGGATCTTACGACGAAGAAGATGATTGGTAGAGGTCATGAGTCGGGGGGGACTTTACATACTTGAGGACACTTCATCTATGGCATGTACCGGTGTGGCGTCACCCCACTAAATTCATTGTTGTTTGGGTCATTCTTCGTTCGAGAGTTTAAAGTTTTTGGATAGTCGGTTTCAGTCTCTTTCTAGTTTTAATTGTGAGTCCAGTCAGTTTAGGAAACTTCATCGTGTGAGTTACCCTCCTAGAGGCAATAAACGGTCTGACCAACCTTTTTCTTTAATTCATTCAGATGTATGGGGTCCGTGTCCTGTCGTGTCTACTTTGGGTTATCGTTACTTTGTAACCTTTGTTGATGACTATTCCAGGGTTACCTGGCTTTATTTAATGAAATGTCATTCTGAATTATTTTCAGTTTTTTGGGCATTCGTGAATGAAGACAATAATCAATTTTAGACTCCTTTGTGTATTCTTCGTAGTGATAACGCTAAGGAATATTTTTCTGTCCCCTTTTCTGAATTTATGATTGAACATGGCATTATTCATCAATCTTCTTGTGCTTCCACCCCATAACAAAATGGTGAGCTGAGAGGAAGAATAGACATTTATTGGAAGTTACTCGTTCTCTATTATTTGAGATGAAAGTACCTAAATCTTTTTGGGCAGATGCTGTTTTGACTTCTTGTTATCTCATTAATCGCATGCTTTCTTTTGTTTTACGTGGTGATATTCCCTTTTCTTTGTTGTTTCCTTCTATGTCATTATTTGTTTTACCACCGCGAGTATTTGGCAGTGTTTGTTTTATTCGTGATCATCGTCCAAGTGTCTCCAAGTTGGATCCTAAATCTCTCAAGTGTTTGTTTGTTGGGTATTCTCGTACTCAAAAGGGTTATCGTTGTTATTCTTTTGAGTTGTGGAAATATTTTGTTACTGCTGATGTTTCTTTCTTTGAGTCTACTCCCTACGATAGTTCATTTTTTACTGTGTCTGACTTGGATGATGATCTTCCTGCTTCCATTGTTCAGTCTATTGTTCACTCTGTTCCGCAGGTTGCCTCATCACCGACACCTCCACCTAGTGTGTTTAAACGTCACCAATGGAAAGTATGTACTTGAACCCCCGCTTTTATGCGTTCTACCACATCTACATTTTCGCCAGTAGATCCTGAGACAGGTACTACTTCTTTGGAACCTCCTCCTGATCTTGATATTCCTATTGCTCATCGTAAGGGTGTTCGGGCTTGTACTCAACACCCATTTCTAACTTTGTTTCCTATGCTGGTTTGTCTTCCACCTTTCATTCTTGTTTACAAACTGTTGAAAATCATCCTGTTCCTAAGTCTGTTGCAGAGGCATTTTTCAGTCCTGGTTGGAAGGCTGCTATGAATGAGGAATTGTTGGCATTGGAAGAGAATCAGGCTTGGGATCTTGTGCCCTTACCCTCAAGTAAATCTGCTATTGGTTGTCGGTGAAGGTGAATCCTGATGGATTCTTGGCTCGTTTGAAGGCCCGTCTTGTTGCGAAGGGCTATGCCTAAGTATATGAGGTTGATTATTTGGATACTGTAGAAAACCTAGGACCTCTAACCAGTAACTTGAGAGAGAAAAGAAGAGAAGAGAGAAAAGAGAGAAAAGAGAGAATGAGAGAATAATAACTTGTTATATTCATTGATAGGTAAGCCCCTCTATTTATGATAGAGGGGAAATTACAAAGAGACTAAACTAAGCGATGTGGGATTAAAACCCAGATAGCCGATTGTACCTAATAACATAATAAATAAACTAACCCTAAAGGGACCAGAACCCCCACGGTATTCTGGATTACATATTCCAACACTCCCCCTCAAGCTGGATTGTACAAAGAAGTAACGAAAGAAAATCCAACTTGAACTAAAAAGAAAAAAAGAACTCCATAATAATGCTAACACTCCCCCTCAAGTTGGCGCATACAAGGTACTAATGCTCAACTTGAACAAAATGGGAAAAAGCAAAGTTGTAGCAAAATCCAGCTTCAAGACGAATGCAACTCTCAAATAAACCTTCAAGAACTTGAAAAAATAGATCTTCAAAACTTAGACAGACATGATCAGCAAACCGGGACTGGAATGTCTTCCAAAAAAGGCAGCTTTCAACGATCTTCAATAGCTATCCAGTGATGAATCTCAGGTTGTCATAGTGACATAGAATCTTGAAGGGAAATAACTAGAGCAAGAAGCAATAAAACAAATCGAATCGGCAAAAATGAAAAACTGTATCAACCCAACCGAAAGTCCTCAAATAGGCAACAACCAAATATCTTCAATACTCTTCAATACTTCAATCTCCCCCTTACGGCAAACTCAACCCAATAACGAAGGATACCCAATGGTTGCAATGGTGGAGAAAACTGATCTTCTATGTTTTACACCAATGTTCCTGCAAGTTCTGCATTCTGCAATGTCTGCAGGTGTATTGTACATAATCCCCCCCTCACGTGTAATACACGTGGACATAACAGAGATGATGAAAGAGATAGGGCAAAAGCATAATATTCCAGAATTTTCCAAGAGGGGCTAAGGGTAATGGAAAAGGAAGAAATGACAAATTAGAGAATACCATTATCGTCCAAAGTGGTTATGGGTATATGCCTAAGGTATGGGATATGAAGGGAATTAGAATTATTGAAAGGGAACAGTGTTGGAAAAAAGGATGGCATGGCTGTAATTTGGTGGAAATCCACTTGTAAATACAATCCAAGCCAAAGGGCAAACTAGTAATAAATCAGAATTTTCAAGGGTCAATTGGGTAGTCAAATAAGGGAATGTATGAAAAAGTAATGGCAGTTCCGTAAATAATCAGAATTATGTAAGGGACCAATGGTAAATAAAGAAGTAATGGGACATGAAGAATTAGTATTGTTGTATGAGGACAAATTAGGCAATGACATGAAATATGGATATGAGCTAAATTAAGCATAAAACCAAGGGTTTTTATGGAAAATGGGATTGGCATGGGATATGGTGACATAAGGGACATGGGGACATGGATGACATAGGGAACATGGGAGACATGGGGTAATAAAGGACAAAAGAAAAAAATACTTATAATAGGTAATGTGACTGTCTTTTTTTTCCTTGACAGTCACGTAACCAGCAAAAGAACCCAAAACTCACGTTAACTATAGAAATCATGTTCTACCTCCAGCCGAAAACAAAAGCAACACTTTTGACGAAAATCAAGGAACAAGAGTTGCAACGACACTGTTTACAAGGAAAGGGCCTCAACAGACACCATGGTCGTCTTCAACCTTTGTAAAACCAATACTAATCAAAACACAACCAGCAACCAGAGGCAGAAACCCAGTCGTCGTTAGTACCAGGATTCAAACAGAGATTCAGATTCGACAGTATGCCATCGTCACCTTTGAAGGACCTGCAACTAACGAAACCAGTAGGGAAAAGAGTGCGACCCATCGACCAAGAGATCATGCCGAGAAACAAGCAAATCAGGAAGAACCGGCAACAAACTCATCAAGAACCTAGGGCTCGAGAAACGGTTCACCAACCTCCAGCATGAACCAGAGGGGAAAGACAATGAATCAAAACAGAAGACTAGCGGTAACCAAGCACATATCACAGGTGCAATCGAGGCAGAAAACCAATAGCAGCATATCACAGCTAAAGAAAGTACCAGATGGAACTTGCAACCGAGAAAAAAAACGTCTTCAACCTTGCAACCGAGAAACCTGGTAAAGAAGGAGGCGGCAAAGCAAACAGAATAGCAGATTCAACGATTCAGTATGATTAATACACATCAATCTTCAACGAAACTTATAGGAAACCCTAGTTCTTCTTCGTTTATGAACTAGGGTTTCTCCATAAATCAGAGAACTTTGAAACAACTCTCAAAACTGCAAATCTTGGAGAGAATCAGTCACTGGTTGCCTAGCTCTGATACCATGTAGAAAACCTAGGACCTGTAACCAGTAACTTGAGAGAGAAGAGAAGAGAAGAGAGAAAAGAGAGAAAAGAACGAATAATAACTTGTTATATTCATTAATAGGTAAGCCCCTTTATTTATAATAGAGGGGAAATTACAAAGAGACTAAACTAAGCGATGTGGGACTAGAACCCACATAGCCGACTGTACCTAATAACATAATAAATAAACTAACCCCAAAGGGACCAGAATACCGTGGGGGTATTCTGGATTACATATTCCAACAGATACTTTCTCTCCTGTAGCGAAGCTCACTTCTATTTGCATTTTGATTTCTCTTGCTACTACTTACCATTGGCCTTTGTATCAGCTAGATGTCAAGAATGCCTTTTTATACGGGGATTTGACTGATGAAGTTTATATGGAGCAACC
Source organism: Telopea speciosissima (assembly GCF_018873765.1). Lineage (NCBI taxonomy): Eukaryota > Viridiplantae > Streptophyta > Magnoliopsida > Proteales > Proteaceae > Telopea > Telopea speciosissima. The sequence goes on from NC_057916.1 coordinate 10,177,739, forward strand.
TCCTGGGTTTGTTGCTCAGGGGGAGTCTGGCTTGGTGTGTAAGTTGAAGAAGTCTCTGTATAGGCTGAAACAGTCTCCTAGGGCCTGGTTTGGCAAGTTCACAGAGGTTGTGTTAGAGTTTGGGTTGACACACTATGGTAGTGATCATTCTGTGTTCTTCCGCCACTCTGATGTAAGGAAAATATTTCTTGTGGTTTATGTAGATGATATAGTCATTACAGGAGATGATGTTTTTAGTATTGAAGATTTGAAGGTACACTTGCAGCAAAAATTTCAGACCAAGGATCTAGGTAAGTTGAAGTATTTTTTGGGTGTGGAAGTTGCTCAGTCAAAGAAATGAATTTCGCTCTCACAGCGAAAATATGTGCTTGATCTTCTTTGAGAGACAGGAATGTTGGGTGCTAAACCTCTAGATACCCCTATGGATCCCAATTTGAAACTTACAGCTGATGATGGTGATATTTTGCCTGATCCTGAGAAGTATCGGAGGTTAGTTGGGAAGTTAAATTACCTAACAGTAACTAGGCCGGATGTAGCCTTTCCTGTTAGTGTGGTGAATCAATTTTTATCTGCCCCATGGACATCTCATTGGGAGGCAGTTGTGCATATCTTACGCTATCTTAAAAAGGCTTCTGGACGTGGTCTTCTATATAGTGATCATGGACATAGGCGGATAGAGGGTTTTTCAGATGCTGATTGGGCAGGGTCTCCAGTTGACAGGAGGTCTACTACTAGCTATTGTATGTTTGTTGGAGGTTATTTGGTGTCCTAGAAGAGCAAGAAACAGACAATAGTTGCTCGTTCCAATGCAGAGTCTGAGTATAGGGCTGTGGCACTTGCTACCTGTGAATTGATGTGGATAAGACAGTTGTTGGCTGAGCTTGGGTTAGTTGATGATTCTCCTATGCAATTGTGGTATGATAACTAAGCTGCTGTCCAGATTGCTTCAAATCTCGTGTTTCATGAGAGGACAAAACACATTGAGGTTGACTGCCATTTTGTTCGAGAGAAACTGCAACAAGGGCTGATTTCTCCTTGTCATGTTCATACTGGAGAACAGCTTGCTGATGTCTTTATGAAGTCTTTAGGGAGTGCAAGAGTGGATTATATTTGCAACAAGCTGGGCATGATTAACATCTATGCTCCAGCTTGAGGGGGAGTGTTATCGAGATTATGTAATCTTGGTATTAGTGCCTGCTGCTAATACCGAGAATGGTCAGAGGGTAGTTTAGGGAGTTTTATGTTAGATATGTTTTATGTTGCTTTACTGTTATGCCCTTAAGGGCTTATTTAATTAAGTTTTGTGGGTGGTCACACATAATGTGTGACTCCCAAGTTGCATTCATCTTGTCCTCTTCTTCTCTCGTTTTCTCCTTCTTCCTTTTTCTCTTATTGTTGACAGCCTGAAAGCTAGTACCAATTATATTAGTTCACTATTATCCAGAGTATTTAGATTACACAAATTTTCATTGAGATAAGACCCACATGATATTCTCTGGATAATCACATGAGGACTTTGTGTTTAAGTCAGAAAAGAAAATCAAACCCTGAATGACAATCTGATAATCCCATTGGAAGACTGACAAGCCTCAGGTCTAGATGTTGTGAAAGACCAAATTGTGATCATTCTAAATTTTGTGGGATTTATTTGATTTACCCAAAATCTAGAATGTAGCTGAACACACTTATGTTAAATAAGGAGATTTTGTCATTCTTCTTCTTTTTTAATGCTTGATTTAACAGGGTAATTATTGTTATCTGGGAAGTTTTTTCTTTTTGTGCTTTATATTTTGATATGCTATGGATTATGTACATCTTTTGTTGCATTCAACATTATTTTCCTTTCCTTACATTGATAGAGTGGAAGACACTGAAAGTCTCCTGGAGTGTTTGTAACCTATAATTCAGAGATCATGCAGTTTAAGGAAATGATTCTTTCTATTCTCTAAGGTTGTAAGAGGTGGTGGCGGAGTATTGGTTCTGGGTTTTCGTTTCTTGTGTGTGTGTGTTGGGGGGGGGGGAGGGGGGGAATGGGTGGAGGTGGGTTGTACTAGTTCTGTATCTTGTTTTTCTTTTTGTTCACCTGTTTGGGTAGGATGGGGGAGCATGCTGTGTGTTTTGGGTGTTGTGTGGTTGTATATCAGTCATAGTTGTCAAGACATCGTCTTGGCCAAGGTGGATTTTGAACAACTAGTTGACCGGTCACCATATTGTTCAGGCACCCACACAGAAAACAGGGGGAAAAGAGGGGGGGGGGGGGGATGAGGAAAAGGGGGCGGAAATGGGAGGAGCAGGGAGGAAAAGAGGGTAAATGGGGAGAAATCCCAGAAAGAGTGGAAAAATAAGAAGAAAATATGGGGAAAGCAGTAGCAGCTGCCACTATGCTGAAAAGGTTGCAGTGGCAGCCACTGCCGCCGCTGTCCACTGCCATCATAGTATGAGGGGGTACATACCTTGACTCATACTGCAACCACCACCTCTTTCGCTATTGACATCAAAGAGGAAGAAGGCCAAATGGCTCATCATTTATTAAATCATAACTTTAAAGATATATTATTTTATTATACATTGGCTCATCATATTCACAAGTAAAAGAATTTTCTTTTTCAAATTTTACATATAAAATTACCTCTTAAATGAAAGAAATATCATATTTAACATCTTAAATCCCTTGGTAAATGCATGCCTTAGTCGCGTAGGCATCACCTAGTGCCAAGGCCACAGGTGCCTGGCCATCATCTAGGTTGGACTTGGCGCCATGATAACTATGATGTCCATTACTTTATTTTTTTCTTGTCTCTCTTTTGGTCTTTCTGTTTGTATGTTACATTTTTTTTAGGGAAAAAGAACTGTCTGGGAGTGTGCACCCTGTGCCCAGACACAGAGGGGCAAAATGACCACCCCAGCCCCCATGAAAGGCGTAAATGCCGCCCCTGTTGATGCTTCCGCGTGCGCTCCTATTGGCCTGTGTGCTGGCGCAGGGGCCTCGCTCCCAGACAGAGAACACATTCCCTTTTTTTTTTTTAATTCTTTTGCTGTTGCCAAATACGGTAAACATTTGTCTTAAATATTGCTCTCCAGTGATCAGCAGATGGACCCTTTTAACATATGCTTTAAATTTGATGACTTAACTCAATTTCTTGTTCCATTCGTACATATGGAAATTTGCAAACAGCATACAATTGACATCTTCTAATGGGTTTTGGTCATCCTTGTTGAAGGATGGATGCATGCTGGAAGTTGACAGTCACCTCTTGTATTCACCACTTCCCTGCCGGATTCCGTTACCTGGGTTCGACGGCTTTCGGTTCTGTGTCTCTCAGTATGAAGAGAAAGATAGGTTGTTATTAAGAAATCTTTGTTTTGTTCTAGGAGCTAAATTCACGGAAAAACTGAGTAGGAAGGTCACACATTTAATTTGCAAGTTCACCAGTGGCCCAAAATATGAGGCTGCTTGCAAATGGGGCATAGAAGCAGTTACTTTCGAGTGGATCTGTGAATGCGTCATGCAGGTGAGTCTCCTATCTTATCCTATATGAGTCTGTCCCCTGTTTATCAATTGAGTTGTCCATCCTTTCTTGTGGGGAGTGGCGCTGTGTATGCCTCTTTCTTGGGGTCACGCATCCACTGTTTTCTTTCCATTCATGCTTCTCCCTGTGTCTTTCTGTCTTCATACTTATTCTTACGATTTCCGTCATATAATCTTGTTCATGAAACCAGGAAGAAATCATCCAGTCTTACTGCTTTTTACAGGATAAGATAGTTGCTCTGGATCAATTTCTCCCAAAAGAAGTTACTGCTCAAGATCGAGAGCAAGGGCTATGCACAATGAGCCAGTATCCTACACAGGCAGCTCGCATGATATCTGGAGGTGTTTCACTACAGTTACCGAGTCAATCTCAAGTCATGATGAAAATAGAAACTCATGTTGTTGGCAGTATAAGTGAAAGCTTTAAAAGCTTCAGTGGAGGGGCAAAACATTCTTCACTCTCCATTAAAAGAGCAAGGCTTGTGGATGACGACAGTCATAATGGAGAAGTTTCTCATGCAGTTCCTGATGTGGCTGCAGCTATTGAAGACTTGTTAGCACAAACGAGTAAGGTAATAAGAAAAGGGACTGAGTTTCCCTACCTTCTTTGTCGTTGGATCGGACTCCTAGGGGCATGACCGACTTCATACAGTAGGGGGCCGATATTTTTTACCATAATTTCCTTCACCATGGGTGAAGAGAACTTTCTACTAAGAAAACAGTCCTTTTTCTTTGTCAAACTTCTTTTTACATCTTACCTGGTTATTTGCTTTTTCTAATGCCAGATTCAAGAAATGAAGTCACCAGTCGGTTCTCAATGTGGTCAAATTGTATCCCTCTTTTAGTCTGATCATTATTTGTACTAAAATGTCAGGAATATGTGAATTATTCTGTCCTTTTCCTATAATGGTTTTGGTATTATTTTATCCTTTTTCTATTATATTGTCTCAAGATGCATCAGTTTACCTTGATCTCTAAAGATGCAGCATTTTTCAGCCAATCATTCAATTCTTGATCAAGACCATTTAGAGCCTCGTTCTTCCTTTGGGATTTCTAACCGCTGGTTGAGCAGGTAATTTTGGGTTTTGTTCTACTGGTGCTGCCTTTTGATGTGTGTATGCGCATATTATTATATATATAATATATGTTATATGTATAATATTATTTTTTGAATGCTAAGCTTCCCATAGACTTCAAACTGTGGTATACATGCAGTCGCTTGATGTGAATGAAACACATGTATTATGTGTGATGCACAATTAACTAATGCCTTGGCTTTTAAGGATTACACCCCTAAGGATAAGAATTGGATGTCCATTTGCTTTTCAGAACACTGGCTAAAACTTGTGCGTAATATTGTTATTGCAGTAAAAGTTTCTGAGAAGAGAGTTTTTTCCTAGGAAAAGATTGAATGATAAGTACTGAACTATGAATTATCAATGCAAAATAAAAAGAACAAATTGAAGATTGAAAATTTTAAAAATAAAAGTTTCAAAAAGAGGAGCTCTAACCATTGTATATAATGAAAAAAAGAGGGATATTGCTACTGGTGATCCATAATTCCCAATTCTCTGGTACACCCTTTTTGTACATTTTGTATGGATTGTCATGGGCTCCTTGTCCATCCTCTCTAAATACATTTTCTTCTGGACTTGTTCAAACAACAAAAAACAAGAGAGCTAATTTTGTTAACAGGTGGACCGCAGCCCTGCTCACATGCTAAATTTCATCCGAGTTGGAAAAGTTCTGGATTACTAAGGGTGTATCCCAATACATGGAATACAAGGATGCATGGAAACACGTGGGAGGGTATTTGATTGAATTTGAATCTGAAATTTCAGATGTGGCCAATCCAGACCATTCCCTACATATCCAACTGTTGGAATGGCCACATCACTCTTCCACGTGGTAGAGATGGGTGGCCCTTATAGGCAACTTCTCTAGGCATGTCCACTAGAAAATGTTTTGCTTATATAAAATTAGAACCTTAGAAAAAGAATGTGCTAAATTTTTTTTAATTGTTTTCAGAAAGTCCAATCAAATGATTCTTCCTTGAGTATGTGTGGAATTCTCCCCTTGAAGAGGATGCTGATGAGGAGTGAAGAAAAGTAAAGATTCAAAAAATGTGAAACTTTTAGGATATTGGGTTGTAACGGTTTTTGATAAATTATTTTTTAATTTATTTTTTTATATTCTATGTAAAGAATTTATATCTGTCCTTTGTTCTTTCGTTTTACTTATGGGATCAAGAACTCTATTCCTAATAAAACTAGGATTCTGGAATCTCTTCCCCTGCATCAAACACGTGTACCTTTTGAAGTTATATCCTATTCATGTACTCTGCTGAATCAAACCATACACAAGGTAACTACTTAAGACCATTAAGTGCCCTGATTAAGCCTCCACTGGATACCTTGTGTCTGAGATGTGGTAGCATCCCCACAGGCTACCATTTGCAGCTACCATTTTAATACATTTTCATGTTGATCTGGTGCGATAACCATTTCCTTGTTTGCTGCAGTAGGCAGGGTTCTACTAGGGAACAGGAGTGTGTGCCTTAAAATCTAATTGTAGTCCAACTTTTCATTGTTACTGTGATTGTCATCTCTCTCTCTCTCTCATATTTGTCTGGGTGAGCGAGTGACTGTTCTTCTTCTCTTTTCTTCCTTTCCTCTCTGCCCTTGCCAAATGACTTAGTTTTTTTGGTAAGACCTGGACAAATGATTTTGACTTCATCATCTTCAGGAATGAGAAACAAGATGAGCTTTGCACTCCTTCTGGACAAGGTATAAAAGAAGGCACTTATGATGGTTTCAGTGAAACACAGACAGAATCTCAGGTCTGTGATCATGGTCATCTGATATTGATATTGATGGCATTCTTTGCTGAATCTTTCCATGATGATGGTTTAACTGTATTTTGTAAATGCAGGTTGTTGGGTATGAAGAAGATTTGTCAGGCCGACAAATGATAATTGATAGAGTTCGTACTCGAAGTAGCATGACTTAAAGTTAGCATAAGAGGAAAAGAAAAGTAGGGAAACACACAAGTACAGAACATCATAAGAATGTGAATTCAACCTGGGCTTGCCTAGAAAATTAGAATAGAGAACCCAATATCAATGTTCCATCTGAGCTGACAAGAAGACAATCTCATTGCAAGGTGGAAGTTTTGATGTGATGCTGTTCTCCACAGTACAGTCAGTTTGTAAGTTGTGTCAATTTTTCTCAAGTGCTCAATAAAGGCTTATGGAGAGGTTTTTCATGCATCTTCTGTAGTTTTAGCAAATGCAAAACAATAGGTAAGCTAGTGAGTAGTGACTGTAACCATGTAGATTAAACCACTCCAGTAAATTTGTCAAGCATTTATTGAAAATCAAAGCCTTGTACAGTGAATTTTCTGTTGTTTTGTACATACTTTACCTGTAGTTTGATCTGTTGTTGAGATCTAAGATCTAGTCAAAACTCATTAGTTTCTATAGCATATGAAATTATCTAGTTGGTAACCGAAATCCAGTGTCTAGCCTCTCAATGGCTACTATTGTTAATGGGTCACTTTGTCAGCATTTTGCATATTCCTTAAGATAACAAAATAGAAGGTTATATAAACTAATAAACCTACACAATTGATTTTTCTGAGTTGGAAAAACTGTTACGAAGAGATAACCGTGAATTAAGGAGAGGAGGAGGAAATATTTTTTAATGCAATTCTTTATGAAGAGAATACTTAGGTGGATTACCTAATAAGATCCTAACTCTTGGTTTGTTTTATATGATAGGGATATTAAGAGATACAATTATGTAGAAGAGAATGAGAAAACTCTCTTCATATTCATACAAATCTTTATAAAACGATAACCGTGAATCAAGGAGAAGAAGAGAGAATGTCTCTTAATGCAATTTTTTATGAAGAGAGAATTGTCTCGTATTCATGCAAAGACATATGTAGAAATTTATCTTTTCATTTTTTAAGCTTTAACCCTTCTTATTGAAGAAACTTTTCAAATTTAAAAGATGGACAGTTTCTCTTCACCCACGGGGAATGAGATCTCATTCACCAATGGATGGGAGAAGGTGGAAATAGGTATCAAGAGGGTTTTTTGAAACATGCTAAAACCCTAGGAGGGGTTTGTGAACCCTAGGATGGTAGGTGAACTGTCCTCCATGGTCCTCCATGGGTGATGGAAAACTTTGTCCTTAAAAGATTGTCGCTTCAAATCCAAGAAAGACCATGTCCTTAAAAGATTGTCCTATTTAGAACCCACATCTCTTTCACATGCTCAACATACGCTTACCATGACATTAGATGAATGATGAATGGATGGGGGTTAAAGGTCGGAAAGAAACCCCATTACCGTCAACATGAAACGACTTCATCAAAACACAACATCATTCAAGCGGTCATGGGAGTTGATGTGTGGAGATTATCAGTTGTTGCAAAACACAGGATTTCCTTTTGAAATTTCTTTCTATTCTGTTTTCCACTGATGACTCAATGGTGGGCCTTGGGTCCATGTGAACATTTGTTTTTTTTTTGATGGAATGTGAACATTTGTTTGTCTAGGACTTAAGCATGGTTAGCATGACATAGAGCTTGGTTGTGAGGAGGTAGAGATCAGAACATATTCCTGATTGGAACATGAATTCCAGTCAGGATCTTCTTTCATAATTTCATAAAATTTTAGTTGAAGTTAAAAAAATAAAAATAAAAGGAAAATTTACATATATCATCCTTGAGGTTTGACGAAAGGATATTTTCACTCCTCAATTTTGAAAAATTCTGCATACCCCCTGAGGTTTGCAAACGGTAACAAATAAACTCATTCCGTCAATTCACGACTAACATTGTTAAAAATTAAACTTGAACTAACAGAATTACCCTTACAAAAAAAAAACACCAGCTACTCATCTTCCCCAAAAAAAAACACCAGTATCCGTATCAATCCCCCACATCGCGACATTATGAACCATTTTACCCCCCCCAGAGCTATCTCCACACAAGTACACGTGAACCTTAGAGTCCTTCCCGCTCCGTAGCCATGGCCTGGAGCTTACCCACTTGAGAGCTGCCCATCCATCATCATAAGCACAAGGGTACCGGTTTTCCGGTGCACGGCGGTAGTTTACGGAGACCACTACCGCATCACAGATGCCGACGAGTCGCCTGCAAAGAGTGTCGTAGATGGCACTGTTGGCGGAGGAGTGAGCGAAGCTTCCTCCATGGAAGAAGATTATGACAGGGACGACATCAGTGCTAAGGGGCTTTTCGAGTTCCATAATGCCCGGCTGAGCTGCATCGGTTGGTGCTGGTCGGTAAACCCGGGTGACGAGACTGGTGGCTTTGTCGATTACGACGTCGAAAGAGAAGACTCCGTCAACAGGGGTGGTGTTTGCAGGGACTTTACGGTCTAGAAACTCGGCGAGGTGGCGGTTGAAAGTGCCATCCGGCCGGCGAAGGAGATTGTAAGCAATTTTGAAATTGGAGATGAGGATCCATGTGTTGAGTGGAACAACCGTCTACAAAGATACAGAGAATTCGTCAGAAGATTACATGATGGTCATATACAAGAACATCGACAAATGATCACAAGAATTATACTTAAAATCTGCAACTAATTTGAAACCATTTCCAATTTTTTCTATTTGGTCGGCAGAAGCAGAAGAGATTCAAGTAATTAAAGAATTGACACTGCAGAAAATGATAAAAATCCTGCGCTGTGAAACCCTAGAACCCAATCAAGTCAATAAGACATCCACCACAATGATACAGCAGAATCGATATGTAATAATCCCAAATAGAGTACATAATTGGCCAAAATGAACCCAAATCCAGCTCCAATCCATCAAATCGAATAAGAACCCTAACCAAAATTCCAGAGAAACCCCATAACCCAATTAAGAAGGAACATTATACAGAATAACCAAACCCACACTTCACAACATGAAACCCACCCAGAATAGAAAAATCGAATACACACAAAACCCATAACTCTCTTTCCTTAAACTCCTCTGCTCTTCTCTTCTCTTTCTCTTTCTCTTCTACTTAGTTAGCAAGCAAAAACACAAACGCACACATACAGAGGAAGGAGGAACAGGGGAGGGAAGAAAGAAACTATAAAGAAACAGAAGACAAATAAAATAAAAGAGGTTTAGCAGGTTGCAACTCATCTTCCCCAGTCGATTTTGGGGAAGATGAGTTTCAGGGTTTGTTTTTGTGGTTTTTTTTTTTTTTTGGGGGTTCTTCTTAAAAGGGTAATTCTGTCAGTTCAAGTCTAATTTTTAACAGTGTTAATCATGAACTGACGAAAGGGGGTATGCAGAATTTTCCAAAACTAAGAGGTGAAAATATCCTTTCGTCAAATCTCAGGAATGGTATGTGTAAATTTCCTAAAATAAAAACACTCTAACTTAGGGTGTCAATCAATTGGGCCTAATCGGTCTTCACCAATTTGAAGTCTTGCACTGTTTCCATTGACTTAAGTAATCAGGTCTCATAGGTAAGACATTGATATATTTCTATTCGGTCGATGGATTATCATAATCGCATTTTTAAACAGATTAGAATCGAACTAAATGGATTTAAACAGGTTAATTGAATTATTAATGAATCCGTCTTTAAACCCGACACGTTTAATAATCAATTGAATTGATTTCGGACTCCAATCAATCAATTTATGTCGGGCCTATCAATGCAGGCCAACTTTTAACACCCCCTACAACCGACCCTTATCCATTTACATAGTAACTATATCAGAAAGGTCGAAACTATAACCACCACATGTTATAAGATCGTCAAATATTTTATCCACTTTCCTCCACTCCATGTCCAACCACGTGGCAAGAAAACAAAAAGAAAGACTATTGAGTTCTCCACAGGCTTTGAAGAGTTACTCACAAACCAAAAACATGTTTCCCTAACTTAGCCTTTTCTGCTCATGACCCGATCGAATCTAACCCGTTTCCATAAGGGGGTACGGGGCTTTGGCAACTAGTCGGTACCTAAAATTGGATGGGTTCTACTTCTACCCAAAAAATAATAATAATAATAAAATTTGATGGGTTCCCCTTCAGGGCGATTGTTTTCACTCCTACTTTTGCTAGTTAAAAAAAGTATAGGCAAGAGAACGTTAGCTGGCTGTGTGTGCTACGCAACCCTTGCACCAAACATAGGGTGTGTGAAATGATCGTTGTACCCTTAGGGATTTATACTTTTCTATAGGGCGCGGTGATCATTTTACATGACCTTGTCTCTAAGTGCAGGGGATCACGCACCGGACACGATCAGATACTGTTCTTTCTCCCTAAAAGTATATAGATTCTTTTTAATTGCACAATTTTTTTTAATGAAATCTACTATAATATTTTTGGGAGAGGGATAGACACACTGCTTGTATGCGGTATGCTAGCGGGCGGTGCCAATGGAGGTGTGAGACTGGCAGCCATATAGGAGGGGTAAAAGAGTCATTTCAAAGGGTGGAAGAGAGAGATAGACATAGCAGACACTTGCATGTGGCATACCGGTGAGATGCCCTACCTTTTCCCAAAATTTTTAATACCAATATAAAATAGAAGGGACAGGGCTGCAGATGTTAGAGAGGAGGGTGACAAATCATCTAATAGAGGGCACTCACTGAGGAGAGGGTGTGGGATTCATGGGTGGGATGTGAGAGGGTGTGTGAAAGAATTTGCATACTAGTGTAGTGAACCCTCTCTGATACATATATTATTAGATAGTAAAACAAAAAATCCAAACATTCTATTTAGAATATATGACTTTTTAATTGTCCCTACTCGTCTTGTGGGAAAAGGCTCGACACACCACCGATATACTGTAAGCTAGCGTCAACTGTCTATCTCTCTCTTCCCTCCTTTGAAATGGCTCCTCTATCGACGTAACATCATATAGGAGGGGTAGAGGAGTCATTTTAAAAGAGAGGAGAAAGAGATAGACACAGTAAACACTAGCTTACAGTACACCCCGCAATGTGCCCAACATTTTACGAAACCATATCACAAATTATTTGATACCTTATGGGTGCCAATAAAAAATTTTCTATGTGTATAGACAAGTTGATATATAACTTTTTCACCCGAACTTAACCCAACCAAGCTTGGATCAAAATCTTGGCCAGAGTTGCAATCTTTGATGCTACCCATACCAAATTTCTCTCATTGTGGACCGAACCGACCCGATACAAAATTATTTCAATCATATTCAGGGGTAAATTTGTCCAAACAGCGATACATATCCGTTGGAAATTGGAATTGTGGAGGAGCCAAAGTGGCGTGAAGAAGTTGTGTGGTGACTGGTGAGTGGTGAGTCACCCAACACATAAAAACATCTCACCACTTCGTCTTCGCTACATTCTGAAATCTCCAAATTCGTGGACGCCAATTGCCCAGTGCCAACAAGTGCTCAGGTTGGCCGACTTGGAAGTTGTAAAAACACCATTTCTCTCTCTTCTTTGATGATCTATCGATCAAATCAGAGTGAGAATTTAGAATTGGAGAGAAATAAGTGAAGAACAAGGCAAAAGAAAAACATAATTCCTCACTATATCCCAGTTTACCTCCACTTTTGATTTCATAATTCGTTTCTTCATGAGGAGATGGCGGTAGCATGCTGTTGTTTCTGCCAATCTCATTGTCAGTTTCTGTTCGATATGAGTCCAACTGCTGTGACTGCACGAGCTCAGGCTTACCCAGTGAAGCCCATTTTGTTGCCTTCGTGCAACAGAGAGAGCAGCTTCGTTGGGTTTGGGTTTGGGTTTCTTCCCATGAGGAGGGAGCGTATTGGGCTTAAGTTCGTGGCTGCAGCCTGGCTTTCTAACTTTTCTTCTTTACGTACTGGCTTGGATACTCAGGTGAGGTTGCAGAGCTTCCTCTAGTTTTGTCTCTCTTTTCAATCATTTTCTTCTTTGAAGGTTCAGGTTTTGCGAAATAATTTATAATTTGACTAAGAATTTAATTCCGTGAATAAAATTGTAAAAGAAAGCAAAAGATATGGATTCTTGCCGTCCCAGATCATTCGATAGTGGAACTTGATCACATTGAAATAATCTTTAAAGCCCACTAACTTGTTTTAAAGAAACTTTTAATGGATGATGCAATGCGGAGGACACGTTCAAGGATAGTCCAAAGTCCATGAACGAACTCAGTTGTTAATAAATTATTCTCTTCTACACATGGAAACAGAGTAAAAGAGAAAACAAAAAACCCCATCGACGTGCAGATAATTTTGTACTAATTCCTCCCAACCCAGATGAGCAATAGCTAATTGTAGCCTCTCAAAATTGTTTCTGAATTTTTTTTAAAGTTTTCTCTAAGTTGAAATAATTGGCTGATGCCCTTGTCTTGAAGTGAGTTCATATGTGGCAGACAGCATCCACCACCCTGCTTGTGTGCGTTTCCTGATGCAAACATAGTCTGGAAGACTTAATCTTACCCTCACTTTTGATTTTCTCCATATATGAAGGCTTTTCAGGCATCTGTTTCTTACCAACCTTGGCTTTCTCTCATTCCTCTTTGAATTTCTGCCCCCATTGGACTCTAAAGCTTAGAGAGGCATAGATGGGAAAGAATTTAATATGAGAACTACAATAAGCCCAGATGTGTCTTTCAGTAAATATACTTCTTATTTGGAGAGATTAATTATATTTATAATAAGGAACAAGACAGGGAAAAGTCACCCCAGTTATATCAGTAAAACAGAAGAAGAGCAAGGTTGAGAGTAAAACAGATGAGCATACAAGGGCGATAAAGCCACTTCATTCATGATCTGAAACATACTTGCTTATGTATTGTCGTGCTTCTGGATAAAAAGAAATATGTGGTTGTCTCCTTCTTCCTGTTTCAATCATGACCTGAGAAGACTTCCCTTCATCTTCTGGTACTTACTTCTCCATATTGTGTGATAGATTATTTTTCTTCACCTGCTTAACTACTTTATATATGTGTTTACGTTGAGTCATTTAGATTATTTGGATGCTTAGTAGAAAGAGTGGATGATTGCAAGGAAAAATATTATCCATGACTGACACAGGTTCTTGTTTGGGTTTGAAGACCTTTCAGTCTCAGGATTTATCCCAATTTTCTTGGATTGGTCCAGTTCCTGGGGACATTGCAGAAGTTGAGGCTTATTGCAGAATTTTTAGAGCCTCTGAACAGCTTAATGCCGCTATAATGGACACTTTGTGCAATCCATTGACAGGAGAATGTGCTGTTTCATATGATTCCCAATCAGACAATCAATCATCTTTGGAAGACGAACTAGTAGCAGTGCTTGGCTGCATGGTAGCTCTTCTGAACAAAGGAAGGAAGGACGTTCTTTCTGGGAGATCTTCTTTCATGAATTCCTTTCAAGCTAAAGATGTACATATCTTGGAGGATAACCTCCCACCACTTGCCACTTTCAGAAATGAGATGAAAAGGTGTTGCCAAAGTTTGCATGTTGCCCTTGAGAACTATTTGGCCCCATCTAGTGACCAAAGGATCATTATATGGAGAAAATTACAGAGACTAAAGAATGTCTGTTATGACGCTGGCTTTCTCCGTGGGGATGGTTATCCCTGCCAGACACTATTTGCGAATTGGACTCCCATTTATTTATCCCCGCCAAAGGAAGACTCAGCATCCAAATATTCTGAAGTAGCATTTTGGACTGGTGGCCAGGTAACAGATGAAGGTTTGGAGTGGTTATTGGAGAAAGGATATAAAACTATCGTGGATTTGAGATCAGAGGTAGTCAAGGATGACTTGTATGAAGCAGCCATTGATGATGCAGTTGTGAGTGGGAAAATTGAAGTGGTAAAATTGTCAGTTGAAGTTGGTACAGCACCTTCAATGGAGCAGGTTAAGAAGTTTGCATTTTTAGTATCAGATTCGAATAAAAAGCCAATATATCTCCATTGCCAGGAGGGAGTTCGGAGGACTTCTGCTATGGTCTCAAGATGGAGGCAATATGTCACTCGCTCTGCTTCACAATTAGTCGCATATAACCGTATCCCCATCAATGGAATGCAAACAGAAGATACAAGAACACATCGAGGCATGCAAACCTCTTCAAATTTTGACGGGGTTACTCTCTTAGAAGATGAAAATAAATTATTGCCTCAGATATTGGATACTTCTGATAGTCTCAATGAGGCATCTTACAAACAAGTCATCCCGATATTGGAGAACCATCATCCAAGTGGAAATGGGTCTTGTAAAAGTCGTGTTTCTTCCCGAGATGCAACATCAACAAAGGGAGATTATGGGAATAGTATAGGATCGTTTGCACCCTTTTCCAGGGAAATTGACCCTCTCAAGTCTCAGATCCCTAATGGCGATGTTTTCTCCAGAAAGGAGATGTCTAGTTTTTTCAAAAGTAGAAAGATATCACCACCTGCTTTTTTTAAGTATGAAAGGAAAAGGTTTGAGGCAATGCTGGTTTCATGTGAGACACCTACAAAAACAAGTAAGAATAGTGAAATTCTTGGGGCTTCTAGTATGTCAGGGCTGATGGAGTCTGGTAGTTCAAATAGGAGATCTAGTGATAAAAATTTATACTCGATGCCCCAAAGAGTTTATAGCACTGAAAAATTCATGGTGGATGATACTTCTGTTAGTTTGGGTGCAAGTTTAAATGCATTTGGAAGAGAAGAGAAATATGTTGACACTAAAACTAATATTTCTACCAGTTTTATCGATGACTTAGAAAGGAATGCTATATCTACAGCTATTAAAGAGGAGCAGAAGAGCAATGGTAAACCTTCTATAGCATCAGGTAATGATGACTTGGAGCTTGTTGAAGGGAATATGTGTGCTTCTACAACTGGTGTTGTAAGAGTGCAGTCAAGAAAGAAGGCAGAGATGTTCTTAGTTCGCACAGATGGATTTTCTTGTGCCCGAGAGAAGGTAACAGAATCCTCCTTAGCTTTTACACATCCTAGCACCCAACAGCAGATGCTTATGTGGAAGTCTACGCCCAAGACTGTATTACTATTGAAGAAGTTGGGACAAGAGCTCATGGAAGAAGCTAAAGAGGTACCATGTCAATATCTTGCCATTTATTTGGAACAAACATTTCACTTGTGTTTTCTTGTGATGATCTTCTATCAAAGTTCAACATGGATATTGCATGCTGGATTAGTGTACAAGGAGATGAGAAAAATAGGACCTTGACCACATAGGGAATCTCTAGTGTCAAAGCCCAAGACATTTTTCATCAACCATAGCAGCATTCTACGTTGTATTGTTTATGAAGCAAATAAATTTAAAGTATCAAATTTTAAAGTCCATTTATTTATGTTAAGGTGGTAGCAACATGTGTTGCTAAGCTTGGCAAAAATTCATACTTACTATTTGCCATGCTTCAATCCACCTGGCCCTCAAATTTGATGCACAAGTAGACCCCACCCATATTTATGGATTTACCTATAAAGTTTCAGTCAGATCCGAGATTTATACATCGAGGAAAGCAGGTCAAAATGTGCTTAAAAAGCTAAACATTTGAGCCCAAATTATGTGCCATCCAAAATAATGGGAATAATTGAATATAAGTTGGCCATATAATTGGGTTTGACCTAAAAAATTTGGCATATGGCTAATCCATGAGGAACCTTTCTATCCATATAGTTGGAAGTTGCCACATCATCAGCCATGTGATCAAATCAGTTGGGACATTTTAGCCAAGCATAGCAACGCATTCGTATTTCCACATCTTTGCTTTTATTTAATTTAATATTTATTTTGTTGTTTTTTCTTCATATGTATATTTCAAGACAAGTGATCAAGTACATTCCACTGAGAGAATTTGACTAAAACTTACATTCATAAATACATGTGCTGCAGTTAAAACTGCCCAATTGGGCTTACAAAGACCTTATTTTGGGCCATGGATTGGTTCTGTGGGCCTTGGGTCACTTGTTTATGGGGTTAATCTTGTAATGGCCTAAATTACAAGCCCATTAAGGTGGGAGTAAGGTCTGCACACTAGAATAGTAGTAGAATGTGTATTAACTTTATAAGCGTTTGAGTTAGTTTAGGATACTTATTTGCAAGTAAAGAGTCCTGCTGTGAATCTAATTAATTAGGTTAGTATGTGAGAGTGATTAGGAATTCTTTTGAGAGTTCTGTTTGGAAAATTTAAATGGTTATATATATTTATACCTCCCTTAGACATGAATTGAATAATATAATTAAGAAAAATTTCAAGAGTTTTTTAGCTGTTGCGCTCTACACTTGGGATTGGTATTCTAAATCTATCCGGTTGCTTTTCTTCACTCCTTCTTCTTCTAGTAATGAATTCTACTGCAAATCAGGTGGTATCTCTTCTATCTCATCTTATTCTAGTTATGAATTCTGCTGCAAATCAGGTGTTATCTCTTCTTCTTCTTCTCTCTTCCTTTTTTCATATTGCTCTTATATTACTGGTTGATTTTTAAGATTCTGAAATTTAGATCTGTCATTTTGAATTCTGTGTAAGCTTATATCATCATTTTCTGAACTCTGATTGTTAGATTCTGAAGGTCTAATTTCTCCTATCATACCTCTATTTTGTCCAAATAGTGTGTGTATTGAGCCTACATCGATCCTGAACTGTTAGCAGTTTTTTGGTCTTTAGATTCTTTCTAGAACCTTGAACTGCATTAGCATGCTGTCATTCATTTTATTGCTATTTGTTCCATATTCTCCTAACCCCCCCCCCCCAATTAAAAAAATGCTTCTTTTTTCTATTTGATTTTATCTTTATGTTTTGTTTCTGTTCTGTAGGTTGCTTCCTTTTTGTATTACCAGGAGAAAATGAATGTGCTTGTGGAACCTGATATTCATGACATATTTTCAAGAATTCCAGGATTTGGTTTTGTTCAAACATTTTATATTCAAGACACCAGGTATGAAACTTGGGGTTCTAGAAGATAATGGTGATATTTCTTCTTACTTGGGATTTATTTTTTGACTTACTACTATTGAACACCCTAGTGCAGTGGTCTTCATGAGAGGGTAGACTTTGTGGCATGCCTTGGAGGAGATGGGGTTATACTTCATGCTTCAAATTTATTCAGGGACGCTGTTCCTCCTGTTGTATCCTTTAATCTTGGATCTCTTGGGTTCCTCACTTCCCATAACGTATGTTTCTTACGTCACTTCCAAGAGTAGCATCTTCCTCATCCCTTTCCCTTTCTCCCTTTCATTTCATGGTTTTTCCCTTTTCTACCTCAAGTAACATTCTTTTTTCACTTCAGTTTGAAGACTACAGGCAGGATTTGAGACAAGTCATACATGGGAACAACACACTGGATGGAGTTTATATTACTCTCAGGTTGCGTCTTCGATGTGAAATTTTTCGCAATGGAAAAGCAATGCCTGGGAAAGTATTTGATGTCCTTAATGAGGTTGTTGTTGATCGTGGCTCTAATCCCTACCTTTCTAAAATTGAATGCTATGAGCATGGCCGCCATATAACAAAGGTAAGAGCATTGGATTGCATTAGGTGCTCAACTTTGTGGAATAGTCTATTTATGGTTTTGTCTCATGTGCTAGACTTTTATATTGTTTATAAATTTACAATTTCTGTCAGATCTCAAATCTGTATATTTTCTTTATTTTGGTTTTCACTTGCCAACCATATCATAAGTTACCTCATCTGGCTTTAGAAACATATTATTCTATCATATTGGATACCCAATCAGCTGATACCTTATGTATATGTTCATTCGTATCAATTTCAGGTCCAAGGTGATGGAGTAATAGTAGCCACACCTACAGGGAGTACAGCTTACTCTACGGCTGCAGGAGGTTCCATGGTCAGCCTAAAACTTCATTTTTCTGATTTTGATATGAGTTGATATATTTACGAGTCCTATCCGACCTTTCCAACCGTTAGTTCTTTTACTTGATTGGAGACCATAACATCTTTCAAATAATGTGAACCAACTATTAGTTGGGGTAAGGCTTGGATGATGATTTGAACTTTCTTAGTTAATCTTATAGGAAAGGCATCCTGTTTTGCCACGTAATTGATTGTCCCGCCTCCCCCCAAAAAAATGACCACTTCATTAAGAGTACAATCGTTCCCTTTTCTAACTGTGTTCTTTCTGATGTAAGGTCCCATAAATCTGTGGCAAGTTACCTTACATGCTGCAACTAAATGATGATTGGAATCAATTTATGATGAACATTGATGAGGTTTTTGGTCCACTTGAAATAATACAAATGTTTCTAGATATTACTTGGACTCTCCAAGCTTTATCATCAACATTAGTCTTGGAGAGATTATATCAGGAATCCTATTCAAACCCCATTCATAAAGAGTATATGAAGATGAAGAAGGGGGGGGGGGGGGGAGGTTGTTAAAAGACTGCTCGCATTGTCAAGGATATTTCCAGAGCTCCAAGTCTTTCCCCTCTTCTCTGCTATAACTACAAGATATCCTTGGAGAGAAGTGCCTTCAATCATATTTCACGTTGAGAGGTAATCATGTAAAATTTTACTTTTCAATAGGCATGTGATGTAAGGTAATCTTGAAGGAGTGAAATCAAAGCCCAAATTGCCCTAGAACAGAAATCAGCAAGAGTGGGAGTGGGAGAGAGAAACTTACTTTTTAGGTACACGGAGGTGTAAAAAGTAAAAGAGAAATAGCATTTGGGTTTTGAGGGAAAGGGAATGTGTTCTCTCTCTCTCTATATAAAAGTCATTTTGCATGCTAATACCCTGACTCAATAATGGTCAATGTATACTGAAGTTTAGTCTGATGAGAGCTAATCATTTTGAAGTAAACTATGCATCTCATTTGCATATTGATGTGGAAACTGGATTATAGTGTTTGGTGTATAATGGTGATTCTTTCATCATCAGTCGTTGTTTGTTGAGGCAGTGGGAGTCCTAAAGGTTAGCTCATTTTCTTAGAATTATTTGTGACCTTTATTCTTTGTTCCAATTGAGTTGAAGATCTGCTGTGTTGTTTCCTAAAAGTTGGCTAAGCAGGATAGTCAGGCCTTATTTGATTTCTGTTTGATAGATAACAAGGAATTTTATTGATAGAAAAGTCAGGCCTTATTGGATTGTCTAGCCCAATTGGAGATAAAGATCTGTGAATGTTGTCTCCTAAGAGTTAGATAAAGATATAGTGTTTGGTGTATAATGGTGATTCTTTCATCATCAGTCGTTTGTTGAGGCAGTGGGAGTCCTTAAGGTTAGCTCATTTTCTTAGAATTATTCGTGACCTTGATTCTTTGTTCCAATTGAGTTGAACATCTGCTATGTTGTTTCCTAAGAGTTGGCTAAGCAGGATAGTCAGGCCTTATTTGATATCTGTTTGATAGATAACAAGAAATTTTATTGATAGAAAAGTCAGGCCTTATTGGATTGTCTACCCCAATTGGAGATAAAGGTATGTGAATGTTGTCTCCTAAGAGTTAGATAAGCCATTTTTGTCAGGTCTTCTTTGATTGTCAGGTCAAGCATTCCTTCCTAGTTCCTAGACTTGTTTCCTCTTGCCCACACCCTCCTTTCTACCATTTTCCTAGCTTTTTGTTTTGGCTGTACTCCTTTATACCTATTGCTTTTCAATCATATGCTTACACTTTCTCATTATCTATGAACAGAGAAAAATAATTTGACTTCAAATTCTTTCTTGATTTGACAGTCGTAATTCTCTTTTTGTTGAAATTAAGATTCTCATATTTGTAGTTTTTAGATTCATATTACTAAAGTATTAATGGATTTCTTAACCCTGTTTCTTCCCTATTAATCAGTTTGAACGATGAAAATGGGCTTCCTACAGTTATGACCTTAATCTTCTTTAGTCTCTTCAAAGAAGAAAGGGTCCTCTCAAGCATTCCTGCACACCTCCTCTCCGAATTTTGAACTACTTGTTCTTTACCTATGGACCTGAAGGAAAACTTTAGTTGTGGATTCTACAAGGTCTATTGGTGTGACATTGGTGAATTTTTTAGTGCTTTTGATACCTTTCCAGGAACCCCTATTTGCTGCTCAGTTCTACTGATAATTCAAGTCTTGTCCTAGTTATTGTGACGGTAGGCTCGTTATTTAACCAAATGTTATATTGTGTTAATGGATGAACTCCTACATAGTATATTTGATATTAGGGACATAACTGACTTGGAAAAAGCATGTAATTCAGAAGCACCAGAAATTGAGCTTCGTGACTGGCAACCAATTTTTTAATTTCAACTGGATGGAATGTTCTGTTAATCTGCTAAGGAAAAAATAATAGTTGCATATGCCCACACATTAATTGGTTTGCAATGCCTGTTGTATTACATCCTGGTATCTTATGAATGTAAGTTTCTGTTCACAATTTAATCAGTTTATCCACAAAATAAAATCAGATGTATTTCTTCTGCTGCTCTGTTGCATAGCATTTTTGTTTGGCTTTTATGATCTTAAGTGCTTGGTTTCATGCATTCATAACATGTTAGGATTGTTTCTCTTCCTGCCATTCAATTTTTATTTTAAAGTTTCTTGTGATGATTTTCTTGTTTCTGTTGTTTATTTTATTACATTTCTTCTTCTTACGTGTATATAAATACTTACTTGGGGTACCTGAAATGCAGGTACATCCAAATGTTCCTTGCATGCTGTTTACACCAATCTGCCCACACTCTCTATCATTTAGACCTGTTATACTTCCAGATTCTGCATGTCTTGAATTAAAGGTGAACTGTTTTCTTCAATTCAAAACTAATGCCATTAAAAAATATGAAACTGTAGATCTCTATGGGATTATGCTACATTTTGAAAAAAAAAAAAAAAACTCTATCTTAATGCATGCAAGTAAGGAGACTAAAACAGGAATGGGCAGCAGACCAATAACTACTGCGGCAAGCATGCTATTGGCACCATTTATGTCACATTTAATATGGGAACATGTTATATCACTCAGTTGAATTTAGAGTGTTGGACAGGGGCTGAGATTGCCAAACTGCTGGCTGAAAGGCAGAATGGTCCGCATCTGGTCAGTTTTTAAAAACATTGACCAAAATATTAATAAGCTATATTGGAGTTGGAGTTAGATTAGAAGTTTAATTATTTATACTTTCATGTTCGTGTCTTGATGGAGACTTCCTGCTATTATGATCCTGGCTTGGCATTTTTTCCAGGTCTGTATATGTGATCCTTTCAAGGCCCTCTAGACATGATACTTAGAGACCTTATGGTAAGATTTTTTTTTTTAAATCTTATTTAACTGTATGATACACTGGAACTCCACAGATCCCTGAGGATACACGAAGTAATGCATGGGTATCTTTTGATGGGAAGAGAAGGCAACAGCTCTTAAGAGGAGACTCTGTTCGAATATCTATGAGCAAGCATCCTCTGCCAACAATCAATAAATTTGATCAAACTGGTGACTGGTTCCGCAGCTTGATCCGTTGCTTGAATTGGAATGAAAGGCTAGACCAGAAAGCACTGTAAGGCTTGAAATACAGATTACTTAATGATGCCGTTTTTAGTTCGAGTGTAAATATCTATACAGAATGTAATTCAAAAAAAAAAAAAAAAAAAAAAAAAAAAAAAACAGATTACTTAATAATGCTGTTTTTAGTTCGAGTGTAAATATCTGTACAGAATGTAATTCACAAAAAAAAAAAAAGGAGACAACATACATACCTTACAAAAGGGGATGGTATTTGTTCTCCTTATTATTGGATCCCAAAGAAAGATAGGGATAGCCTTATTCTTTATGTTCCTAAATGTATTCAAATACTGACATAAATTATATATAACAAAGTTCCACTTTTGGGCCTTTTAGATGGATTCATGAGTTGCTCCTTTACGTTTGTATTATGTCATTACAGAAGCATGCATCACTTCAATCTCCCAAATAATGAGAAAATGGGTGAGGCAAATCATAATTTGTCAACATAGTCATTTTATGTATAGCATCTGATTGTTGATAGGTAGAGGCATGAAAAATATGAATATTGATGCGTGAGCCTTAGGAATCTCTACAGGACATGTTTCAACATGTTTGCAGTTTGCCAGGCTGAAGGTTACCAATGACTCCTAACAGGCAACCTGCAATGTTTGCCAATTTGGCATTTTAAGAATTTCAGTCACTCATGGGTCAGTTATTAGGAGCATCATTAGAGTCAACACAAAGGGTATTGAATTAAGCTTGAAATAAATCTTGGGAAGAGTGACAATGTATAAGCCTTATTATGTCCATGTCTCCACTGGGTTGGATTTCCTGATATGTTTGTGCATTTGTTTTTAAGTTATATGGCAAACGGGTAGGTGTGGTTCGGGAGTCTCTCAATCTAGTGTTTGTGTTAATAATCTACTTGTGGTCAGTAGTTTTGACTGATTTAATCTGGAGAAACTAGTCCAAAACACCTACTTGTCCTTATGTAATAATCTTAACATAGCCTAGATTCATCTGAATGCATGGTCAATTCTGTTGGGAATAATCTCACAATGGAAAACTCTTAAGTACCTTGGATGCTTTTATATACCCATTAGGTCTCTCCACCTAATAGCTTAAGCTTTTGGATTGGACACTTCAACAAACTTAACCTAGACCATCAACCACATGGGCCAAACTGCAATTTGCTAACTGACCTACCTTAGGTGAAAATTGTGAACAGGTCAGGCAGGGAATTGGGTTGGAATGGTAATCTGTTGGGCTATCCAGGTCTGACCTGAGCCCAGCCTGCTGCCAACCCTAGTAATCTTGGTAGTTCTCAGTCTGTCACTATCTTCAGACTAGAGGGGGGGGGGGGGGGTTGGGAGGGGTTGGGAAACTGTTTTTCACCATCTGTATCACTCCAATTATTTTTTATGCTATAATATAACTGAAAAAGTCATACCATATGAAAGAACTTGAAAGTACCAAAGAAAATCCGAAATGTTCTGTAGGTAAGATCTTAACGTGCTTAAGAAAAGGGAAGAAATTATCATAACTGATACTAGTGAAAAGTGCATTTTATATATGCTAAAAATGTACAAAGCAACTTGGGCAAGTACAATTGGAAATCCAACATTCCCTAGAGGGAAAAGCAAGCAGCTGACGCAAACAACACAATTTTACCCCTTGAACTTCCTCCAACACAAGGTTAGAGAAGGAAAGCCGGCGGGTTTATGCCCTACAGTTACAACTTTTATCACTAAACCCTCAAGTTACAGACAGCATTTAAGTCATTATATCAAATTAAGTTGTTCTCTGTCTTACATGGCCCCAACAGCATGGAACCTTGGTTCTTTAGGAAGGAACTTCTGCTTAGCATAAACAGACATATAATCACCGAACACAAACTTCGGATAAGCTTGGGGAACTTCTTCTTTCACTGGTTTCATTAGTTCAGGTGCAGGAGCTATGGTCGCCTTGAGAGATGGGTTGTAGAAGGATGCTATGGATCTTCTGTTGCCATCTGGTGTGACCAATATACGGTGCCAGACACTCTTATATCGTCCATTGCTCAGGACCTCGATCTGATCTCCTGTGTTTATGACAATGGCATTCGGTAATGGTTGGACATCAATCCATTCTCCATCCTTGAGGATTTGGAGGCCTTTCACCTTGTCATCCTGGAAGAGTAGGATTACACCCCCAGCGTCGGTGTGGGCACGGAGCCCATTCAGTAGCTCAGGGTGAGGACAAGGTGGATAGTGGCTCACCTTGGTGCCAAAGAAGGCCTGATCTTCACCATTGAATGCCTTCTTAATGTATCCCTTGTGTAACCCCAGGTTCTCATCCATTACCTCCATCACTTTCTCAGCCAATTTCTTCAATTCACATCGATATTCAGCCATGGTTTCCCTGTCATATAATTTACAACATTCCATTAGTAATAATCAGAAACTCAAACAAAGCTTTAATGATCTTAATCATCCAATCTGAAGAGTAGTTTTCCTTGCTGAGTATATTGTTTTACACTAAATATTACAGAAATAAACATTGTCTGTCACTTATCTGGAGTTAATCTGATTTAATTTTACTTAATTTTTGCTTTTCAATGCAAAGAATCACCTATGCACTTTGGCATGCAAGACTTACTTGAATTCCAGAGGTTGGGATGGCCACTCGTTGTCGTCTTGAAGAGCGAAAACATCTTCCCAATCCAAATTCTCCAAGTTCTCATTGCTATTTGCTTCCACCAAGTCATTCAACTTCTTCACAGGCATTGAGTTCTTGAAACCTTCTTCTCTTTCCAGCTGGTAGCAGTCGGAGCACACCTTCTTGACTCTCTCCAAGAGCTCCTCTGGGATCCCATGGTTCACCAGCTGCAACAGTTAAACAAACAACTTAGTTTCTCCATAAGAATGAGATCCCAACTAAAACAAAATTAAAAGAAACGAATTTGTTAATAACTTAATATCTCTACTCTTCATGAACTTGTCATAATCCATGTAACTAATAGAAAATCACCTGGAAGAATCCCCATTCCTCACACCCATTTGCAATCTGAGCCATTGTCTTAGCCCTCTCCTCTCCATCAAGCTTCGAAAAGTCGATCACTGGAATTGCCATGAGACTAACAAAGAAGTAGCAGAAGCAAAAACAAAGAAGATCTTAAGAGAAGAAGATGACAGAGGTTGTTGTGGGTGTTTCTCTCTTTAGTAATGACTAAGATGTGTTGTGGATGGCTAAGTGAGGTGGTAACCTGCCTTTTATAACAAATTTTACGCGCCTAATTCCACATCAAACACAATCTTATTAAATAATTTCTTCTTTTTTAATACAAGAAAGCAGTTAAAGATAAAGTATTGGACGGTGCCAATTTATTAGAAAGCACACAAGGTCAAATGCATAAAATGGGATTTCTGGTGGAAATCCACAACAGAAGCATCTCTACAGAGCTGATATTATTTCTTCTCTGTTTCTGTGGTTTGTGGAGGTGGAAATTGTCTTATTAACCATAATGAAAAGCCTATCTTATAGTTTTTCCTTCTGAAGAATTATTTGATCATGGTTTTTAGGGTTTGTTCTGACTAGCCTAGCCCTCATTAAGTTGACAACCCCCCACTATCTTTAGAGTTCACCCCACCACTTGTTAACATGGATATATATGCTTTATGTATGGAAAGATATTATAATTAAAATAATAAACATATGTTTAACTAGGAGAAGTTTGAGGATTAAGGAATGTGTATAGATGACTTTGATAAACAAAGCTACCATTAATGCTTATCTTAATGCATTGTCAACTCCTTTTGAATTACACGTAATATATTATTTTTCATATTATCTATGATACTATATATTAATACGTATAAGGAAGGGAATGATTTGTCTACTAAGACTTTTAAAAAAAATTTTAATAATACTTAGTAATCCAAAAGTCTACGTAGTATGTAAACAGCGAACACCGATGACAATTAGCCTTTCTTTCGATGCCAAGTGTCAAAATATTATGGTTCCAATTAAATGGAAAGAGTAATCTTTATGACCATTTTGATAAAGAACATACAATAATTAGGAAGTTGAACAATTATGGTGTGGAGCCTTATAATGGATGACAAACATATCATTCCAAAGTTGACACAGATTGGAAGCTAATATCATATGATCAGTTTAATAAAAACTCATCCATAAAATCCATCCGTCGAAGAGAGGGTGTCTAAGTCTTTATAAGTCTTCACATTGGGTTACTCACATCCGATGTTGTTTCAATTGTTTTCACCCAGAACCTAAATAATCTCCCCCTTCGATATAGAAACACACATGGAATTGAGATCTTTCCCGAAATTTTTTTCTCTATCCTCAGAATTACCACGCCCCCATTTTGATACCACTTATTAGGACTCGATCTTAAAAACTACCCTTTTAAGGATGTGTTCTACTTGAGTCTCAACAATGGGAAGCTTCATAATATTGTTTGTTTGGCTGGTCATGCCCAGCTGGCTGGTTGGAAGTACTGAACCTTATTGACAAGAATATGAGTTTGGATGTTTGGTACTGTTCAGACTTGAGAGTACAAGTGAACATGTGATAGGGAGATGGAGAACGACAATAATTTACAATTTTAGGGTAAGGTGTGACCCTGTGGAGGGTCGGCCATAATTCATTCCCCCATGCCATCTTCCTGGAAGTAAGCCCTCGGGAGAGCTGAAGGTCTGTTATTCATGTATGGGGTACTTAGTGATTCCCATACTTGCAGTCTAAGTTGTAACCCTAAATTTTCGGATAGAACTAATCTGCCACCACATGGAGAGTAATGGTGTGTCACAAGGTGTTCATGTGGTTGAGAGAAGAAGAATGGTCTAGGGTGTCTGTACATTAGATTTGGTTGGTTTTTGTCTTTCATGATTTCTTGTCAACTTCATTAGAATAAGGGTTCTTCCAAACATTTTTTTTTTAATTAATTGAGAAAGATTAATGGGACCACTTCAATCTGTTATTGAAGTATTGTGTAATCAATCTTCTCAACTGTGACCTAGTATTACTCAACTGGTCTAGCTTCATTGGAATGTTAAATGAAAATTTAATATAACTAATGAGATTAATCAATTTAAAGTAGTTGATTAACTAGAATGTTCTTGATCTTAACAACTACCATTACAACCGTTAACAGCTTAAGGTCAAGAGTTAGTTATATTAACTCTTTTTCCCATTTCTTAATCTATTTACTTTGTTTTCTTTTTCTTTTTCCCTTTTTTTTTTTGGGTAGAAATTTTGTTTTCTTTTTCAAAGGCGGCAATTATTGAAAGGGCAGTCTACCACTCTACTCTACCAATCTAACCTGGGTCGGGTTAATTTAACCTTGAGGTTATATATTGATGTTGTTGACTAATCTTGACTTGGGCTGCGTTTGGTATGCATTCTAGATCGATGATGCATTTCAAAAATCATACCTAATGCAGTCTTTGTCTTCCACCAATGATCTTAAGTATCTGGACCCACTATTTATTTAGGGCAAAGGTTGGCACACTGCACGCTTCAGGTAAGTAGGTAGCCTTAACTAATGGGTGGGGTGGGAGGGGCAGGGTGGTCCTTTCCATGGGGTATGGGAGAGACACAGACACAGGGTGGGCATGTCGCCTTTTCCCATTTATTTCACATATATTTGCCATACTATCTTCTCAACCTTAACATTGTGTAGGTCTTGAGCGCTTCACCCCCTAAAGTTCTCAACTATAAAAATCGTGGCTAAATGGAATGAATTATATAATTATACTTTATAGTGGAGAAATGGCGACACCAATAAGGTGCTTAGATGCCTAGATGATGGTGCCTTGACAATTATATCCCTTTTGCACAAAGATTGTATGCATTAAAAAAAAATTAAAGAATTTACTTGAAAAATTATCTTTTTCACATGTTTAACGAATAATTTGTAAAAAAATTTACGTTCTCATTTTGAGGGAAGATAAAAAAAAACACAAGACTTGAACCCAAGACCTCCTGATAAGGTGATAAGGTGGGCTTCTTCGTTCTCATTAGATTAATCAAGGAAGTGTAATTTCCACTCCAATTTTTGCTGGTTTTACGCTGAATATTCTATTTCATTTCATTGAAATTATTTGCCAATTAGAATCCTACTCTAGAACTAGCATAATAAAAAGTACAATTCGCCATTTTCGGATTTATAAACTTTATACTTTTATCCTTTTATATTCGCCTCTCTTCTCCCTCCACCGAAATATCTGTTCTATTATTCTTTTAGGACCTTAGAACCATTAATTAGCCTAATTCTACACTCATTTTTTTAGGGGGGGTGAATAATTCTACACTCTTAGGCTGAGTTCAATATTCATTCTTGGGATAAATTTTGGGTCTAAAACACATTCTGAAGCGAGAAAATAGTGATGAATTGGGTTCCATAATGGATTCGAGACCCAAAATCTCCCGAGAATGCATACCAAACACAGCCTTAATTAACACCTTTTTTACCCTAAACTTGTTAGTGGTAGGGAATCATTGGCTAGATAATGATGTGATGCTTAGTACCAATATGTATTCAAACCACTAATCCTTTGCTCTCTTTTTCATTGAACCTAGGTTATATATTGTACTACTTTGTTTTCATAAAACTATTTCCCTATCCTAGTTTTGAAATAACTAAATTTCATGATACACAAAAAAGATTTGTTTGAAGATTTTTTGAGAATACACACAAAACACATCATTGTCCAATTCTTCACAACCAAGTATATATTGATGTGATGCAATGCATAGCATCAACTTAGTCAACTTATGTTTCTTGTTTAATTATCATTGTTCAAGTAAGAGGAATCGGCAACAGAATCAATCTCCATGGATTTTGATTTAGCCCGAATCCACCGCGTAATCATTTGGAATCGATCTATATCCTAAGAGTTGAGTATGAATTTGATTAATTTGAAACGGCTAGAATTAGAATTGAGATAGACAGATTTTGATATGATTCGATCAAAATCGATGATTAATTTTGATTCCTCAAATCATGTGTCATATTGTACTATGTTTTGCTTTAATGAAATTTCCTTTAATACAACAACAAAATAACTAATGAGATTCCGATATATTCTAAAGATAAAGATTCAAGATTTTTCATAAAAAAGGGGATAAATTTCTCTTCATTTGAGGCATAGGACACGTGGAGGGTGGGCCAAATGACCAGCCCACCCCCCATGAATGGCGGTAATCCTGCTGCATGTGTCTAGACGCAACCTGTACCACAGCTCCCAGGCAGAGAACAACTGAGTATATAATGTTACCGAAGGAGGGGACTTTGACGGAACATACCGATCCAAAAAGTGCGTCTTTGCACTTACTAGATAAACCTCCAAATTTTTGTAAGGACTAAGGAGTATTTAGACTCTCTATCAATAACCAAGGAAAAGAAATAGGGTAAAATACAAGTACCCCTAAAATGCACCCAATATTTCTCATGTCTCCTAAGGTTCTGACAAGTCCACACACACCCCCTCAAATTTCCATGTACACCCCATACTTTTCAACCTAAAGCCATTTAAATCCACACCGTTAATTTTAGGCATTAAATGCTAACATTTTTTTTTATTGACCAAACTACCCCTATAATTTGAAAAGACCTTTTTACCCAACCCTCATCTTCCCCAATTAGTTGAGCCGAGGTGTAGATTATCCGAATCGAGTGATTTGTATGGGTATCGGCTGAATTTAATGCCAATGTTTACCATTTTTTATTATTTTTAGTCTTCATTGAAATTGTAAGTCATGTGTCACCTAATCTTTATTAGTAGAGGTGTCAATTCAAAGCGCGTATTAGTAGGACCGACTTGTTCCAACCAGTAAAAGTCTGAAATCGACACATTTAAGCCCATTTAGTATAAGTCCGATCATAGACCGGTACCCAATCGATTATTTAAAAACTAGAACCATGCTTAGCCTATGAGGACTGATTAGTTGAACAGGCTAACCACGGTGCAAAATCCTAAAATAAGGAGACTGTTTAAGCATTTAAGCCCAACCGCGTAACCGGCCCGATCCGACCAATTGACACCCGTATTTATTGGTATTATCAGTCACGTGTGATGTGGCCATCATATTTATTGCAACACTTGTTGTATCGGATTGATACAAATCGGGAGAGTTTCATAGAGAATTCACTATTCATTCCTCAAACAAGTGTGCAAGGAGAGTCATAATCCGGATTCCATCCTTCCTCACTGCATCAGGTGGAGCAACGAACTCTTCTTCTTTGTCTTGAATTTCTACTCTGTCCTTTCCACTTGGAAGTTGGAACTACTACCGGTCGCCTATATTTCTTTCCCTTTTTGTTTTTTTGGGTAAACATTTACTATTCCTTTTCCATCACAGTCTTTTTAAAACACAGAATCGGGAATCGGTCTGAATTGGTGTTCAACAACCCTAAAATCAGTCCTCTTATCCAATAACAGTGAATTTTTAGGGTTTTTAGTGTGAATCAGCCATTTTGTATAGATAGAAATCCAGATCGGGAATCGGTCTGAATTGGTGTTCAAGAACCCTAAAATCAGTCCTCATATCCAATAACAGTGAATTTTTAGGGTTTTTAGTGTGAATCAGCCATTTTGTATAGATAGAAATCGAGATCGGGAATCGGCCAATTTTATTGATTCAATTCTAAGCTGGATTTTAAGAATTGTGAATCGAATCAGTGAATCATAAGATTCCCTTGAATTGGTGAACGATTCTAGGGTTCTTTAGACGATTTCGGATCCAGTTTGGGTCGGAACTAACAGACATGCGCCACTGCTTCTACCATTCTTGGTGAATTGGCCGGGAATATGAAGCAGTTGTTGTTGTTGTTGTGGGTTATTTGTTTGGTTTTAAGAATCGAGAATGTGAATGTGAATCGGTCGATTGTTAGTCATTTTCTTCATCAACCATTTTGAATCATACCTACTATTCATGGGCCAAATCCCGATTCTTAAACTGATTAGATCCCCAATTCCTGAACAATTCGGATCGGAATCCTTTTGTCGATTGGTTGGGATCGGATTGAATGTGTCCTATTGTATTGTCTTCCATAAATAATGGTAATGGGGTTTGAGTTCGTTGCTCTTTCTGATGCTGGTGAAGAAGGAAAAGAAAGACGAACTGGAGGAGAAAGTTGCCAGAGTGGCAGCAATACAGCTACAGGGAAGGAGCTGATACTGGGCATGGGCATTTCTTCCAATAGTCAAATTCCTCCATGAAGAAATATATATCAATGATTTCATGAAAGAAATTTTTTAAGTCAAAACTAAAAACTTCATCAATAACTATATGTTACATTAATTCACTGTTGGTTTGTAAATTTTATTTTTCTATGGCTTCTACTTGGAAAGAAGGGGGAAATTAAAGAAAGAAACCAATCTAGGAAAGCCCTGTATGGTAGCTCAATTAGGTCCTTGATCTTGTAGTTTTATTTTATTTTTGGGGTGGGGTTGGGGGTGGGTTGTGGAGAGTAAATAGAAAAAGGCACATAGAAATCTGCTTCACTCATTGATTTCCCCTGTATTTGTCGATGAAATTGTCTCCATTTGATCAGGTAATAAGGATCGTTGGAGGTGCACTTTATCTCAAGATGGGTATTTTGCCATCAAATTAGTTACTAAATTTCTTTCTCATGATGTTGACCTTATAAAAGATGTTAATCTTTCTAACTGGTGGCGTTTCTTTTGGAAATTGAAGTTATATCCTAAATTAAAATTTTTTTTTTGGGTGTGTTTTACATGCAGGAATCCCAGGTAAAGCCATCCTCTCGAAATTGATTTCAGTTGAACAACACTGTGTTCTTTGTGGTTCTTGTGCAGAATCGACTTGACATCTCTTCCTCTCTTTTGAATGATCTAAACATATTTGGGTTGTAGGTTCCTCTGGGATTGAGAACGGAATGCATCTCTCATTCCTCAATGGCAAATCTTTGTGTGTCTTTCCTCTCCATCAGATTTCTCAATAAACATTCTATTTCATGGTTTTTTCTGTTTATAATAACTTGTTATTTTATTTGAAATATTTGAAACAAGGTGCCTAATCCTTATATGTGCTTTATTTGGTTTCTCGATGGTTTCTTGATGCGTTGCAGGGAAGAAAGGGGGTGGAAGGGATGGGATTGCAAAAGGGAGATTGAGGTGGGGATTATCCGAAATGAGCGATTTATATCGCTATCAACTGAATCTGATACCCATTTTTTCGAATTTTTTTTTATTTACAATTTTTAGTCTTTATAGGCTATTGTTAGTCACATGTCATCTAATCTTTATTGGTTGGGGTGTCAATTCTAAGCCCGCATAGGTAGGACCGACCTGTCTCGATCGTATACGTTCAAAACCAGCCTAACACATTAGCTAAACTTGTCATTTACGGTGCAAGGGCATGGTTCGGCGGGCCCTCAACCAAGTCTGACATGCTTAAGGACCAACACGTTTAAGCCCATTTATGGACCGTTTGTTTTACTCCAATGACCCCATAATTCCTTAGTTTATCACAAGTATATCATTTCTCAATCTCCTTGATAAATTCATCATCTCGCTTTACAGAAGTTATATATATAAAGGATTATGAGCCGAATAAAAACATAGAATTGATAATTGAATATTAGGAAAGAGAAAACTACTTGAGCGTGTGGAGTGCGCTGACCTTGCACCTAGACACAGGAGTGTGTGGAGTGACCGATGTGCCCCTGGGAATTTTAGCCTTTCCATGGCACACAACGGTCATTCCACGTGCCCCTGTGTCTGGGCGCAGGGACAATACACCGCATGTGCGCTGGTAGCATTCTTTCTCTTTTGAATATTATTACACGATGAAATTGGAGGGCCAAAAATAAATGAAGCACATAATCAATATCATTTATATTGTTCGAAATACCATCATAGGCTTAATACGAAGATAAAAAAAAAAGCCATCATATGTATGTCTATTGAGACTGAGGCCATAGAGCCCCAAATAAATTTGAGATTTACTTATTCCATTAGACTACTGATGAACATTGTCTCAAGTAAATTCTTATTTTATCAAAGATTGAATCTCATTAGGAGCTATATGGACTGTATTCGTATAGCCCAATTGTAACCCATTTAGTATGAGCCCGTTCATAGGCACATTTAGCCGGTTATAACCCGTTTAGTATAAATTCCATTATAGACCGAAACCCAACCGATCATTTAAAAATAGAGCCATGCTTAGCCCTATGAGAACCAATTACTTGAATGGGCCAATCACAATACGAAATCCTAAAATAAAGAGACCGATTAAGACCAACCGAAACCATCCCGGTCCGACCAATTGACACTCATATTTATTGGTATCGGGGAGAGAGATTATTCAGTCAACAAACAAGCGTGCAAGGAGAGTCATACTTCGGACTTCTTCCTTCTTCACTGCGACTGGTGCAACAACGAAATCTTCTTTGAGTTTCTTCTCTGTACTCCTTTCCTTTTTATGTTTTTTGGTAATCATCATGAGCGCCATCACCATCTTTTAAAACACGGAATCGAGAATCGGTAATCGGCCTGAATCGGTGTATAAGAACATAAAAATCGATCCTCAGATCCAAAAAAAAAACAGTAAATTTCTAGGGTTTTTACTGTGAATAGGTCATTTTGTATCAGTGGAAATAAGGATCAGATGATTCCAATCTGAATTGGCCAATTCACTGATTCAATTCCAAGCAGGGTTTTAAGAATCATGAATCGAATCGTTGAATCATAAGATTCCCTTGAATTGGCAAACGATTCTAGGGTTCTTGAGACGAATTCCGATCCAATTTGGGTCGGAGTTGGCAGTGACCGATTCCATCATGGATTCCTGGTTTTAAAATCGAGTTTCAAGCCCTTCAATACTTCAATCTTTGTATTGGTGGAAATCAGGATCGATCTCGATCGATTCCAATCCAGATTGGCCAATTCACCGATTCTATTCTAAGCAGGGTTTTAAGAGTTGTGAATGGGATCGATGAATCATTTGCATTAGAATCGGCTACCACTGATTCCTCCCAATTCGAATCTGAATATTCAGACCAAAATTCCTTTGTATTGGTGAACGATTCTAGGGTTCCTGAGACCAATTCCAATCCGATTTGGGTTGAAATTGGCAGGGACCGATTCCTGATTTTAAAACTCGAGCTCCAAGCCCTTCGATACTGCGGCACTGCATCAACTATTCTTGGTGAATTGTCCGGAAATATGGAGCGGTTGCTGTTGTGGGTTATCTGCCCTCTTTGTTGGGTTATTCCTTTTGTCGATTGGATTGGGATCGGATTGAGTGTCCCATTGTCTTCCAGTAATGGGTTATCCCTGGTTGAATTTGTTGCTACCATTTCTTTCTGGCTTTTGGGTTTTATGTGTTAATAGAGTCTTCCTGGTTCTCGTTGAGAGTTCAAATGAGTTCGTTGTTGCTCCAGTAGGAAGTGGAGAAGGAAATGAAGACCAACATGAGGAGAAAGTTACCACGTGGCAGCAATACATGAGTGTGGAGAGTAATTAATCTCCATGTGCAGGGAGGGAGCTGATACTGGCCTTTTTATCCAGTACTCGAATTCCACCATGAAGTATTCAGTACCAGCATGATGGAAACTCACTGGACAAATCAACCTTCAAAGAGCACAAGCCTTCCTGTAGCTTGAAAAGTTCATAGTGGTGAAGGGAAGATGATGGTTGATGTTGTGGAGAATTAACAAGGTGAGATAGACCCAATATGTCATTGCTTCAGGGCAACACTTCATGTCATTCAGAAGCTCCAGTGCATCCTCTACCCCTAGAACGTGTAGAAATTACAAAACCTACATACTTAGTAAGAGGTAATAAGTAAGATGTGATAAATGATTAACCAAATCACTATTTATTCATTGTTCTATTCACATATGCACTCTACATTTGGACCCATTATTGTGCAACATAAAACTATAACAATCAAACGATTTGAACACAAGATTTTGGTTATTCCAACATGGATAGAATGATAGCATTTTACAGGTTTCAGGTTAATGTAATAAAAATTGAAGTTTTTGAGATGAACCACAAGAGGTTCTCTTCAGAGATGGTCAGTGTGTTATATTAAAAGGAGTGCTTGGTAGATAGCCACATGAGCATTGCCATGTCTCTTATCTATGGATTCCTACTCAGGCCGTGTCTTTCTGGAAGCCGCAACAACAAATTGCAATAATATAGGACATCACCTGGTTAACTTTAAAGCTCTGAGGATGTGACTGCAGGATGTGATAGCAGCACCTCATCTCCAGCGTCTTCCATCAAACTGAATTAATCTAATTACTTCTTTCACAATAGCCTCATTGAACATTTGGTATGGTAAGACATCCAGTGTCTAGCAACCTTCGAAGTATCTGGAATAAAAATCAAGGACTCCAAGAATCAAAATGAAGCTCACAAATCAATGCACAAGATTGTCTGTTAGACTGACTTTGCAGGAACATACCTCTCCACACCGAGCATTGATTTTCAAGGGCACAAAACTATCAGCACGTGTGACACCTAAATTTACAATTGCAATGGCCGCACCTGCCTTGTGAGCAGCTCTGTGGGAAATCATGTCAAGGGGAGATCAGTTTGATAAGTAACATCAGCTAATAATAACAATTTTGCAGAACAGGTGAAACCAAAAAAGAGTGATGTGGGAGCACTTGGGTCGATCGGCCTAAACCCACTGGGGAGCCCAGATAGAGATGAACCGGGTCCCAATTTAATTTTGGTCCAGTAAGATATTATAGTTTATTTTATTTATTTAGATTTATTATTTGGATTTATCTTCATCTTGTAATCTTTTGTTTTACTTTTAATAGGTTAGGTAGTGGTAGAGTTTGATTTAGATTTCTGTTTCAGGTTTAGAATCTAGTTAGTCTTTTATTTTATCTTTAAATACAAGCTTGTAAACATCCTTAGATTTGAATGAGAAAAAATTTAAGTTTTGTTTACTGTTACCGGTGTGGTACGGCAGCCACAGGTCGTGTGACCTCCTTTCTTCTTCTCTTTTCTGTTTCTCTTCCTCTTCCTCAATCACAGTCCCCATCCCCTGTTTCCCTGTTTCTCTGTCATATCATTGGTTACTGCGTTCTCTTTGTTGGG
Organism: Telopea speciosissima; assembly: GCF_018873765.1. Taxonomy (NCBI): domain Eukaryota; kingdom Viridiplantae; phylum Streptophyta; class Magnoliopsida; order Proteales; family Proteaceae; genus Telopea; species Telopea speciosissima. Next base: position 10,213,727 of record NC_057916.1, read on the forward strand.
CGGTACTACCAGATTCAGGAGAAAGCCTTGCTGAATTATTAATCCCAGTCGATTGGCCCTCAGATTTGAGTTTTAAGTACTTTTCCTTTGGGCAATTCAAACCCCTAGAGTCTCTTCTCAAATCACATGTTCTGCAGTGAGAATCAAGTAGAAACAAGGAGCTGGTTTACCTTTTACCACTGGATCTAAGTTGCAAGAGTTCTACTTCTTTTGATTTATGTTTTGAACATCAATCAATTGGACTGTAGATTATTGAATAATCGAAGCCTTCCTTGAGTTTCAGCCCAATTGAAGATCCCATTGGTGAGTTATCTTACCTGGTTCGAAACAAGTTCTTCCACCTTCTTTCTGCTGACACAAGGTTGAAGACAACTTCATGGTTGTGCTTCTAATTCATTTCTATATATTTTGTTTTCCAACTTACCCCTCTTTTATTCTAATTCTGTTTTGCCCTCTTATTTTATTCTGTTCCAAGTTGGCCCATAGCGAACCCAAATAGGGTTTTATGACCTGGGTTCTGCATCAAAGCGGGAGGGAAAGAGGTGTTGTTTTGAAGGTTGAATGAGATTAGATGTTAATTGCTGAATTCGAGACTTGTTCAGTAAAATAAATCCTAATTGACTAATGAAATTGCAAACAAAAAATTTCCACTTGATACAGTGCAGCATCATGTAGAACAAAGAAATAGATAGATGTTGGAACATAACCATCTTCTCGCACTCAACAAGTGGTTACACAGGCACATAGGCTCCTATTACTACATAGATGTTGGAACATAACCATCTTCTTGCACTCAACAAGTGGTTACATAGGCACATAGGCTCCTATTACTCTATAAATAGGAACTGACAATTGCCAAGTTCTTAGACCCATATAATCTCAGCCTTTTGGTGAGCAATGGTGGGTACTTGGTTGCTGGCTTGCTGCAGTAACTCTGTCCAGATTAAATCTAGAAGACATAAAGGCAAACCAAAAACTTCTGGAAATGCCATTAGCATGAAATCACACGTTGGCCAAGTACAAAAAAAACACCTTTTGGAGGAACCATGCCCTTATTTATGTCTCAAGAACAAACAAGAAAATAGTTATTGCAAAGGGTCAAGTTATTTTGAAACATAACTGTTGCAATGCATGCCATAAACTCCAAATTCCAGTTTACATATAAGTGTTACTGTTCTTATCCACATTGGCCAACTTTGTTTCTGTACTTGCATATGAAAGAGAGATTAAAATTCATTTGTTTGAAAGCACCATGAAACAATAAGTACAAAAATAAAAGCTATCTTCTTCGGATTTAACAATGTTTTGGTTGAAGAATATAACAGTGAAACCACTCAATGGCCAAATGAATTATTTTGCAACCCGGTTTTATCAAAGCATGAAACTTAAAATTTCAGATTTGAGATGTTAAAGAAACGCCCATTGAATACCTCACAAGTCGGAAAGCAGACATGGTCATTAATGATGATCCCAACACAAGCATAGCATCACATTGTTTTGCAGCCTCCATTGCTTTATCAGCTCTATCCTTTGGGACATTATCGCCAAAAAATACAACCTTCAAAGATAAGTGAAAATATAAGATGCGATTCCATATAGCATTTTTGTTTCTGTTTTTTATTTCATGTTTCTGCTATCTCAGCAATTGCTCAGGGTTGAACTATACATAAACAATAAGGAAAAGTTTAAAATTTGGGGGGGGGGGGGGAGGATGGATTCACTGTTTGAACCAGAAGAGCATAATCACCAAAAACCTCTACCTCTATAATAAGAAAATTTGAACTAAAATTAATATATTAAATATGTAAAGCGCGTACCCAGTGCACGAGGCTCCCGCCACTGTGGGGTCTGGGGAGGGTCATAATGTATGCAGCCTTACCCCTGCTTTCGCAGAGAGGTTGTTTCCAGCCTTTAACATATGTACTCATTAGAAAAGACAGTAAATATGCACAAACTACCAGTCTACACCAACAGTACTCTTACAAATAGCTCATATCCAAGTTTGTTACATTTGGGGTAGGACACACAGAGAATATGCATCAGCATGAAACAATTTAAGCTCAAACACTGCAGCCTATGATGCTTGAAGTTCTTTAGCAACATACCTGCCAGATTTTGTGACCCAATTATTCACTTTTTTATCTCATTGATTGTCATATAGTGTTCATTTTTGTATCAGGACATATTCTTGATAATTGACATTCTCTTTTACCACAGTTCCAGGTATTTGACCTCTATATTGGAATTGAAAAACTATCTGCTTCCTTCTTTGCAGGATATATGAATTGTAGCATGTCAAACCGAATCCGTTTCCTTATTGCCTTAAGCAATGTAATCTTGTCAAGAACTGATAATTTAGGACAGAATTGAAAGTTTTAAATAGTCCCAGAACAGGATCTTAAATCAGGGAATGAATCAGACTTTTAAGATATTCAGGCTGTAGTAAAACTGATGGAAAAGGATGTGAAACAGATTAGAAGAAGGTCAGACTGTTGGGAAACAGTTTAGGGACCTGAAACAGAATTGAGGTATAAGGGTATAGGTCTGAAACAAGGCAGGAGTTGATGCCAAAGGTTTCTATGCAATCAGCAGGCTCAGGTCTTCCTACCGATTTCATAAAGTGAGCTGAAACTGCAGAATACTTAACACAAGAACAGGGTGATGGGGAAAACCTAAAACAGCCAATGGACCTGAAATTTGGATCGAAGGGTCCTCCCATAGGGTACAAGGTTTGTTGAAAACAAGAGAGAAAGTTGATGGCTAGATTGAACAGGGGAGTGAGGGAACAGAATTAGAAGGCTAGGACAGAATTAGAAAGTAACAAGTTTTGAGTGTCTGAACTTATGGAGAATCGATTGAAGTGGGGAGTTTTCCAACAGCTTTAGAACAGTGTTAGGATGAAGAACACAAGCATGAATCAGCCTCCTGGGCTTCCCACCGCAAGGAGTTGACTGGATCGAACACCAACCCCTTCCACTTTAGATCGAACACTAAGGAAACTCCATAGGAGCAAGCATGCAAACAGCGGCACAGAGTTGAAGCCAAAATCGTGGGCTATTCAGCCCCTTGGGTTGCTTTATATAATATTAGAAAAGGTCAGCAAGGTCCACAATTAGAAAGTTTCCAATTTGTCCCCTTTGCTTGAAGTACCAAGACACAAATCAGTTTTGAAACTGATGTGAACTACTAATTGTTAACAACTACTAATTATGAAAATAGAAAGTAGCTAACATCAACTAGACCACTAGCTGGACCATAACTAAAATTGAAACAACCGGTTCAATTGAATTAACCCAAACCAACTTAAAAATTAACAAGTAAAGAAACAAACTAGATAATCCCGTATGCAACCTTATTACCCTTACTTTAGGGTCATAAAAGTGGCCTATTACATTGAAAACTCATGGGATCAAAGGCCCAACTTGTATACAACCCAACCCTAGACTTATTCCTAAGAAAACAAGCCCTGTTTGGTGATGAATCTGCATCAACTGAGCTGTACAATCTAAATTAGAAGATGTCAGCCTCGTTAAGTAAGAAATCTATGGCTTTCAAGTTGTATGGTGCATGTTAAACACGTCATAAATTTTCTTGGGTCATGAAGGTCACAATCCTCCTAGATTAGTAGCAGGATGCTTGTCCATTAGTACATGAAAGAGGTTAATACTTCCAGAGTAAGCCTTGATTTGGAGTGACGAGGTTAATACTTTCAATGCACACTGAATTTGGAACGACGAATTTATGTCACCTTAGCTATGGTGAATATGGTACCTGTGATGAAGTCATAGAGATTATTGGTTTATATCATAAATCAAATCTTAATTGCCTTTCGTAAAGTTACAGAGGTTTGATTGTTTGCTCTTCAAGATTGATAATTTCACTTGGGGGCTACATCCATGATTCTAGTCGGCTTCTGTCAGATGCAGTATATCCTATGGCAATATATCTATGGATTCATTGACAACCAATAAACATAAATCAATTGACCAAGAAGGAGAATTTGTGGAATCTATATAAAATGTCAACTGTCCAATAGACATCTACGTGAACATCAATAAAAGAAATTCCACATGAATGAAAGGGATGAAGGAAATCAAGTCCATAATTACCACCAAGAAATAGTGATTATGTTGATCAGTGCAAGTCTTATTCCATAGGAAGCAGAAACTTACATCAGGCTTCAGAACTCCATTGCATTTCTTGCAGGTGGGGATATGGAAATCCTCTTCCCAGAATTTCTCATCAATCTCAATATCACCATCAGGCCTTTGCTTCATGCCAAAGCTCTTTTCTGACCCAGGGTTGCCACACTCCAAACTTTCAATTGCTGAAGCCCACTGCAAAAGTCATTAATCTTGTAATCTAACTTTGCACATCTCAGATAAACATTCCCTATAAAATACATGGCTTTGATGGCCAATCAATTTATATTTTTTTCATCAATTTAAGGTTCTAATAGTACATGAAACTTCCAATAAGGGTTTTAGCAGTAAAAACTGATACTAGTATGCATAGACTGCACAAGGACAGGTAACGAATGATAATAAGTTCTACAATTTCCAAATCTCCATCTTAATAAATGCTTAAAGGCAACATCTGCTTTGATTTTCTAAATTTCAGTTTATGTCTTTGTTTACCAATATTAACTTTTTGTAGAATCTTTTCTCCATGAGAAAATTTTTCAGTGGCTAAGAACAAGAATGAATATATCAACACTAACTTGGATTCAATGAGAGTATGAAGTTGCAATCAGTTCTCACAAGCCAAGCAAGTTAATTGAAAGGATAAATGAGAAATACTAAGAAAGCTTGTTTATTAAAAAATTCAAATTTTCCTTGCACAATTTTGTTTTGAGTCCTTTCCACTATTCTATTTTTTTATTCAAATTGCACACAAATTTCTGCTTTTGATCTCGATTTTTTTTTTCTTCTTTTGACCATTGGATAAGCTATGGGCTCAATCAGTGGAGTACTAGTTCTCCAGACTATACCCAACAGGAGTGAGCTGGACTAAATATCGATTGAGAAAATGAAAGAATGTTTGAGGAATGAGAAATACGAAATAGAAACTGAAGTTCTTCTGTAGAACCGTTAAATACAATAATTTTTGGGCTCTACCGAGAACCTTTGCAAAGGAATCAGATAAGAAGATTATGTAACTAGCTGGTCTGCTCGCATGTCGGTTAGCATCATGGAAGAAGCATATTTGAAAGTGTATTATGTAACAGTTTCAACCAAAATGTACGAATGCAGATGGCATGTCAAGTTAGTAAAGAATTTAACTGGACATTGTAATGTACTACCTTTTTCATGAAAAGTAACACAGGAAGCCAAGTAAGGGTTTTTAATAAGCCAATATACTGTACCCAATGTCCCATTCTGAGCAAACGTTAGAAGGCTCCAATCCAAGAGAATAAGAAAAAATTTTCTATTTTCTCAGAGTGTTTTCAGTACATTACTTTCATCAGGTGCATTTGAGTTGAGGGGAAATAAGAATCTATTTAAGTTTTGAAAAGCACTAATTCTATAAAAGTAAAGAGGAATAATGTCATCCAAGATAAACAAAAAAGTTGGATGCTGGGAAAAAAAGGTGGGGGCGGGGAACTGGACAGACCTTAGGATTCAAGGCCTTCACTTGGTCCTGGAATAAGTTCCGGCAGAAGGAGTACCCACAATCCAAACAAATAATAGAATAAACTGAGCCATGCAATTCTAGTGGATCGCTGCCAGCACGATGATGCAGTCTGAGACAAAATATGGATGACTAAATTTCACTAAAACTTATTATTAAACCTTTAAAGTACCTCAAATAGAGCAGACCTAATAGAGACCTTTACCTGTCGACATTTTGTGTAACCACAAAATTTATTCGACCAGCTTTTTCTAGAGATGCTAAAGCAATATGAGTTGCACCTGGCTGTGCTGCAGTGAACCGTCTCCATCCAGCATAGCTCCTTGCCCAATAACGCCTCCGAGCTCGGATATAGCGAACAAACTCCTGTTAGGTGAGGTACCCATGAGAAATATAAGTTTGAAACAAAAATCTAAGAAAGAGAGAGAAAAACGAGTGATTTCTGAAATGCATTGCTGCAAAATATGCTCAAGTAAGCTATAAGTTTGCAAACTATCAATCTAAAATGATGTAAGAATTTGTCCTGACCTATGTCAAGCAAATATATCAGGGATGTGGCATTTTTAAGAATCAGACACAATATTTAAAATTAAAATTACAAGTATGTGTTGGGCTATGACAATCATTTTTAAGTATATGGGAACCATACTTCTTTGACAATCCGAAGGTTGCGTGTTCAACATAGTTCAAGATCTCGGTGAGATCTCGCTTTTATCTCAGTTTCGTAGCATCTCGAGTCGAGATGACAAGCGATACAGAATTAATACCATATCTCGCTCGAGATCTCGAGCTATTTCTCGTTTTGGTTTGACTCGGCCAAACCAGACCTTATTAAAAGCTCATAATACACCATAACTTGATCAGATCTCGACTCGCTCTCGCCTCTCTCTCGCCTGTCTCGCCTCTGTGAAGGGGAAACTCCATCTTTGGATCATTTTTTCATCTTTTGGCAAATCACACCTCCAACACCTCATCAAAGCTTGATTCATTGAAGATCGAAGCTGCTAATCTCCTCCAAGCTGCATCTCAAGAACCTAAGGTAACTATTCATCTAAAAAACTATATCTTTCATAGAAACATGATCAAAACTTGTTTGTTGACTATGAATTTTTTACATGTTATACATTGTCCACCGATCTATGGAATGACAGAGGCGAAACTCCACCAACATATGTCATGGCCAGCCTTTGTGATGCAATCAGAGCAGAGCTTGATTCGACAACAATAATAACAACAACTACGTGATCATTATGATGATCCGGGCCATCCGGCCCGACACTCGTTTCAGTACTAGCTTGTATTTAGTTAATCTATGTGACTATGTCTCTTTCCAAGTTTCTAACATTTATGAACAAACAGTCGAACAATTAGTCCATCACTATGTAGTATGTAATGGTTAAATGGTTTATGGTTTGATGTATTTTAGTTCCTAATGCTTATTTAAGTTGTTTTGCACTTCTAATCTTCTACTTTAATTATTTGAGTTCTAAATATTGTGTGGAATAGCCTAGGGTAGACCTCACGCATGCCGTAGACTACCAACTTAGGGTCCGTAGTCAAAGTACCATTTTGGGTTTGAATTTCTAAAAACTAATGGTTCCACTGTGTTTAGAAGGCCTCAAGTAGGGGGAATGTCAAGTTTCAGCCCCTATCTTGGCCATATGGCCATCAAAACCTATCATCAAGTTCAGAAAAAAAAATACATGATCTCGCCGAGATCTCGGTTTTGTCAAGCGACGAAACCAGTGGCGAAACTGAGACCTAAAACCTTGGAGTTCAATTTACATCAGGTTCAATCCCCAATCCACCTATTTCATCCATCCAAAAAAATTATTAATGTTTATATCAATTATGAATGAATCTTGCTTATATAAGCATGATTTCTTATTGCTGTTAATGTTTGACCAATGCCCATCAAGTAAGGAAGTAAACTACAAACAGTTCCATCTATGACTGGGCCACATCATTTTCGTTTTTGTCTTTAAATCTTCATCCAACTTATAATAACTGCAAGTTGGATAGGTTCTAGCACTGAGATCAAGGAGCCATGAATATTTTTTTATTTCCCAGGAAGATAAACTAATCATAAAGTGTATATAACATTTGCGCATAACTTGTCTTTGTTTTATTACTGCAGATAATTGATCAGTGTCCAAGCTTAGAAAGGTCATCGCTGATTTCACTGGAAGGACTAACCAATAATCAAGCAGCATAATTTAATTTTTCTTTTTTGTACTTAGCTGACCCTTTTAGTATGCGAGTCATTGACAAGTTTCATTTTCCTTCCATTATTAACTCTTAATTGGAGTCATTTCTCATGTCTGATCGGTATTCAAAATTTAGATCCTACTCCTTTTTCTTCATGGTTCATTCTCCTTTTAACCAAGCTATTTGTTGATAATAATGTCAAGTACATTTATGAACTAAGAATTCATCAGGCTTGAGAACTTTTAACCTGTATACAAAGGTCTCACTCTTGCTTCAGAAGTTTTGTATGCTAAGATGGTTCATCTCTCATTATCAAAATAATGTAGGAGGAACAGAATTCTGTTTGCTGGCCATCAAATCACCTGATGTGTAATTGGTTTGAAACCAGAACTATAAGCTCCATTTGGACTGCAACAAAAAGAGAAAAAGTTATGTCAGTATAAAAAATAAGTACTCTAAAACAGTACAACAAAATCCAAAAAAGGCGCAAAAGCGATATTTTCTCTTCAGATTACAAGTAATATACAAGAAATTCCTTTACTTAATGTAATTATGTTCTTGGTGATAATTGAACAATCAACAGGTCATTCAGTTCAACTTGGACAAGATAGGTTGGCATTAGTTGCTGACTTCATTACCATGATTAGACAGGCCCTGTCTAATCAACAGTTTCTTCAAAAAAGCCTCACCAAGAATTGGTCAAGCTGTACAAGTAATATACAAGAAATTCCTTTACTTAATGTAATTATGTTCTTGGTGATAATTGAACAATCAACAGGTCATTCAGTTCAACTTGGACAAGATAGGTTGGCATTAGTTGCTGACTTCATTACCATGATTAGACAGGCCCTGTCTAATCAACAGTTTCTTCAAAAAAGCCTCACCAAGAATTTGTCAAGCTGTAGTCAAACAATTTGCGATAGAGCTGAACCAAGTATCTAAGTGAAAGGCATCGTGTCTCATTCAAAAATCCCATAGTTTCTTAAAACAATAATAAAAGTAGTTTCAGCCAAAAATGGAAAAGGATCTGTTGGATTGCGAGACAGAAAATAAGAAAGCTATGGTATATTGAATTAACTTTCAAAATTTGACATAAGTTACAAAGTACAGGTAGATAAGAAGAGGAAACAGAAACCTTCTATAATCAGGAATCCCACTCTCCGTGCTTATTCCCGCTCCGGTCATCACCATGAGATTGCTACTGCACCAAGACACATATACGGGAAATCAATATACAACACCAAAATAACAAGGAACGAAGGTACTGTCAGTCACAAATTGTCGATTCATGTCATGATTGAGTAGTACTTTCAATTAACACTAGTATATGATGATATGGAAACTCAGGAAAACATTTTGAATAATACAGAATATCTATAAATGGACCTCTGATCAAAAAATTGATACAAATCATTGACATCTTTGATACTTGGAGGATCTGAATCAGGAACTATCTTCTTGTCCCTCAAAAAATCTGATGAAGAGTTGTCTTTACTTCTTGATGTTGTACCAGGAATTGAGACTCGGCATGTTGTGTGAACAAGCCTTTCAGAGCTCTGAAAAAGTAGGCTTCTTCTTGATTTGGTATGCAATAGCTTGTGTTTGCTTCTCAATTGAACATTTTTTACCCAAAGACAAGAGCTTGAAGGCCCTGACAATTGGACAATAAAAAGTTATAACTGAGAAATGTGTTCAGTGGAAAATTGAGGGTCTTATATGTAAGCATTTTTTCAGGAATTGTACAGTTCCTCATACTCTTAAATACATTTAATACCAAGAGAGAAATAAATGCAGGAATTACATGATGCGGTCAAAGTAACCGATAAAACACGAGTAGACTTTCCTGTGGTCATTATCCCCAGCATTTCTTTGACACTTGACAGAAGCTGCATGTTTGAAATAGGTGAAGACCTTAGTAGAAATCAAACAACCTCACAGTAATATGGTAGATATTTGCCTAATTTGCATATATAATGAACAGTTGAACAAGTTTTTTCAGCCACACCAGGGATGAAGGGTTTTCTGAAATGCATGGAGATGATATGGGATCCACTGTCCATCAGAGGGGGGAACCCTCTGGATTAGCCATGACAGATGTGTATGGTATCCTTCTCCAGGTTAGTTTATACACCACGTGCATCATACATTAACCACTTAAATACCAGCCTTAAACTTCTTTGAATCTTTCTATAATATAAAAAAAAATGAGAAAATAGAATATATTAATGTCATGTAGCAGAGAGCTATTACACTGAGAATGAGAGGTACATAGAGAATCAGATGTACTTTTGGGACTGCCAGCTGACAGACCACAGCCAGAATTGTGTAGAAACACGATGTAATGGTAACACAATGTAACATGGACATAGACTGCAATTAATATTGCCAACGGATGTACTCATCACATTTTCTGGATACCAAGGTAATTTGTAAATATGATACTAGATATTTATTGTCATCGGCAATTAATTTCAAGACTTGGTTTGGCATCTAGCCTTTCTCATGATCCTTCCAGAAAAGGTTTTATAGGAGGCAAAGTAACAACAAAAGAATAAAAGGATTTGTTTTTTTTAACATAATCATGTAATTGAACAAGGAAATAGTAGTTCATGCCTGTTACAAATAGGGGAAAAGGGTCAAGGGAAAAGTGTTGGGTCAATAGGAGAACTTAGAACTCCTTTTATTTATTTATCTTCTTCTTTTCTTTTTTTTCCAGGGGGGGGGGGGACAGTTCCTTGAGGTGGAGAGGTTCTTCTACCATTATTAGCTGGGAACTAGTAATCTAGGGTGGACACAGCATTTTGACACCGCCCCTGATTAAATGAAGTTCATCAAACGTTGGCATGTAGACCTATTCTCTTTATATGGCTTAACTTATTAAAGAGGGGGGGGGGGGAGAATTAGTGTCTACTTCCAGTCATTAAATTCTGAGGTGGATGCAGCTTGCGACCACCCTAGAGATTTCATGTATAACTATGCCAATCCTGCTCATAATGCTAGTAACCCTGGCCTGCCAATATGTAGGTACCTTTTCCCCTTACTTTGAAATGATCTCTGTTTGCAGAAGATGCTTATAATTCAAACAGGATCTTTTCCTTCAGAGTTCAAAATCGAAACTATGGTTGATTCCATTTCTATTTTCTAGTATCTGCATTCAACTATTGTCCTCTCAAGTCCATCCTTCAAAGAGCAGGAAACTCCAAGGCCCACAAGTAAACCATCCAAAAATTTCTTTGTACTAATATTTTAGCTTGGTGTCATACTTATTGTCATTTTATCAGGGGAAAATAGAAAAAGCATTGGACTGAAAAATCTTCCCTCATAAAATTTTCAATAACTTGATTTGTGGACAACATGTGCCCCATATTTTATGGGACCCATCCATATATGGTTCTCACAACCATATGATAGGGGCAGCATAATTCAAATTTGGTTATAATGACATTTTATGTAATTATTTTAAATGATCCTACCATGTAAAACAATTGGCAAACAAACATTGGAAATCTTACAATGACATTTTACATCATAATTTACCACCTACAGACAAACATTGAAAAAAAATTCAACTTGTAAAATTTTCCGAGTGGAAGCTTTACATATAATAGTTTACAAGGAAATAAACGGAGCTGAAACACAACATCCTACTTAGTACACTTTTCCATCGGACCATCCCATGACCCTTATAAACTTGTTTACATTACAGACAGCATACAGTCCATCAGTGCCTTCCTCACATTTATCTACAAAAGAAACCCAATTCATATAGAGCTATTTCGAAGTTAGGGAATTTTTTCCTAAAATTTCATCAACAGAACAGGTAATACAATCGATACAGAGCCGTTCAAATATCTGAAATTTTTGTAGGAAATCTAGAGAAAGGTGAGGAAAATTAAACTCACGGTTTTAAAGGATCGGCAAGGAATTTGGGTCACCATGGCCATCTTCTTCCTTCTCTTGGAGGTTCCGCTTCTTCTGAGGCTCTGTTCTGATTTGATGTTGCATTTCTACCTTCGAAGAAATTTTTGTAGACAACTCCGTGGACACGTTTAGCTGGTCTTAGCCGTTTACAACAAATCGACCCCCCACAACGCCACAACGGTGAACTAGTTTCTGAATGTAGGATCACTGGACCCACTGTGGTAGATCTCACCGTTGGATGCTATCACTTGACTGATACAAATCGTCTGATGCATCATATGAAGTTTTAAACCGACAAAATTGGAGGGATGGGGAAGTTAATTGGTGTTGGGGGGGGGGGGGGGAGAGAGAGAGAGAGAGAGAGAGAAGGATGACGATAATGGGGTGTTTATCCACAGGATCAGCTTTCAGGGCTTGCTTTGCTCCTGCAACTCAGAGACCCTTATGGGTTCCTCAAGCCCTTCTCTCAACAGCCATGGCCGAAGCTCCTCAGAAGAAGACTTGCAAACGGAACGAGAGACTAGTAGTGTGTGTGAGCAAGAGAGAGCTTGGACTCTTCATTCTTCTGGGTTGCCCAATTGCCAGTGTTTCAGTGCTGTTAGATGTAGCAATGGCAGAAGATCAACAGTTGGAAACGTATACGGATTCCATGGAGGGTTTCACTCTCCTCATACCTTCTTCATGGGTTAAGGTGGTCTCTCTCTCTCTCTCTCTCTCTCTCTCTCTCTCGCTCTGGCTATTCTTTATGATTTCTAAGTACTGTTTGGGTGTGCAGGTTGATAAGGCAGGGGCGACGGTTCTGTTCGAAGAGATAAACAGGGGAAGTAACAATGTTGGGGTTGTGGTTAGCCCTGTTCGTCTAACTACCCTTGGAGAATTTGGGCCCCCCCAGTTTGTAGCTGAAAAGCTCATCCAAGCTGAAAAACGCAAGGTAACTGTTGGTTTTAGTTTTTGGTACATTATTTTGGGTTCAATAATCATTGCTGCAAATTCTATATGATTGTAGTGTGAGCAGTAAGAATATTCAGTGCGACCCAAATTTAAAATTCTCAGTCAACTTATAGAAACAAATTGATAGAAAGGTACTTGCCGTTGGGAAATAATATTTATTTTGCCAGTACTGGTTGGATTGTGAACCAAATGAATGACAAATTTAGAGATGATGAGACATAGGTTCTAAAGGGAGATAGAACCCTCCATGGTTGTTTTAGTCTCTCTGTTGTGCTCTACTGTTCAACTTTTTTTTTTAAAGAGAGGTAGACACAGGGAGGCGCTAGCCTATGCTATTCTTCCGGACAGAGAACATTACTATCTCAAAAAAATGTGGAAGTTTTTTTTTATTGAGAGGGAATTTCCTACAGAAGGGTGCTATGTGATGTCTTTGTCATCATCATCCACCCCCACCCCAACCCTGATAAATCCTCTGTCCTGCCTTGAGAAACAAAATTCTAAGAAGCTCCTGGTGTCTTTTTAATGCTTGAGAATGGTTGTCTCCAGAACTAATTGAGCCATCTCTGTGCATCTTTGGTTAAGTTGGTTGACGAGTATATTTTTGAGAACCATCCATGTTGGTTAAGTTGTTAGAGATGTTAATTTATCCATGCAATTGTTCCACAGGAAAGTACGAAGGATGCTGAAGTGATTGGAGTTTCTGAGAGAACAGGTCATGGAGGTCTGCAAGTGTACGAGTTTGAGTACAAAGTAGACAGCACCAGGGGAGGGATGAAAAGGATCTTTTCTGCTGCATTTGTAGCTTCTAAGAAGCTCTATCTTCTCAATATTTCTTACTCTGACCAGCCAGAGAATCCGCTTGATACCCCAACTAGAATGATGTTGGAACAAGTTCTTCATTCCTTTGATACAGCATCTTTGGCTTAACCAATAATATTACTCATTCTTTAATAGCCAATTTTCTTATACTTGCTAGCATGCTCAAGTATCTATAGCCAGTGATTGTTCTGCATGACTTTCATCTACGTTCAACTATTCTTAGCTTCTAGGTCATTGTTTTAAGTTGTGTTCCAGCAGTTTTAATCTTTCAATTCAAATTTTTGCACTAAAAGGATTCTGAGAAAATAATCATTAATAATCTTCTAGTCCTTCTTCCAGCTCAAGTTCACTGTGTCAAAAGGATTCATGTCTTAGGACAATGCAAGACCATTTAAGATGATAGCTCATGAGTCTCCATTTTTATTATCTTCCCCTTTAGAAGCTTGATTTCATTTATTAACCCTGGTCATATTGAAGTATTCTGATAAAATAAGCTTTAAAATGAAGTAGAATTGTTAAAGGTAGAAAAAGAAGATGATGATGATGACGAAGAGGAAGGAGAGGATGAGGTTTGTCCCACCACCATTGTGAAAAATCCATCTCTACTCTCTTTCAATTTGGTACAACAGCAGCCTTTCAACTAATGCCCCATTTTCTGGGAAGAAGTTTAGTAATACAGGTGCATTTTCTTTCTCTATATCCTTAAGATCTTGTGAGTCAACTGTTAATTTTCATGCCATATTTCCTTTACTGTTAATGCATACTTTGTTTAAGAATTATAGTTATGCATAATTGAGCTCATTTTTTTCTTTCTAGGGTAATTGGGTTGCTTCTTTTAAGTAAGGCCAAACCAAGTCGTGGAGATTCATATCATTTTTTTATTTTTCTCAACAAAAAAGAAACTTGTTCATCCTTCGCATCAGACTCTTTTCAAGTCACAATGAGACATCTCTTAATTAGTCAAGTTGGGCATGCATGATATATATGCTCCAACTTGAGGGGGAGTGTTGAAATAGGTTACTTATCCCCTATCCGATTGGGGTAAGCAGTCCTAATAGAATTAGGACTGCTTCCTAACCGATTGGGGAAGTACCCCTAGTTAGATTAGGATGTTTCCTCTTTATTCCCTTTTATTTTTCTCCTTTTTTATTGTTTATCTCCCTCAACCGAATCCTAGTTTGGTATTCCCAGTTGTACTAGGAATCCCTAATATGATTAGGACTGAGGTTGATTCCTATTTGTACTTGGATCCTTATCATTCTACTTAATATAAATACAAGGCCTGTGTGATCGAAGGATCGACAGAGTCTTACCCTAATTCAATTATCTCTACATGGTATCAGAGCTAATCTCGAATTAGGGACCATCTCCCACGATATTTCAGTTTTTTCTTTTTTTCTTCTCTCTTTCTCTCTCGGTCTCTCCTTTCTCTTCTCCCTTGTTCTCTATTGTCACATAGGGCAGCACTGATGAGGTGATCTTTCGATCCAGTTGCTGCCCCCATTACCTCATAGATGCTACTACATAATTCTGCTCGATAGGAACCAGCACTTCCAGCTTGCGCAAATTGGAGCTTCAGTTCTTTGAGGATTGCTTCTACTTCTAATACAAGGAATCATCTTTTTTTTTGAAGACCAGAAACTGCAGCAGGAATATCTTATTATTGCTTCATGTTCCTATCTCAGATCTGATCACAGTTCAAGACCTCCTTGAGATCGATATTTACCAAATCAGGGTTTTTTTCCAAACCCTGACAATTGTCGATCTAGGAGTTTGAGCTCACTACTGTATCTGATTTTTTGAAGGCTTCTTCTCCACCTATTTGGACCCATTCCACAGCAATTTGGGCTCCCACAGTTCAGTTTTATTGAAGAGGACCTCCTTGAGATCGATATTAGCAAAATTAGGGTTTTTTAAAACCCTACCTCTATCGGATTTGGAGCTACTGCAGTTTTTTTTGGAATCTGATTTCAGGAAGATTTTTCTCCCATTCTTAAGGGCTCCTTATCCTCAGTTCAAGTCCATTCACTGCAGGTTTTTTTCAGCCCCTTGGATCCTTCATCGATTTCATCAAATTCAAGGTTTTTTCAAAACCCTGACCATATCGATATAGGATTCTTATTGGCTGCTGGTTCTCATATTTGGGATATCACTTGAAGATATTTTTTGGCATTCTCTGCTGCCAGTATGGGTGACTCTACCAACTCTACAGCTACCTTGGATCATGATAGCAACAACAAGATAGATTATCACAGTTTTTCTCCTAACCCTATCAAACTGGATGGCTCTAATTACCTTCTATGATCCAGATCAGCCTCCTTTGCCATTGCTGGCCGTGGTCTCACAGACCATATTGATGGCACTAGTGTGAAGCCCAGTGATAAAGGCCCTGCTCAGACTAAGTGGCTTGCCAATAATGGTGTTCTCATGTCATACCTCATAGGCTCTATGACTTCAGAACTACATCATAATTTTCTTCTTCTGAATACTGCCGACCAGATTTGGGCTGCTTGCAAGGAAATCTATGGGCAGCTTGGTAATGATGCCCAAGTTTATGAACTTCGAAAAAAGGTACTTCACACTACTCAGGGAGACCTTTCTGTTTCGAAATACTATGCTACTCTCCGCAGCCTGTGGCAACAGTTGGACCACTTTGATTTTCACCCTACTACAGTTGATGACATTGCTTCCTATAAAAAGCATGTGGACAAGATTAGGGTCTATGACTTCTTGGCTGGCTTAAATGTAGAATATGATTAGATTCGTGTTCAAGTGTTGGGCCATAAACCTTTTCCCAACTTAAACAATCTTATGCCCTGGTGTCCTCTGAGGAAAACCGTAGGGCTGCCATGTTGCACCCTCCTACTACAGATAGATCAGCTCTTAGGGCTGCTGGCCCAGCCTCTTATGCACCTAGTGGCACTGCTTCTCTTGGTGATTCTACTACAGGGAATATTGTTTGTGACCACTGTCACAAACCCTATCACACCAAAGAGAGGTGCTGGAAACTTCATGGGAAACCGATAGATTTTGAAGCTAAGCGGGTTGCCAAAACAAAGATAAAGACAAAGCCCAAGGCACATCAGACTGCGACTGTTACTGCAGCCCCTGCTACTGAAACTGGTCTATCCTAGGATGATATACAGGCACTCCTACGTATGCTCAGGTCTTCTGCTGCCATTGCCTCTACTACATCAGCTACTGCCAATTCTTCGGCTCCTTCAGGTTCACACTTTGCCCGGTCAGGTATTCTTTTTGGAGGTCATTGTGCTTCTGTGGCTTCCCATCCTTGGATCATAGATTCTGGAGCCACAGATTATATGACTGGTTCCTCTAATCTGTTTCACAGATATTCTCCCACTTCTGGGAAAGACAAGGTCAAAGTGGCTGATGGTTCCCTTTCCTCCATATCTGGAACAGGAATCATACAATGCACTTCTTCTCTTCCCTTGACTTCTGTTTTGCACATACCTAATTTTACTACTAACCTCCTTTCCATTAGTAATATTACTCGTGATCTTAACTGTAAAGTCAATTTTTTTCCTTCTTATTGTGTATTTCAGGATCTGGACTCTGGGAAGACGATTGGATTGGGTAAAGTGCATGGTGGCCTGTATCTGCTTGATGACGGTCGCTTCTCTCCATCACCACTACCATCTCCGCTGCATCAGAATTCCTTGGTCTCTTCTGAACTCTACCAGTGGCACTCTCGGTTAGGTCACCCCCCTTTAGGCATTTTAGCTCATTTATTTCCTAGTTTGGTCACCCTACGTACTAAGGATGACTTTTTTTGTGAGGCCTGTGTTCTGGCCAAATAAACACGTTCAAATTATCCTATTTCAAATAAAAGAAGTTCTACTTGTTTTAATTTGGTACACTCTGATGTTTGGGGCCCTAGTCGTAAACCATCTATTTCTGGTCATCGTTGGTTTGTGTCTTTCATTGATTGCCATTCTAGGAACACTTGGGTTTATCTTTTGCACACTAAAAATCAGGTTTTCTCCTGTTTTCAACATTTTCATAAAATGATACAAACTCAGTTCCAGGCTACTCTCCAAATATTAAGAAGTGATAATGGAACTGAGTATACTGAGTCCCAATTTCAGAAGTATTTGGCTGACTATGGCATTATTCACTAGACTAGCTGTGTTGATACCCCTGCCCAGAATGGCGTGGCAAAAAGAAAAAATCGTCACCTACAGGAAATGGCCAGGGCTTTGATGTTTGCGAGGAATGTTCCCTCTCAATATTGGGGGGATGCAGTCCTCACTGCTGCCTATCTTATCAATAGGTTACCTTCTCGGGTTCTTGGTTCCCGTACTCCCTCTGATATTTTATTAGGTCATTCCTCCTTTATTGTGCCTCCCAAAGTCTTTGGGTGTGTGTGCTATGCTAGGAATACTAGCTCCCCTGGCAAACTTGAGCCTAGGGGGCTCCGTTGTATTTTCTTGGGTTATTCTCCAACCCATAAAGGTTATAAGTGTTACCATCCCCCTTCCCGCCGTACCTTGGTTAGTATGGATGTGGTTTTTCATGAGACGCTTTCTTATTATTCTTCACCACCTCTTCAGGGGGAGAGTACAAGTGAAGATGTGCCTTTTGAAATTCCTCCACTGGAGGTTCCTCTATTCTGCCCTTGCCCCCTTTAGCATTCTGCCTACTGCCCCTTTGACTCTCGCCGACGTCCCCAGTGCTGCCTGACTTCCTTTGACTCTTTGCTCAACCACCTTTGGACATTGCCCCACCTTCTCATGTTGCTCCCTCACTCTTTGGGAATCCTTTACAAGGGAGACCATAGAAAATAGTGATGTTAATGTTCCTATTCAGGGGGAGCTGACTCCAGTGCAAAGAACTATTGGTGAATTTCAGAAAAGAATTGACAGCTCCAACATACTTACCTACACAAGGGGTAGAACCAACAGAGGGCATATGCAATCCACTTTAGCACCAATACCCATTCAATTGCCGGCTCCAGATCCAGATCCTCCATCTCTTGGTAATCCCTCCTCCTCCGACCTACCTATTGCTCATCGCAAAGGTACTAGGACTTGTATTTTACATCCTATATCTCATGTTGTCTCTTATAGTTCTCTTTCTCCTTCTTTTCGTGCCTTTGTATCTTCTCTCTCTTCTGTTTCGATTCCTAAAAATTGGCAGGAAGCTTCTACAAATGGAAAGTGGAAGGCAGCGATGTTGGAAGAAATGGGAGCGCTGAATAAAAATAATACATGGGAACTTGTGAATCTTCCTCCAGGGACAAACCAGTGGGATGTAAATGGGTCTTTGTGGTTAAACAGAAGGCTGATGGTTCTGTGGATCGATATAAGGCACGTCTGGTTGCAAAGGGGTTCACTCAGACTTATGGAGTTGATTATCGAGGAGACCTTTGCACCCGTGGCAAAGCTCAACACCGTCAGGTGCTATTATCTGTCTTTGCAAATCTTGGGTGGGATCTTGGCAGTTAGATGTCAAAAATGCCTTCCTCCATGGAGAGCTGGAGGAGGAGGTATACATGGACATTCCACCAGGATTCTCTAATGACAGGACTAAGGGCAAGGTTTGTAAATTGAAGCGTGCCCTTTATGGTTTAAAGCAGTCACCTAGGGCTTGGTTTGGCAGATTTCATAAGGCTATGATCTCAGCATGTTACAAGCAAAGCAATGCTGATCACACTTTGTTTATCAAACGACTTGGTAACAAGGTTACTCTTCTCATAGTCTATGTGGATGATATTGTGGTCACTGGTAATGATGATCTCTGCAATCGGGGATTTGAAAATTCTTCTTGGCCGTGAGTTTGAGGTCAAAGATCTTGGTTCCCTAAAATATTTTCATGGGATAGAAGTTGCTCGATCTTCAAAGGGCATCTTTCTTTCCCAAAGAAAATATGTCCTTGATCTATTGACTAAGACATGGCTGCTTGGCTGTCATCCTTCAGATACTCCTATGGAAGCTACTACAAAACTTAGGGAGAAAGAGGGTGAACCTGTTGACAAGGGTGCTTATCAGCGATTAGTGGGCAAACTAATCTACCTTTCTCACACACGTCCTGACATTGCAGTTGCTGTAAGTTTGGTGAGTCAGTTCATGCATGATCCCTATTCCTCTCATCTGGATGCGGTCCGTCGTATTTTGAGGTATTTGAAGTCGGCTCCAGGAAAGGGAATTCTTCTATCTTCCAATGGTCACTTGAAGATTGAAGCCTATATTGATGCCGATTGGGCTGGTTCGCCTGACAGGAAATCTATCTCTGGCTACTGTTCCTTTGTGGGTGGGAACCTTATCACATGGCGTAGCAAAAAGCAGAATGTTGTGGCAAGGTCTAGTACTGAATCCGAGTTCCGTGCGATGGCACAAAGCATTTGTGAACTTCTGTGGCTTAGAGGATTATTGCAGGATATCGGTGTTGCTGTCCATCTTTCTATGATGCTTTATTGTGACAATAAAGCAGCCATTAGCATTGCTCATAACCCTGTCCAGCATGATCATACTAAACACGTAGAGGTTGACCGACATTTCATCAAGGAGAAGCTTGAAGCTGGCCTCATTTGTGTTCCCTTTGTGAAGTCTACTGATCAACTAGCTAATGTGTTCACTAAGGCACTGAGTAGCAAGCTGTTTCATCCTATATTAGTCAAGTTGGGCATGCATGATATATATGCTCCAACTTGAGGGGGAGTGTTGAAATAGGTTACTTATCCCCTATCCGATTGGGGTAAGCAGTCCTAATTCTATTAGGACTGCTTCCTAACCGATTGGGGAAGTACCCCTAGTTAGATTAGGATGTTTCCTCTTTATTCCCTTTTATTTTTCTCTTTTATTTTTCTCCTTTTTTATTGTTTATCTCCCTCAACCGAATCCTAGTTTGGTATTCCTAATTGTACTAGGAATCCCTAATATGATTAGGACTGAGGTTGATTCCTATTTGTACTTGGATCCTTATCATTCTACTTAATATAAATACAAGGCCTGTGTGATCTAAGGATCGACAGAGTCTTACCCTAATTCAATTATCTCTACATAATCCACTCTAAGTACAATTGCCTACAAAATTGGAACCCTCTAATTAAGGTTTAAAACTGGATACATATGACCCTCCCCAGACCCCGCAGTGGCGGGAGCCTCTTTCACTGGTTACACCCTTTTTTTATATTTTTTATGATGCATTAGAAAAATGAGGAGACTGCTCATGATAAAATGTACTCTGTTCATGATGTGGGCATGCAGGTCTTCTGAAGAGGATGGAGAACCTGTGGAGAAAGTAGAAGCTCCTAAAGTGAAGATGGAATTTAGAGGGGAAACATTTCAACAATTGAACTGGGTATATGACATACAAAATTAGTCAATACCGCCTCAAAATTCAGATCATGGAAACTGAGAAACAGGTCTGTGGAAAATGAATCAACATATAAAATTTTAAACAGTTTTTTTATTAAAATAGATTCTTGAGAGGAAAATTTGCACTGTATTTACTCAGTAGAAACCTCCCATGTTTTTTCTTGAGAAGTGCTACTATTAGGAAGACTTAAATGGCTATTTGTTTATCTCAAACTATTTGCTATATTTAGTTTCAAGTACCTTATATTGTGGTCTCCCCCCCCCCCCCTCTCTCATTAACCTTAAAGTTATTCATGTAAAAAATAGAAACTAATGATGAGAATTATCCTCCAGCCATTACCATCCACTGAGGCCTCTCTTCAAGTGGTCTGGAAACCCTTGTCCTTCTTCATACCAATTGTGACAGTAGGGCATCCCTGCTTCATGTGTGTCATTTCTCCCTGAAAATTAATGGTCTACTCTTCTTCTTCTTCTTCTTGAATCAATCTTTAGGGTGATGTTCCATACTGAAACGAGCCTAGGCTGCTGCTAAGGGTCATTATGACAAGAGAAACCAGTCATTGTGAGGTGAAAACGATGTTTGAATTTTGTTTCTGAAAATTTCTCTTCTTTTTCTTCAATTTTCCTCAATCCTCTCACACCCAATCATTTGATTTTGCTCTGGCTTACTGTACCCCTTGTCTGCCTAATTTATGCTTTGGTTTAGTTTGATCATCCAACTGAGCAGCATTTGTGGAATCCGAATCATAAAAATAGGCAAACTCAATTCCATTATAACAATGATCAATCAATACCCATATTGTACATAAATGATGGAAGGAACTAAAATTACTTAAGGAGAGGTTTTTGTATGTTGATAATAAAATGCTATTTGATATGGTAAACATAAGGATAATGCCAATGAAAATCAAACAGAGCTGTTTACAATAATATGTATTGTGACAAAGCCTAAACTCAACAACCAGAACCTATGAAGAAGAAGAAGAGAAGAGTAACAGTGGAGACAATGGAGAAGAGGAGAGAGGATGAGCGGGATAGGAATGAAGTGGAATACCTCTATCGTGGACAGCCCCTCCCTTATATTAATCAAGCAACCAACTCTTAGTAGGAAACCTACTAAGAGTCTAATTACAACCAAAGACTTAACTAAAGTAAAAAATAATGACTAACTTAGACTGCTCCCACTCTCGACTTAACACTAACTCCTCCCCCTCATGGTACAATATTCAACATGTATGAATGTTATGCACCCATATCAAATAGCCATCAGCAATATATGAGATGTGGTCCAAATTCTTCTTTCTCAATGTGTAAAAGACACATTGACATTTAAGGAGATTAAATTGGGGGGGGGGGAGGGAATGAAGCAAGAAAGTAAGTCAGCATTGGCATACTTAAATAAAGGTTGATGGTTCCGGATTGAGAAAATGTAATTCCTTTTTCTTTGTTTGATTGATGTGATTTCTGCTGTTAAAACATTAAGGAGGTGTATTTGATTGTTTGTTAGGGTCCACTCTTGGTGGTTGCCGTGTTAGCTCGAGCTTATTATCATAGTTTGTTTTACTTGGAGTAATTTGTCCTATGAACTTCCTGCCTTTCATATGAAACTATTTTAACCAGGCATGCACAAGAATGTTGATTACAACATTTGTACTCTTAAGACATCTCCGGATCTGGAATCGATGCTTCAGAAGGTGCTGGGTATTGTGCTTTAGCAATCTTTTCTCCAAATTAATCCCTCTATGTTGATATTAGAAGATTCATTAATGAATACACATTTCGTGTGTAATTCATGACGAAAATTTCAGTTAGTTCCTTCAACCGAAGAAAAAGAATCAATTCATCTAAAGAGGAAATAAATCAAGCTTTACCATGTTTAACCTGTTACTGGATATGTTTGTCAGCAGCTTTTGCAGCATTCTCTATTCATGTTCCGAATTTCAGCTCAGATTGCATACCACATTTACCAATTCATTCATTGGGATGAATATTATCATCCTATTGTTGCATCCATGGTTCTGTTCTTTTTTTTTTTTTATTCCACTGTAAATTCTTGTCATACTTATGCTCTCCTGATTTTGCCAGGATGACAAAAAGAAGGGATGGAATTTTTAGACCACCTGTGCCCGGCCTATACAACCCAATCCAGGTGGCTCCCAAGCAAAACATATTACTCGACTGGAATCTCTGTATTGGCCACTGTGGAACCTGTTCAAGATTAACCAATCAACTGAGCAAACTTTTGGCAGCTCAATCCTCATGGTAAAAATTATTCCAAATAGGGCCCCCCCTTTTTCATTAGATGATATTAGGATGAAGGGTATTATCTCCAACGCTTCTTTTCTCTGCATGTTCTTCAAAATAGAGTTTTGGCCTTGTTTTGTTTTCTGATTGTGAACCAAGCAATTCAGATCTCCAATGCTTCACACTTGCCATTTGTGGGATAGCATTTGATGGTGCCACCCAAACTTTATCTTATCCATATTTTTTTGGATCGAGTTTTCTTTCACCCAGGGTTAAGGAAGAATTCCTTGCCCATGGCATTGGCACGGTCAACTGACCAATGGGAAGGGTATTTTTAAATTCGTCAAGTGAATAGAAGGTGGGAGTTGGTTGATAGAAAAAGAGTTTCATCCTATGGTCACATAATGGGTATGGGATTCTTCCCATTCGATGACTGAAGGAAAATTTTTGCCTATTTTACATGACATGAAAAGATCAAACACTCCCCCTCCCTTTTTGGTAGGATAGGAGTGGAAGGTATCTGTTTGTCTAATTCTTGGTGTTACCCTGTTTGGTGACATAGAGCCTGTTAGAATCTCCATTTTTCTCCTGTTGAAACATCTCTGTCACTAGCATTAGCATTGGAACTCGGCAACTAGCTGAAAATTACGGTGCAGACTACAATTTCTTCGGTTGCTTTTTACTACTTGATGCAAGAACTTCATTTCCTTTCCCCCGTCGATGCTTGTATGGCTTTAAGTTGATATCATCGCGGTGGGAAAATTCAAGTTGGGAGAGAATGGTGCTTGAGTTGAAGTCTAAAGGAAAAATATAATCCTAGTATTGGATGTGAGTTCAGTAAGTTTTTTCACTCGAAAAAATAGGGCAGCAGAGAGATCAACTTTGGATACCAGGGAAGTGGCCAAACTGCAATAGGTTCCTTTGTTTTTCCCTGGTAGATCTTCATTGTGTTGTTGGATAACCCATGGCTCGATTTTCGTCTTTTCATCTTTAGGTATGCTATGCTATTACTCTCTTTATCCAATCGATTCTCATTTTAGGTTGTGAAATATATATCTCTTTTTTTTTAAAAAAAAAAAAACCTACACAAAATCACCAAGTATCCATGTTTTTTATGGAAAAAGTGAGTGACCATTGGCTAATATTCAAGTTAGAGAAAATAATGCATTGGTTCAACAGAGTCTCCTTGAGTTCACCTTGTATACCCACCAATGGTTACACCAAGAATTAGCTCCAAAAAATATGTCAAAGAGTTTCTATACATTTGCAGCAAAAGATACAATGATCATCACTCGCAAAGTAACAAGTTTTGATTTAAGAGGGAAGCCTTTAAGTAACATTCTCCACAAAGAAAAAAAAATCTTAAGTTTGGAATGAATTTTTAATTTCCACATGAATTTCCACCACTTTAAGTAAGATGTTATGCCTCCATGCCTGGATGACTTAAAAAGCTGTCTTGTTAAGGAAGTAACCACTAACCTAGCAGTCAAAGGGACCTCTGGATTATGAAAATCAAAAGATATAAAGAGAACAATCGAAGCAACAGTAATCGACAATACGCTATTGACCAAAAAAAGCATTCCATTCAGTACAAGAAATACGATCCCTAACCTTATGCGTAAAAGAAGATCTATTTGAAGACGAAGGCATACAAAAACCTGAAAATCTGGGGAGTATGGTCCAAATATTAGTAGACGCCATGTCAGCCAAGTAGTCTTCTTTTTCCTTTTTTTTTTTATTTATTTATTTATTCACTTATAGTAATTGTTTCCTGCTTAATTAATAAAGGTACTGATGTAAAAGATTTCATTAATGCATTAGCAACTGCCTCTTATAATTGTTGGTATTTTAAGGTTATATTTTCGTAACAAAACATCAAATTTGAACTTTTTTTTTTTATTTTTCGAATCTAAATCGTGTTTCAAATTAGAATTGGGAAAACATAGGTATAGAAATACATAGGTTGTGTCCCAAATCCCAATACAAAAAAGGGTTTTTGATTAAATTAGATTTTAAAATTTAATACTTAGACTAATCTAGGCCATGTCCTCCTATCTATCAAATGGACGGTTGGATAGAGAGGGCATGCCATTCTACTGATTCGATTACAAATACTTTTAAATCACCAAAAAAGCTTCTGCCATGAAATTTGACCCTACTGTCAGAATCTCATCCGCACCCATCCAGGTATTCCATGTGTCAAGAAAACACTATGAGCTAAGTGCCAAGATGGGACAAATCCTTAATAAGATCAAGGGAAAGAGAGCACTATCTGGTCACGTGCGAAACGCTACCCCTATGCCCAGACACGAGGCAAAAATGACCACCACATCACCAGGCAAAATGACCCCCACATCGCCAGGTTGCGATGGTCATTTCACCCACCAGCCTCTGGGCACAGGGACAACACACCACACGTG
This sequence comes from Telopea speciosissima, assembly GCF_018873765.1. NCBI lineage: Eukaryota > Viridiplantae > Streptophyta > Magnoliopsida > Proteales > Proteaceae > Telopea > Telopea speciosissima. The sequence goes on from NC_057916.1 coordinate 10,239,258, forward strand.
CCCTTTCTACCTAAAATCAAACCTCATTAACCAGCCCAGCCATGCCATTATGTTCATATTTGCTCACCTGTCAATCGTATTCTTTCAAATAACCACCATGGTAATATTGCAGACTCAAAGAAAGCTACGTTTGAGAATGAGACAAACCAAGAGGATCTAAAGAGTACTATTTGTTAATTAAAAAAACAGTTCCTACAAAAGGAGACTATAAGAGAAAAGCCTGTGAGACAGAGAAGTGTAAATACAACTTTGAGTTCGAACACCGCCTGCCAATAACAACTCTACTGCAAAATCCGAGTTGGAAACAATGCCACATTACAAGCAATATCTATGAAAGCACAGCCATCACATCTGATGCCCTCAGAGCAATGTATTCAGAACCATCAGTGCTTTTGAAGTCATTCCCTGCATATTTGGAGTACAACACTGTGTTTCCAGGTGAAACTGTCAGTGGCTGTCGGTTGCCTCCTTCATCCAGGGGACCAGGTCCCACAGCAACCACCTGTTTCCACATAACAACCAATGGATATGCCACCACATTAAATCAGTGTGATCAATCCTGTGAGGAATTCATGTTTTGTTTTGATTAACAGTCCAAGGAATCTGATGTTACCGTGCCAATGGAAGGTTTCTCCTTAGCAGCCTCTGTCAGCAACAATCCTCCAGCAGTTTTCTCCTCAGCTACAGCAACCTGTGACCAAATACTGTATAAGGTACACAATTTTTGGAATTGGATTCAAATGATGGACAAGATATCAGAGACTAGGTAAGGCCTCACACACACATAAAGGAAAAAGGAAGATGGGGAGGGGAGGGGTGGATACCTTGATTAGAACACGGTCATTCATAGGCTTCATATCTTTGATGTCTTCTGTTTCAAGGATACCCACAATGTCATCCTCCTTCAAGAGCAGATGATTTGATCCATTGAACTCCAACTCTGTCCCTGCATACTTGGAGTACACTACCTGGGCGCCAGTCTGAGAAACAAAGAAGAAAATTGTTTTGGTGAAACTTATTCAACAATGAAGCAATTGGGACGAAGGATCATTGAAGCTGAAAATCACCTTCACACTGATGTCCACCTTGGTTTTACCAATCGTCTTACCCTCTCCAACAGCTACAACTTCACCTCCTTGAGGTTTTGTCTGAGCTGTTGAAGGAAGCAGTATACCACCACCTGTTTTCTCCTCTACTGTCTTGATCTTCACCAGCACTCTATCACCCAAAGGCTTGATAGAAGTGTACTGCAGGATAAAGAGTCGAATGAGATGGGTAGAAGATGGAATGAACATGAGGCACATCTAGACATTAATCCTCAAAAGCAGACAGAAAGATGGGTTGTTTGACATAAACAAAACAAAGCTTCTTATACCACACATCTGACCTCATATCATCATATAACCTTGTACCAAAAGCAGGAACCAAGCCTCCTTTCAATGCTACTCTCAAAGAGAGAGGATAGGATAAAATGATGTAGATCGAAAAGCATGAAGAAGAAAAGAACCAAAGTCGAAACCTGAGTTCAATTAATCCCCATGGTTCTGGTTCTGACCAGGCCTAGTGCTAGCTTACGTAAACCCTGGTTTGGTGGTATTGTTCAAATGATTACTGTTCACGAGGTTACTGTTCCCGTAGACCTAGTGTGGGCCCCCCATGGAGCCAGCTTGTGTGGAAGGATTTAGGAGCTACTAATATCTTTAGTGATTACTAAATAATGGAGAGTTGGGACTGCCAATATCTTGTGGTAGTCTCTACTTTATTTAGGGTCTGTAAGGCAACGTTTCTGTTCCAAAATACTGATTCTGAGTCAGAAACAGTTTTTTGGGTTTCTGTGATTTTGGAGTAATTCTGTATCGACAAATGTTGCATGGTAAAACTGGAAGAAAAAAAATTTGTTTCTGCCACTAGAAAAAAAAACACATGTATGAATTGCATATTAAGAGAAGAATTTCTTCTATTTTATGGTGGGGTAGTGGTAGTGAAGGTGGAGGTGGAGGTAGCAACGGTAGAGGGAGTGAGCTGGCGGCGGCAGTGGGGGAGGTGGTGGTGGTGGTGGTGGTGGTTTTGGTAAAGGTATGGCAGTGGAGGCGGTGGAGGTTGTGGAGGCAGTGGTGGTGGTGGAGGTGGAGGTGGAGGTGGAGGTGGTGGTGACAATGGCAGTAGAGGTGGTGGTGGCGGCAACAGTGGTGGTGAATATCAAGTCTGTATCGTGCACATTATTGCTTTCAGTTTGTGTTTGTTTTTTCAGAGCTTCTTTTTAATGCTTCTCAAAACCATGCCAGAACCATTTCTATTACCTGGTTCGTTTTTAAAAAAAAACACACACACACACACACAGAAAACGGACCGAACAACACATACAGGATCTGTTCCATTTCCGCCCCCAAAAACAATTTTTTGGAAGGTTACCATACAGACCCTTAAGTTTCCAATTTCAGTTTGTTACTACTTTTTGTTTGTTCTGTATAATAGGAGTTTCTATTTTGATGTATGAGAACTAGATTTTATAGGAAGTTTCTATTTTGGTTGTAAGTTACTTAGTAACAAACACTTCCTATTTTGTAACCCATACTTCTACTATAAATAAAGGGAAGAGGGCAGCCTAACCACAATTTTAACAGTGAACTTCAGTGCATATGCATGTATGCTTGCGAGAGACAATCACTGCTGTGAGAGACAGCTTGGGTGAGATGCCCTGGTAGAGAGAGGTGGGATACCTTCTCTACCGTATGTGAGATACCTACATATCCTTCTTATTCCGTCATCTTCTCTACCACCTTCTCCTTGTTTCTATTTTGTTTCACTGTTACTGAGACTCATTGGAGAGTTTCGAGACCATCTGAAGAAGGTTATTGAAGTACTGTGATACAGTTCTGTTATTTGTTCCATCATACCCCTTTAATGGCCTGAAAATTGGAGACAAACCCACAGCACCTCTGTTCTGGGTGTTTTAGGGCAACAACATTCGAGGGTGGATTCCTTAACATCCAACCAGTAACCTGGGTTCAAATTTGGATACCTTTCTTCCACAGCCCTAGGATTCTTTCGATATTAGTTTCAGCCTAATCCAAAGGTTGGATTTGGCCATAGGCTATAGTTGGCTATAGTTGCTATTTTGAACTCCTACCTTCTAATGTTGAGACCCCCTGATAACTTTCAATCCAGCCATCAGAATTGGCTGTAAATTTAAGGAATTCATCTACTGCTAATATCCTACACTCGCCCAAGGTTTGATGTAAATTCGATAACCAAATTTTGAATTCTACTCTTTCTCTTAAATTTGGTACAATTGACGTCCTGTGATTCTAGTTATGTCTTAGTTTCCTGGTGATTAATAGTTCGGTGATTAGGACTTCATCATAAAGTCGCTTGTTGCTTACTGATTTTGAGTTACATGTATCATAATTCATAAGCATAATGATTCCATAAGCTAAAATCAAGAATATATGGGTTTCAAGGCCAGCTTTTGTCTGCCATCTAGAGGACTAACCTACCCTGCTCCTACTCCATTCCAAGCATACTAAGTAATCCAACCAAACAGGTGAGAGGTATTGAAAGCTACTTAAAGACACCCGATCCTTTAAAACGTAGCGAAAACATTGATTTAGCAGCCAATGCATACTTCAAAATTGGACTATACACCATGTTCTTACCATTATCAAAGATTCCACGCAGTTTTCTTTGACCAGGACCTAGGAATTTCTCTGTCGATCTTGGATTATTGTAACATATCCATTTCTAAATACAGACTACCGTTTTTACCAGCACCAATAGAAAATTCATCTTCTACAAAGAAAACAGGATTTTCAAGTTATGGGTTTTTGTTGTCATCTATTGGTAAACCTTTGATCTCTTTTATCTCCATCCAGTGAGTGAGAAAGCTCAATACTCTTGGAGAATCATAACTCATACTTAAAAAGGCTTGGCTTTATATCATTACTCAAATTCTCTCTAAAATGGATCCTATTGATGAATTTTCACTAGATAAATGGGGCACTCTCTAACCACTTGTCTTCAAGAATGTCAAGTGCACGGAAAGTAAACTTAAACACAATTTTGTAAGTGCTTGAGTGGGGGTTTTCAACCATTGTAGTCTGTCTCATATTGGACACATACATATATAACCCAAGGAATCTGCTTGCACCATTCATTGCAGGCTTGTGGTGGGCTACCCATCGATGGGACTCTAACCATAGGTGTGTCCCTTTCCAATATAGTGACGCTCATTGAGATAGTGTAATATAGAATTACGGTTGCATTTGAACTTATCTTACATTTCGGGGTTAGCCAACGACTTATGGTTAAATAATTTTTCCAGGTATTTTTCTCATGGAAAAATCTAAGTTGATTTTGTTATCAGTCATTGTAGATTGTTATGGCTGACACAGGACCGTGGTTGTTTACTGTCAAACTCACTATGAACATTGTAAACTCAACCTAGTATTAACCTAGATCGTCATGAATGAAGTATAAAAAAAAATTTAAAATGAATGAAATATGAGTAACCCATCTATTAAACAGTTTGTGCTGCATTAAATAAGTTAAAACAAATTGAAACACATGACAATTTGTTTCAGCTTTCATAGAACCAAAAGTTTTTAATACATAAGGTGGATTCACTCTTCTAGCCTCAAGCATGACATTCAAGAAACATGATAAAAAGGGCGTACCCAGCGCACGAGGCTCCCGCCATTGCAGGGTCCGGGGAGGGTCATAATGTACGCAGCCTTAACCCCCGCTTCACGGATAGGCTGTTTTCCGACTCGAACCCGCGACCACTAAGTCACAATGGAGCAACCTTACAGGTGCACCAAGGCCCGCCCTCTATTCTAGACACATGATACTAACCAAAAATCTCAGTATGAAAACCTAAATTATTTTATAGTTCAAAGCCTTTTTTATTCTCTAGCTAGATTTATCATGTTTAAGATCAGTTTGACTCGAATTGAGAAAATACACTCACTAAGTAACTTGGAACATAAATTTAAGTATCAAAGCCTTCCAAGTGCAAGGGCCCAACTAGTGTCCAATTAGCGCAAGACTAAAACTTGACCAATAGTTACCCCATCAAACAAAACTATTCTGGTCCAAGACTTTCCTATGACACCACTTTCAGTTTATAGGAATCAACACAGCAATACATAGCTACAAGTCACCAGAACAGATAGGGTTACACATACGCTCACCAACATATGAATTGTTAAGCCACACTGCCACAGATAGGCACAGATGTTACTAGAACCTCCATTTCATTGAAAACAACAGCCCCACGTTCGATTCTCCTGGATTGCATATTGTGCCAAAAAAGGCACCTCTCTCTCAACATATGTTAGTGATGACTACACAACTAGGAACTCAAAAAACCCATTTGCTGCTATTCCTGTACAGAAACTAACAGATATATAAGCTCCTACTCCAGTAGCTTCGTGGTTTGTGCTATAGATTACTTTACTAGGCAAATGGAGAATCTTAACTCACAAACCCAATAGAGTTCACTATATAGCATGTGTTCATCATGAAAACAAATACTACAACCATTATAAAAGTAAGAAATGGGAAACAGAAGGAAAATACCTTCGGTGCAACAGTAGTTGCAGCTCTCACAACGAGTCCTCGTAACCGCCTTTGGTTGAAACCGACACGGGGAGGGGCAATTACAGAAACAGAAACACTTGATTGACGAAGCCCTTGAAAAGAAGGCAACCCTCGAGTTGAAATAGAAGAGCCAGTCAACTGAAGGGCCGCCATGGATTCCTGAGAGACATCAGGTGTGTCAAACAGAGTCGAAAAGAAATTAAAACCCTAAAGAAGAATCCGTTTTAAACCGGAAAAACCAATACAAAAATAGAAATTGATACAGAAACCACAAACCCCACATTGGTAGTTCAGAAGAAAATTTGAGATTCAGAAATGATACAAATATAAATTGAGTTCATTTTTCCATCTTAGCAGGAATATTTGAAGAAAATCAGAAGAATACGAACCAAACCTCAGACGGGAGATTAAATTAACCAAATTGGCTCTTTTCCTTAAGTCTTAGCCTGCTTCTGTAAGCGAGGAAGTATGCAAATGAAGATAAAACCCTAGGAAGGTATCAAAGTGCTGAGTGGGTTTTATCGAAGAAGATAAGACGCTTCTAGAACATGGTTTCCAGTTTTCAACTAATAAAATCGGATCGATCGTATCGCGAATTCCCGATACTCATAAATTTTAAAGAGTGGCCGATCCGAGCCAGCCTGAGTTGAATCAACGCATATGACCGGTCCAACTCAGGCTCGAATAGCGGAATTGAAAATTATGGAAACATTGAACAGAGAGATCCAACTAGGGCTGCAACAGGGTCGGGTTGGGCTGGATCTTTTAAAACCTCAGGCCCGACCTCGCTCTAACTCAGGGCCAGAAAAATCCGACCCTGACCTGCTCTCAAGGTTGAGTCGAATTGACCCTAATTAACCCTAACCATGGGGGGTAGGAAAACGCAAAGACTGGCCAAGCTATGAAGAAGAAGAATATATTTTGAATGTACAAGCAACAATGGAGGGACTTTAAGAGTTTCCTTCTATCTATTGCATTGAAGAGAACTCATTGTTACAAGGAAGCTAGTCCAGTTGTTGATTCTGTTGCCAGAAAAAAAAAAAGCATTCACCCAATTGGCTCTGGTCATTGGGTGGTTTCTCCAGATTTTGTGAAAGATGATATTATGTGGGATGTTCCAGGAAGGCCCAGATTCGATTTGTCGAATAAGTCAAATCTATTGTGTCCTATTCTTATTGTGTTATGTCTCTCCTGATGGCATTGCCGAAAGTGGGGTCACAATTTAAATTTTGATTTTCTTTTGGTTTGAGTGTGCCTAGATGTTTTTTTGCCTAGTGTGCTTAAATGTTAATCTCATATATACTTTCTAATTTATTCATTGATCAAAAAAACGAAAAACTTTTGCCGATCTTTAGCATGAAAAAAAAAAAAAAGAAACACATCTGAGTCGTCCATTCTCATGGTTGTTCCTACAAAAGTTCGAAACTATTTATTCTTGCTCGAAATTGGGAGAGTGCACAGTAATGTTTAGAGCACTAGTACATGTGCATGGACTTCATTGTTCAAAGAAAGATCAAATTGGTTGCAACCAAGTCTCGAATTTCGAAAGGAGCTGACAATATATCTTTGGACTTCAAGCTTTACAAGGTCTTTATTTCAATATGTTATTATTTGGAAAGTCATTGATGATTTGCAAGCCCATATGGTGCTTCAAATTCAAAAATATATTGCCTTCTAAGAATTGAAGAATTAATCCATACAAGATTAATTTCCATCACCGATCTTGATATTTTCAAAATATCAACAATCCTGATCAAGACTGACACTCTTAAGCTACAAGGTGTTGCCAGACTTGCAAACTTGGATTGGAGCAAGCCAATGTAGAAGGAGAGGGGGAGGGTTGCAACGCTTTGTGTTATCTGTAGACATCTCATTTTTTCACTCGGAGTAAGCTAGACGATGATGAATCGAGAATTTTTGAAATGTTATGGGACTATTATTTATAGCTTGGGAGGTTCCACGTGCCCCTGATAGTGTTCCAAATCCGTACGATTTTAAAATCATCTAAAGATGCATTTTGAAAATCCTAGTAAATTGGTTTTGCCATGCATCTATAATACATGACCCAATACCTTAAAAACCTAACTCAATTTTGGTTTAGGGTCATACTTGAACCAAGTCCAAACCTTTATACTAGCTCAAGTCAGCAAATATGTTGGTACTAAATGTAGATCCACTGGCATTATCGATAGATGGCACCGACAATGGTTGGATCTTGTTGAGTATTGTCCAGCTCTCGTTGAGTACCTTTAGATTCCATTATGGCGCTGGATTTTGGGTATTTTTAGAATTATGGACTCTTTGAATCTGTGTTTGTAATGACCTTATCTTGCCTTTGTCAACCTGGACAGTATATGAGTTAGATTCAATAAAGCAAATAACAATTAATATTTACTTATAGGTACAACCCAATATAGTAGATATAAACTATTCACTCATAAGTACTTCTTAAGATGGATGTAACTTAAAAACCCCCAAATTATTACCCAAAAAAAAACCTTAAAACCCCAAATTGATAGAATTAATCATGGATTTCTCCATCCACTTAACAATATCCCATAAGGGAGCTAAGGGTATGAAATAAATTAATGTCTGCATTTTTGTTTGTCAAAATAATTTATTCAAATAATTTGGATCGTTGATTGAACATCAAAAATTTTGTCCTTCTAAAACTATTTTAAAATATTAATTTAAATATTTTAAATCATTTGCAAACAATTTATAAAAGTGTGACTGGAGTTTGGAGTTTCATCTAATCATAGTCGGATATCTCTCTCAAGATATTCATCCTATACAGGAAATGGATTCCATATTAAGCATCTCTTCCATTAACAGACATGTACTGTGAATCTAGTGTATTGATATGACTAGTGGAGGCATCAACTATTTGTATACCAAAACGCACTATGTCTCGTTGCAACGATAAAGACCTCTCACATATGGGGACTAAACAATTATTATAAAGAATCTTGATTCATAAATAATCACCAATAGTCCATACAAGGTTCTCAAATGATCCTATTCGATACACGTATATATGACTAGTGTGTTTGTATACGGAATCGTCATTTGGATAAACACACAGTGTAGCGACCATGTAAATAAAACGCACTATGTCTCGTTGCATTGTGTGTTTGTACACCAAAACACACTATGTCTCGATGCAATGGTAAAGACCTCTCACGTCTGGGGACTAAACAAATATCATAGAGAATCTTGATTCATAAATAATCACCATGTAATTAAATAAAATGCCATGTTTTACCCCTAGTTGTGGTATGTGGGCAGTGTGCCCAACCTTTTCCCGTGAAAAACATATCAAACAAGAGTGAGTGAGTTGAGACACATGGAGAGAATAGAAATTGAGAAAATAGAAAGTTGCCTGGTCACGTAGCCCTTGCACCCAGATACAAGAGCATGCAAAATTACTACCCCAACCCCGTGAAATAAAAAATTCAATCCATGTTGATGCCATGCGCGTTCTCTCATTAGTCAGAACATTGCCCCTCTGTCCAAATATAAGATTCACTACCACCTATTTTTCAAGAAATAAAAAATCTCATTGATGCCCCTTGCAAGTGTTGTAAATTAAAAAGCCCCTCCCCTGGGGGCGCCACCAAAAAGGCCCTCCCTTGAGGGTTTAAAGTAAAAAAAAAAAAAAAAAAATTAAAAAAATAATAAAATTGGTGGTTTTTGGTTTTTTTTTATTTAAAAAAAAACTTGGTGGTGACTTGTGAGCCGATGCCGTGTGGGTCCCCTTTTTCACATGGGAGGAACCCAATTGGTTGTTTGACATTGTATACTCTGTTTCTTGGGCAAATTTCATGGACACCTCCTAAAAATATTTCTAAATGACAAGTACACCCTAAATTTTGTCAAAATGGCAACCTTTCCCTTGACGTTAAGCAAGGTTACCCACAATTTAAAATGTCAATTTTACCCTCTTAGTAATTTAAATAAAAATTACTAAGATTCCATCATCTTCCCAAATCCAACTTCCTCATCACCGGCCACCACTGTCTCTCCGACCACCACTGATTTCACCCAGAAGCCCATAAACAGGAAAGTATGACATGATGAGCAGTAGCACCGCTGGCGACACTCTCTGCGACCGGAGAGAATAAATTTCGATCACAAAAAACTCTCATTTCATTTCTTTCCCTCTTCTCAACCGCCATAGCAAATCAACGAGCTTGCGCACATCGTTCTGAAACTCATATTTGGAATCAGAGTTTGGAGCAACATCACCAACAGTAAGAATCATCCGAACCAATCGCATTCTCCGACAACAGCCATGGAAATAAAACCAGAAAAAAAAATTACAAAAACCCAACAAAAATAAATTCAATTTTCTCTATCAAAGTCTATACCTAACCCCTCACAACCCTCTGTGTCTACAGACAAAATTAGGGTTTATCTCTTCAAAAAAAATTCCTAACAAAGAGACTACTTTTTCTAGACTGAGATTTATAAATAGCATTCCATCCAAGAGTGCCAAGATATGAAGAGAGAAGCAAAGAAAGAACAAATTAAACTTTAAGTGCTTTTAGATAAGGAAGAAGAAAGCGAACCTCCACTCCCCCCGCCTTCCCTGTCCTTCTCAGTTCTTCTTCTTCTCTGTAACACACTGGTTGAGGCAGAACCGAAACATGCCCAAACCAACACCCTATTGCATCTCTAGAGGCCATATAGGGTGTGTCAACTTTCACAAGGTGTTCTGGTGGACTGCCTCTAAATTTTCTTCTGGTGTTTTATAAGCTTTTGCTGTGTGTTGTTCCAAGTCAAAATAAGAATTCTTCCATGTAATTGCTAGCCTGGATAATGATTTTATCTTTTAGCCATTAAAAAAAAAAACTGGAGCACTTCTTTTTCATATATTGGTTTTTAGAACTCTGATTGTTCATTTCAGGAGTTCCGCACATCTTCGAGGAATATGATATCATTCATGCTCCAAAAAAAAATAAAAATCTCTCATGTTCAAGTTTTGATTGATTAATATCATCATGGCAGTTTCCAGCTGCGCTAGGGTTCCTCCTTGTTCTTTTGATTGCCGCCCAAATCCCCATTTCACCGGCAACCTTTGCCCTGAGATACCTTCGTTATCTTCTAGCAAGGCCTGTTTGCTTCCTTTCCACGGAGGATCATCGCCTTCCTATCCCTTCTTTGGCTCGGGTTTGTCTTCTCTTATCCTCAAGTTCCCTCCCAATTTCGTCCGTCAGCTCAACAACAAAGCTCGGAGGAATTGCAGCAACATCGGCGTGGCCCAAGTCGTGGCGGCTTGGTCGAACAATCCTTCACGTTGTACCGCCGCTACATCAAAACCACCACCTCCTCTGCTTCTCCCAATTTCTAGACCGAGCATGAAAATCGGTCAATAATGGCATCTATTGCAGGTGGAGGAATTTTCTGTTCTTGCTTCTTCTACCTTCAGCCAAGCGAAAACGATGAAGAAAATCTGGTTTGTATTTGGGATATTGGGGATTTAACCTTAAGGGTATAATAGTAAGTTCACCCTATGGTAAGGGTAATTTTGCCATTATAAAAGAGTTAACAGCCACTTAACTGCACAGACCTAACGGAGTGGGCTAAATTGAAATAAAAATATAAAATAAAGGTAGTCTGTGCCATTTTGACAAAATTTAGGATGTTCTTATCATTTCGAATAGTTATAGGGGGTGTCCGTGGAATTTGCCCTTCTTCTTTTTAAGTGCTCAGTCTTATTGCCTTTTGCAGCTCGATTCAGATTTTAGGGGTCATAGCCTCTCTTTATCTGAATCACCACAGGCTATTACTGAAGCATTTGATTCCTCCGTTTCTGCGTCATCTTGGTTATCTCGTTCATGAGAAACATCAATGAACTTAGAAACCGAATGGAAAGACTTGGAGAACCGAGAGCAGATGTTCAACAGTTCCTTTGTGGATGTTGCTCGAAGCAGAGGAGAAGTGATAAAAGAAGTGGTGACAAATTGGTTAGTGCCACGGTGAGGTTGAGTTATTCTTTGGGAGTTTATGGGATGGTTGGAATAGGGAAGATAAACTTGATAAAAGAAATAGCCGACTTTGAATATTATAGCGATTACGGAGCTAGAGAAATCGGACAATTCCCTTACAAGGAGCTGAGATTGTGGTTTTAGACAATTTCAGGTATGTTAACAAGAGTACTCTCCTTCAAAATTGAGTTATGACTATTTTGAAAGCAAGAAAACACTTTTTGTTGTTTATTTCCTGAAGACTATTATGGATGTTTTTTTGCTATTGACGGTCATGCTTGTTGTTAAATGTTGATGGAAGAGAGGATGTGTTAGGATGCACTATATTGTTCCATGTGGCCAAGATAATCAGCCTTGAGGGTGTACCATTGCTTCTCTTGGTTAATAGAGCTTTGAGTGTTAGATCTAGGTCTTGATGTGTCAATATGTATCTTAGAAGAAACTTGAAATACTATACCTAAGTGGCTCCAAAATAATGACTTTGGTACAAGAAATAAGATTAGTGACAAATCGTCAGTGCTTGAATTTGTCAAAAAACTACAAATTGATTATTCCTCCAAATGTTATGTTGAGGTTATCTCCGTTAGAAGAACTTGACTTGTGCTATAGCATTGACAAGTGAGAAATTGAAAGATCAGAAGATAGAAGCAAGGCTTGTTTGTCTGAGCTGGAATCCTTGGCTGGTTTGACAAATTTTCCAACTAGGTTGAGGATTTGTTGGGACGAACAGAGGAGCTAGCTCAAAAATTACCATGTTACAAACAACATATATTCAGGACTTATTGGAGAGAGTTGTCAAAACAAGTTGCGGTCTCTACCATTAAAAGATGCAAGGAGCATATTTTGAGGGCTGAGGTCCCTATAATTGCATTCAATAGGTTGGAATAATTGCAGTTAAACCGTGTATGAAACTTGAGGAAAATCTGCCATGTGCCTTTTCTAAGGGGGAGCTTGGAGCTTGGAGAACCTAAGGCTTGTGGATATGGATGATTGGAGACTTTCGAGTCCAATATTTCCAATGAATATTGTGCATGGTGACCTACACCTATAAGATATTAGAATTAGCTTAAACTCTGATGTAGAAGAAATAATTGCACAGGATGACAAGGTAAACAAGTAGAAGATGGTGCTTCCAAATCTTAGGCACTTATATATTGCCGGATGTTTCCGTTTGAAGCACATCTTTAAAATGAGTATGACTCAAGGTCTCCCACAACTAGAAGAACTTAATATTATTGATTGTCCTAATTTAGAGAAAATATTTGTTAACAATGGTGGAGATAACAAGGGCAAGGGTGGTGCTTCCTCAATTGAAGGTTCCAGAATTAATAGGGTTGCCAAACTTCGCGGTGGTATGCCAAGGGGTATTAGTTAGTGATTTCCCTGTCTTCACAAGATTCTGCATTTACGAGTGCCCCAATTTGAAAAAGCTCCCTGTAATTCCAAGGAGCACACCAACATTAATGGGGATCGTAACACAAGAAACATGGTTCAATGATTTGGAGTGGGATGAACCAAGTGACAAGCTGTACCTTCAAGAAAGGGTGAAGGTATGTTATTCTCTCTATCTCTTTCTTCACCAAAATCATTTTTTTAAATGAGAATAAATATTTCCACCCAGTATGTGGCACAACGAAATGTATAATATAGAACCATCCAACAGGTTAAATTTGTAAGCAAATCCATACTGGGCCTCAAAGCAAGGAAGTTGCAGCTGTGTCAACCAAGAGATTAAGCTATCTAAGCTTTCACTTCTCTACTTTCTGAAGATGCTTTCACCTTTTGGTATGTTTCTGTCAAATCCCATTAAATTGGCATGCAATATACATAGATGCATGTGTTCTAGGGAATATTTACATTATGCAATTTGTTAAATGATGATGACTAAAAAAGGGCTAGAGTTTTCTTCATGGTTTGTTTAACCAGACTTGTCTACATGGCTTTGAGTATCTCCTATGTCGCAGCTCTACTGAAGTTCAAATTTTGTGGATATGTTATTTATTCTCAACCTTTAGTTAAACCTCATTGACTCTTTTCAACTATATCTCTTCCCTCCCCCCCCCCCCCAACATGGGGGAGAAGAAAAAAAGCATTCACATGAATTTAATTTAACACAACAGTCATATTGCTCTCTGTCTCTCTCTCTGCCACTTCTTTGGAGGGTGAGGGTAAATGTTTCATTTCTTACAAGAAAATTGGGGGGGGGGGGGTCTCTCTCTTTAAAATCTTAAGCTAGATCAATTTGTATCTAGGACTGGCAATAGGAAGCTGTTTACCCGTATATCACCTCACTGCCACTTCTTTGGAGGGTGAGGGTAAATGTTTCATTTCTTATAAGAAAATTGGAGTGGGGGGGGGGGGGGTGTAGAGCAATTCTTACTGGCCTAGCTAAGTGTACACAATAAGGTTTTGAGGTCAAAATTTCAATTTTTTTTATGAGATATAATAGGTTTATTGCATGCCATGGGCTTACCAGCCTTATCCCTGTTACATGGCAGGGTAAACGAACTTTTTTCCATGGGGCTAAAGGTAAAAGCCAATCCTTACCTAATCCCGTGAGGTTAGGATGAGCCCCAAACTTAGGGGGGTAAAGGCAAGGTTAAAGCGCTCATCCAAGCCCATCAACCCTGTTGATACCCCCTGCTTGTCCACCTCAAACTTCTTGAAATCAGTCCATCAGTATTTTTTCTGTTATCCTTCTTGAGTTCCCCCCCCCCCCCCCCCCAATCGAGGCTCCATCTGTTTCCATGTGAAAAGTAGGAAAAGAAAATTTCTGCAAAATAAGATTTTCTCTGTTTGTTTTGATGGAAAATATAAATAAATGACATTGAAAAATAAGAATTTTATGTCAAGTATTTTTTTTCATTTAAAAAATTATTTTCTGGTAAAATTTCACCCAAAAAAATTGTAGTGAAGATTTCAGATAACTAATTTTTCCTAAACTAAGATAAAACTAATAAACATGTTTATGTTCTTACCACAATAAATTCAATTTTATACTGTTGCCAATAAAGTTTAGTTAACATCTTGGACTTGACAATATTTCATAGGTGCAATCTAATACAAAGCTTGTGATTTCCCCAAGGAACATTGAGTTGTGTTAACTCTTCATGTGGTTATGCATAATTTACCCCCAAATTGTGTTGTTTTCTATTGACTAGTTACCCCACTCTGAAAATTAGTATCGAGTAAGATAATAACCATATAACCTTGTCGAAAGCTGCTTGAATCAGCATATTTAATTCTTTCTGCTTTTCCATTTTGTGTCTTACTTCATTACAGTGTTACACCATTATACATTTACTACTGAGAATGTTAGCATGATTTTAATATAATCTTCAATCTTTCTTTAAAATTTGTATGTCATGCCATGAGGCAACTCACTTTCTGTTGTTGTTGCTGGATACTTGCATCTCTAATTTCCTTTGCAATTGACAAAGAGCTATTAAATTCGAGTCTTCTAGCTTTTAGACCATTGATAGTTTGATACATGGTAGGCATAATTTTCTTTCCCCTTTTTTTGAGAGGAGGGGGAGGGGGGGGGGGGCACAGGATTGGCATTTTATCTGTCATATTTTTCTTCTTCATGCTGTTTTTGCTAAGTAATTTATTTTTTATATAAATTTTCTATACTTTGTTCTTCGACTCGCCAGGAAACAGAATACTATCCTTCCTTAAATTTTCTATAATTTGCATCTTCTTGTTTTGCTTGGCTGGAGACAATTGACCTTATTGCCTTACATATGTTGCAATAATTCATACTAATATTATAGTTAATATCTGTTGAGTTGATTTTCTTATGTAAAGGAAGCATTATGTCAACTGGTTTCTGAATTTTGATCATTTTGCTTGCTTGGTAGGCTTATGCAGGGTACCAAAGACAAAGTGTACCATCTTACTAAACAAAGGTGGAGGTTACTTCCTTGATGACTATTTTTATGCATATTTATTGGTCTTGCAATTATGTGGGGGAATAAACTTTACGGATTCACATTAGAATTTATTGATTCATTGATGTAATTTCAATCTGATGAAGTATTTTTGTTTTATTTGTTTCTTGGGGACAGTTTTCATGCATGGCTGTGTAAGCCGTGCATGTGAGAGGATGGGAGTTTTGTCTTTTTCCAACTCATGTGAGAGGGGACACGGTCGTTTATGAAATCTTTGGCCTTGTTTCTTTGTTATTGTTTGAAACTTTCTCTTTCCCCTTCGTTTACACTTAATGGATCAAACATGTTAAAAAATCATCCAAATATAATTGTCATGTGTTTGGAATTATTTGAAATTAGTATTCCTTTAGATTAGGTTATAAAAATGTTTGAACCCTTGATCTTTTGTTCTTTTTCATTCCTATATTTTCTTTCAGATGCAAGTTTTTTGACGTTTTTTCTTTTGTGGCTAAGATTAATGAGATGTTAATTTTTTCATTAAAAAAAAAAAAAAAAAACTCGATGCCTTGTTCTGGAGCAACCATTTGGTTAACACTATGCAGTCACTAATGATGTTTATGCAAGGAAAATTACACTTAAACATCTCTAAGCAGGGAGCAAGGTTTTTTTTTTTTTTTTTTTTTTTTTGGTTGGTCAGGAGCAGGGAGCAAGTTGAACCCAGGATCCATCTACTTTTTGCTACAGGAGTCCATCCCAAGATCCTGACCGTCCAAGAACCATCATTATGTAGCGGATCATCTGGTTTTTAGGTCAGACCATTTGAACTGTTTGGACTGTCAAAAGACCGATGAACTGATGGTTAAACAATATGGCATATGCCCACCTAGCTTCATTTGAGTTGGGATCAAAGCTCTACCAATACAAATTACTCCACAGATGATGGCTGTTGGTAACCAAGTAAAGAAAGAGTACGGCAACCATCAAACATTTTGTCTGAAAATCTAGTCATGAAAATAATCGTCATAAACCCATTTAAAGATGAGCTGAGTAATACTACGAGGATTAGGATTAATACGGAGGAAACAGCCTCTTTGTGAAAGCATGGGTAAGGTTATGTACATCATGACCCTCTGTGGATTTAGAAGTGGCGGGAGCCTCATACACTAGATACACCCCTTTTATAATGGAATACACAGATTTTGTTGAACCCAAATAAGATAAAATGCAACGCTAGTATAGAAATAACTTTTATTTCAAACTTAGTTAAAGAAGGATAAGATAGGAATGAAAGCAATAAAGCTCCCATGGAAGAGGACCGACCAGCAAGATGCCTTGAAGGTAGTCGTCACTAGAGATGAAGTAAGGAGGTGGTTCTCTCTTGAAGATCACAAGGCAGTCATAAAATAAAATAAAAAAGGTGGTCAAGTTTCTTCATTCATTGGGTATCATCCAATTACATTGTGTAATTTGACATACAAAAATTATAACCAAAATTTTGTCCCATCGGCTTCAAAATGTTGTTGGGAGATGTGGTGAGTGATAGGCCATCAACTTTTATGATTCAAGAGGGTAATAAAAAAATATAGTAACATAAACTACTCCAACTTTTCTTTTTTATTATTTTGATGAATGTTCTAATCGGCTTCTCTTTTGAGTAGTGTATGATGTATATTATATATAGCAATTGATCATTGCCTGATTGTATTACCCTTACACCATGGGGCTTATAAGAATGTGCATTGGCATTCATATGGGTGAGATTTTTTATTTCACGAGGGGTGAGAAGGTAATTTTACACACTTCCATGTTTGAACACAAGAACCACACAACCAAGCAAAATTCTTATTCCAAACCACCCCCCCGTGGATCGTTATCCTCTACTGTCCACTACCTGAACAGCACCTGTTGTCCCCTCACATGGGCGAAATGACGACTTAACCTCCCTATCCAAACACTGCCCGAGGGAGGTTAAGTCATCATTTCATGCCTCATGTGAGGGGACAACACTGTATTGTTCGGGCAGCGAACAACAGAGGATAAAAATTCCACCCTCCCCCCCCCCCCACACACACACAAACAAGCAACATTCTTTTTACCTATATATATGTAAGTGTATTTAGAATTTAAACACCTTTTTTTTATTATCACTTGTTTTATTCCCGAATGTTTTTTTTAATTAGGGATTTCAAATTAAATTTAAAGTGACACATCATTATGACATTATCAAACACTGTCACTATTTTGCACATTTTTTTAGGTACATGTAAAAAATGATATTATTTACATTAATTGAGGGGAGAGGGATGTGATACTAAAAGAGCAAAAAATTAATGCTCCAAATTATTTGACACTTTGAACGGTGTCAATAAGAAAATCCATATATATATATATATATGATTTTGTTTTGGTGGATGAGACAAACAGAGATTTAACAAGTTGGAGTTACAGAAATCCACCCTAGAATCAAAAGGCTTTAAGTAGAATGACAACAGAGCATATGGTGTACATAAGATAGATAATGAAATGTAAATTGATGATAGGGAAACTTTACAAAGTGATAATTTAGGTATCTGGGCTCAATCATATATGAAGATGTTGAGATGGATGTGTGACAGAACTAAGAAGGATAAAATAAAAAAGGATCAAATTAGAGCTGATTTGAGAGTAGCTCCGATACATGACAAACAATGAGAAAGTCATTTGAGGTAGCATGACCATGTTCAATGGAGGCCTTTAGATGCTCCAATTGATTTGATTCAGATTGAAAAAATCGAAAAACTTAAGCCTTGTATCAAGTATGACCTCGAATAGAGTTGATTAGAGGTTAAGGATTCATATAACCGACCCCATTTACTTGGGATATGGCTGAGTTGTTGCCATGTGTGTCAGATAAGACTGAGTTTTTGTTAATCTTCACAAAATAATAAAAACAATGATTTAATTACAGCAAAAGATGTGTTTCTATGCTACAAATAGCTCGTTAGACTCCATTGGGGATGACCAATACCGCAGGAGCGACTGTACTGTCAACCTTCGAGTTGCACTAAGCATTGAAATGAAAAAACGACAACCATCAATCTTGTATTCTTCAAGTGGATTCCTATGCCCAAAACTCCGGACATTCACCTGCCCAATCATTTCGCAAGAAAATTGATGTTATGAAGCCACACACACAGAGAGAGAGAGAGAGAGAGAGAGAGAGAGAGAGAGGCATGGTTTTATACCGCTGAACTAAGCCTGTTCATGTTTACCAGATGGTCCCTCCAGAAACAATCGAGTGTCTTCAGAATAACTGCTCTCTGCATTCCAAGGTAAAACAGCAATAAAGTAAGTACTTTACAGGGAAAACACAAACCAGATCGGTCAAAACACCCCAACAGAAACAGTGATCATGATATAAATGCAACCATAAAATGGAAATTGGAGAATCCAAGATGAACAATTATGACTTCCTCACAACTATAAAGCTTTTTCAAAAGCCTCTAATCCTTGAACAAGAAAAAATTAAAAGGATGTTACCTCAATTTCCTTAACATATGCATCATCATAACCAGATTCTTCTATGACATCCAAATAAGCAGCAATTAAAATGTCCCCAAGGTATTTGCGGAGAATATTAGTGATCTGCTGGTACCTTCCATTCCTGCTCTTTGCATAGCATGGCATTAACATGGAAGCTGTTAGATAAGAAAACACTTTTGGAAACTAAATACAAGCTAAGATTGTACTTACTTAATTGACTCATCAGTGCATATGGCAAGCCAACGTTTCAAGGCTGAGCTCTTTCTACGGATTCCTCTAAAAACGTTTGGAGGCATTGGCAAATTAGGAAGAGCAAGGTTATTGATATCTATAGAGCTAAGTTTATGTCTCTGTTCAAGTGATTCCCGTAAAGCTTCCTCCGTGACACCTGCAAATGAAACTAGAGAAGTTCTGTTTCATAAGATGCATGAAATCCTGATTATCATTTCTAAGTTCTTACTCATAAGTTACCCTAAAGACTTTACTTAAAGAAATGTAAGATCAGCTCACCAGCCAATATTTTCCCCGCAGTTTCAATAAACTCATGCAAGAGCTTGCCCACAGTCCAACTTCTTGGATGCTAAGAACAACAAATATATGAGAAAGAAACATGAAAACAATCTACCACATTCATCTATCAAAATATTAAAATTAACAATAATATACATTATACACTATTCAAAAGAGAAATTCAATTACCTTCAGTGGATCAACATTTCCAAGGACAATCTCATCTACAACAGCTTGCATGTACCTAGATGAAATTTTGATAAGCATATTTCAAGAAGCAAATTGATGTAAAGTACTCGTGAGTTTTGAAATATTAGCACTCAAACTCAGGGATTAGCGGAATGCATGATTAAGATATTGGCTTACAACAAGAAAGGATTATATAAATGATAATGAATCTGAATTGGGAAAGCCATTTGTATCTTATCCCAAGCACCACCATTCCCATGCCCAAAAAAACAAGGGCAAAAAAAACCAGCATCCTCAATATCAGAACAGCTTTTAGGGATTGTCCTGCCATTATACTTTTTATTGATTCCCTAAAAAGGTTCAAGGTTTTGGTTTCAAGCCTGGTATTGATTAGGCTTGAAACCGAAATATTTCGCAAAACCACGAAATTTTGGTCGAAACATGGAAGGTTTTGGTTGCTGGTTTTGATTGATGGTTCTGAGGGCCCAAATAGCCAAATTAGTTCCCAAAACTTCTAGGAAATCCAATTTTAGGCCCTTTAAACATAATAGAACCCTTAGATTGTAAAAAAAGTACACACACATAATGGTAGCTGTCTTTGGACCCTAGGCTGGTAGTGTACGTTGTACGGTATTGTATACAAGGTTCAACATGTCGGGTTTCGACCAGCCAGAAACCGAGATATGGTCGAAACCAATGATTTTTTCCCAGCCAACTCAATTTGGTGGTTTTGAGGCCCAAAAATGCATTTTTTGATCTGATTTTTCTGTATACAGCCTATTTTTGACATTTTAAACACAATGCATAGACCATTTTCACAACTAAAAAAAAAAAACTCAAAATGGTACTTGTGGTTTTTGACCCAAGTGTACGCATAGTGTACTGAGAGTCATAGTTGTCAGGCCAAACACTTATTAATGCCAAATATCAGTTAAGTAAATGTTTTGTATTTTATTTATTTAAGATATTATTCATAAATAAGCAAATACCTCCCATTTGAATCCAATAAGAATAGTTAAAAAATCAAATTCCAAAAAGATAAAAAATCAACCCCCCCCAGTTCAAGAACAAAAACTAGATTTTCGACGATAAGTGAAATTTTTAACTTTTTAATGCTGGGGTTTTTCTCAAATCTAAAAATTCCATAAATCTTAATATGTTAAAACGTTTAAACCAAAAGTACAGTAAAATATTCATTTTTTTTTAATGTCCAAAAAAATATTTTCATTCAGAGCGATTTTGACAGCATCCGCGCACACCAAATTAAGTTTGACCGGAACATAACTCCTTCAACATAAATCAGATTTAAGCAATCTTGGATTTGTTAGAAACCATAATTTTGATAGCTTTTAAGCATTGCTTAAATCTGATTTATATCAAAGGAGTTATATACCGGTCAAACTTAATTTGGTGTGCATGAATGCTGTTAAAATCGCTCTGAATAAAATATTTTTTTTAGACATCAAAACAAATGAATATTTTACCACACTTTTGGTTTAACAATGTTTTACTATATTAAGATTTATGGAATTTTTAGATTTAAGAAAAACCCCAGCATTAGAAAGATGAAAATTGCACCTACCGCCGAAAATCTAGTTTTTGTTCTTGAACTGGAGGGTTGACTTTTTTTCCTTTTGGAATTATATTTTTTAACTATTTTTATTGAATTCAAATAAGGGGTATTTGCTTATTTGTGAATAATATCTTAAGTAAATGAAATACAAAAACATTTACTTAAATGAAATTAGGCATAAATAAGTATTTGTCCTGGTTTCTGGCATGGTTACAGGTATACATGAGTATCTGTACTGGTTTCAAACCAGGTTTCCTCAAGTTTTGATGGGCATAAGTGTCAAAACTTGCGAAATTACCATCATCTCAGTCAAAACTAGTCGAAACGAAGCATTTTTTCAAGTACCTGGCCAACTTGTCTCGAAAACCTACAAAACCGAGATATCATGGTGGTTTCGACAGAGTTCTGTTTCCATGGTTGTATACACAAAAGCTAGTATCATAGTTCTTAATCTGAAACCGAGACGAAACCTTGAGTCAATACTGACTCGTACCAAGTTTCGACCATATTTCACACATTTCGGTAGTTTCAACCAAAAATACCTAGTTTCGACCCATTTCGGCAGTTTCGACTAATTTTGGTAGTTTTGACCAGCCCATGACATGTCGAGTTTTACCCAAAAAATACCAGGTTTTGGTCGAAACCTGGGAAATATCGGTTTCGGCCAAGGTGAAATCGGCCTCAAAACCGAGATTTAGAACTTTGGTTAGTACTAGAACACATATAATTCAATTAAAATTTAAACAACTAAAATATGCTTTAGGAATAAATAAATATAAAATTAAAAACAATTTCATAATTATCAAATGGTATTCATGATTTATTACAAAGATATGGGAGTGATTTTACCAGAAATCACAAAAACTGAAGTTTACTGGGAAATTTCCCTCTTTGGAGTTGAAAATAGTGAAACGATACCAAAACTCGAAACATAGTTGAAATTTCATCAAAACAGGGAAATTTCGATCAAAACCATGCATTTTATACAAAGGGATTGATCCTAAATCTGAAACATGGTCGAATTTCGCTGAAACTGCGAAATTTCGATCAAAACGTTGCAATTCTTTAGTCGCAAGTTGTTTCGTTTCGAGACTTTCGACAGCCTGCTAAATCAAAATATTTCGGTGAAACCCTAAAGCAAGAAAAATGACCTCTTTTAGTTATTTCAGTCAAATCCAAAAATCATAGATAAATTAGTATAAAAAAGGGCGTGCCCAGTGCACAAGGCTCCCGCTACTGCAGGGTCTGGTAAGGGTCATAATGTACGCAGACCCCCGCTTCACGGAGAGGCTGTTTCCCGACTCAAACCCACAACCACTAGGTCGCAATGGAGCAACCTTACATTGCACCGAGGTCCGCCCTTGGACATCTAATTAGGTTGCCTACACGGCTCAACTAAACTCAACTAAGCCTTATTCCAACTATAAGGTTTCCTACACGGATTCTGTTTCACCATTTAACTCTATTTGTTTTCATCAAAAGTTTAAGGGTTTATTCAATTTCATTACAAGTAAATCTGATCATCATTGTAAGATAATTAAAAAAAATTAATTTCCAGAAAATAATGAAAAATTTTTGGGGATAGTAATTGAAAAAAAATGACAAGCATTTAAAACTATTAACTTTTTAACAAATGAAAGTAGAAAAAATATATATTTACGTAAAAAAATAAGTCAGAGGTATGCAGCGCCTCTCTCTCTCTGATACAAATAAATTTCTATTACTGACTTACTTGAAAAAGGGGGGAAGAAAGAAAAGAAACAGAGTTCAAAATAATGGAGTAATTATCCCGAATATGATGTTGAGTTGTAACCATTTAGACTAGGGCAGCATTATAAGTATATTTAATTTCTGTCATATTGAAAACAATATATATTAGCACACAAATAGAAATTAGACAGGATTTGATAAAAATCATCTGTTAACAATTTCCTTTTTTGTGATAAAAACCATTTACAGACAGAGAAAAAGTGAACAGGCCATCAAGTTAGTATATTTTACAAGGATGGCTAGCACAAGAGAATTCTAAGAAATGGGAACTCACTGGAAAATGTGTTGTGAACAACTTTCAGAATCACCTGTCAATATTAATTGCCTTAGATTATAGACATGCTTTCTTTGCACCTGACAAAAAAATCAAACATATCGTTTCAAAATACTAATAAATAGTCACGAACTGTGTTTTTGAAACTCTAAATACTTGAATTTAATATCCTGTAAGTCATACTTCTCCCTAAACCACTAGAACCATTGTCGCCATACTGAGTTGTGGTGGTTCCAATTGGAAAAAGATAAAAGGTTGAAAATTTTTTCATGCCTAACATCCAATGTAGGAGCTCCAAAGCAACTAGTCCACAACAAAGTACATTAAGAATTCAAGAAGTACTCAAATAAATGTCATTTCCAGTTACATACCTCTAATACTTCATCAAATTCAACCAGGCTTTTTCTTATACCAAAGAAATACTTCTCAGCATTTATTTGCAACGCCAAAAGCTACATGTTTGAGATGATTCAAATCATAGACACTCTAGATGTCTTTAACCGAAGAGAAGAAGCATGTAAATAGTTAAAATGGTGATGAGCTGGAAGAATATACCTGTTTTACAATGGCATCGCCTTCAATTGGGATATCCTCGTCATTTGTAATCTTTGATATCAGTTTGACAGCCCACTCAGTGTCAAAATTAAACTTCCGAAACATCTCATCCTGTAAGCTGTTCCAAAGATAGATAGTCTTAAGAGTGGTTCCAAATACTGTCCTCAATCCTTAACCGAATACTAAATAGTCATGAAAAAATACATTCAAATTTGTAAAGCAAAAACTCAAGCTGTTCAGACTCGTCCAAGTATATCGCAAATAGGCTTCTATTTCCTAAAAGTAATAAACAACTAGAGAAATGGTCTTTCAACCAATGACGGAATTTATCAATACTAGAAGAATTGCAGGAACACAATGTGGGTAGCAAATCTCAAGAATAGAATAGAAAAGGAAAGAGGAAAATTAGAGAAAACATTCTCCAAAATCTGTTAAGCAGTACAAGATCCCACCAGACAAACCTAAAAATAATAGGGCCCACCAAAGGGAAGGAGGAAAAATAAACAACCAAAGCACCTCTGCCACAAAACCCAACCCAGAAACCACCAGTGGCACTAAAGCAACCAGAAGAGTAAGTTCTAACCATATAATAGACTCATCACTAGCATCCTCTATACCCAATTCCTTCCACTCAATCAATTTAGCCTTTGTTAAAACATAGCACCCAACTTCTTTCTGATGTGAAAACACAAACAAAGCAATATCTCTACAGTTAATTAAAAAAAAAAAAAAACCCGCTACCTGCCTATGTCTCTTCCCTCCAAACAGAACTCAAAAAGAAACATTTCCACAGTTTATTTGAAGAGAGCACTGAAAATAATTACTTTATGCAGAGAAAATAGAATGTGTCAGGGTGTAGTTATGTTATATCCTATATATTCAGAAAAGATTAAATGTATCATGTCCTTCTCCACCCCATCATTATAACTGGACCGCATGCACAATTGAGAGAACCAAAACCAATAGACACAAAGTAGTAGTTCCTAACTTTTCACATGGAGACACCCCCCCCCCAAATAAAAAAATCCTTTCTTTTCCTTGAGGAAACACAAATACAGTGGCACTCATCTTTCAAAATGCCTTCAATGGCTGAATGGCCAGGACTGTCTGTAGAATAACCATTAGAAAAGAGCTTGAGCTGTACCAAAAGCTATCTCACTATCTCCACCCAGTCCCAAATTATGGAGTCAATAGATATGTCATGAAATAAATCCACAATATAGTGAGAACCTGATAAATCCAAATTATCAGGTGCCTTTTTTTTATATTTTTATCAACAACTAGAAATTTCATTTAAAAAATTTGTCAAAGATTGGAAGGTACTCATAATCCCTATACATCTGTGTTCTCCCCAAAACGAAATACAAGATATATATCACCCCTGCCCTTTAGACAGAAGCATTACAACATTCATCAAGGAAGACCAATTGGACATGAAAAAATCTCTTACATATGCATGAGCCTTTTGTTTTTTTCTCTTCAATCTCTCGCAGTATTATTGAGAATTAAGCTTTGGTATTCAACTTTTTAGTTCTCTTACATCCGTGAGGGCTGAAGTTATATGAAAATGCTAATTGAAACTTGAAATCTTCTATTCAATTTCAACTTCTACTGCGGCATAATTCATTTCCAGTATTAAACAACTCTCTTGAACTGTAATAGCTTGAGCATTTAGCTGTAATGTAGGCTGCTTGATCAGCCTAGGGTATGGTCCCAAATCTAAAAGAAGGTAAGAAATAAGGCAGATTTAAGAAGAAACTATATGGAAAACAAAGATTCAAATCTGATGGTTAATATCACACAGATCTGATCTCTATCTGAACGACCAGAGAGTAGAATATAGGGAACAAGGGTTACCTTAGAGAGTAGCAAAATAGAAAATAAATGGAGAAAACTAAGTAAATAGGCAGTCATTTGATGTAGGTGAGAAAATATAGGAATGAAAAAGAAGAAGTGGTGATGTTGTATTGTACAAAAAATAGGATCAGATCTAAACAAGAATCGATATATCACAAAGAAGAGAGAAGATAGGGATGGGGTATATATATATATATAGAGAGAGAGAGAGATGCAGTTCAAGGAAGAAGAATGTTTGGTGGTACTGTTCAAATAAGAGTAAATAAATTGAGTATGGATAACCGGTTGTCACATAAACGTCCGGACTTTTACGCGGACATCTCCTTGACAGGGGATTGAAAAGTACATCCTCTCAGGTCAGACGTCCGCGCTTGGGTGTGGACGTCTGTGCTCGCATGCGGACGTCTCCAGCCAAAGGACCTGAATTCTCACTGTCACACCCCGGCCCGGTCAAAAAGGGCCAAGTGTGACTGGATGTCTCAGACACCCAGAGAATCCCACCAGGATCGCAAATGCAGTGTTCTATTCGCAGTTTCATCCATAATTATCAGAATTAAAATTGCAGCGGAAGCAATAATAGAGCAATAAACAATAAATAAGGAAAGACTAATGATAGTATTATATTCAAAAGAAGCTTGTTTGTACATCAGTTACATTGGTATCCAAAAAGAGATAAGATAAGCTCAAAAACCAACAAGTTAGTAACTATAGCTATACAAAAGTGTTATAAACCAAAAAGGAAGGAGAGTAGCCTGGTCAGGCCGGACGTTCAGGAGAACGCGCAGTCATCGCAGGAGCACGCAACATCGTGTTCAATAAGGACAGGAGTATCAACTCCAGCAACAAGAAAAGCATCCTGAGAAGGAGCAATCCCCACAGAACCAGCAACGGTAACGGCAGTAGTATCATCTGAAAAAGAAGGACGTCCACTGGGGTGAGCTCTCAACTGAGCCCAGTAAGGGGTGGGGGAAACATGCATACACAGTAATTCATGATGCATGTCTTAACTAGTATGCTCCTAGCACAGTTACTAAGTCTCATGAGGTATAAGTACTACTACTAGTGGTAGATGCCAACCTCGGTCCCGGAACTAACCCTTCGGTCACCCGAGCGAAACCATTCTACCACGGTGAGGACCCGCCGCTTCGGAACTAACACATCGGACCCCGACAGACCCCCAAATGACCAACCCTGCCTGTTTATTCCCACAGCGGAATTAGGGACCTGCTAACATGGGACAGAAGATGGCATCCCGGAACTAACACATCGGTCTCTCGCCACGGGTTGTCCAACACCTTTCCCCTTGGTAAGGGGCAAGATCGGGTAATGAACATCAACCTAGCCCAGCCATAGCCTAAACATGATGAGGCAAGCATGATCCGAGTTATAAATTACCAAATTCCATCATCATAAATTCACGTCATATAAATAATCAATGCAAATGCAATGCAGTATGTCTTTGTGCAACCTATTGTACATGCAGTTTAATGCATTAAATAAAAGCTAGAAAACTACATGCTCCAGGTATAGAGGTAATGATGCATGAACATGGCATTCAGCATAAAGTTGAAATTAACGTGATAAACACGCAGGAAATTAAGGTCGAATCCCCTTACCTGGATCGAAGTCTAATTCAACTAGGTAATTCTCCAATAGGTCAGCAAAGCACACAAGGACAGCAGAGAATTAGACCCTAATATCATAACAACACAAGATATATTAGGTCTAATTTGAAGTCAGGACAATTCCCAACATAACAGGGCAGCAAGGGCACCAAAAAGGACCAGCCGGATGCAGACTCCAACAGGGCCGGTCAACCGCCCATGGACCTGCAACTCCATCCGGGAGTGTGTCCGAATTTGGGGTTTTTGCGATTTTTGGGCAGATCCTTACATGCATGGGCACAATTTGATGTTTTAACATCATTTCAAGGTGGGTCAACCTATCCAGGGTTCCAATTTCATGATTACATAAGTAATTTAGAAATTTCTTCAATCAAACCTAAATTAATTAGGTTAGGGTTTATGGTTTAGTCACTAGACACAAAACCTAGGCTGAATAGAGGTACAACCATGGAATTCCAGGCATATTTGAGTCCAATTACAGCAGGACAGCAAGCAATTACTCAAGGTCCATGTCAATTGAGCTCAAACTTAGAGCTTTAATGGCAGAGTTTCTATTTCAGGTATTCTTGGACTGAATTCCAGTAATTGAAGAGGAGAAGAAGAGAGGAATAACAAGAGTTTCTCAAGGCTTACCTGTATTTGTTAGAAGACAGCCTTGTAATGGAGATCCTAGTCCACAGTCGGATGTGGGAGCCAAAACCTTAAGAGCAGCCCCAAGTTCTTCCTATTTCTCTTCTCTTTTCCACTTTCTTTCTTTCTTTCCTAAGCTGGAACGAAATTTCAGGTTTCTCTCTAACTTGTGAATAGTGAATGGTTTAAGAGAAGTTTGTATATATATGTTTCATTTAACCACTAAGGGGTAAGATGGTCTTTTAGTTATAAATTTTTTCTAAAACTAATTCTCTTGTATTTATTACCTTATTTCAGGTACAAAATGATGTCATGCGACATCAAGGGTGATCCGGACACGGGTAAATGTCCGGGACAGTGTTCTCCATTGGGAAAGTGGGTCCCACAGGGTAAATTTACGTAGACACCCCCTCTAATCCTAATCAGTCATACAAAACACTTATATAAATATAAATAAATTATACTTACAATAATTTTAGTTGAGGGAGAGCCTTTGCATGGCCTCCAGAGAGCAAATCCGGCAAAAGTAACTCCGGTGCGGGGTTGCACGGGGGTCCTCTGACTCCAACAGAGCAAGCTGATAAGAATCCCTGGAGTCCTCCATAGGAGTGTCGAGAGATTCGTCTGTATCCTTGACCGATATAGTCCATAGCATCGATGCTACCATAAACTGAGAGTTGGAACCTGAAATCACACAAGGTCCAAAAGTTTAAATTTATTCGGAAATTTGACCGGGTTTCACACTCACTATTCAGACCTCGGACGTCTGTACAAGAGTGCGGACATCCGCATCGCAGAGTTTTTGTGTTCGAACTAAGCTAAGTCACAAAACTTAACCACCTAACTTTGGGGAATTATTCCTTTAGGTCTTTAGTGACTTTAACAGGGATTTTTGGGCATAAGAGATATACAAACATAGGGTTACAAAACATTTACAAATTAAAGCAAATAACCCTATACCATGGAGCTTGCTTCCTTCTTGAATGCTTCCAAGACTTGATGTCTTCAACTCTTGACGTCTTTGGGTCTTGATGAAGCTTTCCACTGTAACTCTTCAAGCTTCCATGACTTTTCTCATGAGAAGTGCTGGCACAACATATATTGAATCTTCTTGATGCTTCTTCACAACTTGGGAATTGGGAGATTAAACCTTGCAATGCTCATACAAATATTAAGAAAATCCTAAAAACCATCATCCAACTGTTTACATCACCAAAACATGAGTCATGAACCCTTGGTCCAACAAGCCCAACACCTATTTTGGCCTTCTAAACCTTTCTTTGGACTTGGGCTGCCAAATAGGGTTATATTTAGGCAACCAGCTGAAGGCTACTGCATCAAAGAGTTTGTAGTTCGTCAATTTTCTCCTTGAGCATATACCTCTTGAATTGTTGTAGTTGCTTTCTACCATGGTTGCACCCGAGACCATCATGCTTCATCTTGAATCTCTGTTCACGGCTTTTGTGAGGTGAGGGTGAGCATGGGTCAAGAGACATTGGGTTGGGTAGAAGAAGATTTGTTAGCCTCTTTAAGAGGGTGGATTGGGTATTATGACTTGGTTTTATGCATAGCAAATATGTTCTCAATACCATAGATCTTTGGTTGGTAAAGGGATGCCAAGACTTCCATGTGTTGCCACATGTTAGAGGGGCATGAGGATGTTCTAGCGAATAGTAGATGGTTGATGGGGCGAGGTAATATGTGCTTATGGAGGGACAAGGAATTTTACTTGATATGGCAGTGCAGCAGGTTCCTCAGAACTTAATGGACCTTGGTGTGCACTTGGGTTTTTCTAGTGTTTGCCAGAATGTCACTCTTGGTTACTGATTGATCTGTTGCTTAGGAAGATTGTTTCACCTTGGGGAATTAGGTATCCATATTCTGTTGAGTCAAGCTATGCATTACATTTGGAATTTCATTATATTTATACGGAAGCCAACTCAGTGGCTGATGCACTTGCTGGATTTGTTTACAGTATAGCTTTTGTGCCCTACTTTTGATCATTTCAAGAGTTTTCATTTGCAACTTGTCAGTGTACTTTTCAAAATATGTTCAAGTTCGGTAAGGTCTAACTTTTGTTATTCTGGGGTTTGTTTTTCTGTTCTTGAGTTATGAGAGGATTTAGGATTTTGTTTTGGGTCAGGGGTTAGGCAGTATGATCCCTCTCCTTTTTTTGTATGTCACAACTTGCTTTTGATTTAATACAACTTTTGAGGTTGCCCAGGTCCTGGATTTCTGGGGCTAAACTGAAGCGGAAAAAAAGGGTGCAATAACATAGGCAAAAGTGTATCTCCAAAACTGAGGGATACCATCCTGATGTAGCATGCTTGAGCCCTCGCTTGTTCCTCCTCCGACGGCCTCTGCCCCCTCGCAACCCTCTCGGTAACCTCGCCTCCCTTTCTCCTCCTCTCAGTGACCTCCTGTCGGCTCCTTATCTCCTCCATCTTCACCCCTCAAGAAGGATTTTCCCTTCGTTTCATAGCCCCCTCTCTTGAGGGTGACTCAGAAGTTGCCCTTTGCCCTCTGAGTCGCTCGACGATGAAGCAAAACTTTAAGGTAACTGTTTGGTGGGCCATTTTCTTGGCTCCCGCCCTCCTTTCCATATTGTGAAGCTCTCACTGTCCAAACAATGGAGGCCCCTTGGAAACCTTGAAACCTTTCTTCTGGACAATGGCTTCTTTGTATTCAAATTCTCTAATGAAACCGACAAAAGTCGTGCCCTTGAAGGAGGCCCTTGGCAAGTTGGGAAGAGACCTTTATTTCTCCGGCAATGGCAGCGTCATCTCCAACTGAATCGGGTAGATTTCTCTACCATCCCGCTGTGGATCTCCCTTCCTGGGTTGCTGCTCCACTTCTGGTGTTCGGAAGGTCTAAGCATGGTAGGACCTGTTGTGGGTAAGCCCCTCTTCTCAGATGTTAGAACTATGACGAAGGATCGTCTGGCCTTTACTCGTATCTGTGTTGAGGTATCTGCAGAATCTCCTCTCCCTCCTCTCATCAAAATAAAGGAAGGAGATGGCTACTCTTTTGAGCAAGAAGTTCATTATGACTAGAAGCCTCCCCATTGTCTCATCTGTAAAACCTTTGGCCATGATTCTTCCTTCTGTGCCCCAGAGGTAGATTCAAACCCTCGTGAAGCTGCTACTGAAGTCGCCGTTCCTCTGTTGAACCTCAGCCAAGACGCTATTAAAGACGCTACCCCTGAGGATGATCTGCTGGACCAGATGACCTCCCGAAATGGCCAAAATTCCTCTCACGATCCTCTGCCTGCCATTCTGGTAGCCTCTACTTCCCGTGGCCCTAGCCTTGGCCGGAGAAGAAGCAGACACTGCAGGTCTCGTCGCAAGGAGATCCCGACTTCTGGCTCTCCCTGAGGCCATCCTCCCTTTGGTCTGTTAGTCCCCTTATCGGGTACCGCTGGTCCAAATCGATTCTCCATCCTTCAGTCTGGTGGTCTCTGTGACGATGTAGCTAACCCATCTCCTGATAAATCAACCTCCGAGGCTCTAACCCCCTTTCCTCCAGCCAAACAACCTAGCGCCTTCCTCTTCTCCACAACCAGTCGACATGTCGCCATCCCCTGCCAGCCTCCTCTGCTACCTAGACTGTCCATGCCTGCTCCCCTTTCCCTCTCTCTGCGCCTAATCCTTCTCCTCTGATTTCTCCCAGACTTGTCCCTTTTAGCCTGGGGATTACCCAATTTCTTAAAGGGCTAACCAAGCCTTTTCTGAGCCCACGATCTTCCCTTTCCCCAATCTTACCCTCTCCTAACGCAAACTCTGTGGGCCCTTCTGTCTCCTTGCCCATTCCCTCTCTAGCCCAGCCCACCACCCATTTCTTTTTGGCTGACCCATTTCTCTAACCCTTCTATTTCCCAATCTAATGCCCCCTGCCCCTTCGTGTCTTGCGCCGCCATAACCCCAGCTCCCCTCCTTTCCCCAAGATTCGCCCCTACATTGCCTATTCCCTTCCCAGCCCGGAAAAGGTTCTGACTCTGAGCTCGGTTATTAGAGAACATGCCCTCTGTCGCGTGCCCACGAACCCGGGATAGAGTGACTTCGTTGAGGATGACTTTGTTTGTTTTTTGAAGGCCAGGCGTTTTTTTCCCCTTTTCTTTAGTGTGCTAATTTTGTTGGGGCTCTTGCCCTATTTTGTTTGTCCCTGATTTTCTTGGCAGGACCTTGTTTTTTACTCGTGCTTGTATGTTCCCTCTCCATCCCCCTTTTTTCTTTCCTTGGTAATGAATTTTTTATTCATCCAAAAAAAAAAACGTAGGCAATAAGCAGAGAAAAATCAACTCTTTCTAGCCGCATGGTTTGTTAGAAACCTCCCCCCCCCCTTCTTTTTTATCAATATTCTGTTAGAACCTATTCAACATTGGTTTCAAGTTTTAGATCAATTGGACTTCATTTTCATTTTCTCCCCATTCCACAAGTTGAGTTTTCTGCGGTTGGGTTTGATATTTTGAATTCTATTCAAGCAATTGTGTCTGAGCTATTGTTTAGCTATAATGCTTACCTTTCGCTCAAAGAGGGAGAGATATTCCTCGCTCTACTAGAAATAATATTGCCCAACTAGAATCCCGTCAATCTGGGGTTCCACTATTTAGCCTGATAAATAATGATCTGTCTCTGCTCTCCCATGTTGCACCAGAGGATGCAATACTAAGTTTAGCACCACCACTCACCTAACATTAGGGTTTTAATTTCTGAGATCAAATTCCAACATCATTTCCTTTCTTCAAGAGATGTGACCTATAGATCACACAGATACATACCACATTCTAATTCAAGCATTAAAAGCAAACTCAAAAAAGTTTCAGAAATCATACTTTAGGACAATACACAAAAACATTGAAGAAAAGAGCCGTAATGAAAAGGACAGCCTCGTGTAGATAATAAATAATGTTAATTACAAAACTAAAGGTTAATGCATAGTGTCATCATATTTGACACATCCATATCCTTATCTTGGTTTAACATGGACTATCATATTCCTATAATCAACAACAAACAACAACAACCATAACCTTATCCCAACTAAATGGTGTCGGCTACATGGATCCAAAGAGGCCGCAACAGTAACAGAAATAAGAGAAGTAGAAAGGAGTAAAAGGAAGTAAAAAAAAGATAAAATAAAGTTACTAAAGGAAAAAAGTCTAAGCAGTAGTCAAAGCAGCATCCCAGAAATTTCGATATCCGTGTTATGACTAAATCTGAATCTAGCAATTTAATTTTTCTAAAAATAAATGACAAAATAAAGAGATTTTTTCCAATTTGAAAGACAAATTTAAGTTTTTTTATGATAATTGTTTACTTTCTATAGAGAATATGTGAAACTTATTTAATTTATGCTTACAAATAAATAATCAGCAAAACTAGTACCTCACCATAAAACGTGTTGATCCAGGATCACCTTGTCTGCCTGCTCTCCCACGGAGCTACGAATAAACATGGGGGGAAAATTTTCATAACAACATCATCTAAAATGAAATACATATGGAGAAAAAATAACAAATGAACGATCAAATATTATATCAAACATAACAAAGACTTTAAATCATCAATGTAGGCATAATTACCATTAACTAGCTCAGCATAATGATGGACAAACACCTATCAAAAGGTTGCAATTTCAGATGCAAAGAAAACCTATTAAGTAAAGAAAGAGCAAAAGAAGTGTCGACTTGCCAAATTACAAGGTTAGTTTGCACTCTTCCTTGAAACTTCCAAGATGTATAGCTCTTAGAAGATTATGTTGGGCAGTAGTCCATACAAGTCAAGCAAATTGACCATTTCCCCACATAGTACAGTTACAACAACTCAGCCTTATCCCAACTAGATGGGGTAGGCTACATGGATCCTTACCCTCCAATCAGCTCTATTTAAACCCATACCAGATACAAGGCCTAAGCTATGCATGTCTTTCCTTACCACTTCTCCTAAGAGTCATTTTAGGTCTGCCCTTGGCTCTTTTAGCTCCTTCAATCAATCAAATCACTCCTCCGTATTGGAGCATCTAAAGGCCGCTGTTGAACATGGCCATGCCACCTCAAACGAATTTCTCGCAGCTTATCATGTATCGGAGCTACTCCCAAATCAGCTCTAATTTAATTATTTCTTACTTTATCCTTCCTAGTTTTACCACACCCATCTCAACATCCTCATCTCAGCTACACTAAGTTTATCTACATGATGTTTCTTAACTGCCCAACATTCCACGTCATACATCATAGTCGGTTGTATGACTGTCCTATAAAATTTTCCTTTCAAGTTTTAAAGGAATACGTCGATCACACAACACTCCGGCGTCTGGACGCAACTCTCCACTTCATCCATCCTATTTAATTTTCTGTGTAACACCATTTCCCCAATGTAATAAAGTTAACTATCCTTGAATTCAGTAAAGAAGGCTTATCCAATGCACGAGGCTCTTGCCACTGCGGGGTCTGGGGAGGGTCATAATTTATGCAGCCCTACCCCAACTTCGCAGAGAGACTGTTTCCCGACTTGAACCCACGACCACTAGGTTGCAATGGAGCAACCTTACTATTGCACCAAGGTCCGCCCTCTTGTCCTTAAATTCAGTATGGGGTCAAAATTTTGTGCCACATCCTAGGACTCACATAGGACTTGCTTTAGAAGGAAAAGGAAACAGATCTTTCCACACTAATTTCATTTCTAACAACTTTTTAATAAACATCACCTCTATCATATGTTTTAATTGACAAAAAACAAATATTACACTGCATAGCTAGACTAGCCTAGAAGAATAAGCATGACCAGTACAGACCCAGACAAAGGAAATCTCACAAATCTGTACATCAAGCTTCAACAATGGAAGCCATTTGAAAATAAATAGGTTCACCCAATATCCTAAAGTTCTGCTTCGATAGAGGACCAAAACAACTCATGGACTTCAGCACTTGAGTTTTCAAGAACCATGAATTTCTTTCTGACAGCAACCATAGGTTCAAAAAAGCCAAGATATCCAGCTACATGTGCAGGAGCTCCACACATTAATGGCATCTGTTGTCAATGTTAATCAGTAGAATAAAGTTTCCTAGTGATTGTTGCAACAGATCTGATTTGAAGGTCTCTCACTACGCAGAACTGTCAGATTTTCTTGAACCTGTTGACTGCCATCGGCAGAATCTAGATAAGAGATGCTGGAAATGAGAAGGGTCAGCATCATTAACTGTAAAATCCCAGCTACAGCAGCTTATGGCTCCTCTCAATCAGAGTTCCCTTCTCAGTTTCATGGGCTAAAGGACTTCCTTCAAAATTTCGGTATTTAATGTCAAAAGATTTTTAGGATAGCATCTTCAATACAGTAGATCATTATGCAGAGGGTACATATCTTACCTAATGTTTTATGTTTGCAGCCTCAGAACTGCAGAATCTATTCCCCTTTTGTATACTTGCTCTTTTGCCGAAGCAATATGAAAGGAAGTTTTAATACCGACTAGGGTAGGGCAGGTTCCTCCAGTCTAAATCTTCTCTTTCCTTAAGAATATGATGCACTCAGAAAATGACCCCAAGGGCCAGAAGATTATGGTTGCTCATCCCAGGGCAATTTTATGAAATATTTGATTATCAAGAACGGCAGAAATTTGGAATGGATTTTTAAGGGGTTCTCTGTTACAAATATCACAAGAGGGATTATTTTCTTTTTTTGTATTATTATTTTTGAAAGATAAGAGTTGAGTCTTATAAGGCCATTGGAAAATGAGAACACAGCAATATATGACAGCCACAATACACAAAGAACAAGCCCTCAAAAATCCTCACATCATTTAAATGGATAAGCCTCAATATACAGAGACGCTCTCACCTCCCCATCTCCTAGCTAGGGAATCTAAAAATGAGTTGCCAGGCTTTGGTTTGCAGAAAAATAAGATGTTCCATCAGTTACACAAAGATCTTTCCCTCCTAATGATGTCTGATGGTCTCCATGGACTTCTATTAGTCTTGGAACTCCATTTAATAAACAAAGCTGAATTACCGCATCCACCACTAAACTCGTCCAAGGCCTATATGCATCCATACAAAATTATTTCTTTGTATCACATGGACACAGCTTTACCTCTCATCAGGCGGTGCATAGCTGGCTTAGCGACCCATACAACACAGAGAGTTGACTCTTCTCTTTCTTTCTTTTGAAAACAAAAATTTATTTTCCACAAGGAAAAAATGTCAAATATATGATTAGAGTACAAACTCTACTCTCATACCATCAAGGTTTAACTATCTAAATGATGCAACCACAAATCAAGCATCCTTAGTTTTTTTTTTACGATACCTTCTTCCAAATCACTGTCAGTGATATGACATAAGACTGACCTGGTTGTCTATTCTCCGCGACTCATGCAGGGATGTTCCGATCACATGAAGTCCCCCAAGCCTTTTGACCTCAGACCCTTCATTGAAACAATGTGTTTCACAATCCTTCAAAACTGAAAGATATGCAAGAGCTATGGTGGGACCAAGAGGATAGGTATCAGATTCCTCAGCCAGAAGCTTTTCTAGATCTTGCTCTCCAATTAACTGACTCATTTGAATTGACTCTGAAATCAAAGACTTTGCATCCTGATATGTCCATCCCTTGCCCTCGCTTTTGGAGACATATTTAGCTGCACATTTGCTTCCCATATCAGAAAAACTCAAGAAAAAGTAACGATTTAAGCGGCTTATGAATTTGACTGAACATATTGTAACTGAAATCAACCTTGAATAAGAAGCCAAACATATCATAACTAACCCATAAGCGCTGTTTTAGCTAGCAAAGCTAATGAAGATGGTCCAATCTTCATCTTTGACAAACCCTACATCAAAATATAGAATGAAAAAACCAATATTCTATGCAAGCACCAAGAGAGTAAAAAAATAATGAATATATTCTTAGGTAGGAGTTTATTGGAACTAGCAGTCCTGCCAGTATTAGCAGGATAGGTGCCATAGCTGCTATGTGGCAACTACGTGGCAACCAAAAAAAAAGGATGTTCCCCTACACTGAAGTCAGTTTCCCTAAATGGAGATTGGCATGCGGAAAAAAGTTAAAGTCCTCCATGTTGGCTATTTTAACCTCT
Source organism: Telopea speciosissima (assembly GCF_018873765.1). Lineage (NCBI taxonomy): Eukaryota > Viridiplantae > Streptophyta > Magnoliopsida > Proteales > Proteaceae > Telopea > Telopea speciosissima. The sequence goes on from NC_057916.1 coordinate 10,276,329, forward strand.
AAAGTCAATTTTAGACTGCTGAATAGGGAAGGGTCAAAGATATATGGTGGGCCATTTGATTGAGGTGGCCTTGAAATTTGACATGTGGCCAATACAAAGCTTCTTTTACCTATCAACAGTTTTGATTGGCCACATTGGTGATCGATGTTGCCCAAATTGAGCTGCCTCTTGCTACCATATCCGATTCTCCATGTTCTTAAAGCAATAAATAATAATAGATTTCACTCACCTGGGAAATCGTCTCACCATCAATATCAACATTTGGGGCTTCTTGTGATAAAAACGAAAGTAAGCTGTCCTCCATTACTTCTTTGGCAAGCATCTTGAAATGCCACAATTAAAAAAAGTACAAAAGGTTAATTTCCAGAAGGAAAACAGAATAAGAAAACGTCAGTCACAGGAAAAGATTTCTGATGCAGATAAAACAAAGTATTGGACATATTTTAGTGTAAATAACTTGGGTCGGGTTATATATGTGTTGGGCCTTTAGTCCAATGGGTTTTCTTTATAGGGAGAGTGTTCTTTGTGGTGGAGAATAACATCTGCCAGCGTACCCTTGATCCTTGGGGGCAGATCTGTCATTTCATAGGAGAGCAGAGATAGACTTAGGGGGGGCACTAGCGGAGCCTATGCTCCCCCACAGAGAACATTTTCCAATCTTTATAATAGGCCACTTTAATGGGTTTAAAATATGGGTATTGGGTAGAAAGCATGAATATGGGATTTACATTTACTTTTTTAGTTTAGTTTGAGTTATTTTATTTCATTATTTTATTGTTTATCACTTTACTTGTAATGGTTGGATAGGGTCTTTACTTGCAGGAAAATTATGTACAACATATGTACATAATTTCCAACTTCAAATGGTGTCAAATACATCATTACATTATAATGTTTTATACTTTAAAGTATAAATATTTTTAATAAAAATTCTAAATTTTATTTTTAATTAAAAAAAAATACTAGGGTTAGGGGATAAATATGATATAACTATTTGATTATTTTAGTAGCTTGACATTATGTTTAATAGTTACGAATACAATACTTTAAGTCTTTAATACATTACTTTAACTGTTTAATAGTTACTAATACATGTTTTTTTATGTAATAGTGTAAAGAGTAAGACATTTGGTATACAATACGGGATCGTGTTGATATAGCATGACAACATGGAGTCCCGATGTCCGAAGATAAAAAGAAGTCCAAGTATAACTATTGTGGAAAGTTGCTTCCTAGAGGAGCCACTAGGTTAAAGCAACATTTGGCTGGTACAAGTACGGACGTTGCCATATGCAGAAATGTTTCGAGCCGAGTGCAACAGGCTAAGGCACAACACTCGAGAGGAGGACAAGCAAAGAAAGCTGAGAGCAAAAGACAACAAAAAGAATTTGATGAGGCAATGCTAGAGAAGCCTGGTATAGAGATCCTTGGAGGAGATGATTCTGAATATAGGCCTACACTTGGTGAGTTCGAATCAAAGGCTGTGGAGAATTTACCAGCAGACTTTGGCAGAGAGTTGACAAAGTTTGCATTTTGAGCATATGCGAAGACATGAGCAGGCAAGAGGAGCTAGTAGATCTGGCTCAGCTGCACCAATGCAACAAGATGAGAGGAGGAGAAGCACTGACACAAAACAAATCCCACGGCCCCTAACTCGACCACGAGCACATTCCTTAGATCCCATTTTTGAGCAAGATCCATCTATTTTTAGGCAACAAGATGCCTACCAGCCAACCATCCTGCAACTGTTTGGTGGTAAACAAGAGGAAGCACGGAAAACCTTAAGCAAGTTCATGTTATACAATGGCATTCCAGCTAATGTAGCACAAGGAACATACTATCATGCATTCCTTGACGCTACAGGGAGGGCTGGCCCAGGATGGAAGGGGCCTTCACCACACGAATTATATAATGTATATTTACCTAAGGAGGTAGATGAGCTGAAAGAGTACATTGAGGGTCTGAAGCCAAGGTGGGAGATGTATGGGGTTACCCTTATAGCTGATGGTTGGACTGAACCTACTAGACAATCCATTATCAATTTCATGGTGAGTTGCAATGGGAAGAGAGTATTATTGAAGTCTGTCGATGCATCGAAGCATGTAAAGAATGCATCATACTTGTATAAGGAACTGAAGAAAGTGGTGGATGATATAGGACCAAAGAACGTTATCCAAATTGTGACAGATAACGGTTCTAACTTTAAAAAGGCTGGAGAGAAGTTGATGAACAAGAAGAGTAAGAGGATCCGCCTCTTTTGGACTCCATGTGCAGCACATTCCATTGATTTAATGTTGAAGGGCATGGGGAAGAAAACTTTGGTGGCAAGTGTGGTCAATAAGGCAAGACAAGTGACCAATTCTGTATATAACCATGGTTATGCTTTAGCCATGTTGAGGGAAAAATGCAATGGCGATTTAGTAAGGCCTGGTGTCACTCGATTTGTCACCAATTACATTGCATTAAAGAGCTTTCAGACGAAAGTGGTAGGTCTAAGGTCTATGTTTGCAAGTGAACAGTGGTTTGGTTGGCAGGGGTCTAATTTAGAAGAAGGGAGGGCAGCACAACAGACCATTGCAAGTGACCAATTCTGGAAGGACTTGCATAAAGTTGTTGCCATATTAGAGCCAGTGGTGGCAGTACAAAGGATGGTTGATACAGAGAAGAAGCCTAGCATGCCCCACATTTATGCTGCCCTTCAGAAGATGAAGGAAATGGTCAGAGCTGCAATATCCCGAAGTGCAAGGTCATACACTAACATCATTGATGAGCGGTGGGAGAAGCACTTGAGTCATCCATTGCATAAAGCTGGTGAGCTCAACATTTCAACATACTTTACACTTTATATGAGTTTTTACATTTACATATTCAAAACTCAAAAGCATTAAGCCACTAACAACTTCTATTCTTGGTTTCCACTTTATCAGCATATTATCTGAATCCAAAGTATCAGTACTCGCATGATCTTGGGCTAGACACAGATTTGTTAGTGACAGTTCAAAATGTTATTGAGAAGTTGCAATATATCGACACAAGCTGACTGCAATGATGAGGTGAGAATATGGGACTTGGTACTTTGGTAGTAAAAATAAATATAATTACTAAATAGCAAATACTAATGCCTCTAACAATGTTTGAAATTTAAAATGAAAACAGATCCAATACTTCAGAGAGGCTGCAACAAGTTTCAGTCGAAAATCTACAGTAGAGGGTAGACAAAAGTTAGACCCTGCCACCGCACCATCCCAGCTTCCCCCGCCTGTAACCTTTGCTGGATTGGCCGAGAAGACACTACTCACCTCTTCTTCGACTGCCCCTTCACCTCCACCGTCTGGAACAAGGCCTTGTCTTCCATCTGGACGCGAACTAGAAGAGCTAGGAGCTTTGACCGTGAATGGCTTTGGTTGCTCAAGAATTTCCTAGGGAACTCTATTTGTGACATTATTGGGAAGCTTGTTTTTAGCGTTGCAGTTCACCATATCTGGTTGGAGAGAAATATTAGGAGATGGACTTCCAAATCTAGATCTTTCGATACGATTTGGAAAGCCATCTCCTCCGATGTTTCTTCCAAGCTTAGCTGTATCCGGCAGCGACAGTGCAAGGACAACTTCAGAAACACACATTTTGATTTTTTGGGGCCTTGATATTGCCCTTCTGCGGCCTCCCTCCTCTGCGTAGGCTGGCTGGCCGCCTCCCCCCCCCCTCTCTTTCTGCTTCTTTTCTTTTCTTTTCTTATACATTGGTTCCCCTTTCCTTTCCCCCTCTCGGGGTTCGGTAATATATTCATTTACCAAAAAAAAAAGTCAGACCCTGGTAGGTGGCATGGCATTACATTTATGAATTATAATTTTATCCCTTTAGAATGTCCATATTCTTAATATTCTATATTTGTAATGCAGTCGACTGGTGGATGCTTTATGGTACAAGTTCACCCAACCTGAGGAAGATAGCAGCGAGAGTGCTCTCACAAACTTGTTCATCCTCTGGATGCGAGCGCAACTGGAGTACAGTCTTATTGATCCACTCGAAGAGGCGGAATGAATTGGGTAGCAAACGACTGGAGCAACTGGTGTATGTGCACTACAATATGAGATTAAGGATGAGGCACATACGTAAAGGAATGGACACCAATGATAAAGAACCCATCGAACTAGCCAACATTTTCTAGGACTCTGATGATGATGAGAATCCCCTATTCCAGTGGGTGAGGGATCGTGGTGCACTAGATATGGATCAGCCTGGGGGTAGATCCAACCCCAACATTGCGTCCGTAACCAGTACAGATGTTGAGGACTATATGTCGCAAGAGAGGCGTGCACATTCAGACTCACCGAGACCTTTTAAGGCTGCAACAGGAAGTGTTGATGCTAATGATGATGATGGTGATGGTGATGGTGGTGGTGGTGATGGTGATGACCCTGCTAGCGGTGGTGGTGGTGGTGGTAGCATGCGAAGTGGTGGTTATTATGATGATCGTCATGACGGGATGCACGAGCAGTACCAGCATGAGGTGGGAACGCAAATGGACCTTGTGCGTTTCACAGGTGAGTCTCAGTTTACGCATGCCACACAAGATCGAGACCATGGTGCCCACGCTACGTACAAGAGAAAGAAGGGTCGCAAACAATCATAAGCTCAGGATGATGACATGAGTATGAACACCTTACTTGCAAGTTTCAGAAGCATGAGTATAGATACTACTAGTGAGCATCAGTCGTGGCATTCATCTCAGCCTCATCATGACTATGATTATGGCCAGGAGAACACCGGTTCCGAATATAGTGGTTATGATCAGTTTAGGCAGTCAGCACATGAATTTGACAATCAAAGCACTAGGTCTGGTTTTGGGCCCATATTCCCAGTCCCAAACCAACCATACCCATACATACCTCAATATGACAGTAGCAGTGGATCTGACGCCTCATGGCAACCGCCTCTTCTATACCCTAGGATAGGGGACTTGGAATATGTTGATGACAACACTTATATGAGTGTTGTGGCAAACTATGTGCAAAACTACAGCAACATTATGACATGGGAATTCTATGTGGATCGTGTTGAGACTGAATACATTAACATATCACATTTTATGTAACATTTGTTTAAAGATTGATGTATTGTACACTTTAATATTTCTAATGCTTATTTAAGTTGTTTTACATTAATTGAATGTTTTGATTGCTTTCTATTACTAAATTATGTGTAGAGTAGGGTCTTTTAGTACGTCGTCGCCTACCAACCTATGGTCCGAAGTGAAACACATATTTGAACTTTATTTTTGCAAAATCTGATAGTACCATTGTGTTTAAATGGCCTAAAATAGGCTGAATACCAAGTTTCAGACCCAAACTAAGTCTAAAACCGACCGAGTTGGAGCTTCGGTTCGGAAAAAAAAAATGCACCAACTCGGCGAGATTTCGACTCGACTTGGTTTTTCCAAGGGCCGAGTTGGTACCGAGTTCCGAGTTTTAGTACCTTGCCTAGGGTACAAAACAAAACTAACATTTTGAGAGAGTTTTTTTTAAACAATCTAAAGGTTTCATTGTTTTAGGGAATGCTTAATTAAGGTCTCTGTGAAGTTTTAGGCCAAAATATGGCAAGTTTGATCACCAAAATGATTAAACGAAACCAGTCACTGATTCCTGCAGGATTTCAACCAGGTTTCGGTCGAAAACCAAAAAATTTTGGCTTCGCCCTCTTGAACCTTGCTTCTAGAAAAGCATCAGTTTCATAGTGGAAAGCTTCAATTACGCAACAAAGGAGAGCGAGAAATAGATCTTCTCTAACCTAGCATCTTGTACTGTATTATTATCTTCCAATCAGGTTCAACCCACACCCAACTGACCCAAACAATTTCCCTTCCGATGTTTTCCATATTTCTAATTGGCCTGGAATTGGGAATGACAGCCCAATTTGGCAATAGAGTTTGATAGAGGAGAGACCTAAATGTAAGAAAACACTACTCAACTTTTGTTAAATGAATGATGCTTCTTACATGCAACTTTTGTTTAAACATATACACACAACTTAACCCGATCCAAGCCAAATCATGTTGGGCTTGGGTAGAGTAACGTGGGTTAAGACTTAAGAGTGTTAGGTTATAGAATGTAATATTCATCCCTACAGATTAGGGTGGTGCAGCCCTAACCCAACCCAAACCAGCTGGTCGCACAGTGCTAGGATCCACTACATTTTTTATACCTCAACCCGAAGCTATGGATGAAAATGAGCACCCACTTTCTTCATAAAACACTTAATTTTTTTTCCCTTTTACAAAGCACTGACACTATTCTACAGTCTCGAACAGATAGATTGAAAATTATTCTCACTTTTGGGTTTCCACCAAGGATTATGTCAGTGCCTCTTCCAGCCATATTGGTGGAAATGGTAATTGCATGTTTTCGGCCAGCTTGAGCAACAATCTCAGCCTCCATTGCGGCATACTACAACAGACATAATAATAAGGATAATATCAAACAGCTGAAAGATCCACAAAAGAAATAAAAAGTAAAAGTAGAAAAGCAGAGTGTAGCAACAAAATGAAATATAACATTCTTTTTGTTTTCTTCTCAAACTGGAAAAGCAATAATGAATTAATTCGAACCCTAGGTCGTGCATTAAGAACATTGTGGGGAATATTGCGTTCCTTCAGCAGATCAGATAAATATTCAGAATTCTCGACACTGCACAAAGATGGAAAGACTATAGTTAGTTACACTGATCTATGCACAATGTGATTTAGAATATGCATCCAAATGTAAATCTCCTTCATATGAATTAATAAATTGAAATCATGATATCATAGTTTAAACGTATCCATGTTCCATATAAAACAATACACACTCAACAAATTTAAATGAAATCAATAAAGAATAAAGATAGCTAATCCATCAAGAAAATCCCTATGAAAGGATAGTCCCAGAGGACACACCAGAAAGGTAATACGTGCAATATCTACAATTTTTTTAACAATTAAAAGTGGCAAGCACCTAGCATCAAAAGAGGGGGGTGGGGAGGGGAAGCACCATATACATTTAACTTATTGTCAGTTAAACAAAGGGTCAGATGAAACATCTACTGAGAGTAACTACCAGCATTAATAATGATGGACCAATTAACTTTCCTGAACTGTATAGCAAGAACCTAAAAGGCAATAAGCGGTTGATTAGATAGATCTTTTGAAGCAACTGGCAGACCATCTTGGAGATATGACAATAATGTTTACGGATATGTAACATTTCGTATTTTCAGTGTGCACTTATGCACAGTTTGCATATATTCTCTCTTTGATATAATACTTCTGGGTTGCATATATTCTCTATGATGTAATACTTTTTGGTGGGGTCAATCACTGATATATGTGTGTGTGTGTGAGAGAGAGAGAGAGAGGGGGAGGGAGGGAAGAGAGAGAAAAACTTATAAACTTTAAATTGTAAAGATGTTAAGTTTCTATTACTACCTACCAAGTACCAAAAAAAGTTGGTATTAGTTGAAACTTGAGCAACAAAGGACAATTTATGACACTAAAATTATGTAATACCAGATTCAAATAGCCCCACGGAAAACTCTTCAGCCAGTGATGAAAGAGAAATTACATTGGACAAATAATTGATGAAAATTCACCTTGTGGTCCCAACTAAAACAGGTCGGCCCTGTCTATACATGTACTCAACCTCTCTCCAGACGTTTTCCCATTTCCCACGTGCAGTCTAAGAAATACGCATTTCACAGCATGAAAAATCTATTAAAAAAGTTGGATGAAACTGATGAAATTATCAAAAATGAAATACTCATTGTAAAAATTATATCAATACCGCAAAAGCTTGAACAGGTAAATCTTTTCGGATATTAGGTAAATTTGTGGGCACTTCAATGACCGGCATCTGGAACATTTTCAAAAATTCCTTCTCCTACAACAATATGGACAAACAATTGCAGGGAATAAACAGATCTGAATACATCATGCCAAAATAGTTTGGAAATTTATAATGATAATATATGGCATCAAAAGTAATATAAATCTCCTACTTCAGTCTTTGCAGTTCCAGTCATTCCTGCAAGCTTTGGATAGAGCTTAAACAAAGATTGATATGTGATTTGTGCCACAACGACTGAATCAGCCTGACAAATGCACAACAATTGCAGCTATCAATTAGATTAATTAAAGCATATCTTTGATATGCATGCACAACAAAGCTCAGAAGCTCACAATCGACAAGCAGATAATACCTGGATCTTCAGACCTTCTTTAGCCTCTACAGCCTGGTGAATGCCCTCGGACCATCTCCTTTTCTCTTCAACTCTCCCAGTCAACTGAGGAAATTCAGAAACAAAAGATTTTTAACTCCAATAATGCCATTAATGTGGGATTAATTTAAATTCAAATTAGTCTGAAAAATTAGCTTCAAATTAATCAGAAAAAAAAATAGCCAAAAGGAATAAGGACGATAAATGGTATCAGAAAAAAATCCCTAGTTGAAATGATACAATAGATCCGAGACTCTGACAAAATCAATGCCATCATCACAAAATTGTAACTTGGACAAATAGTAAAACATGCATATAACAAGTGCCAATACTTTCATAGAATTTATTTCATATCTCATCAGAGAAATGCAATTTATTTTTGAGGTGGGGGAAGGGGATAGTAAGCTTGTATATATCAAATATAGGGCAAAAGAAAGGTTAAACAAAAGAGACATTTGATAAAAATAGGTTTTGTGCATGTAAAAGTGTCAGTTTTTTCCCGGTACCATCTAGATTCTACCAAATCACTTAGTTTCCCTATGCTTGGATTGCAAGTGTGATTAAGGAAAACAGCAACAATTGAATCTTCCAACTCCATTGAAACCTACAACTTTACAGAGGAAAAATGTCCAAAAAACTCCTGGTCTCTGTCAAAAAAGAATAACATCCTCTCCTTCAAAAATCAATTGAAAAGCATAGCTAATTTCAAAACACCAAAAGGTAGTGAGGATCTAATTTGTAAGCTCTGTTTCAGCATCCATTATTTTGGTACTGGCCACAGCCCCCAAAATGAAATGGGCCTGTGGCATTTTCAGCACATTTTGGTTGTTTTAAGCTGAAATGGACCTTTTAGGCCCACGCCAAAAATTCTGTTATATTATGGATGTTTGCAAGCTTCAAATACAAGACTCTCCTGGTACAATTCCAAGCATGAACCACCAAACCAACCATCAATGATGAGCTTAATGACAATATGTAATTAAATGCCAAGAAATTAGGCCAGAATTTCAGCCTGAAATGACCAAAATACCCAAGAGTTTCTTTTCAGTCATGGAACCAAAATGATCACCAAAACAATAAACTTAAGTAGTTTATTTAAATAGTATAAACGTCAAGGCATAGTATAGAATATGATGCTCGTAATAGGTCACCTTGTTCAGTTATTGGGCTGGACAGGCACCATAATGATTCTAATTTTTTTATTTTCCTCTTTTAATGAATGTTTCATCTCTATCTTTATTTGAATTTGCTGCAATGCTCTGTTAGTGTTGTTTTCCTTGTTGAATATTTCAGTTTGAATCATAAATTCATAACATAATTCAAAGTGAAGCTGAAATGCTACCGCCTTCTTTTATTTATTTACTTTTGATATGCTCATGCTACAATATGTTGGGCACACCAGCAGGTGTTGTTGTCATTGTTGTCAACACACTGCGTCTGATGTAGATCGAAGCATGAAGGAAAGTTACTGTTCACGTGAACAATACTGCAAGATACTGTTCATGTATCACTGTTCATATGAACAGTGATTTGGGGCTGATATGGACTGCTGGCTTAGAGGAGTTGATTTTAGGTGTTATTTTTATTATTAGACACTTATTTAGTTTCCTATTTGAGTTGTAATCCTAATTGGGAATCCTAGTTCGAGTCTAGTTTCTATTTTATACGTTTTATTAATTAGTTTCTTACTTAGCTTAGGATTGGGCTGTTTTATCATATATACATGTATGTGGCTGACCAGAAAAGAGACTGAGATTGAAGAAAAAGAGCTATTGATAAAGCTGTGAGATGCAGCAATGGTGAGATACCGTGGGTGAGAGAATGATGGGCTGAGATAGCTGATCCCTTTCTTCTTCTTTCCTATCTTTTGATGTTCTTTCATATGTAAACAGAAAATAGCAATAAGAGAAGAGTTTCAGTTATTTAATTTTATTCCTTTTATTGTATTGATCCTGCTGCAACCGATCTCTCGCTGGATTCCCTGGTTCGAGGTCGACTTTGCATTAGAGTCAGAAGAGCAGGAGGAGCTGTGGAGATGCGCAGTTGATGATACTACAGTCTCTGTGAGCAAATGATATGGCAGCAGACATGGTTCAAAATTTCGCGATATATTGCCGAAATTTCAGTAAATTTCGAAAATTTCGACACTACCGAGACAAGATGGGCTTCCGAAATGAAAAAAGTTCAAATTTCGTAAAAATACTTGTGTACTAAGTAATATATTTCGGTAAATTTCGTAGAAATACTTTGTGTATTGAGTATTGAACTATTGACAATATTTCGTAGAAAAATTACCATATTTCGGCAAAATTTCGGTATATTTCGGAAATCTCGACCAGCCCAAAATGACGAGACGAGACGAGATTTCGAACATGGCAGCAGGTAGATGGCAGGGTCAGAAAGATGGCTTGAGAATAGGCACAGTTGTAGAGTCAGCTGTTAGCAAGTGTAGAGCTAGTATGGTTGTCGAGATCTAAAGGTGAAGAATTACAGAATCTATCAGTTTCGACATCGAGCTGACCAGTTTCAATGGCGAGTGGCACTCTGTCGATGTCGAGTCAGGCCATTTAAATGTCAAACAGAACAGTTTAAATGGCAAAAATATGCCTAATATTTTGAACGGTCTGTTAGACATTGAGGCAATGTTGACCGACATTCTTTCGATGTCAGGTTGGGCCATTTAAATAGCGAAAACGGTAACACGTGACCTAAAATGGGTTAAGTTACATTGGTTATAAATACCCCACTTGGCCATTCAAGTTAGCAAGTTGAAAAACCCTCTCTTGGGAAGAAAAAAGAGAAAAGACTCCAAAGTAAAGAAGTCCTAGAACTCCAACCTTCAAAGCTCCATCAGTGCACTAAAAAATCCTCATGAAAGTTTGGTGAAAGCATTCAAGAAGAAAACAAAGTGTTGTAAAGTGATTGAGAAGAAAAGATACAGAACAAGGGTTAGTTAGAAAGAAAAGGAAAGAAGGCAGAGGAGTGCATCACTGATTGGAGACGTCTGATCTACAACATCTTCGGAGGTTACCTAGTGACATAGCTAACCCGTTTGAATAAACTCCATGTATTGTATTTGACCGAAGGCTAGGTGTTCGGGAAATTGCCTGAGTCAATATTTGTGACGTATTTGGGTGGGATTTGTATTAGATTGAGCTTGTAACTAGGCAAATCATATAAGCCCATTTGCTTGTAATCAGTGACTATCGGGTGGGTGTTCGATAATGGGGATAGGTGCTCCCTTGCAGTTGTAGCTCCTTTGTGGTGGACTAGTGGGTGCCACATAAACTGGGGGTTGATGCTTCCAACCGTGGGTGCAGTCGAAGTTTTGTATTGTGCATTATACAAAGGCTAGTTAAGCCAGTTGCATCATGGATGTAGGCACACTACCGAACCATATATATCTCTGCCATGTGGTTGTGCCTTTGTGTTTGCTTTGGCAAATTATCTTCTACAAGATGGTTTGTGGAGGATGGGACTTATGATGTGTGGCTGGTGATAGCCACATGTGTTTGTGCAGCCGTGCAGGTGGTTTATGTTTGTAATTGTGTGACAACATTGTGGATGCATGCTTGAGTATTAATGGGCCAACGAGTGAGTTGAGGAAACGAACGAGTTGGGATCAAGTTTTTAGATACCACTGATTCACCCCACCCCCTTTCAGTGGCCATCTGGGAACAAAAAATACTGCTTTGAGTGTTGCCTTACTCGTTGAATAATTGAAATAGAATCACAAGTTTATAAATACACTTAAGAATTTACAATTATTACCAATCTACCTGAACTTAGAGGCTGAATGTCTACTTTTTCATAATCTCATATTCTTTTCATCCCTTAATTATTGGTTGCCTTAGTCAATAAATCCCACTTAGGTGGGCACCTTAGTGCCTAGGCCATTATATTGGCTTGCCTTGGCACCTTGACAACTATGAAAAGTAGAAATAAATCCCAACGGCAATGGACAATATCATATGTTAGAATCCAAAATATTGATAAATAAGTAAAGGGAAAGAGAAAGATACCTGGACGCGTGCGGTACGGTACGCTGCCCCTGTGCCCAGACACAGGGGCGGGGGAAATGACCGCCATGCCCCCGGGAAATTACGCCTTTCCACAGGGGTACGGCAGTCATTTCGCCCACCCCTATGCCTGGGCGCAGGGGCAGCGCACCGCACCCGCCCAGGTAGCGTTCTTTCTCCCATAAATAAATACTTTTTGGAAGAATATAAACTAGTAATGAAGTATGCTTCTCAAATTCTTCAGATGTGGTAACAATGGCAGCACTAGTATCATGGTAGAGATGATGGTGGAAAGATCCTCAGGTCAATCTTGGTCAATATTTGAATGGATAGGGAAAGAAGAATACATAACAGGCCATATGATTGAGTTTGACTTCAAAACTTGACAGGTACACAATCGGCATAGTCATTTATCTACTCAAATGCTGAATTAACATATCAGCCATATGCTGATTTGAAAATAAATCCACTAGATGGTGGGCCAGTCAGTTGAGATATTCCACGAAATTTGACATGCAAAACATCCAAAGGGTAGCCTACCTATTTAGTGGTCAAATCTGGCAGATCAGACCTCCACATGGTTCAAACTTAATTTAACCAGCACATAAGCTTAACCGAACAAACCATTTAGGAAACATTGTCCATGACATGATGACAAGTTGACAACAACAGCAACAACAACAATAATAACAGTGATGATGATGATGAAGATAATAGTCATAATAATAATGACATTAGGTATAATTCTAAGTGTTATGAAGATAATAACCATTATTATTAGGATAGTTATCCATGTACCAGGGGAGGGCAATGTTTCCAAAAATCACTAGACAAATCTGAGCCATCCATTTTTACATTTATTTTTTAATCTGAACTGTCTGTTCCCACTCAAAGTTGGGAGAGTAGACAGTAATGTCTAGAGCACTGGTACACATGTATGGACATACAAGATGTGTGCCAATACAAAAGGGGGTATTTAATTATATTAGACTCCGAAATTTGAGACGTGGCTAATTTAGACCATATACAACGATCGGAATGGACATATCATCTGTCCACGTGGCAGAATAGATGCTTTGTGACATTTGAAAAAATAACATACCTGTCTGACAGTAATAATTCACCTTATTATTATTATTATTACTGCTTTCTTTTCTTATAATATCAGCGATTTACAAACTGGTGTACTTCAAGGCACCAGAAATATTTGAGAGAGAGAATGGTTGTCAGTTATGTAAAAAGAAATGAAAAATTATCTGATGTCCCTAACTTTGACCTGATTTCCCTATTTCAAAGATCTTAATTAAGACTTTGAAGAGAAGCAAAATAATCGCTTGCAACTCTCGTATCCGGTTGCATCGATGGTGTTTTGCATCTCTTCAAAGTCCCTTTTAATTATTTCCAAACTAGGAAGATTTAATTAATTATTTTCTTAATCAGGGGGATCATGTAATTTTCCCAAAAAACAAAAATTAAGAATCATATGAAAATGGAAATAAGTTTTTATTTCTATGTTATATTCAAACAAAAAAAAAACATGTGAATTAAAAATCAAATTATGCAAAATTTAAAAGCTCTGTGAATCAACACCTTATCATGCAAAGTTAAATAACTGTCAATCAAAAACTTCACTACCAAAAGAAAAGTACTCAAAAATAAAGTAAATAAATACTCAAAAAGAAAGCAAATCTACCAATCAACATTTTCCAATAAACAAACCCAATAATCATTCGCTAAGAATCGTTTTGGGCAATCAAATCATTCACTAAGACAAAGAAACAGGACAATAGACAAATAATTTCTTACTAAATAAGCACAGATTAGAGTTACCTCATTAATAATGAGTGCCTTTCCATTCCGAACAATGTATTGCACATCCTGTCGATAGAACTCCTTGGCCTTCAAGGCATTCATCACAAATCTGCAATGTTTCAATACTAAATAAATGAAAGAACATGCTGCTAAAACAATCAAGTATCTAGATTCAAGAATTAACATTTAAGCCCCTCAAAACAACATAATTGGTAATTATATGGACAATATATGGAATTCCAGTCCAGCAAACTATGAGTAGTGAACATAGAGGGTAAAGGCATGGTTTAAAGAATTGGCCTGTATCGTATCGTATGGGCCAATATGTAGCTACTTTTTTTAAAGAAAAAAATTAGGTATCGATAAGTATCCCATTGTAGCGGCTGATACTGCTCGATACGATATGCACGATACATACTGATACTCTCGATACATTAGATTAAGGGGTTGAAAAAAATTTAACGTATCGCAAACGTATAAGCCGATATGGTCAATACATTGCAATATAGTCGATACAACTATTAAAACCTACATGTGCCTTCAGTTAGTGAATTTCAGAAATCAGAAAACACCAAACAGCACCTGACGAACTGGTTTCCACCCAAAACATCAACTTTTGTGACCCCTTCTTTCAAATTTCCAACTTGGGGCTTTGATTCCTTGCTGAAAAATGAATCAAATCAAAGAAACAATGATGTAGGACAAAACATGAAGAAAAAAAGGCCAAAACACTGTTCACGTGAACAGTGCCACAGCCCCTTATTTTGCCTGTGGAATATTATTAGAAGATCCTGTGGGGCCCAAGACCAGATCATGTGAAGACTTTTTAAGAAGGGTCAATTTTGTCTGTGTGGGGATTTGGAAGTTTAGTTTAGTTTCTAATTTTAGATTTAGAAAGTAGACTTAAGTTTCTACTTTTAATTAGATTTATTTTCTATTTTATAGTTTCTAATTTTGTTCTTTGCATGTTGGCTGAATTATAAAGCCTAGTTTCTATTTTCATTAGGTTTCTATTTTTAGTAGTTTCTATTCTCTTTTAACTTGAGGTGCAAGCATAGCCCTCTATTAATTGAAAGTTGTTGTAGCCATTCCCCACAATTTGAATGAAGAGTTAAGATTGCTTATGCAAGTTTTATTGTCCAATTGTGACTTGTGAGGATGAAAGGCAGAGGGCCTTGCTGAGAGAGCTGAAACCTTAGGGATGCTAAAAGCTGGCTGGTGAGAGCTAAATCTCCTTATCCCTTACCTTCTATTTCCCTATCCTCTTCTTCTCACTGTCTACCACACCCAACCAAACCCTATTCCTGCTGTGTTTTGTGACTGCAACTAAGTGCAATCAACTGCTGCTGAAGACCAGAAGTGATTCCCAATCAAGCTCTTGACTGATTGTTGCTGATCATCACCAGAGAAGGACCGAGGTGCACCCCTGCAGATCAGTTTTGTGTCATGTTCCTCCTGCAACATCAAGCCACCTTTTCTTCGAAGCCTGGAGTTTGTTTCAGCAAGGCATTTGAGGATTGAACCAGACCAACAAGAAGCCCACTCAACCCCAGGATGAGCCCCTGTGACTGGTTGGATTGTCCTGCAGCCTTAACCTTCTAATTTCATCACCAACTCAGATCTCCTCTGCTGGTCATCAGAACTGGACCAAACTTGCAGCAAAGCTTCACCCCATCAAGGCTGAAACTTGATTCCCATTGGAGCCCATTTCCAGTGCTGGTTTGCAAGTTATTCCATAACCTTCTAATTTTGAGTTATCTTCATAACTCAATATTCAGCCATCAGAATTGGCTGTAATTTGGAGCAAAGGACCTGATCAGCATCACCTCCACTTAACCTAAGTTTGGTAGCCATCTGTTGGCCAGTTTGATCTACCTCCTCAGTTACTAATTCGGGTTTATTGCTATTATGATGTTCTGTTGCAACCTGTCATCGATCCTACTGTAGAGTGGTTATTAATTGAACCCCTTCTACATTAAACAATCAACACATTACCATCACTATTTCGACTGGGGCAGTATTGTGCTTTATGTTCGGTCGTTGCACAACATCATCCTAGTCGTTCCTATTCCTGAAGACCCTTCCAGATATGAGTTTGAACCATCCCGACACTCTTCATGGCAATAGACTATTACTAAATGTAAAAAACCTCAACCTTTATAACAATTTCAATTTAATGCACTTGTCTCGTTATACGTTGTTCTCCATTTTAGTGTTTATGCATGATACATGTTATATATTACTTATTTACATTATTTTTTGCTCCAAAAGTGTATTTCCATGTGTATCTTGACCATTTTCATATATATCTTTAGCACATCTTGCATATCTCCGATACGTCTCTTAACATCACCCCACCAATACGATACGTGATACCGATACTTTAAACCTTGGGTAAGAGTTCACTGACATAGCAGAAAGTGTTCATCCATAGTGAATTACAGAGAATCACAATAAAATATTAGAAAAGAAATATGTATACACCTCGCCCAAGGATCATTCTCATCCCATAGGTCATTAGTTTCAAGTGCCATCTCAGCGAGTGCAATTCCTTCCTCAGTCAACTCCACAGAATTATCCTTAAGTTCCACGTTATAATGCTGTTAGACAAAAAAATTATTCTCTTAGTACGATACTAGGCTAGAACAAACTTTTTTTTCCTCTAGTAGAAAGAGCAGACTAAGTCCACATCCAAATCCAAATTAAATAATATCATAACTGCATGACCTTTGTCATTAAAGAAAAATGGGTCAAAACTTATTTATAAACAAGAAACGACAGCACTTACAAGATCGCGTACAAGTAAGTCAGCCACTTTGGCTGCAACTGGATATCGTGCAGCATCTTTACTAGCCTAATTGGAAAACACAAATTGAGGTGAAAATATCAAATAAGTTACTTCTACCATTGTGAAACTATTCTTTAACAATATTTATATTGAAACCATAAAGCCATTAAGAACACCACCAAAAATATGACTAAAAATTACCTCACCACTTATTAGCAAGGGATTCCTCCCTTCATCAATAAGCACAGAGTCAACTTCATCAACTATCGCAAAATGAAATGGCTTTGGCCTGTTTGGACAACGAACACACTGCTTGTAGCTCAAGGAAACAGAGAATAATAACATTTATATGACTTGTAAATGTACCATCTCATAACAAGTTGTCCACTGCTAGTAGCAAGATTGTCTCGGAGGTAGTCAAAGCCAAGTTCCTGTAGGGCATTCAAAACTAGCTAAGTATCAAAGACCAGTAAGAATCTGTAACAGTCACAACCAAACTGCAGTATCTAGAAAACAGGTCACATAAACCCATATCCAGGTAGTAATCAAACAAAAGCCACCTCCGAGACCAGCTTAAGTATTATTTTCAGTAATAATTAATAAAGGTCAATCAGATTATGTGGAACATTAAATGCCTTACAGAATTATTGGTGTATGTTATGTCACAGTTATAGTTGGATCTCCTTTCTTTGGCTGCCATTCCCCCCTGACAAGTAACCAACACGAGAGAAAAAAAAAGTGATGAAAATTAAGGGTGTATAGATATTCTTTTTTAAGAAAATTATCGATTCTGAACATTGGTTCCAAACATTTAGACTGTAGGGACAGAATAAATTCTAGCTAAACCACCACCTCGAAAATGGACAAACATGCGAAACAATACGTATAACTTCAATTGTTCACAGCAAGAAATTACCTGGATAAGACCCACAGACAAACCTAGGAAACGGTGAACACGACCCATCCAGTCAGCATCACGCTGAGCTAAGTAATCATTGACAGTTACCACTGTCAAAACAACAACAATGCCAAATATAGAAAACATCAGTATTAGATTTACATTTACGTATGAGCAAAAATTCCGGTGATATATTACCATGAGTGTCAACCATGAAACACAAAGTGCTAAAAAATCTAGCAGTAGGATAACATGAGGCATCTAGTAGAATCAAATTTACACCCGTTGAGTGGAAGTATTTTAAATCTTAAAAAGGCTTCAGACCCCTAAAGCTCTGTCCGATATCAAATTTTTTCAGCTGCTTCTTCTTCTCCTATTTGCTTGAATGTAGAGCAATGGATCTATATTCTATCCCAAGTATTGGTGGCAAAAGACAAGTTGGTTGAGGGTCGGGATGGGTTGACCACGAAAGATTTTTGTATTTTTGGCTAAAAGTAAGCAATGAATTAGATAAATTGATAAAAGACCCAAAAAAACATGGGATTAACATCCAGGCGCATACCCAAACGAGAAAATAAAATGATACCCAAATAAATAAAAAAAATTGGAATCTCCACCTTTGGCAATGCCATCAGCAGAGAATTCTAATCGAGCTTAATCCACAAATCTATATCTTTTGTAGTCCAAAAGATCACAAATGATCTCAGTATCAACATAGTCCGGGGGGTAATCACATACATGAGACTGTTGAGTACTTGCACCTTTTTTGGCTAATATATCAGCTACACTATTGCCTTCTCTAAAATGATGTGTGATTTTCCAAACAGTATAGACCAGATATGAACTGAAAAAGAGCCACTTCTGCAAGAAAAATGATGGCAATGATCAGGTTGACCACAGAGGGTAATAACTAAGTACCCAACCCAAATGTAAACCATTAACATAATCAGCTTGACTTCCCAGAATCTCATCCTGATACTTCTCTATGTATTCCACAATGTACACAAACTAATTGTATAATATCAATATAAGGACGACAAAAAATGCTATACATGACGATGAAAATATAGGACACAACAAACAAAATAACAAATACTAAATATGTCATGAAAACAAAGGACAAATATATGCAAAATACAATGGAAGGTAGTGGTTGGGCACATTGGGGCTGTAGCAAGGTTCGTAATCCAGGTATCGGACTCGGGATCTGTCAAGGCCGATACCAATCCGGACCAGTCAGAATCGGTTTGGATCGGTCAAAAATGACCAAAATCCAGGTTTTACTGGATCGGGCTTGGATTGGTCAAAAATATAATAAAATACTAAAATTTGGTATGGATCGGTCAAAATACCTAAATAAATGACAAGTATTGGATCGGATCGGCCGATCCAGGACTATCTTGCCAGATCGGTCTAATCTTGGGACCGGCCTTGGCCGATACCAATCCGATCCGAGATTACGAACCATGGGATGTAGAGAGACAACTAAGGAGGGTTGGCTGGGTGGGCATCAACACAGGCCCAACTTTCACAAGGAAATAATCAACTCATAACCTAACACAATGAAGGAGAACCGAAGACCAGCATAACTATATGTAATCTAGCCCAATCCAACTAGGATGGGATATATTTGGTCAAGACTATCGGAAGAAGAAGGATTAGTTTACAATATTACATGAGTTTAATATAAATGATATAAAAGGCGACGACTGTTAGTCACCTTCACTGACAAGGCACAATTCTAGCCACCATGCCTACTACTTCAAGAGACTCTGGCCCTACTAACAATTCGATAACACAATAACAGAAATGCAAAATGCAAGTGATAGCTTTATCTTTAACATAAAAGATCTCAGTACTTCAGGTGTTCTATGGAGAAACACAAAAGGACATGTTTTTTCTAATGAAATTAAAAAATAATAGTACAATGACCAAAGAGAAACAAGGCACAACAGCCTGTCAAGACTATATGGACATATAAAACAAGCAATAAAACTGTAAATCAAAAACAACTACAGCAACAATCTTGTTTTGAAAGCCAAACACATGACCACATGAAAATCTTTGGTCTGACCACTCCTTGCTTTGCCAAATACCTGCCAAGTCCCCGGCCAATCTTCAACTCTATTATTGAAGAGTTCACCGGGAAGAAAGATACATAACATGGAAGCATAATGAAACAAAGGACCCAATTCGATTTAGATTGAAACTAAGGATTTGCTTGATTACTAATTAATAGTCTCCATCATATTGTGGCTGATAGAGATTCCTATTCAAATGGGAAGAGTGATCATTGTTTGATTGTTATGATTTTCTCGAACTAATTTCCCATGATTAAACACAAGCCTTTCTGAGTACCCAATGATTAAACACAAGCATTCAACTCAACAAACAAACTCTTCCTCCAGCCAAAATGAGTTGCTAATTAAGGACCCAATTGATGTCAGCTATCTAGTCAAAGGTACCGAAAATAGGCGAAATAACAAGTGCAAGACAAAATATTGATTGAAACATAACCTGCATGATGAAAAACCAGGGCTCATAAAGTTACTACTTCATATGACGCCATATTCTATCCTCAGTTTACATGAAGGTGACGCAACATATACAATTGAGTTTTAGGGCTAGCAATCTGCATAAGCAAGCTTTCTCTCTCACTCTCTCTGTTTAGTAAACAATGTGGCAATGCCCAATCTATAAGGCACTGAGCAACATCAGCAGAAATTCTAGATAACATCTGGAATTGTCTTTACACACACTTCTGTTTCTTTCTTTCCACAGACCAAATAAAATGGCACATATGCAGAAAATTCAATAGAACGCTTCCTTGTGTTTTAAATTGAGCGACCAGCGTATATACATTCTCTCTTGCCCTCTCTCCCTCTTTTAGGTTGAAACATTGAGAAGGCATCTAGTAGTTAGAATCCATTAGGTCCTCTCTCCTTCTCCCTCTTATATGTTCACACCCTTTTGTTCAATTTATCAACTTTTTTTCCAACCTAATATCAGTCATTTTTTTTACCTTCAACTTTTGAAAACTTTTAAACAATAATCATGCCAAGAATCAACCTTAATCAATGCCATCTAAAAACATTCAATAGAGTCCAGAGATGCCCCAATAAGAACTGTAGAACTGCCCAAAATCCTGTTAATTTGCAAGTAGTCCCCCCCCCCAATACTCAATATTTTCTAGACGTATAACCCTTAGGTCTACTAATATTTAGAAGAGTCAACTTGGGGCCAAGGTTCATTAATTGTTATATAGTTATCCATCCAATTGATAAGATTCAAAGGAAATTTCTAAATTATAAAAAGATAATTTAATATATGTAACTGTCTCAACCTTAGCTCATCCATCATGGTAAACCAATACAAAGGGCAAAGTGGGTAATCTGAATTAAATTTAATGTTCCATAGATCCAAGTAAAGCTTGTCTTTTTTATGCTTTATAGATTATTACCTCTCTTCCTCTTCCCTTCCTCTCTCTTTCCATTACACCCATCATTTAATCAATTCCATTCCTCTATTTTTTGAGACACAATCCACCATAAATCAATGCATGGGGACAATAAATAAATATCATTGGCTAAAACAAACATTGTGAGCAGCTTCTTCAAGCATTAAGTGACATGTACCTTTTCAAACACGAGCTTAACTTCTTTTTTTCTTCTTTTTGGTAAGTTAAGCTGAAGATGTTTGTTCGTTGGGTTACCCTAACTTTAACTACTGTTTTCCTTCTTTCCCTTTCACATTTTCTTCTCTTTTTTTTTTTCTTTTTTTTGTTGTTGTTGTTGTTGATGTTGGGGGGGCGTGGAAGGAGTTGGTGGTGTTTCAAAAGTTGGTCCAATCCTCGTCTTATATACCCAAAAAAGTACAATTGCAAAGCTATCAGAAGGAAAAAAATTTTAAAAATACGAAACAAAAATGAGCAGGAACTTTGTAGTTTATATTTATAGAACAAGGTTATGAAGTGGACTATTTTCTAGCAGGTACTCCACAAAGGAAGTTCTGAAATGCATTGCTACCTCTGCAAAATATAGACTAATGATCCTATACATTTATATATGATCAATTAAACTGGCCATTTTCAGAAAGAAAACAGAATAATAAGGATAGAAAACCTACCATGGACACCCTCCCCTGTGAGTGCGTTAAGATAAGCTGCTAATGTAGAAACCAGAGTTTTTCCCTCACCCGTCTTCATCTCGGCAATGGATCCATCATGAAGCACGGCTCCACCAATGATCTAGCATTAAAATAAATGAAATGAGAATAACCAATTTTCTTTCTTAATCAAGAATTATACTATTCTTCTTGGGTTGGGAGTGGAAGAGTCACCTGCACATCAAAATGACGCATCCCAAGCTTCCTTTTAGCAGCTTCACGAACAACAGCAAACGCCTCTACAAAAATGTAAACAAACATCATTTCCAATTTGCCCAAAAAACATGAAATTCAAATTCCAAGATTGAACGGAATAATTTCTGCACCAGCTTGGATATCAGCGAGTGTTTCCCCTTGTCTAAGACGCCCACGGAATTCCTCAGTCTTCGCAGTCAACTGCTTTAAATACAGAACAAGCCGTGAGAGAAGAGTAAAACTGACAGATACCCAATGCGAAGAGCAAACCTGTTCATCCGACAATCTTTGAAATTGGGGCTCGAGAGCGTTGACAGAATCCACAAGACGATGGTAGTCCCGAACAACCCAGTAATTTAAGCTAGCGTAGTCACTCCAGTTCTTCTTAAGACCACCCAAACGCTCCTGAAACAGAGAAACATCAAGAAGACCAGAAAATTTTTTATTTAGAAACTGAAAACAAAAACAACACACCCAAGAGAGACCAGGAGGAAGTGATATAGAACCTTGAGAGAGGCGACAATGGGCTTGGGATAAGAACGATATCGTCGCCATTGATAAGAAGAAGATGAAGAAAGAATTGGAAAGGGTTTAGTAGGGATTAAGATGGCTCGACGACGGAACTGTTCAGTGGGAGTAGAGAAAGGTTTAGGGAGCGAAGGTGAGAGAGCCATGGAAGCAGGTATTCGCTTTGTGTATCTTTGTGATAAGGTCGATTACAGGATCTTATGGCCTCGTTTGATTTGGCAGCTGAAGCTTTCCCGCCAACGGACGGCGAAAAGGGTGGTACATCAGAACCAAGAGGAGAGCACTGAGCTGTTCCCTTGCGATATTGTGAGTTGTGACACCTAGCAAAGGTTATAGGTTTCCGAATCTCGATTACGATACGATTTGGTTGGAATAGGGCGGTATCAGGCTGGTATAAGGCGTAATTTCAAAACATGCCCTTTTTTTTTGCTTGATTCACTTAATCCGTAACGGTATCGTAACAGTATTGAACTCCGACAGTATTGATCTCTATTGGTTCTGATTCAAATTAAGATCGGATCAAAATCGGTGGGAATCAGCTAAGAACATGTCAAAACCCTAGAAGCTGGAATCAAGAAGAAGAAGCAGATGTTTCCACATATCTTTATTATTATATTTTTTTTTTGGGGTGCAGTTCTGTATGCCGCAGCGCAACCTGCCCCCAGGCACATAGGGGTGGGCACAATGACCATCTTGCCCCCTGCATAGGCTGCCCAAGTGCCTGGCCGCAAGCTGCGTTGCGGCACTGAGAACATTTTCCCCTTTTTTTTTCAGGGAAAGGTATTCACACACACACGAGATATTCTCCCATGGACTCTGTCAAATGAGGGATAGGGGGTATTTATGTTATTTTTGATAGGCATTTATACCAATCTAACTTTAATCAATTCTAGTCATACACATGCACGGTGATGCACGAAAACTTTTGCCTTTCTTTATTCAAAAGTTATGTAGATTTTATCATTCACATCTTTTTCGAAAAAAATATGATCAAAATAAATATCTAAATGCATTCATGGTTGATTGGATTTGAGAATTAGGAATAATAAATAATATGGGTTAACCGAATCCAATTTGGCCAATTACATCAATTCCAATCCGAGCTGCCCGGCAGGACCCTATTGCCAAGACACAGCAAGGCGAGGAAATGACCATACCCCCCCCCCCCTACTTTTTGGGTGTTTTTGCTAGGTTGGACCTTCCAGCTCCCACCACGGCAAGAGGAGAGCCGATTTCTAGAAGTTATCCGTTATGCATCCGTTCACTTTCTTTGGGAAAGTGAATAGACAAGAAGAAAGATTCATATTTATTTTTACTTTGTGAGAAGATCATACAGGATTATCCATAGATAGAAGTTTGCCATTTGGTAAAAATAAAATATGAGACAAATTTTATGAACAGTTGTGCATGGTGCACGGTCAGCATACTTGGACCCTTGATGGATACAAAAGCTCCCTTGAAATATCATAACAACCCCCCCTCTAGGAAATCGGCTCTCCTCCAATTGTGACGGGACCTGGAGAATCCAACCAAGCAAAAACAGAGGTGTTTGGGTCATTTCACAAGCGAGTCCTCCCTATAAAATGACCAACCCCCCCCCCCCCCCCAAAGATTATTTGCCTCTAGAGGTTGTTAAATACGTCGTAAGACAAAGAAGGGTCTCTTCCCCCCCGCTAAGACAAGAAATCTGATGTGGCTCCGCATCAGCATTGCCTATAAAACATATTTATGAAATTGTTGGGACTTTAGGCTCACCAACAGAAGAGCTCTAGCTAGCATAGAGACAAATTAATTATAAGTACAGTAGTTTTCTCCGTCTACAAAAATTTGTTCCAGTCGCTATACCTTCCAAGTTAAACAAGCCAAGCTAATAATTGACAAATTTAATGTCAACTTGAGGTTTTGTTTCCGTAATCGCTCCCAAAAATACCCACAGAGAAGGAGGAAGCGTGTGAAGAGTGGAAACTAGCTATACATTAATAATGAGCTTAGAAGGGTCAATCAAACCTATTGAATTTTCAGAA
Source organism: Telopea speciosissima (assembly GCF_018873765.1). NCBI lineage: Eukaryota > Viridiplantae > Streptophyta > Magnoliopsida > Proteales > Proteaceae > Telopea > Telopea speciosissima. Next base: position 10,301,004 of record NC_057916.1, read on the forward strand.
AGTGACTTGGTTTTTATCACTATTTTATTTTTATTTTTTTTGTTTCTTTTAAGGTTGAATTCTTAAAATATGGAAAGACTCTAATAGGAAACTACGGCTGCATTTGGTTTGCATTCTTGGAATAGATTCTGGGTATAGAACGCATTCTGATTCCCAGTTCTTTTATATTTTTTTCGTTTCACAACGTTTTCTATTCGCAGAATTTATTCCAAAAATGCATACCAAACACAGCCTACATCTAAGCTGCTGTCACATGCATCTGATACTCATCTTTGTTGTATCTTGAGTTCAGGTTGCACTTAAATCTCTTCACTACAAAAACTCCCCTATTTCTGTTGTTCAGCCTAACATTTCACCACTCCCCTTGCATGTTGTGAACTCTTCCCCTAGTAACATTTTCTGGCTTAAGTTTCAAGTTTTCATGAAATACCCTGATGTGTCACTTCCTGATTGCTTCAACAGTTCTTCCTAAAAGAAGCATCAATGAAGGATACAAACTCAAATTCAAAGAAAGCAATATAATTTCAGATTTTGGGTATAACAACAAAGTTTGACCATGCTCAATCTTGTTGCCACATTTTTCACTTTACAACGAAGATTCTTTGCAAGGACGGACACTTCACAATTAAGAGGTCATGAGTTTAACTCTCCTTGAGTTCTATCTATAAAAAAAAATAAAATTAAAAAACTTATCTTCTAAAGTCAACACATGAAACTTCCCAGAAAATTCAATTGGTCTTATCTAGAAAAAAATTATTATTATTATTATTATTATTTTTGGGTGGGTTGGGAAGGTGGTGTTATAAATAGGTATCCTCTATTAAAAAAAATAATAAAATCTTATCCGACCTGTGTGTAACATTGATTCTTAATATTAGGAATTTTTTTTTTTCCTGCTACCTTTCTTATATATATGTAAGGTGAGATGATGAACTCCATCAAAAAAATAATTCAATCATAGAGAAGAGAAGATTCAGAATGTATGTGACTAAGCCTCTCTCTTTGTACAGAGAGTCCCCAAACTCTCTCTCACTGCCCCCACCTGAAGGACCCAATACAGGGTATCTAGTGATCCAAGATGAAGAATCTGTTGAAACTTGTTGTTTTGGATTGTGCAAAGACCCCAAGATCAGAGAATTCCCATTCCCTCAAAACAGGATGCTGACAGTCAAATATGAAGAGGAATATGGAGACTCCTCATGGGAGAAATGCTTCCATGTCTACTTCATTCCAGTCCTGAATCAGCCTTTATCATCCAACAAATACTATGTTATAAAAGCTCGAAGGAAACATAAAGGGTAAGTATCAGAGATTCCTTTAAGTTTCATATTTGTTTTGCAAAACATGTTTCCAATCAGCCTTTATTTCTGTCCATAAATAACTAAACTCTCTCTTACTGTATTTAAACTTTCAATTAACTTTGCAGGGAAGCATACACAAGTTCTACAGAGGAGAACATGATAAACTGTTGTTTCTGCAAGTGTGTGAAAGATGTGAAAACAAGAGCTTTGGATCATCAAGATCCATATCAGCAATTTGAAATCACTCATATGCAACATTGCTGTACTAAAGGTTATGTGGCCAAGTCTGTTGCTCCTGATGGGTTTCCACCATACTTCTTAAGGAGACGAGAAGGGTGGGAAATAAGTACTTCAACTCCACTTCAGCCCCCGTTAGGCGAGGCTAATGGCCTCAACGAATCCTTCCGTGCCCAGCTTCCGAAATTCGACTTTCCTCTATCAAGTAAAACTTCTGAGCATTTGGTCATAGGGAAGTGGTACTGTCCTTTTATGTTTGTAAAGGAAGAAGTTAAGTTTGAAAGATCATTAATGTTTTATGATATGACACTTGAACAAAAATGGGAAAAGATTTATGAATGTGATAATGATCTCAGCAAAAACAATGCTGTGATGTTGGATTTGCCTGTTCAGACTGAAGTTGCATTGCTCTTTGGCAAGGAAGCTGTAAACGATGACTCAGATGTAGTTGATGGGGTGATGTGGTTTAGATCTCTTACTAATACAAAAGGAAAAGGCTCTAGTGTGGGATTGAGTTTAGCAATCATAGAGAGGATGAAATGGGAGCAAGAAAGATTGTGTTGGATGGGTGGACAGCAAAAACAGGTGAGGATTGAAAGAGTTGAGGAATTTGGAGAGAAGAATGGGTGGAAAAAGTATGCTTGTTATATATTGGTAGAGAGGTTTTCATTGACAAGAATGGATGGAAGTTTGCTGCTGACTTATGAGTATAGGCATACCCATCAACTTCATAGTAAATGGGAATGAGCCCTGGTATTCCTTATAGATTGCAATCTATATAAGCTAAATTATTTGAGATCTGAATAGTATCTTATTGTGTTTTTTGAGTGTAGATCAAGTAAATATAGGTTGGCTTTTAAGTTTGTACTACCTAATTTCTATCATGCAAGCCACATATGTAAGGATTATATTTTATATGGGAAGCAGTTTTCTGTACAGGAGTGTGGCCTACACCAGCACTCCCATGTGTCTATCTCTCTACTCCTTAAAACAAGGGGGCAGAGGTGTCTTCTCACATGGGGAGAAGAGAGATAGACTCATGGGAGTGCTGGCGTAAGCCACACTCCCGGACAGAAAACTTTTTCCCATTTTATATATATAATGCCACCAAAGTTGTTTATTGATGATATTATACTGCCATTGTACTTGGGAAAGAGAATTCATTGTACTTTGCAAGGACGGACACTTCACAATTAAGAGGTCATGAGTTTAACTATCCTTGAGTTCTATCTATCCAAAAAATTAAAAATTAAAAAACTTATCTTCTAAAGTCAACACATGAAACTTCCCAGAAAATTCAGAAAATTCCTTATAGAATGCAATCTATATAAGCTAAATAATTTGAGATCTGAATAGTATTTTATTGTGTTTTTTTGAGTGTAGATCAAGCAAGTACTGGTTGGCTTTGACTTTTGTATTACTTGGTTTCTACCATACAGTCCACATAAGTAAGGTTATATTTTATACATATAGTACCACCAAAGGTATTTATTGATCACAAAAAAAACAGATATTGTACTGTCATAGTACTTGGGAAAGAGAATTCATGACCATAGTTAGCAAAAACGCGTTTAAAATGTATTACAAGGGTAAGTTAAGACCACATAAAATTTGATTTATCCCCGTAACAAAGAAGAAAAATTTATGGTGTTTTTTGTTGAACTTGCAAGATTGCTGTCCCTAGAAACCATAATATACACCAAAATCTGTTTTCTCTTGACTTCAGCATTCTATTATAACTCCATCTGCATAAACAATAAACTTAAAATAATAAGTGTCCAAATAATTATATAAAACTAACTCCAAATAAAAAAAGATACAATCATCTGCAAACATAGGGTTTAAATGCCAAATATTAAAACAAATGCATGATGGAGCTGGTCTATTATTTTTATCCATATAACTTTTCTTAAGAGTCAGGATACTGTTAAGATAATAATGTAAGGGAAAAAGAAGCCTGTCTGGGATCGTGGCCCTGTGCCTGCGCCATGGCCAACAGGAGAGAGCGCGCGGACACCAACTAGGAGGGGATCAAGGGGCACGATGGTCATTTCGCGTGCCTTGTGTCTGGGTGCAGGGGCCATGCTCCCCCATAATGTAAAAACTCATAAATAACTTGATGACCCAAAAATTTTCAACCTGGAAGTTCTATGGCACGCAAATTCTATGGACATGTCATCCACATCTATTGAAACAAACACTAAGAAACAAAACAGAGCAAAGATGATACAGAGATTTATTGTGGTTCACACACCAATGTGATGTGCTACATCAACAAGTGAAACAAAAGATGATTCACTATGTAATGGAAGAAGATACAATGGAGATCTCTCAAGAACACCTAAAGGTCGGCACAGTAAGAACTCTCTTCCCAAAACCCTAACACGAAAACCCCAAAACTCACTTCTTACTCTTACTTACACAACAAGACAGTAAAAAACTCAGTAATGCTCCTTCAAGTCTGGTCGGGTCGTACTTAGTCGGCCCAAGCCCTCCGCTACCATCATAGACATCAGGAAAAAAAATAAAAAAAGGATCCGGCTCCTCTCCAATGAGCGTGCCAGCCATGGAGTGCCTAATGTGCATCCAACGGCTTGGCTGGCTGGCACGCATCACTGAGCACACGCCAGGATGTGTGTCAGGCAGCCCAGCCGTTGGATGCCTCATTAGGCGGATGCCTCCAAGCAAATGAGACCGACATCAGAAAAAAAAATCTCATTCGGATCACCACAAAAAAATATTAGAGAAGACCAATATTTGAAATAGGTACAAGAATTCGAGAGACACATAACAATATCATCATTTATCAATCTTCTAAGTTTCAGCCCACTCTGCTTTTCTATGAGGAGAGATAATGTTTCAAACTTCAAATACATTTCCCTTACTACTAAGTCTCACAGCCCATTTCAACCAATGCAATGATCTTTTTTCCACCATAGTCTTCTTCTTTTTAAAAAAGAAGTTGCCTTTTTCAGTTGTCGTTTACATGTTGGAGCTACAAGTACAACAAATTTAAATATGGGTAATTTCTGAAAACCAAATAAATTAAAGAAAAAGAAATATTATCTATTAAGAGAAGATCAGAAACACTGTGCCATAGAAAACAGAGTAGACAATTTCCATAATGCAACTCATACACACCAATCTGTGAGAAATCCAACACAGCCACCTAAACAGCTCCAAAACCAGTAAATCACAACCAAATGTTGATTTAGAGTACCCATAAACTTAACAGCAGCTAGAATTTGAGAGGGTTTATAGAAAACAACAAGTGACGATCAAAAGCAAATAAATTCTGAAAATTACAATTGCCTTGAGCCGCACGTGAACCCATGTTTGGTTTTTATGAGTTTAATATTTAGAAAACATGGATATACAGAAGGTGGATCCGTGGCGCAATGGTAGCGCGTCTGACTCCAGATCAGAAGGTTGCGTGTTCGATTCACGTCGGGTTCAATCCCAAATCCACCTTTTTTTTTTTTTTTTTCTCTCACAATCTTCTTCATGGATTTTGTTTGGTCTTTCTCATGACGTCTTGCCAATGTGAGCAAAGTTTAAGTTCAGTGTAAACTGACGAGAGACCTGGAAAAACTGGTGACTTCAACACCTTCCATTCTTCTACCCACAAACAAAGCTTGAATTCTTTGCCAAAACATCTTTAGTAACTTCCTTCTTGTTAATCACAGACAATTAACTTCCCAATTGCTTCAACAGTCCTTCCTAGAAGTATCAATGAAGGATACAAACTCAAAGTCAAAGAAATTAATATAATTTCAGATTTTGGGTAAAACAAATTGCAACAAAGTTTGACCAGAATAATTATCATCTTCAATTCATGGGCACCTCCAATTCCTCTAACAGGAGGGAGTGGACCCTACCTTAGGCAGTGTTTTCGGGTAGAAAGTAGGGTGATCATTTCCGCCCCCATGTGAGGAATTGGAGAGGGCAGCGAATTGAAGGGGATAACGATTCGTTTGACCATGCTCAATCTTGCCACATTTGCCGCGTTTTGTAAACGTCATATGATGGATAATATCATTTTTTTTTAATGTGAGGAATTGCAACGAAGATTCTTTGCAAGTACGGACACTTTACAATTAAGAGGTCATGAGTTAAACTCTCCTTGAGTTCTATCTATCAAAAAATTAAAAATTAAAAAGGTCATCTTCTAAAGTCAACACATGAAACTTCCCAGAAAATTCAATTGGTCTTATCAGAAAAAAGAATATTATTATTATTTTCTGATCTCTGTTTAACGCTGATTCTTAATATTAGGAAATACTTTTTTTTTTTCTGCTACCTTGCTTATATATATGTAAGATGAGATGATGAATTCCATCAAAAAAATAATTCAATCATAAAGAGGAGAAGATTCAGAATGTATGTGACTAAGCCTCTCTCCTTGTACAGAGAGTCCCCAAACTCTCTCTCACTGCCCCCACCTGAAGGACCCAATACAGGGCTCTCCTTGTACAGAGTGTCCCAAAACTCTCTCTCACTGCCCCCACCTGAAGGACCCAATACAGGGTATCTAGTGATTCAAGATGAAGAATCTGTGGAAACTTGTTGTTTTGGATTGTGCAAAGACTACAAGATCAGAGAATTCCCATTCCCTCAAAACAGGATGCTGACAGTCAAATATATAGAGCACCACGGACAGTCCTCATGGGAGAGACGGTTCCATGTCTACTTCATTCCAGTTCTGAATCAGCCTTTATCATCCAACAAATACTATGTTATAAAAGCAAGAGGGAAACATAAAGGGTAAGTATCATGATTCCTTTAATTTCCATATTTGTTTTGTAACACATGATTCCAATCAGCCTTTATTTCTTTCCCAGTTATTGATTGTGATCTGTCCATAGATAAGTAATCATTTTCATAGCTCTAAGGATTAATGTGTATATACAGACTAATGATTTTCTTACTGTATTTAAACTTTCAATTAACTTTCCAGGGAAGCATACACAAGTTCCACAGAAGAGAACATGGTAAACTGTTGTTTCTGCAAGTGTGTCAAAGATGTGAAAACAAGAGCTTTGGATCATCAAGATCCATATCAGCAATTTGAAATCACTCATATGCAACATTGCTGTACTAAAAGATTTGTTGCCAAGTCTGTCGCTCCTGATGGGTTTCCACCATACTTCTTAAGGAGACGAGAAGGGTGGGGAATAAGTGCTTCAACTCCACTTCAGCCTCCATTAGGCGAGGCTAATGGCCTCAACAAAACCCTCCGTGCCCAGCTTCCGAAATTCGACTTTCCTCTATCAAGTCAAACTTCTGAGCATTTGGTCATAGGGAAGTGGTACTGTCCTTTTATGTTTGTAAAGGAAGAAGGGAAGTTTGAAGAATCATTAATGTTTTATGAGATGAAACTCGAACAAAAATGGGAAAAGATTTATGAGTGTCAAAATAATCTCAGCAAAAACAATGTTGTCATCTTAGATGTGCCTGTTCAGACTGAAGTTGCATTGCTCTTTGGCAAGGAAGCTGTAAACGATGACCCAGATGTAATCGATGGGGTGATGTGGTTTAGATCTCTTACAAAGACAAAAGGAAAAGGATCCAGTGTGGGATTGAGTTTAGCAATCATAGAGAGGATGAAATGGGAGCAAGAAAGGGTGGGTGGACAGCAAAAACAGGTGAGAATTGAAAGAGTTGAGGAATTTGGAGAGAAGAATGGGTGGAAAAAGTATGCTTGTTATATGCTGGTGGAGAAGTTTTCATTGACAAGAATGGATGGAAGTTTGTTGCTGACTTATGAGTATAGGCATACCCATCAAATTCATAGTAAATGGGAATGAGACCTGGTATTCCTTATAGATTGCAATCTATATAAGCTAAATAATTTGAGATCTGAATTTATGTTTTTTGAGTGTAGATCAAGTAAATAAAGGTTGGGTTTGAAGTTTGTACTACTTAGTTTCCATCATGCAGTCCACAAATGTGATGATTATATTTTATATATATAAAGCCACCAAGCTATTTATTGATGATTTTATACTGCCATAGTACTTGGAAAAGAGAATTCAAGACTCAGTAATATAGAAATCAAAATGTTAAATGCATAAAATTGTAGGGAAGCTCCACCACTAGATAATAATGTAAAGGAAAAAGGAGCCTGTCCGTGGCCCCCCTGCGCCTGTGCCCCGACCAATGGGAAAGCAAGCACGGGCATCAACCAGGAGGGGACTAGAGGCACTATGGTCATTTCGTGCGCCCTTGTCTGGGCGTAAGGCCATCTCCCCCATAATGTAAATACTCATAAATAACTTGATGGCCCAAACAAGTTCAATCCCACTCAACTTCTGTGGACATGTCATCCACATCATCATCTATCATTCTTGTAAGTTTCAGCCCACTGCTTTTCCATGTGGAGATATAATATTTGAAATCAGAAAACCAAGCTGCACAATTGTTAAAACAAACACCAAGAAACATGAAAAAAAACAAAACAAAGCAAAGATGACACAGAGATTTATTGTAGTTCACACACCAATGTGATGTGCTACATCCACGGGGAAAACTGAAGATGATTCACTATGTAATGAGAGAAAATACAACGGAGATCTCTCAAAAACACCCAAACGGCGCAGCAAGAACTCTCTTCTCAAATCCTAACAAGAAAACCCCAAAACTCACTCCCAACTCTTTTTTACACAACAAGACATTAAGACAAATAAATACTCCTCCAAATCGGGTCAATCCATCGAGTCAAACCCTCCACTATCATCACAGACTTCAGAAGAAAAAATTCTCATTTGAATCACTACCAAAAATGTCGGAACTGGCCAATCTTCAAAATTCAGATTTTGAGACACACATACCAACAATTCACATTTCAAACTTGTAATACATTTCCCTTACTACTAAGTCTCACTGCCCATTCTACCAATGTCTAACCCATCCTCTGCTTTGGAGTCTGCAAACTAGCACACATCAAACAAAATGATCTTTTTTCCACCATAATCTTCTTCTTTTTAAAAAAGAAGTTGCCTTTTCAGTTGTAGTTTACTTGTTGGAGCTACAAGTACAAGAAGTTTAAATATGGGTAATTTCTGAAAACCAAAAAAATTGAAGAAAGAGAAATATTATCTATTAAGAGAAGATCAGAAACACTGTACCATAGAAAACAGAATAGACAATTTCCATAGTGCAACTCATACACACCAATCTGTGAGAAACCCAACAGCCACCTAAACAGCTTCAAAACCAGTAAGTCACAACCAAATGTTGATTTAGAGGAGTACCCGATTACCCATAAACTTAAACAGCAGCCAGCAATTGAGAGGGTTTATAGAAAAGCAACAAATCAAAGAGGATTTAAACTTGTAGTCAAAATTTTGGATATTGTTTAAAAAAGCAAATAAATTCTGAAAATTACAATTGCCGTTCCTCTCATACCTCTCTTAAGCTTGAAGCCTTGAACCGCGGGTAAACCCATGTTTAGTTTTGTGACTTTAATATTTAGAGGAAATTAACCTTCATGGTGGATCCGTGGCGCAATGGTAGCGCGTCTGACTCCAGATCAGAAGGTTGCGTGTTCGATTCACGTCGGGTTCAATCGCCAATCCACCAATTTTTTTCCTTTTCCTTCTTCCCTTTTTCTCTCTGAGAGAGAGAGAGAGAGAGAGGGAGGAAACCCTGCACTCTTTCTTTTTCCTCACAATCTTCTTCATGGATTTTGTTTGGTCTTCTCATGAAGTCTTGCCAATGTGAGCAACGTTTAGGTTCACTGTAAACTGACGAGAGACCTGGAAAAATTGGTATTTCAACTCCTTTCCATTCTTCTACCCACAAACTAAGCTTGAATTCCTTGCCAAACCATCTTTAGTAACTTCCTTCTTATTAATCACTGACAATTCAAACTTTCTCAATGTTAGATCTAGGTGTTCAAATTAAAATGTTTAAACCATGAATCTTACCTCAAGTATTCAAACCATCACAAAGGGAGACTTTTAGGGTTACATGATAGTCCACAATCGCAGGCTTTTCAAATGAATACAACACCTGATCAAGCGAGTGATCACATGATAAACAACAACCCCCCGAACAACTCTTGCATGAGAATCAAATTAAAAATCACTCTTCACTCACTAGGGTTCCCAACCCTAACTCCATACATTGATAGGTGACGGTCCATTCTTTTTTGTGAGTCGGGGCTTTAAAGCGTCGACCTCCTCTTGTATTGCCGGGTGGATTTTTTGCCGCTATAGCCGGGGGATCCGGATCCTCTCATGCCGAGCTGCCCCAACAGTGCAGACATAAGAAGGCGCAAAATAACCGTCATAATCCCACTCGGGCAGAGGTAAAATGATCATTGTACGCTTTGCTGTGTCTGCACAGCACGGTGCTGAACAGACCGTTTGACAATAGAGGATCCAAATTGACGGCAGGATCCTCTTCTGAGTTGGGCCAAGCTGGGCTTATTTAAAATTAGTCTCCGAATGTTTAGACGTTCATGTCTTATGCTCGGTATGTCCGAACATAGGAAAACATTTATAGTCATATCCACACCATCTTTTATTTTTCAATTTTTTTTATCTTATTTCTTCATTTTTATTTTTTTATTTCACTTTCCTGTCCTTTTTTGTGGATCTTTAATTTTCTCACTTTGTTTTGAAAGGATGAGTGTTGCCAACCCCATTTACTTGGGAAAAGACGAGTTATTGTTGTTGTTCTAGGTGGGGAGACCAATGCAGCGGATCAATTATCAACAGAGCAAGGCAGAGCGATGCTGGCGTTCGATGACGGCCGGGCTTTCAGCCCCTTCATCCATCAATTATAACCTTCTCTTGTTGGAGCAGGCCCCAAAAGGCTCTAATTTGGTCTTCTCTCCTGTGTCCATCCATACCATCTTGAACTTGATCGCTGCGGGATCAACAGGGCATACATTAGAGCTGCTGCTCTTCTTTCTGAGATCCGATAGCATTTCTGATGTCAATTCCTTATCTTCACAGCATCTTGAACTCGTCACCATTAACGATACCACCCATAACAACAGTACTGAAGACGAAGACATCAGCAGGGAAGGTCCGCATCTGTCCTTTGTCAATGGTCTTTGGGTTGATAGACTTTTCCATCTGAAACCTTCATTTAGAGAGACTGCTGTTGGGATCTACAGAGCTGAAGCTTTAGAAGTCGATTTTCAGATCAAGGTAATTCATCAATTCCTTGTCTGTCCCTTCTCATTTTCAAATCTTGCTTTGGGTATTTCGGTTTGGGTTTGGGTTTTGGTCTGGGTTTAGAAAAATACACTAAGACCAGTGCTTCTTGAAGGCTGATGAAGTGAGGAAGGAAGTGAACTCATGGGTGGAGCATGAAACAAATGGGCTTATCAAAGAGATCCTCCCCAAAGGCTCTCTTGGTAGCACTACAACACTCGTCCTTGCAAATGCACTCTACTTCAATGGGATCTGGAATAGAAGATTTGATGTGTCTGCAACCCAAGATCGAGAGTTGCATCTCCTTAATGGAGAAGTGGTTCGAGGATCCTGCATGACTAGCCGTCCATTTGAGCAACGCCATTACAAAGACTGATGGTTTCAGAATCCTCAAACTCCCCTCCCCTACCTAAGTGGCCCAGAAGAGAGGCAATACTCCATGTACTTCTATCTCCCAGATAGAAGGCATGGATTACGCAATCTAATAGAGAAACTGAATTTAAACCCTAACTTCTTGAATCTGCCTCTGCAACTTCAGGAAGTTACAATTGGGGATTTCGGTATCCCTAGGTTTAAAATCTCATTTGGGTTTAAAACTACAGAGATTCTGAAGGGTATGGGAATGGTATTGCCGTTCGAGAATGTTAGAGAGCCGACTGAAATGGTAGACTCTTAACAAGGTTGCCAACTCTTTGTCTCTAACATATTCCATCGATCTTTGATTGAAGTACGGGAAGGAGGGACAGAGGCTACTGAAAAATCGTTTTTTTGTGATCCACCAGATTTTGTAGCAGACCATCCATTCATGTTCATGGCGAGGGAAGAGGAGAGTGGGACTATACTCTTCATTGGTGTGGTGCTTAATCCCCTTTTGGAGGCCTGATTTTGACTACCTTCAAGTTTGATCTCCATTGAATTTTGCACGATGAAACAATTTATCAATGAAAATATGTGGATCGCTTGAACGTATTTCTTCTTCTTCTTCTTCAAGTCTGGCAACCAAATACACCCAAGAACAAATGGCTAATTTCAATCGCAGATTTGACATTCTGTGGGTTTTGTTTACGTTGGTCCCTAATGTTTCCCTTTATATTCCATGGAAAAGTGGTTGGTACACACCTTGGTAGGAACCTTACCTATAGGCTTACCATTATTTTCCCATGGGAACCATTGATATGGCTATTCCAACTCTTTGAATGATCATACTCTGGATTAGGGGGTGTCAAAATTGGGATTGAACAGGGTAAACCGGCCTGAACTGAACTGAAATGGCCCAGATCGAGCCAAACTGATGTCTTATTGGACAGGTTTTGGATTGGGGTATTATGAACCCGAAATCGAACCGAGCCACGAGTTTTAAAAAAGTATAAATTTACTTGGAAATCTTCCTTAGTTTATTCGATATTTACCTTGAAAACAAATAGAGCCCTGAGGTTAAATGGGCTGAGGACTTTCTTGCTTACTAGTCCCTTTGGCACCAAGGAGGGACACCCTTTTGCAACCATGGATATATTTAGACTTCTAATTGGTATTCTGAGGTGTTTATTGTGCATATAAACTAGAATCATTTTAGGGTATGTGTATAGCAATAAGTAAAAGTAGGATTGGATTGAGGGAAACAAATCAAATTAAGGCCTTGATCAGTTAGAGGTCATAATAGTCCATTGCACCAAACAGCCAATGTATTGGAGCCCAATTTTGTGGCAGCACAAGCTCTATCGTCTAGTGTGTCAAGGTAGCTCTTTCCACCTTGTGATGCTTCTCATTCAGGTCCAGGTTGCTCTTTCCATTGACTGCCCCCTTTCCCAACATGAAGTTGCTATGAACCTAATCGGTACACCAAGAATTTTAAAGAAAATTACTATGCAAAAATCAAATATCTTAACCCCCCAAAAAAAGCCACTGTAACCTCTTACCTTAGTGCTTGCTCTTCTCCTTTTCTTTTTCTTTTTTTTTTTTTTTTTTAATTTTCACTTTCTTTCCCCTCCCCCCCCACCCCAACCTTTTTTTTCTTCACGAGGGGGCCTGTATGTCTTGGCAACAACACACCACTTTTATCAACAAACTGATCCCCCAACCTTCTTTACAATAATTATTTTTTGTGCGCTATATCATCATTTTTTTTTCCTGTACAGCCTTCAAAGTGAATATCTGTATGAACAAAAAATATTTAAACATATCTCTGTTACCCAAATTTTGTCAAGATAAATGATCATCAGTTCATCTCTCTGTTTGGTTTGCACCTCACTTTTCATGTTAGCTTCTCAATCTGTGAAATTATGCCAACAGTTGAGACTTCAATCACAGTCGAAATAATAGACCTGTTAAAATCAAACCAGGGATTCAGAACTAAGAACATGGTGGATATACTTATCACTAACATGGATAACAGGTTGAAATAAACAATCGCCTAGTCTTTATCCAATCTCTTGATGTTAAATAATTCACTCCATTGTAAAAATAATAAGGAATACATGCAGACTGCACACTGCCCAACTATAGGGGGGGTGTGGGGGGTGGGGGGAACAAGTTCTAGCCCAGCATCTAGAATACACGCAAGGGTGTTTGATCTTACATTTGGTTTCATTACTGCAACAAATTAATCCCCATATTAACAAAATACACCCCCCCTGCAATCGATTGTCCATGATACAACAGGCACCAATCTTCACTAGCATCCACCATTAGTGGAAAATGAAACCAGAACCTTTGTTTAGTTCTGAAGTTTAGATTTTAGAACACATAAATATGCTAGTTTTGTAGTTTAGAAAATATATAACATGCCCCACACTACATACATCAACAAACCAAGATTAAGAAAAGATATAATAGAAAGGACAAGGTCAAACTATAAAATTTCCTGCAGAGAAACCAAAAGCTTTGAAAGCATTCATTATTAACTGTGAAAAATAATAGGTTGTCCAATTTCAAATCATATAAAATTCTGCAGCCTAGTAAATGCAATGCTGTAGAGAGCCCATTGTGGATATCAATGGGAAGAGAATATCACTAGAAAGGGTTACAGTTCTTGCATACCTTGATAAGACCACCTGCAAACCCTACAAAAAGTTTCCCTTCCCAGAACAACAAAGCTGTTATCACAGAATCACAAGGAATAGACCCAACAGGTCTGGTATCTAATTGAAGCTCGTCACCTGATAACTCCTGCAATTGAAGCCCACATTTGAGAATTCAAAGCAGATAAGAGATTTCCAAGCTACAAAGCAGAAAGAGAAGTGATCATCTAAGAAAAGAAATGGTACCACTTAACAAAGTCAAACAGAAAAAAATTATGGGAGTTGACGGAGGTTAGATGCCAGTATGTTTTACTTGATTATTTTTCTGTAAGCCCAATCATCCTAGAGAATGCTAGTCTTACTTGCACATCTGGGAAAGGGTGACTAATCTTTTAAACATGCGTCCCAGATGAAGGGGAATTGGCATTTACATATGTGAGATAGGTAGTGTTAGTAATGCGCAAAGTTATCCACATGTCACGGGAAGGCAGATCCTGTTACTTTTTTCTTATTGGGCCAGTGGAGCTAACTTCGCATTTGGTGTATATAATAAATACAAGCTTGTTGCACAAGCAGAACAAACTTGAAATTTAGATTACTACGACAGGTAGCATTAATTTTATTTTATTTTTTTTCATTCTACCCAAAAAATAAAATAAAAATATGAAATAGAGGAGAAAAGAGTAGCATCTCCAATTATATGAAAAGCACCAAACTAACCTTTACATCAATAATCTTATCCCAACCTCCCATGAAAAGCCATTTTCCATCCATGGCAAGGGAAAATATGGCACCACTGTGAATTTGAGAAGATTTCATGATCACATCATCCCTCCATATCTGAGAGAAGTAAGCACCATAACAGATAAAAATGAACAACCTTTTAAAAATTTTCTAATTGGCATAACTCAGCAACTACCAATCCCTTGAAATGACATCACACTGTTGACCAAAATACAGGTAGCACAGAAATATATTAGCGATTAGATAATGAAAAAATGCTAATTAATCTGAGCTGCAGAGAGACTATACTGATATCACAAACCTTCACACATCCATTCTCATGAGAAGCAACAAGCATATCACGATCTACAGAAAGTGACAAAACTGGATTCACATTTCCTTGCATATCATCCCCCAATACTGTCAGAGGACTGTGATCATTAAGAGACCATAAACGAATGGTTCCGTCCCAGCTGCCACTGTAGAGAACCCCATCACGTACTTCCAATGAAGACACGGTCGCCTTATGACCAGTCATAGTACATGTAAGGGTGTAATCCTGAAGAAAGAGACACAGAGATTATGCAACTCTGAATGACATTTTCAATGCAAATATTAAGAATATGCAAGAACCAAGAAATGTCAAGACAACCACAAGTTTCCAAAATCATTTGGCATCAAATTCTCAAGATTACAAGCAGCTTCAGGTTAGGAACCCTATCGTTAAATAAGTAGACAAGTGGTAAACATCCTAGACCATAGAGATGCATCTTCTTGCAGCTAGCATACCATTTGTATGGACATTATCTTTTGCCTATAAAACAATGAAGAAATCTACACCGAAACGATTTACAAACATCCGTCTGCTAGAAAGAAATCAGTAGTCCAAATTCGGTGATTAATAAATAGAAGGAAAAATATGTGCATGAATTTCTTGACATATTCTGTGAAAGGGAAATTACCAGCAATGACCATGCTTTTATTGACTTGTCACCACTGCCAGTATAAAGCTGTTGAGTTCCAGAAATGGCCAAGGCATGAATGCCACTGTAGCGCCAGTCCTTAGGCTCATACCATGTCCTTAATGATTTTTGATCAAGAGAGATGCCAATGCTCCAGACAAAAATACCACCTCCAATATCAGCACTTATGCATAATGGCTCATTTGCATCCACAAAGACTATAGCCATTACCCTGTGCTCATGACCTTTCAAAGATTGTAAATGCGAAAAGTCCTATATCATATGTATAGTAAATAATCAAAAGTGAGACTTGCAACAAATGAATTATATGTTAAGATAAAAATAAATAAAATGAAACATCCATAATCATTCGTATCGTATTTCAGTTAAAAACTAAACAAGAAGTACTTTAAGTTCAAAGAAAATATCAACCTAACTAGACTGGGACAGAAGAATAGGTTTATTGAGTTCCATCTTTATTTCTTTTCTCTTTCTTTTTTTCTACAAGTATTTTAAATATTTGTTTGGCTATTTCACAAATTGGCATCCAATCCACTATCATCAACAATAGGTTCTTTCTTTTTCTTCTTTTTCCTTTCACTTTTCTTGTTGTGTATATAATAAGGTAAGGACTTCACTGAAACCAAGTGGTAATATTAAGCAGTCAGTCTGGAATTTGCATTGCAGCCTACCTACCCATTTGGGTGCTCAGTGGAATCACCTTTGAGATGGTGGGGTATAAGGAGGGAAAATAATCATAGAATTTTTTTAGGAAAAATATAATCCACTCATGGATATTATGCACACACTCGAACCTTGTGATTTCTTGGGAATGCATAAGTTTATTGGTGTTTGACTGATGTGAATTTGTATCCTATTGGTGAACTATCATCAGGGTATGCTGAACTTATTGTAAATTTATATATTATGATTATGATATATACACCCTACATAATTAGTGAATGCTTGGAGCAATGGTAAAAGGTTCGGGCTGCCTGGCAAATGCCTGGGTTCCGGTCTTGAGAACAGCTCTCCCCCTCTCCCAGGACCCCGCGAAGGCGGGACCACCACTGGGTAATGACCCTTTTTCCTTTGTATGGTTTTGATTCACACATTCCTTAGTTGCTAATAAAATAAAAGGGGAAACGGAAGTGTTTACGATCCCCAACATCATCTATTATTTGTATGAATGCATAAAGTATTTTGTGACAACACCCATAGTTAATGTGTCAAGATCATAATCAGGAAACTTGTAGTTTACAGATAAGAAAAAAAAGGAAACACTTCCCTAAAGTATTATCGCATGCCTTGTAGAAAATTTTTGAACATCTAGCTCAGCATAAACGTCATGGAACAACTTATGTAGCAGACAATAACTCAAGGATATTTGCATTTCCCACCGTAAAAAAAGGAAGCTAAATAATATTAGGGAGCGCCCCAGGATTACTGAAAATGATTGACCACATTTCCACAAGTATAAATTCATCCTTGAAATCAAAGTTACCATCACATGCATACCTGCAGGCTCCACACATTGACCATTTTATCATAGGAGGAGCTAAACAGAAAACCCCCTACAAAATAAATAAATGTATATTAAAAATGAAACATACGAGGTGCCATTGCTTGGAGGAATGGTAAGAGATTCGGGCTACCAGGGCAAATGCCCCAGTTCAAGTCTTGACAGTGGCCACTTTGCACACACAAACACACACACACACACACACAAGGTTAGGACTGTCTCCAAACTCACTCCTCCCAGGACCCTGCATAGGTGGGACCAGAACTGGGAAATGGCACTTTATTAAGAATGAAGCATACTGTATCTGTAGGAAACCGCCAAAATAAATCTCTGGAATTATAACCATAGTATTAGGAAAATGATTCTACAGTGGTAAGTTGCATTCTGTGAAAACCAAGATTGTCGAGTACACTATACACATACTATCATAGGTTTTTTTTTTTTTTTTTTGGGTAGTAGATATGATATCAATGGGTTGGGAGGCAATATAATGCCACAGGGTTGGAGGTGATGGGGAGGTGACAACACATCACTTGTGGAAGCATAACATTTTGACAATTATACTTAATAACCTTAGGAATCACAGCTTCTTTATTATAGTAGCCAATGGATAGTTTAAACTTTTGCTGCAAAACTAGTTGCTGGTTTTGTTTTTTATTTAATGTGAAGTACTTTTGCTCTCTTCCTGTGCAGCAATATCCCCCTACATGAGATCCACCTCCCACACTTTTCAGATTCAAAATTTAAAATTGCATAATAATACTAATCTAAAAAAATCCTAATGAACTTTAAGCAAAGGAAATCAAGAGCTTAAATGGAGATCGAATATATAATCTAGTAGATGCTCATGAACCATCTGTTTTCTAGGTGGTTCCTAACTCAGAAATTTGACACTCTATTGTTAGTTTGGCAGATGGTATAAGTGTAGAATCCATGTCTAGAATATTAGGCCTCGGAAGAAGTAAAAAACTATGATTCTGACAGATCAGGTAGCTAGAGGCAGCCAGGTGATTGCTCAATACCTCCAACAGCCAATTTTGATATGCAATCTAGGTGAGCTTGCAGATTGATAGAATTTAAACTACCAACACATAGGCCATTAATAAGATCTTTGCCAACTTTCTCATCCCCAACTTTATCAACATCTGCTCCACTGCTGCCGTCACTCCTCAGCAACCCATCTCTGTTCTGATTTTCTGAATCTTTGACAGTTTCCTTGTGCAAATGACACATATCTCCAAGAATGAAGCAATGAACCAGGTTTCTCTGGACAATTGTAGCATCCAGACTGGCCACAGTATCACTATGAGGGTTTATAAGTAATTCTCTAATGCATCTCCATACTTCAGTTGCATGAGGACGTTGCGCTGGGTCAAAATTCAAACATCTGCAGAGAATCTGCTGCAAGGATGAAAATTTTGAACCCAAACACATGTCCAGCACAGAGCCCACTTTCTCCATCCAACCCTTGTAAAGGCTCAGGTATCCAGAACAGTTTTCTTCACTGACTTTGGGTAAAATGATATAGAAACCTTTGAATAGCTCTTCTGTGGATCGGTCTCCCACAAGAAGCCTGACCAAAATACAAGCCAAGGACCATATGTCTGAGCCATACCCAATTGAATATCCTGAGTTGCCACTCTCAGCAGTAATGCGCTCATAGTTCAATAGTTCAAACAGTAGCTCTGGACTTGCAAATGACTGTATATCTGATAGATTGGCAAATAGTGATTCAATTTCATGATCATCACCTTTTGCCCGAGAAGCCTCTGATATGTACCTCCTGACTCTCCTTCCCATCACTAAAATTTCATTTGTATCGACAAAAATGTGACCAAATTCATCAAAACTGAAACAGGAGAAAGCTAAACAACCACTAACTAATCCTTCTGAATGTAAACCCATCAGTGCTTCACATAGCTCTGTACCAACCATGGCAAAAGCAGTTATTTTACCATTTGCCTCCAAATTTAGCCCCTCCAGACCAGTTAATCCATCCGAGTTTCCACCAACAGCTACATTCATCGACCAACTCAATCTTTTTGAAAAATCTCCGTTAAATTTTTCACAGACCAAAAAGACAGACCCATCTTCAGAATCCATCCATAATCCATAAAACTTACACACCCGACGTTGTCTCAGCGAAACTCTAATAATTAAACCCAATTCCGTTCTCTCACTCTCCTTCAATCGATTCAGAGCTTCCATAATTCTAGCATCATAGCTTAATTTAAACTCAGAATCTGGCTCCGAAGAATACCCAACGCAAACAAGACTTACCAACTGATTCTCCTCTGGAAACCAACAACGAGTTGAAAATGAAGCAGAAGACGAAGACGAAGACTCAATTTTTCCTCGGAGTGCACAACAGTGAAGCAACTCCTCTCCTCTCTCCACCACCGAAACGGAGTCAACAGGAAGAATCCAATCCTTCCAATTGGAGTAGAACTCTTCAGACCATAACAAGCGAGGAAAGAACTCGCGACGTTTTGGAGCATCAGCTCCAGATCGATTGACATTGCGTGATTGTGAAGGATTAATGTTTTTAGGGTTTTGGGAATTAATGAAGCTCAGGAGGTCAATGTTCTTGGGAAGGGCAGAAGGGCCTTGAAATTCTGGGTATTTGACGAGTTGGGTACACGCAGGGCAGCGAATGATGTTGGAGAAACACAGAGGCAACTGCTTCAGGCAAGCTTCGCAGGCTGAGTGGCCGCAAGGGAGCACACGAGGGACGGTGTCGTCGCTGTTGTAGTCTTGAAGACAAACTGGGCACTCTGGCAGCTCCATCTCCATCTCCATCTTTCTTCCTCTATAGTCAGGAACTCAGGATCAGGGAGGGGTGACCCTTATAACAGTCAATATGGGTTGTTTGGTCTTGGAACTTGGAAGATTGCATGAAAAATGCTGAAATGATGCGAATCATGGAAGATCACGGTAGATTACCTGAAGACAAATCTTGAACCGGTCCGATATTTATGGAATGAGCTCAATTGACCCAATTTTTTTTTTATTTTATTTTCTTCTTGACTCACCATTGAATGTGCATCATCCTTTAACCAAAAAAACAAATAGAATGTGCATCATCCATATGCCGAGCTCTTATGCCTGGACTGCAAGGCACCTGGTAAAAAGATTTCACATATACTATCGCATGTGCGAGGGACGGAGAAATGTACAAACTGTGATGGACAATATAGAGAGGATTCTATTGACAGGTTGTTAAAGAGTGTAGCTTTTGGTAGTCTGCCTCTATGCAAGTGGCGTGAGGCCCCATTATCCTGCTATACATTTTGTCTGGTGATCCCTTTTAGATTGCTAGATTGTAATGTTTCTTTTCTATTAATTAAAGTGTTCTGTCTTCTAACTATTTGTGTGTCTTTGTCTTGCTCTCCTCTTTCCTTGATGTGATTTGTTTAGATTGATGAAATGGTCAACAAATAAATTTTTATCAAAGTTGTATCAATAGGAAATATTATCAGAATAAAAAAATCCATTTAATAGTTCAATTTCTAAGAATAGATTTTTTATATTTCTTTGGAAAGGGTGGTGATAGTGACGGTGGTGGTGGCAACGGTGGTGATGGCGGTGGCGGTGGCGGTGGCGGTGGCGGTGGCGATAATGGCAGTGGTAGTGGTGATGGCGATGGTGGTGATGATGGTGATGGTGGTGGTGACGAGATAGTGCTGTAGTGGTGGTGGCAATGGTGGGCCGGGGTGGGATGGTAGTGTAGCAATTACGAAAAGAAGGGTGATGTTTTATTTTTTACATATAATTACTACTTTACCCATCAAATTAACCATATGCTCATTAAAGAACAAAGTAAAATCAAATAAAACTTTTGAAATAAGTCCCCACTTATTTTAGAATGGGTAAAGCTGTTTGGAACCAACACGGTTATAACAGTATCTTGTAACCGGACTTATTTGCCCACCCTATGTTTGCTTACCACTTTTATGTATGAGTGTTTTTTTTGGTAATTTCTCCTTCATCTCCCTTTCACTCTCCATCTTCCCTGCTTCTCCGTCTCCGACTCCCCTTCCTCTCCGTTCCGGTTCCCGCTCTCTTCCCCCCACCCCACACCCTCCCCTGCAACTCCCTGCCGGGATAGCTCAACAACCATTTATTCCCAGGCAATCAAATGGGTCCATTCTCTAATGGTTGTCACTCTCATCACCCACAAGTAACAAACCATTTCTCTTGACATTTAAATGCAACAGAGAGCCACGGATCCAAGAGCAGTGGCAGACAACAAATTGCTGAATAGATTCTTGAAGCAAAACATTGGAAATAGGGATTTTGAATTTAATTTCACTTCAAAAGACCCTCATTCGTGTGCATCAGCTGAAATAGATGAAAACAATTCAAAACGGTTGTTATTGGATCTGCATCAAAAACTAGGAATTCATTCTGCCCAGTCATTGGAAATGGGTGGTGGTGTCATGGTCCTACGTCACTTGAAATAAGAGAACCCTGTTGGTTCTTTGGATAATCAGATCAATTTCCTTGCAGAAATGCAACCGGGTTTGAACAATTATTTTATGGAGGGGTCTCGTAATTCAGGAAACCCATTGCAGGGTCGGTTGTTACATGCATCCAATGAGCAATCTACCAGTCTAGAAAGCATTCAAAGATTGTCCATCGGTTTAGCAGCAAACATGAGGGGTGTCGATAGTTCTGGAGGATCACAACTTCTTCTTCTAGGGAATCATGGACTTTTATTTCTGGGTACTCTTGAAATGGCCGACCTTGCCAGCTCTACCAACGGTGAGATGAAGGTATCAGGAGAATGTTTGTTGAACTGGGTTGTAGGGGTTGATGATAGCATGACCCCTCGCCTCCACTCCCTCGACCTGCAAGGCTGCAACCTCCGCCCCCACCCCAATTTTGCAACCAGAAGCCATTCCCATCCTCACCGTCTGATCCTCCTCTGCGACCGCCAACACAAATTTTATCTCCATCACCCTCACTTCTACTGCCAACAATAAGGGTCTGAGAGAGGACCTATCGGTCGGAGAAGCAGAAGCAGGAGAAAGAGAAGTGATTGGAGGAGAGGGAAAAGGGAAAGTTACACCATATTGTAGAATTACATAAGTAGACACTCTATAATAGTGCCACATCATTTTGTGAGGAGCAAAAGAGTCTGGTTACAAATAGGTTACAAACAGACGCTCCTTTTTAGAACCATACCAAATTAGGCCCTAGTTTTTGAAATGAGATGATGATTGATTTAACATCCAAACATATCCATAGAGATGCAACGGGCTAGTTGCCCTCTTGACAGAAAAATCATTTGCACAATTCTCTCAACCATAGTTAAAAAAAAAAGGGAATGACAAAAAAATAGTCTTATTGTACGGGTTTTAAAAAATAAAAAATTACAAAGAGATGGTACGGGTTTTAAACGTTTGTATTTCAAAAAGACGGAACCAAAAAAATGGGCATTGTTCTCATATAATTGAGGAATATTTATTTCAAGCACATGTTTCTAATTTTGATGTCTGTGCCTTGACCTTGAGTTGAAGATGATATCATGAGAAATATAGTCCTTCGAATCATCTTTATGTTGTTGAAAGAATCAGGTTGATCGGAGTTCGGGAGAGACATATGGTCAGTTAAGTAAGTCATTGTTCAACAAGTCTAAGCTCTTAAAACATGCTAAAAAATGAAAACGTGTTTTAAATGCGTTTAAAACAGGAAGACTTGTTGGTTGCCCTTTTTTCTCATATGTTTGCGAAACATACGACAAAACACGTTTAAAACGGTCAAAAAGGGGAACCCATTGTTTTAATTGTGTTTTAATAAGAGAAGTGTGATTTCATAAATAGGGTGAGACAAGTATAGACCCACTTCCTATGATGGAAATTTTATATAGCTTGGAAATGTATAATCCTTCTCTAGTGTCACGGACATACACAAATTTATTTATTTTATGCAAAACCAAACAGAAAATATATTACGTACTAGCAAAGGTACATCCAAGATTCAAACAATTACTATTAGCCCTATACAGTTGATAAGTTAGACCTGGTAATTGTTCAGTAGCATCTAAAAAACTAAGCAGAAAATGGTAAATAAGTCCGTGAAATAGAAGAAAAAGAGTGGAAGATCAGAGTTTTGAGGAGTGTTGGGTTAGACACCCAAATATTGGTGACCAAGATATTGTTTTGTTGCAAAGCTTCCCATCCAACACAAAGACCGTACACCTCTGCCTCCAGGGGCCTCCTTTGTTGTTAGTCAATCTGCACCTGTTAGGATACTCTAACTATCTATCAAAACATAATAAGTCCATCATGCTAATAGTCCATCGTGCTAACTTAAGATCTGGTTAAAAAATTCCTGCGATCACCAAACTAGATAAATTCAAATTAAATTGTTGACTAGGAATAATTGGTGACAATAAGCGAGGAGAGTGGGGTTCAACAGAAGCCCTGGTAGGGGGTGAAATATCCATATCCGCTAACCAACGGAAAACATTGTCAAGGACTAGCATAGGATCTGCAGTACCATTACACATAATGACCTTGTTTCTTACAAACCAAATAAAATAGAAGGTTAAAATAATGATCGAAAAAAACCAATGCATGGAAGCCTTATCCAAGTATAGTGTGCTAGATAAAGAGGTAACGAGATCAATGAGAGATAGAACAGCTAGATGCTCAGTTCTCAGTCCAAGAAGTCCCAAAGCTCATAAATGTTTAGTCCAATCACAAGGCAATTGGTTGTTCGTGCGGCACTCATTAGCTGAAAAACCTTATCTATTTCAAAATTTCAATGAAATTTGATTCCTATTTAACTAAAATAAGGTTCATAAATCAAATCAAATCAAACAACTTTCGAAATAGAAATCACCATATGAAATTGATATATAAATCATACCTTAAATCACGCGTGAAAAGTTGCTCGATATCTTTTCCCAGGTTATAGGTATTACTCTCTCTCCCTCCATTTGCCCCACCGCCTTTTTCCCCAAGTCACATCTCTTTCTCAATTTCCCTCTCACTGCAACCTAAGAAAATAAAGACCTACTACATACCTCTCTCTCTCAAAAAGGTTCGAGTTTCCCCTGATCAATATAGTGAATGAGGACGAAAACACGAGTGGTGATGGTGAAGAGTTTGAATAAGACATGAGCGCCGTAACGTTGGACAGAGTGTTGCAGGTGGGGAACGAAACGGGACCAGACAAGCTGTGATGGATCGTCAAACATTGACTGCAGACGCTTCCCCACCACGAACCACGGGAGGAGTTGGTCATTTCCCCCTTAATTACTCTTCCACTATTCCCTTCTCCCCTTCATTTACTGCTGTTGCTGTTTCTGTGCATGCCCAGCTCCACAGATCATTTAAATATCTGTGGCAAGTGGCAACTCCTTCTTTAATTTTTAAGTCTTCTCCGGTTTCCGCGAAGAAGGGAAGAGAGAAGAAGGGATATTTGTCACTAGGTCGATATTAGAATCAGAGAAGCGAGAAGGGTTGTCGAGATATTTGCAGAAGTTACTCAAGTGAGTTAGGACAGCTAGTATGGCAGATGAAGAGATGAGTTCAGCTACCGGATCAGCTCGTCGCGTTGTTCTTATATCTGCTGGTGCTAGTCACTCTGTTGCTCTTCTCAGTAAGTGGATGGAACTTTACTGCTTTGTTTGTCCTACTCTGTTTTATGTGATTACAATAAATGTCAAGATCATGGTTCAGGGGTATCTCTTTTGGCTATTCGAAGATGAATGTTGCTTTGTTGTTCTTTGATTGATTAGTAAGTGTGGGAGTGAGAAATGTGAGTTGCCTGAAGGGGTTTGTATTGGGATCCTAGCGTTCATTGTATATATGGAATGAAACACTGCTTGGGATCAGATACTATTATTAATGGAGCATACCATACTTTTTATTTGAATCACATTCAACG
Organism: Telopea speciosissima; assembly: GCF_018873765.1. NCBI lineage: Eukaryota > Viridiplantae > Streptophyta > Magnoliopsida > Proteales > Proteaceae > Telopea > Telopea speciosissima. The sequence goes on from NC_057916.1 coordinate 10,325,832, forward strand.
TTCAGTTGTTTGGCTTTGAGTTTTGATCAGCATTCGATATCTCATTTGGCTGTGGAGGCAATGGGCATTGTGTGAATCTTAGATTCATCAATGTCATGCTCTTCTTTCCCCCCTTCCCTTTTTATTTTTCTGGGTGATCCTGTGTTCCAGCATTTTCGGTTTTGAGGTGGTTCTTTTAAAGGGTGAGGGGGCTCGAATGACATTTGCGATCAATGCTTGGGTGGTGAGATCATGTTATTGGTTGCTTTTGCAGTTTTCAGGTCCTCAATTTATTTAAGAGAAAGGTGTTCTGAGTGGAGGTATCTCCATCTTAACACCCCCCCCCCCCAAAAAAAAAAAAAAAAAAAAAAAAAAAGGGGAAGAAAAAATGGGATTTCCATAATCTAGAGATGACTCATTAGTGGCCTCTCTGCTCATTGTGAATTACTCAATAAACCATCTTAACTATACAAATTTTTTTTTTTTGGGGTGGGGGAGGGTGGAAGGTTGGGGTGTGTGGGGAGAGAGGCTAAATAATGTAAGTGCATTTGAATTGATATGAGTTCTTTTAAAGGGTGAGGGGGCTCGAATGACATTTGCGATCAATGCTTGGTTGGTGAGATCATGTTATTGGTTGCTTTTGCAGTTTTCAGGTCCTCAATTTATTTAAGAGAAAGGTGTTCTGAGTGGAGGTATCTCCATCTTAACACCCCCCCCCCAAAAAAAAAACAAATAAAAATAAAAAAGGAAGAAAAAATGGGATTTCCATAATCTAGAGATGACTCATTAGTGGCCTCTCTGCTCATTGTGAATTACTCAATAAACCATCTTAACTAAGCAATTTTTTTCTTTGGGGTGGTGGGGTGGGGTGGGGTGGGGGGGGGAAGGTTGGGGTGTGTGGGGAGAGAGGCTAAATAAATGTAAGTGCATTTGAATTGATATGATTGTGGAGCACTTTAAATGTGGCATCCGATATTGATATGTTGGCTCTTCTCTAAACCTCTATGTGTCCATACCCTCTGATTACACAGTGGAGAGGTCAATGTCATATTTGCTGAATCCAAATAACCAGTTGTGTGACCACTGTACACATTGTGAAATGTTACAGGGAATATGAATCCACGAGATCTAGCATGAAAATCTTGCTCCACCACTAATTTCTACCTCTCCCTCTACTGTCAACCTCATTAAAGTTGAGAAAGATCTGGAATTTTTGTGTTCTTTTTTTTTTTTTTTTTTTACATGTCATTGTTGTGGACTTCTGAATGGGATACACAAGAAGCTAGGCATACTTGATAAAACATTTTGATGCAGATTAATCACCAAATTGGGCTTCTTTTATTAGGAATAAGTCTAGGGTTGGGTTATATACATGTTGGGCCTTTAAACCTTAGCTCCATTAAACCCTAAAATTCCTTCCAGCCTTATTCCACCAACAGAATCCAACCAAAAGTGGATCATATCTCCCTCTCACCATCCCCTACACTTGACCTAGCTTGCAGCCCCATTCTCCCACCACAACCCTAATCCTCCTCAATTCCCATTACAGGCTTACAACCCTAAAGCCCAAAATCCTCACAGCTCATTCCTACCATCAGTTTCTTACCAGATTTGATTTGAACCTTCCCCTCATCATTAGGGAAGCTCGATCTTAACCCCTAGCCTAAACTCTCATTCTAAACCCTAGATCTCATCATCTCCTTCTTTCCCGAAACCCGAAACCCTAACCCCAACTTTTTGATTTTTAAATCTTCACTCAAACCTCACCAAATCTACATCATTAGGCTTCTAAAAACCTGCCTAGCTTACTAAATAAGATCTCACCCCATTACCCTAAGTCTAACCATAGCTTTGACCTAATTTCCTTAAATCTACCCCAATCGGCCAGCTGTTTTAGGAAGGTCCTAGTTATTGGCTCCTAGTAGATTTATCATCTATCTAGGACTACATTACATTTGGTAGAGGTTGGGATTTTTTCATGGAATTGAGGTTTTGGTCTACTTCCATTTATCTTGTACGGTTGTACCTTGATGCAGTGTCATTGTGTCTGTTGACTCTTATATGGTGTAGCTTTTGGTATTTTGGCGAGACATCCTCCTTGGTTTTTCTGTCTTAAGTTCTTAAGGCATAATTATGCATTGTCTGCATTTGCTCAGTGCCATTTGGGTGCTATTCTAAGATTGTTAAACCTTGGACTCTTTTGAGGATAGCTACTCTCTTTTGCTTTGGCTATGTGTCTCTGACAAGCATTGGATTCTTCAAGTATTTCCATTCCCTCATCTCCTGGCTTGTCAGCACTTTGTATCCAGTTCAAGCTTGTGTTCTCTAAGTCTAGTTGCTCCTTCATGCCGGTTGTTAAACATAGAGCAGATCCTGGTCTAGGAGCATAGTTGCCCCCCTATGCCCTCACCAGGTACCCTTATGTTCAATCCACCAACCTTCCATGTTTAGAGCAGGTTGGGGCAATGCCCCAAAAATGTATTCCTTGGGCCACATGTTCTTCTGCTATATTGTCCTGCGGCTATCAGCCATGTAGGCATGATGTCTGATTGTCCTGTTAAGTAGACCAATTTCTTTTGATATTTGTGACCTTACTTCTAATGTTGTACCATATGCCTTTCATCCAATTATTTAGCTCTATGTTATTGATCACACCCAATTCTTCTTCTTACTTTGGATGAATGACATGGGCTATCTGCTTTATCAACTGTAATTAACTTGTATTTTTGGGTTACTGATTGAATACAGGATGTAATATATCAACAACATGATATTGGTGATATTGGTATTGATCTCGTTCTCTTATATTTTCTGTTTAAAGCTTCAAATTTCTTTTTCCTTCATTACAACTGTAATCTCTTCATCATGTCGAAATTTCACTCCGACCTATTTCTTGTTTTTCTATTTTGCTCCCTCATACCTACTTCTTTGATCCTTTTACTTCATACTACTTATCTTTTATCTACTCCATCTTTAGTGAGATATTAGACCAGTAGCCATATGCAAGTTGATTTGACACCTCTCACTCATCATACTAATTAAGTACGATGATCTTCTTCTTCTGTCATTGGGATTTTCCACCCCCTCTCTAATTGTGATCATAGTTGTCATGACGTCTAGGTGACCCAAGGCGTTGGTGGGGGCCTTGGAAGCAAGCCAAAACCAACAAGGTGACCAAGGTGCATGGATTAGGCGTCGACGCCTTAACAGCTATGATTGTGATAATCATATCCCTATTCTGAAAAAAAAAAAAAGATTCTTTACTAACTTTTATCAGAGCCCTTGCTGGATATAATTTATTATACTAGACAATAATTTCATTCAGGCCTTCTCCTTCCATTTTTTCCCCATCGTACGTACTTCTTTTACTTTTTTCGTCATCCTACTTTTCTTTTATCCATTCACCTTTTTTGAGATATTAGTGGCTTCCCATCATATTTGATACGTCAATGTATGTGATATTCATTTGGGGCTGCGGGATTTTGCCAAGTCGTCTGAATTGTGATAATCTTACCCCTATTCTGAATAATTTATTCTTTACTAACCTTTGGCGACCTGATGCTGGATATAATTTATTATATTAGATACTAACTTATCTTTGAATAAAATTAAGGCTGATAAGTTGGCACACATAAAAGAAATATTCAGATCAGAGGTTGTACTGTCCAAGGTGTAGGATCATGGAATAACGCCAATCTATTGGACTCTTGGGTTGATCCAAGTTGACCTATCAATGTTTACTGTACCATGGATATTATAGTTTGTATGCTAAAACATAGAAATTATAATAAATGAATAGATTCACAGAAGCTATTGGAATTAATTAATGATAATATTTATATAGTGCAATTGCTAAATTTGATTTCTAGGTAGACCCTAATGGTGGGGATAAGTCTTGGTGGGTTGAGTTGAGTTTTAGTTAAAAAATAATATAAAGACAATTTATGGAGGGTGAAATCATGGTTCTTTTATCTCACTTGGCCTTTCCATCCTTATCCAGTTCTCCCCTCCCTTGTTTCTCTTCTCTTTCTCCCTCTCTCTCCCCCCTGCCTCCCTTATCCTACCCAGCAGTGAAACTTCAATTTTGTGGATGAATTTTCTTCTTTTGTAATGCGAGTGAGATAGGTTTTTTGATTTAAATTGGATCTTAACATGTATTTCTAATAATTTTTTGTGGTTGGACTCAATTTTGGGTGGGGTATTGTGTAGCCGACTCATCAAGTTGGGATAAGGCTGAGTATGGACTTTCAAGGATAATAAATGTTTACTGAAGCTCTTTCCCAGGATACATGGATCTTCCCTTGCCCTTTGACTACGGATATTGTAAATTTCCATCTCAAAAGACTCCTCTAGGGATTCACAGCCTCACAGGTATATAAGAAAAAGGGATTTTCCCACTCACAATTGATGTGGGATTAGTACTCCCCCTCATGTGTAGGTGGGTGGGAACCACAGTACATGGATGGAAATAGAAAGGGGAGGAACACACCGGATGGAACCAGAAGGGAGGCAGCCAGTAGAACATAACCTGCTTTGATACCATGTATACCTCCATCTCAAAAGACCGGTATAAAAGAAGGGGTACATAGGTATATATGAGGAAAGGGGTTTTCCCACTCACAATCGATGTGGGATTAGCAATACATTGGCTATTTGTGGAGAAACTATTTTCTTTGGCATCGGCTAACAAATATTCTATCAGGTGTTTTCTATTCTATAGATTTCCAATAACTGAAGTTGGCTGAAAATATAGAGCTCTTCCAAAGAATTTTTTGGCTGTGGATTGTACCCTTATTCCTAATTCTTTAGCTCCCTTTTTTAATTAAACATTTGTTATTGTTATTGATAAAATCAGTGAAGTTCCTTTCTTTACCAAACAATCTGATACTGGGTTTGAATATGTGATTGGACTGTTGCAATATTGTTATTTCATTTTTGTCTTTCATTTTGTTATCTGGAATCTTAAATCTTATCAAATCCTACATTTTCACATGTCGGTTAGAGCAGTAAAATTGGGTTGCATGTTCATTTTGTTTTCTCAGGGGATTAGCAGTGTTGTGGAAACATGAATTTCAATTATAAAGGGGCTTACTGTTTATTTGCATGAGGAATCACCAATAGACAGATCAAGTTGGCATGACTTTCTGATAGGACCATAGGTAACCCAAGGAGGGGGGTGAATTGGGTATGGCTGGATATGATTGCAAATAAAAAACTTAACTACCCAATCTAAAATTGATGAAAGCAAAGTTGTAAGGTATTACAAAAGCAAAGGTGTGAAGTAGGGAAAGAAACGATGCTATTTAGAGTGGTTCGACAACTTTGCCTACATCTACTACCAAGTGATAACCCCACACTTGGACTTTCCACTAGAATGATTACTCAATTACCCTACAATTGTTTTTTCGGGTTCAACAATAACCCAAGTGTTTTTGCTCACTCTCAAACCTAGTGGTTTTTCAAGAATCACCACTAACAACCCTTACAACAATGGGGATTTACCATTCACCCACAACACCACCTTTGATAAGTGTTTGAGTGTTACTACTCAATTACAATGGCTCAAAAGTCGGATATACAAGTGAAGTACAGAACGTCTAAAAAGGTAGATATGCAAGTGAAAGCACTATAGTGATTCTTGTTGAGATGGGCTACTTTACCCGATAGGGGTAATTTAGTCCTATTGTTTTAGTTGTTTTGTGTTTTGTTTTTTATTTCTTTCTGTATTTTTATTTCTTTTTTGTATTTTTCCCCTATCCGTTCTCTATTTGGGATTCCTAATTGGAGTGGGAATTCCTAGTAGGAATAGGACTAGGGGGGATTCATACTTTGGTTATGATTTGTGGTTTTATTATAAAGAAGGGGCCTGGGTGATCGGTTCTGGTCATTCAAGCATTAATATTCAGTGCTGTTTACATGGTATCAGAGCCACCTCTGATCTGAAAAGAAGCCCTCTCGAATTTTCTGGTTTTTCTTCTCCAACTCTCTCGGCTACTGGCTCTCTTCTTCTCTACCACTCTCGGACTCTCTATCTCATTCAGGGCAGCAACTTTGAGGTGATCCAATGAAGATTTAGCTGCTGCCCTCAATGACACCTCACTGAAGATCGAAGACAACTGGTGTGACCTAAATCTGACGGCAGAATCCCTCCATCCTTGGCGATCAAGCTACTTCTTCCACTACAGTTTGATTTCTGTTTTTTTTGGAGATTGGTTCTTGCCATTATTGGTCTACACCCTTCCTTGATTGAAGACTACAGCTTGGATCAAACTTGATTCAGATTCCAACCTGCGATTTCTCTGCAAATCAGTTTTTTTCCTAAATTTTGATAAATTTAGGGTTTCTTATTAGCTCATCTGAAGGAGCTAATTTTTAGAGGACTTCTTCCCTACTACTAGAGGAGCACTCGATCTAATTTTCAGCCTATTTTGACGGCTGAAATTGTTGCAACTTCAAAACCCATCCTTCACATTCGATTCAGTTTTTTTTAAGATCTGTTTTTCCAAATTAGTGGATCGATTTCTGCCTGGCTGAATGGTTGATTCAGATATGACTATTGCTACTTCTGGAGGGGATGGTCAGACTAGGAATGACTTTCTTCCCTATGCTGCTGCTATTAAGCTTGTTGGTACGCATTATTTAATATGGGCCAGATCACTATCCTTGACCGTGGCTGGTAGGGGACTTACTGGCCATCTTACTGGCACCACCAAACAGCCTACTGAAGAAGGTGCTGCCCGTACTAAATGGGCTGCCAACGATGCTATGGTGATGTCATTTGTTTTGAATTCTGTGACCACTGACCTTTCCAGTCAGTATCTCCTCCTAGACACTGCTACTCAGATATGGACTGCTGTCAAGGGAACTTATGGTCGCTCAGGTAGTGGTGCTCAGGTTTATGAAATCAGGAAGACACTCCAAAATACTACTCAGAAGGAGATGTCGGTCACTAAATACTATGCTGCCCTCAAGTGTTTATCGTAGCAATTGGATTATTATGCTCGGTTTCAACCTACTACTACTGCTGACATTACTGCCTATCATTCTTATGTTGATCAGTTTCGGGTATATGATTTCCTGGCTGGCCTCAATGATGATTATGATCCTATTCGTGTGTAAGTCCTTGGTTGGGTTCCTTTCCCCACTTCAGAGGAGACTTTTTCTTATGTTCATAGTGAAGAGACACGAAGGGCTGCCATGATGATTACTCCCAAAGCTAAGAGATCAGCCTTATAGACTGCTGGCTCCAACCCCGTTACTTCTTCTGACAGTGTTTCTGCTACTGCTACTGCTAAAGAGCCTGTGAAGTGTGAGCATTGTCACAAACCATATCACACTAAGGCTCAGTGTTGAAAATTACATGGGATGTTTGCTGATTTTGAGGCCAAACGTGGTCGTGCTAAGTCTAAAAACAAAGCCAATCACACTGAAAGCGTAGCTCCAACTCCCACTACTGACATTGGTTTCTCCCAGGAAGAACTCCAGGCTCTCCGGCGCATGTTGAACACATCCGCTGCCTCGACTACATCTGTTGCCAATTCAGGTTCATTCTTTGTCTGTACAGGTATTCCCTTTGCTGGTCAATTTGCATCAGTAGTCTCCACTCCTTGGATTATAGACTCCGGTGCTACTGATCACATGACAGGTTCTTCCATTCTTTTTAATACATATTCTTCTGCTTCTGGTAAAGATAAAGTCAAAATTGCTGATGGGTCCCTCTCCTCCATCTCAGGGAAATGATCCATTAGTTGTTCTCCTTCTCTTACATTGTCATTTGTGTTGCATATTCCCAAATTTACCACTAACGTTCTTTCCATTAGCGTAATCACCAAATCCCTGATTTGTAAAGTGATTTTTTTTCCTACTCATTGTGTTTTTCAGGAACTGGACTCGGGGAAGACGATTGGATCGGGTAAAATGCATGGTGGATTGTACCTGCTTGATGGAGATCCTACATCTACACAGGCTTTACCTTCTAGGTTCTGTCACCCGGCATCTTTCTCTTCTGAATTACACCAATGGCACTCTAGGCTAGGCCATCCCCCTTTAGGTACTTTATCCACTTTATTTCCAGCATTAGTTAAAGATTGTAATAAGGAAGATTTTTTTTTGTGAGCCTTGTGTCTTGGCTAAAAAGACACGCTCCAATTATCCCGTTTCTAATAAAAGATCTTCTTCCTTATTTCATATTGTTCATACTGATGTGTGGGGTCCTAGTAGAAAAGTTTCCCTTATGGTCATCGGTGATATGTCACTTTTATAGACTGCTATTCTAGGTTCACTTGGGTCTACCTTATGCACACAGAGAATGAAGTTTTTTTATGTTTTCTGCATTTTCACCAATTGGTTAAGACCCAATTTAATGCCACTCTCTAAATTTTGAGGAGTGACAATGGGACAGAATATATGGAAGGTTAGTTCCAAAAATACCTTGCTGCTCATGGAATCCTCCATCAAACTAGCTGTGTTGACACCCCAGCCCAAAATGGTGTGGCTGAGAGGAAAAACTGCCACCTCTTGGAGGTGGCTAGAGCTCTTCTGTTTGCTCGCAATGTCCCTTCCCTTTATTGGGGAGATGCTGTCCTTACTGCAACCTATTTAATTAATAGGCTGCCCAGTCGGGTTCTTCATTCCAAAACCCCTATTGAGCTATTACTTGGCTCTTCTTCCTTTATAGTCCCACTTAAGGTATTTGGCTGCTTTTGTTATGCGAGGGATACAATGTCCCCTGGTAAACTTGACCCCCGTCGTCTCCGCTACATTTTCTTGGGATACTCTGCTACCCAGAAGGGGTACAAATGTTATTACCCTCCATCCCGTCGGACTTTTATCAGCATGGATGTCATCTTTCATGAAAGTGTTACATATTATGTATCCCCACCTCTTCAGGGGGAGAGTGTTAGTGAAGATGTGCTGACTATTGACTCTCCACCTCCACTTCAGTCTGTTTACCACGAGTCTGAACCAGTTCGGCCTGCCCCTATTACTCCCCCTGAGTCAGGGGGAGAGGTTCCTATACAGGGGGAGACTATCTCTATTCAGGGGGAGCAACCTACCCTGGTCCAGACTCCTATCCAGAGGACTATTAGAGAATTTCAGAGGAGGATTGATGAAAGTACTGTGAAGACCTATGGAAGGAAACATAAGCAGGTTTAATCAACCGTTGCTCCAGTACCCATCCAATTGCCGAACCCAGATCCAGAACCTGCCTCTCCACCTGGTAATATTCCTTCTCCCGAATTACCTATTGCTCTTTGCAAAGGCGTCAGGACTTGCACTCAGCATCCCATATCTCATGTTGTTTCTTATGACTCCCTTTCCCCATCCTTTCGTGCTTTTGTTTCCTCTCTTTCTTCTGTCCGTATTCCTAACAATTGGCAGGAAGCTCTATCAGATGGAAAGTGGAAGGCAACTATGATGGAAGAAATGGAGGCCTTGAAGAAAAATAACACATGGGAGCTTGTGGTTCTTCCACCTGGGAAGAAAATCGTTGGATGTAAATGGGTGTTTGTGGTGAAACAGAAGGTGGATGGCACTGTAGATAGGTATAAAGCACGACTCGTGGCCAAGGGGTTCACTCAGAAATACGGCATTGATTACCAGAAAGTTTTGCACCTGTTGCAAAGTTAAATACTGTTCGTGTGTTATTATCTTATGCAGTCAACTTTGGATGGGATTTGCAGTAGCTAGATGTAAAAAATGCCTTCCTAAATGGAGCACTGGATGAGGAGGTGTATATGGACATTCCACCAGGGTTCTCTTGTGACAGAAACCAAGAAAAAGTGTGTAGGCTGAAGTGTGCACTATACAAGGTTTAATATTTTGCGATATCTCGGTATCTTGGGCCTACCGAGATATCCGAGATACCCGAAATATCGTGAAATATGACCGAAATATTGCATTTTTTCTGCAATATTTTGGGGGTCCATCTCGGAGGGTATTTGGCCATATCTAGGCCTGAAACTTCATGGACAGCCTTATTTAAGTTTAATAAACACATTTAAACCATAAAATTTGCAAAAATATGAATTCAAATTGGTGTTTTGGGCTTGCACCCTTGATTGACATACGGTCGTCGACCTTAATATATAAATAGTTAAATACACATAGATTAGGCAGTTAATATTTAATAATAGTATTTAACTTCATCACATATCAAGTTAAAGCCAATACACATTGATGAGTACCGTGATTCTCATAAACTCCGTAATATTCAATAACTCAAAACTTAATAGCTCAAATGCTTAAAGCCTTAAAGGTAATACACTAAGTGTCAAAGCCACAAGACTCGTAAGTCATAACTCACAAGTTCATAGATCAATGAAATCACAACTTAAGTTACAAATTACAAGTGCTAAACTACTAATAGTAGTTGCTGTGCCTCCCTGGATCAATCCCACTCATGCCTCGCTGGAGTCGACGTCCATTGCTCTCTGTTTGAAGGGCATATGTGGACCACGGTATAGAATCGGAGAAGAAACGAGTGTAGTCATCCACAAGTGTCACGTAAATGGAATCATCAACATATCGTAGGTAACCTATCCTAGGATATAAGCTAGGGTTACCAATCGATCCGATCAGTGAAGAAGATGATCCTGTGATATGATGTTGCGTGCGCAGAGGTGATGGCATTGGCCGCATGTATGGTGGTGAGGTTGGTAGCTAGGTCGCTAGGGTATGCAAAGATGTTATCTACAAAAGATGATCTAGTATGTCCTGGGACTGGGATCGGTAGTCATAGTCCCCTACCCACTAAAGCGCCCATATGATGATGATCCATATCCATATCCACCGTAAGGTTGTGATGCACCATAATCCGATGCCAATGGAGTGGTATGTGCGTCAAAAGATGGGGCACGCCAATGTCCAGTCGGTCCTCCCTCCCTATCACCCATACTCAAACCACCAATAGAGCTAGATAGGTTATCAATGTCCGTGTGATCAGGTTGCATTGTGTTTGTCGACCCCTACGCTTCTGTTGTATGTATGTAGGGGGCCTCTTGAGGTGGGGGTGCGGGGCACGTGCTCCGTGGTCCGTATCTTGTGTGGCGTGATCAAGCTGTGTCTCTCAGGTGAATCGGAGTGGCTCTACAGGTGCTGTATCCTGGGCCTCCTGGCCTACCACATAACGCTCTCGCATGTCGTCAAATTCTTTACCAGCATCACCACCACTAACATCACCACCACCAGCATCACCATCACCACCACCAGCATCACCATCGTTACCATCATCATCATTTGAGGACTTAGACCAGTCTTCATCATCAGCAACATTTGCCACCAGTGGGCTGGAATGGTATGGGTGAGGCTTCCCTTGCATGTATCTGACCCTTGTCAGCCATATACTCGTCCACATCAGCACCAATCTCAGAAGCTATCCTGGGGTCGGGCCTACCTCCCGCCTCATCCAACACTGGCTCACCTCTATCCTCACCCAATCCACAGATAGGGTCCTCATCGTGCGAGTCAACTTGAAAGATGTCGGCTAGATCAATGGTGCCCCTCTGTCCCTCATGTCCACGTGCGTATGTGTTGCGATTTCAGCCTCAAGTTGTAGTGCATACACCATGTCGATAAACGTTGAGACCCTAATCATTGCGCCTCTTGGAGTGGATGAGTGCAAAGGTACTCCAGTTCCTCTCTGACCGGATACGAGAACATGTTTGGGCAAGGACTTTAATTGCTATTCTTCTTAAGTTTTCAGCCGATTCCCATACAACACCCACCATTCAGCTGCATTACAAGTTTACAACAAAAAAGACATGTGTCAAATGTTGTTTTAACTTTCAAATTTCAATATATATGTAATTTAAAACTTAAAAGAATTACCAGCATCACCACGTGCTCTGCCTTGTATCGCAACCTCAGTTCCAAAACTTCCCAATGCATCCCTAAATACCTTGATCTACACCCATGTGGAAAATTAGTAAGTACTTCTTCACTACTTATTTGAAAGCATCAATAAGTTGAGTTTCCAAATGACGTCACCTCATTGTTGCAAATTGCTTGTAGTGCACCATCTGGCTCCAACTTCTTCACTATTTGTTTCACAGCATCAATAAGTTGAGTTTCCAACCCAAGCCTATTGTTATATTGATACTTGGGGTTCAAGTAGTATGCTGAAATATGACATATAGAATAGAGGTATTGTCAAATGCATAGGTAATTAGTAGATAATAAAACTATGAATTAGTAAACATAAAACAAATTTACTCACCAGCCTTATGCAGTGGATGCATGAGTTGATTCTCCCAGCGAGCATTTATGATATCTAAGAAGTGTTTGCTACTGCGAGGAGCCACACTATAGACACTATCTTTCATCAAGTCTATTGCAGCATATAGGACTGGCATGGTTGGGCCCTTCAGAGCGGAGTCAGCAACATGTAGAACTTTAACTACTGGCTCCAAAACTTTCACCACTTTGCTTAGTTTGGTCCAGAAGTAGTCACCTCGAGCATGGTTTGGCCGGTTCCACAAGGCCATGATTTTTGTGGGCTATAAGCAGAGTAATGCTGATCATAGACTTTTTATAAAGAGGGCTGGTGAAAAACTCACTGTTCTTATAGTCTACGTTGATGACATAGTGGTTACTGGCAATGATGGTGATGAGATCAGACGGTTGAAGACCTTCCTTGGATAAGAATTTGAGATTAAAGATCTAGGGAAACTGCGATACTTTCTTGGGATTGAAATGGCCAGATCTTCTGAAGGCATTTTTCTCTCTCAAAGGAAGTATGTCCTAGACTTATTAGCTGAAACCAGGTTGTTAGGCTGCCACCCTTCAGATACTCCTATGGACCCTATTGTTCGACTCAAGGAAAAAGAGGGTGAGCCTTTTGATAAAGGCCGGTACTAAAGACTTGTAGGGAAGTTGATTTATCTCTCACACACTTGTCCTGACATTGTTGTCGCCGTGAGTACTGTGAGCCAGTTTATGCATGATCCCTACTCTTCTCATATGGAGGCTGTTCTTCGTATCTTGCACTATTTGAAGGCAGCTCCTGGAAAAGGAATTCTTTTGTCTGCACATGGTCACCTACGAATAGAAGTATACACTGATGATGATTGGGCTGGTTCTGTGGATCGCAAGTCTATTTCTGGATATTGCTCCTTTGTAGGTGGAAATCTTGTCACATGGCGTAGTAAGAAGCAAAATGTAGTTGCTCGTTCTAGTGCTGAAGCTGAGTTTCGAGCTATGGCACAGGGTATTTGTGAGTTACTCTGGCTTAAAGGTTTGCTACAAGATCTTGGTGTTCCTATTTGTCTTCCTATGATGTTGTACTGCGACAACAAGGCTGCAATCAGCATAGCACGCAACCCAGTACAACATGATCGTACCAAGCATGTTGAGGTGGATAGGCATTTCATCAAAGAAAAGTTAGAAGATGGGCTGATTTGTATTCCCTTTGTGACATCTGCTGATCAACTTGAGGGGGAGTTTTGAGATGGGCTACTTTACCCGATAGGGGTAATTTAGTCCTATCGTTTTAGTTGTTTTGTGTTTTGTTTTTTATTTCTTTCTGTATTTTTATTTCTTTTTTGTATTTTTCCCCTATCTGATCTCTATTTGGGATTCCTAATTGGAGTGGGAATTCCTAGTAGGAATAGGACTAGGGGGGATTCATACTTTGGTTATGATTTGTGATTTTATTATAAATAAGGGGCCTGGGTGATCGGTTCTGGTCATTCAAGCATAATATTCAGTGCTGTTTACAATTCTCAACACTAAAGACACACTAGAGAGATATGAATTGGAAGAGTGTTCTCTTAACTCATAAAGGATGTGCAATTTAAAGACTCAAGAGTAGGTTGAAATAGCTCACAACTGGTGTATTTATAATGCTCCAAAGTGGCCCAAACACTAGGTCGAAGGCAAGCTCCAATGGCTATATTTTTTCCCAATCAGCAAGCCGGTTGCACTAACTGGTGGACCAGTTGTCAGTGGCCGTTACTGTATATAGTCATTTTGTAGCTGTTAAACATTAACTTGCCGCTCACCGGTCGGCCGGTACATTGATCGGTGAACCGGTTGCTATCCAACAATCGGTTGTATCAGCCGGTAGCTCCAAGGAGCTCTTGGGTCCTATCGGCTGGTTGGTACCGGCAAGCCGGTTCCGTTGGCCGAATGGACCTCAGTGCTCTCGGGAAGGATCAGTCGGTTGCTAACCAGTGAGCCGGTTGCTGATTAGGCCATTTTTTAAATTTTACTTTTTGACAATTCTTTTTCAAATACATTGACAAATTTGTTCTAAGTAAAAAATCACCATTTTGGTCATTTGGCTTCCCAAGGCCAGTCTACCAAAAAGTCTAAGTGTTGGTTTACTAAGATGTGATGTGTTAGACTTTTTGGTCAAACGTGTCAAGAATGTCCTAAGTTGAGAATCACCTTACATGTGTGCTTGAAATTGAAAGTAAACAAATTACAAGAAAAATTCCTAAACACAAGAAATCATCTATACTTAATAGAGTCTTTGAAGGTTGATTCCATTTAGCTCTTGACTCACTCTTGACCCAATCTTATGATTGGACTTGATCCAGTTTGGTGTTGATGAAATCTTCAGGGCTTTGATGAGGTAATATTGATGTAGACCAATTATAATTGACACCCACAACCTGGGATGGACTTATTGAAGTGTATGAACACTTCAAGCCTTATGGGTGGGTTTACACAAGGGCTTATGGTAATCAAATTGATTGCTACTTGCTGCTACACGGTGGAAGGCCAAGCTCAACATAAAGACTCGACCAACCATGGAACCAAAGCAACACATCCTGCGCACTAAAAAGAGCGTCCCAATGCACCAGGCTCCTGCTACTGCAGGGTCTGGGAGGGGCAAATGTACGCAGCGTTACCCCCTGCTTCGCAAGAGAGGCTGTTTCCAAGTTTTGAACCCGCAACCAACGGGTTGCAATTGTGCAACTTAGCCATGGCGCCAAGGCTTTGAAGCTTAAAGAGTGAGATTAGATAAACCAATAAGAATAAAGCTTTTTCACTATTTAACCCAAGTCACGCCAAAAACAATCATAGATATTCCATGGCTCAACCCTTTCAAATTACACAAAATATTTGAGACAAGGTGTCTATGAATAAAATGATACAGTGATTTAGAGGTAATTTATAATATGTAAAAGATAAAAGAGAGAAATGAATTAATAAAAGGGGCAAGGAAGCATGACAAAATCAGGAATAACCAAATGTTGGCAGTTGAAAAATATATATGCTTGATTAAATATGTGCAATTGAAAACTTTATATGCTTGATTATATATGTGGCAACTTTGTGCCAAGAAAATGGTCATCTATCTTGAGTTATGATGGTTACTTTCCCTAAAAATATGCGAGGATGATGGTAACCATAGTTTGAGGTTTATTAGGGTGTCAACATGTTCTAATATTCTAGGCGTATTACATTTTTGCCCATAAACGGGTGCTACCAATTTACATTTCAATATTATTGTATGGCAACAGTTTATTTCTCAGTCATGACTTTTGTTTACATTTTCTTTTCCTTAAAAAAAGAAGTAATAGCTTCTTTGGCAAATATCATTTCTGACAGTGATTAATTGATATGCCGATCTCTTTTTCTTTCTGAGGTTTAGGTATTTGAGAGATAACAAGTTATTCATTTTTAGTTCTGACCTGTAAACTATAAAATCGTTAACATATTTAGTTTGTTGATCATAAGAACTGTTAACTTGAGGGAGCCTTATGTTATCATTGCTCACACGTATGCAATCTATGCCTTGTAGCATAACTTGTGAATTTATTACTCACTTAATTACAAATAATGTCGACTAGACAAGGTTTTATTTCTTTTTTGTTTTCTTTTGGTATAAATGCAATGTGGTTTATGGGACAAGACTTCTTCAACTTCATGTTACTACGTACATATAGTTGATGGCATCTACAAAGAAAACGTACATAATGTGTCAATGAATTACAGCTGGCAATGTTGTTTGCTCTTGGGGACGAGGCGAGGATGGACAGTTAGGCCATGGAAATGCTGAAGATCGGCTTTCCCCCACCCAAATGAGTGCATTAGATGGCCACGAAATTGTCTCAAGTACATGTGGAGCTGATCATACAGCTGCATACTCAGAAGCTCAGATGCAAGTGTATAGCTGGGGATGGTTTGTTCCTTATCTGTTAAACTATGTTATTGTTCATTTTTCTTTTATGACAGATGGGCAAAATGTGTTGTCCCCTTTCTTTTTTCCATGTTCCATCTGTGTGAGTGTGTCATTACTATGAATGTTCGTATGATTGTATGCCCTTCAACATTTTACATATTTCTGTCTGTTCTGTTTGAAATATTATTTTCAAAGTAATGCCATGTTGAAAGATTATTATTGTGGCTGCCATCTGATTATAAAGTACACAAAAGAAATTTCTCTTCTTAATGATAAGCACAACTTTTCCTCACAACATTAAGCGCACTTCTGGACTTTATTAGAAAACTTTCAATGTAGTTTAGTAGCGATATGCAGCTCTTTTAGTACTCTTTTCCAGGCATTGAAAGGGGGAGGGTTGTGGAGTTTGGCTTTTAGTACATCATGTTTGGAGATGCTAATATGTTGGCTGATAGGGTTGCTGATGCAATAAAACTTGTCTCATTAAACTCACTAACCTTATCACAACAACTTGGTTTTCTATATGAACCCTGTCAGCTGAAAACACTTTTTGATAGTGTTGTAAGTAGTTCCTCTATAGTGAGGAACTCTCTTCCTTGTAAAAATGTACTCTCCCTTGGGCCATAAAACAGGTCAGATCCAGATAAATCTGAATCCTGATACAAATTTAGATTGTCAGTTGTATCTGGAATCATACCTGATGTGCAATCCAATTGGTTCTATATAAGGATTCTATCTGCTTCTGATTTGAACATCTTTGTTTATTCTTAACAATCTTATGCATAAAACATACATGTACCCAACTTTTCCAGGATCTAAATCCAATTGCAGCTCCTAGTAAGATCCGAAAGAATTATCTATGATTGGATCCATATGATAAACAGACCGGTTGTGACTCTTGAAGATTGAAACCTTGCTAAAATGGTGGTGTTTTGAGTTGGACCTTGCATCTGGCCTAGCACCAATTTATATCCTGCTTTGTCTTTTCTATTCAGAGAACATTCGTTATTCCATCCCAGCTTTTGTTATCTCCTTTTTTGTTCTTGTTCAAGTACTTCAT
Organism: Telopea speciosissima; assembly: GCF_018873765.1. Lineage (NCBI taxonomy): Eukaryota > Viridiplantae > Streptophyta > Magnoliopsida > Proteales > Proteaceae > Telopea > Telopea speciosissima. Next base: position 10,343,003 of record NC_057916.1, read on the forward strand.
CTTTTCTCACTTTTAATAATTTGTTTCATCTTTATCAATTAAGGAATAATTAATTCATAAGATGCTAAGAGAAGGAGAAATTCTTGGATGCAACTGACTTTTGTTTACCTAAAACAGCCTACTTACTACTTAATATACTTCCCGAAGACCAGACTCTTATTAAAGACTATCAGAACCTACTTTTAACAGAAATTCAAACACATGGGGTGGCACTTCTGTAGCAAAGAGCCATTAACTTTGACTATGTTTGATAAAGCTATGTAATTGAAACTCAGTTGACAACAGTAAAAAATGAGTGCCTAATTCCAATACAATAGGGGTCTATTAGTTCGATAAATCCCTTTTTTTTTCTGGAGTTCCACAGCCCATTAGTCAAAACACCAGAACTTAATCGTAAGGACTCTGAGAAGAAATTTCATCCATGTAACTTTTCTGTATTCCCACAGTCAATAGTTAAAACCCTAGCCAGACCTGCATTCCCAACAACCTGCAGTGGTCCAGTTGGAGTGGACCCCGATCTAGTGTAGCCCAAACCCGAGTAGACCTGGTTATCTACTGATCCATCCATTGAACATCACATTCTGGGTGTGCACTGTGAAATGGCTGGGTTGGTGCAGTTTCATTGAATGTCAGAAAAAAAAAGTTTTTTCTTTTTATCGAAAATGACAAAAGAAATATAAAAAAAGAAAAGATTTATGAATATGTGTTTGTGTTTAGAGAGTCATTGGAGTTAAGATATAATATTTTGAAATGAATTGAAATTTTTTATATATGTCATCAACGTGTCATTGGGTCAACTAATTTTTGATATGTTGTATGATTATTCAACCCTCTCTGTGTGTCTAGGTATGTGTGTCGATATTGTCAATTACAATTTGTTCGTTTACAGTTATTTGATAGTCGTTTGCATTTTGTAGGGGTGATTTTGGAAGATTGGGTCATGGTAACTCCAGTGACCTTTTTACCCCTCATCCAATCAAAGCTTTACAAGGTGTGATGATAAAGCAAATCGCTTGTGGGGATAGCCATTGCTTGGCAGTGACCATGGAAGGCGAGGTGCAAAGGTTGGTAGTTGTTTTTATTCACATTCCCCCCTCTTCCCTTTCCCTTTTCTTGCGCTCCAGGTGAGCTAAGATTGATTCCTTGATTTTTCCCTTTATGTGCTTGGTGTTCATTGTCTCTAGGGTAGTGTTCCACCACAAAGTGTTGCACTGCTACTTAGTTCTTATTAACTTTATAAGTTATAACACTATGTATAACAACTCTGCTTAATCATCCAATATAAGTTGCATCATTAGATCGTATTTCGCGTTTTTGCAGTCCATTTGTGCACTTGTGTGTAATTTTGCATAGTAGCCGAATAGATTTCTTTCTAACTAAAGGGGAGATGGATTATTATGTAAAAATTGTAAGGTTATACCATGGGAGAGCTTAACCACTCAACGCAGGTTAATGGTAATAGATATGTGTTTTAAAACACTGAATTGTAGAAAATGTGAGATTATTTTCCCGAAGATAAGATGATGGAACTTAAAAGGAGAAAACTTGAAGATAATTACAGATAAATTAGTAACATAGAGAAGGTGTGACTGCAATGGAGACAGTAATATGATGTGGAACGAGATGGCTACTTATATTCAGAATATAGCTAAAGAAGTTCTAGGAAAATCTGAAGGCAAGTGGCATTCATCTAGGGAAACTTAGTGGTGGGATGATGAGGTTCAAGCAACCATTAAGGCTAAGAAATCTAGTTAAAAAAGGGTCTGGAACCAAGGAAGTGGCCAACAAGGCAGGATTCTCATTTGATGATTTCGGGAGAGAGGAGAATCTGAGGGCAGAGGGCAAACGTAGAGTTGCCATCAGAGGAGGGCTTGACGTAGTGAAGAGGGAGACCAGAGCTCGAAGAGGGAGAGGATTGGGAGAAGATGGAGGACCAAGGTTTTGGTCCGGCAGGGTGTTGGTGGGAGGCTGGAGAGAAAGGGGGGGGGGGGGTGGGGGGAGAAGAGGGAGGACCAAGGTTTCCGGAGTTTGATCTATTGCTACCTATGTTAAAGTGTTTGAGACAACTTGCTCCAGCCTCTGTTTTTTCTTTGCATGGGTTTGGTCCGTTTGGAGAATTAGTGTGAGTATTATTAAGTTTGAGGTGAAGTGTCTGTATAGTGATGAAAGATAAGGTGGCATGGTTCGAAATTTCGATGTAATGTCAAAACTTCGGTGTAATATTTCAGTTTTGACGGGTTCTGAAACAAAATGACTTGCAGAATACAAAGAAAACAATATTTAGTTGAAATGAGCAAAAACGAAATGATTGAATTGTCTTGAAGTAATCAACATGTCACATTTCTTCCCATAAAATACTAAATATCGATTGGCAAAATGAGTCAAAATTGGTGACATGAATCGAAATTAATGAAATGTGTCAAAATTTTTAGAATACTTCAAATATCTTCAAAACTTCCAAATCATTTAGGATTCAAACCTCTCCAAACTCATCTAAGCTCCCACGACAAGATTGCAAAGAAATATTTGGGTTGAAACTTCAAGAAAGAGATATGTTCGTAAATCTTTCCATCTTGGTTCAATTTTTTTGTTAGATTATATAAGGGAAAAGTACAGTATGCTACACTAAACTAGCAACCTAGGGTCAAAAGCCAAACTACCATTTTGGGTGTTTTTCCCCCCAGCTAATGATTCAAACGTGTCAACATGCTTAAATAGGCAATCCCTGAAGTTTTATGGCAAAATTCTAGGTTTTGGCCATTGAAATTTCCACTGAAATGGACCAGATTTCGGCCATTACATTCCAGTTTCGGGCCAGGTCGAAATGGCCTCTGAAATCGAAATATGTCTACCTTAATTAGGGTTTCATAATTCTCTCTGCTATCTTTCCCTCACCTAGCTGTAGGTCGTTTTTTGTAGTCATATTTTCTTCTCTTGGTATCAATGAAGAGTATGAATTTTTTTTTTGTGTATTCCTGGCTATTCTCTTGTAAATTTTCTTTAAATAATGGCATGCAATGAAATTTTCCACTCTACTTGGTTTTTTGCATATGATTCATAGTTGATCAACAATCTTCGGTGTGTTGCATAGTGTCTCTTTTTATATTTAAAGAACTTTATAAAGCATGTTTATGCACTGATTTCTTGTATTTGTTTATTATTTTGTGTTTTCCTCTTTAAGTTGGGGGAGAAATCAAAATGGGCAACTTGGTCTTGGCCATACTGAGGACTCACTTGTGCCACAAAAAGTTGATGCTTTTCAGGTATCTTTGGTCCCGATTTTCTTCTACAAGATGCTTTACTATAGCTCTTTTATTTACTTATTTTGATTGTGGGCCATACTGAGGACTCACTTGTGCCACAAAAAAGTTGATGCTTTCCAGGTATTTATTGGTACCTCTTTTCTTTTACAAAATGCTTTACTATAGCTCTTTTATTTACTTATTTTGACTGTTTGGGTATCATCCTGTTCAAGACTTTTCTGGAGTTGAAAACTGAGAAAGTAACACTTGCATCTTAACAGTAAGAAGTTAATTTTTGTATTGCTACGCTTGTTTAGATGACTGGAAAATTGAATTATTGCATCATGTGAAGCTCTGCACACCTCCTTTGTTCTAGTGGTTCAACTTGGGCCTGAAAAACCCAAGTTTGGCTCAACTGATTTTTTTCTGGGTTTAGGCTGGGATTTTCAACCAGTGGCCAGTCTAGGGTTGAGAAATCCCAGTCTACAAGATTTATGTAAGGTATTGGGGTTTTGTAATGGTAAGTCCTATAAACTTCTAATTTTTGAATACTTGATTCTCATGTGCCTTTGCAATGGTTGAAGTGTTGACTGTGTTTCTTACATGATCGTGTTTGAAAATCGTCCCCTAAAAATATTTTTACATTTTGGAGTTAAAAATTTGGGCCAGGCTGGGTGGGCTGAGCCTGGACAGGCTGTGTTAGAGTTAGGACTTTTCAGCCTTAACCCAGCTTGAGGGCTGGGATTGGACTAGGCCTAAGTGACCTCGGGTTGAGGTTTTGAAAAGCGCAGCCAACCTGGGCCCGATTAATTTTTATTAGTTAAAATCTTAGTGGCTTCTGATAAATAGATTCGATTATTTGGATCAAATTTACTTAAAAGTCCTGGAAAAGTTCAAGAGAGGGAAAGCGTTAGGACATCATGTCAAGTGCCAGGATGTTTGGGTTTGTGCTCTTCTGCCTCTCATCACGTTCCAACCATAGCCCTCTACCTGACGCCTCTTGTCCCCCCTAGAATCCTAGCCGTGGCTGGAAGAAGTCTCGCCGCCGTCCCAGAGAACAACCAACATCTGACTCACTTCCTAGTCGACCTCAACCCTCTTTCCCAGTTCCCGAGGTGGGCTCGCTGCTTGATGCTGCAACTTTGATTCCTCGTCCGATTGAACCATCGGTCCTTGATGCTCCTCATGGACTATTGGTTCCTCTCTCGCAAGTCCCAGCTCTATCGTTGAAGCGGTCTTCATCTCTGTCGTAGTCAACATCCCAGACGTAGGCGTTGTCGCCATAGTTGTCATGGCGTCGCCATGGCGTCCTGGCGCTGGAGAGGGCTGCATGGCGACCTACGCCATGGCGACCCTCTTTGATTTCTTCTTCCTGACTCTCTTTCCCTCTTCGATTTCTTCTTCCTGTCTTCGATTTCTTCTTCCCTCTTCGATTTCTTCTTTCCCTCTTCAATTTCTTTCGATTTCTTCTTCGATTTCTTCTTCCTGTCTTCTTTCCCTCTTCGATTTCTTTCGATTTCTTCTTTCCCTCTTCGATTTCTTCTTCGATTTCTGAATTTTCTTCTTAAAACTTGAGAAACAATAGAGAAAAAATAAAACATGGCTTGAGTATACATCTATTAACACATTAAAAATAGAGAAAATAAAAAATAAAACATGGTCGACATGCTTGCCATGGCAACGCCATGGCGGGCGACATGTCGATATATCGACGTGACACCCCTCCACCGACTTGGATCGCCGTGACGCCGTGACAACTATGGTTGTCGCAAATGTCCTCCTCGATCCGCCCTCCAAACGACTTATCGGTGGTTTCTACCTCAAATCCCTTGGTCTGTGGTGCTGGATCCGTTGGTCCTTCGAGTAGCCTTGATCCTCTGGCTCCTAGTTCTCTGGCATCACAGTCTATACACCGCCCTAGTTGAAGAAGCCGCTCCCTCGAAGGCTCTACCCCTACTACCTGCTCTGCATCCTAGCACCATCAACCATCATCCATCCCTTCCCCAGTAACCTACTCCATCACCCCTTTGATGTCCTCATGCTACCCCCGAACCCTCCCCCCCCCCCCCCCCCCTCCTCTCCTTCCTACCCCATCTTGAGCTTTCTTTCACCTTACCAACCCCAAACCCCATCTCAACCCTGGTTTTCCCCCTAACCCAAGTTCTAAACCCATGTGGCCCCCTTCGTCTGAGTCAAACCCTGACGCTCCCTAAACCCTTTCTACCCCTAACCCAATCCTTGCCCTAACCAAGGTTCTAAAACTCGGGTTTCAACCTGCCAGAAAATGAGTTCGTCTCGGTTTCGACCATATCTTGGTCGAAACCTGGGACTTTCTCCAAGCTAACTCGAACCTTGGCTTTGAGGCCCAGAAGTTGTTTTTTTGCCCTGATTCTTGTTGTGTTGCCTATTTTTGACATTTTAAACTCAATCCATGCATTAGTTTCACATAGAGAACCCTAAAAATATTACTTGTGGTTTTGATCCATGTTTAGTACTGTATATTGTTCTTGGACATGGTATCGAGGACCGGAACATAACTCCTTCAATATAAATGAGATTTAAGCAATCTTGGATTTGTTGGAAAGCTTTGTTTTGATAGCTTTCCAACAAATCCAAGATTGCTTAAATCTGATTTATATTGAAGGAGTTATGTACCGGTCAAACTTAATCTGGTATGCGAGAATGCTGTCAAAATCGCTCTGAATGAAAATATTTTTTTGGACATCAAAACAAATGAATATTTTACCGCACTTATGATTTTTTGCAATATTTTACCATATTAAGATTTATGAAATTTTTAGATTTGAGAAAAAGCCTAGCATTAGAAAGTTGAAAATTGCACCTACCCCGTCGAAAATCCAGTTTTTGTTCTTGAACTGGGGGGTTGACTTTTTTACCTTTTGGAATTTTATTTTTTTACTATTTTTATTGGATTCAAATAGGGGGTATTTGCTTATTTATGAAAAATATCTTGAGTAAATGAAATACAAAAACATTTACTTAAATGATATTAGACATAACTAAGTGTCTGTCCTAGTTTCTGGCCTGGTTTCTGGCATAAATACCTGTCTGTCCTAGTTTCGAGCCAAGTTTCCCCTAGTTTCGAAGGGCATAGTGTTGAAACCACCGAAATATGGTTGAAACCGTCGAAACTCGGTCGAATCCAGGGATTCTATAAAACCCCCTTCAACTCGTCTCGAAAACCTGCGAAAGCGAGTTAACTCGGTGGTTTCGACAGGTTTTAGTCGAGTTTTTCTTCCATGGCCCTAACTAACTTGGGCTCAACCCACACCCTTCATAATCCTCACCCAACTCTAAACCTCAATACCATATGCCCACCCAAAGCCCCATCTACCCTTATCCCATTCCATAACCCCTGCGTTAGGCCCATCCCAAGCTCAGCTCCACTGTTTTCCCTCCCTAGTTGGCCTAAGCCTTATCCCTAAGCCTCCTTTGAGCCTGAACCACCCTAACCCCCTGAACCAGCCTCTCCACCCCTTAACCCTCCCGTCCCCTTTCCATGCTGGTGGTCTTGACCCTCTATGCGAAGAGATTCCCCTATTGTCACCCAGTCCTGTCGGACCCCCTCCTCCATCTACGACTCTTCTTCCACCTCCCCGGGGGGGCCTAGCCTTGCCCCCTTAGGCTTGACCCCCTTGGACCCGGCCACCCTCTCTGTGGTCCCCTCCCATCAGCCGTTGATTGCCTACTACCGTAGGCGATACAAAAGCCTTCCCCTAGGAGGAGATCGATGCCCCCCTTGTAGTTTCCCATGTCTTCTGGGTTCATTTGGAATGTTGGGGGTCTTAATTCCCTAGCTAAGCATGTCGATATTCAGGCTCTTATCAAACCCACCCACTCCTCCTTCTACGCTCTTCTCGAAACCCATGTCCTTCAGGAGAATGCCCCTCGCATTGCCTCCTCAATTGCCCCCTCTTGGTCCTATCTTTCCAACTACAACCATTCCCCCTAATGGCCGTATCTGGATTTTATGGGACCCCTCCAAAATCAGCATCTCTATCTCCTCCTCCCCCCAACTTCTCCACCTTCAACTCTCTCTCTCCGACTCCTCGACTTCTCTCTCCCTCTTAGTTGTGTATGATTTTAACCGAACTATTGACTAGATCCCTCTTTGGTCTGATCTCTCCCTCCTTAAATCCAGTATTGGCTCACTCCCTTGGGCTGTGGGAGGAAATTTCAACGTCGTTAGGTTTGGCCATGAGAAAATTGGAGGTCGTCCCCTAGATCTCCTCGCTGTCAATGCTTTCAATGATTGCAAAGAAGATCTGGGGATTGAGGACCTGAGATGGTCGGGATCTCCCCTTACTTGGCACAATAGGAGAGTTGACATGGATTGGATTGCCTGGAAAAGTGACTGTGTCCTCATTAATGAGGCCTGGTTCTCTCTCTTCCCTGACTCCCGTTCCAATTTCCTCCTTCTAGGCATGTCTGACCATAGCCCCTGCCATCTCCTTATCCAACCCTATTCATCCTTTGCCTTTTTCAATTATTTACTTTGATAAATTGGGTTCTTCTCAGACTGTTGATCGCAATGGTTTTTGTTGGTTCATTACGTTTGTTGATCATTGTACACGTCTCACATGGGTTTACCTTGTCCACCATAAATCTGATGCATTCTCTTGTTTTCAGTCCTTCCATGCCATGCTTCGAACACGGTTCAATGCCACTATTTGGGTCCTTTGAAGTGATAATGGTATGGAATATATTGATGGAAAGTTGTAGCGATGCCTTGATTCTCATGTATACTCTGCCAAACCTCTTGTGTTAGGACTCCAGAACTAAATGGCATTCCCGAATGGAAAAAATCATCGTCTCCTTGACTTGATCTGTGCATTGATGTTCACTACTGATGTCCCTAAAACCTATTGGGGAGATGCTGTTCTTACTGTTTTATATACCTTATTTTTTTTTTTTTGGTGAATACTTTTATACTTTTATATACCTTATTAATTGGGTGCCCTCTAGTGTCCTGGATTTTAAAACGCTTCTTTCTTTTCTCCCGTACCCTACCATTACTTCCTCCCTCCTAAAATATTTGGGTGCATCTGCTTTGCCCATAACTCCTCTTCTTCCCGGCCTAAATTGGATCCCCGTGCTATTCGGTACATTTTCATTGGTTACTCAGCCTCTCAAAAGGGTTACAACTTACAAGTGCTATCACTGACACTGTTCATATTACTGTTCACGTGAATAGTGTCACAGCCCCTTATTTTGTCTTGGTGGAATTTTATTAGAAGATCCTGTGGGGGCCAAGACCAGATCGTGTGAAGACTTTTTTAGAAGGATCAATTTTGTTTATGCGTGGGGAATTAGGAGTTTAGTTTAGTTTCTATTTTTAGAATTATTCTTTTAGATATTTTGTGTTTGTTTATTAAGCAACCTTAGCTCATTAGTTTCTAATTCCAGGGTTTGAAAGTAGGCTTAGCTTTTATTTAGAAGTTTCTATTTCCATAAATTTCTATTTTCAATTTGTTTCCTTTTTCTTGCAAGTTTCTAATTTTCTCTTCTACGGCAAGCAAAGCTGCCCATAAATATGTAATGCCCTCAGAGGCCCCCCAGCCAACGATTTAGTGAATGATTGAGTATTGTTTAGAGCAAGTTTCTTATCCCATTGTGAGGATGAAGGGCAGGGAGCCTGGCTGGTGAGAGCCAAAACCCCTAGGGTTGAAAGAGCCGAATCTCCTTATCACTTATTTTCTATCTTCTCTATTCTCCTTTTCCTTGCAATCGATCCCTGTACTGCTGCTGTTCTCTGTTGAGCAATCCTAGTGCTGTGAAGATTCATTCAAAAGCTGCAATCAACCCGAAACACTCCCAGACTGTTAATGCTGTTGCTGCCATCGATTGAAGCCTGCTGGTGCTTCTACAAGTTGAATTGTTGCTGCAACTCCTGAGTCCATAACTTCACATCCCTCCATCAGAACCTGTGGAGATTTGGAGCACAAAATCATACCATCAACCACCCCACTTGATACCAATCTTGGCCTATTCTATTGGCTGGATTGCTTCCAAACCTTAACCTTCTATTTTCGTTTCCCCTTCATAACTTCACTTCTGTCCATCAAAATTACACCAAACTTGCTGCAGATCATCTACTCCACAAGGCATTCACTCAATCCACATGAAACTTTCAGCAATGTTTCTCTGCCATACAAGCAGCATTCGATCCAAGTTTGGTTGAGTTTCTGTGGCTTGTTTGGTTTGATTTACTAAACCTTCTAATTCTGTCTTTGTTTCTATTTTGGATTTATGGGTTTACTTGGGACTAAATTAACCCTAATTTAGTCTTACATTAATCACCCTCCTTCTCACCGACTCTGTGTTGTGAGATAACCCAGAGGGGGGGGGGAATAAGTTATCACTAGTGAATTTTAAACCTTTTTCGATGTGTCTCCCAATTAAGTGTTTGAAACAAAATAGTAAACAGAAATAATGCAAACATAGGAAGACACAAGATATATAGTGGTTCGGCTAAACCAAGCCTATATCCATTCCTCTCAACCTTTAGAGAATTCCACTAGTAACTTCCTTTTAGTACAATAGGTGGGAAGAACACTTTTACAATCTTTTTCACAGGATAAGAGAATCCTAACTCTTTTTCACAGGATAAGAGGATCCTACACACTAATCTAAGTATAGTCTAGATTAATGTAAAAATGCTTTCTTAACTCAAAAGCATAAACAATTGAAAGATAAAAGGTAAGGATTACCTTGGCAAGGAATGTGACATGTATTCCTTGCAAGTGAAGAATGATATGTATATGAATGCTTTATGTAATACCTTCAACATAATAAAGCTTGAAATATGAATTTGGAGAAGGTCTTTGATGTGTTGAAGTTCTCTTGAATGATGCTTGTAAGAGATGGCCAGACTTCAACAAAGAGAGCTTGAGATTGATGCTTGAATATAGCTCTCACTTGATTTGTAACTCATACAAACAAATCTTCAATGGCTAGTACTTGGGAGGTTTCAAGTGTTGTGTTTAGAGCTAAGAAGATGCTCTATTTATACAAAAAATCTGGGTTAAGTTTGAGTCACAACGGATTAAAAACGGCTAGTTTTTAGTCAAATCGATTGACCACTTTGTGTGCCGGTCGGCCTCTTTAAGAGAGGTGTTGCAAAATATAGCCGTTGGAATAAAAAAATGACCAACCGGTCGATCACCAGTCGATCGGCTGTGGAACCGGTAGGTGTTGGGCGACCGGTTCCCTAATAGGTTCATCCCACTTCAGCCTTTGTGACTGGCGGTCGATCTGTGTAAGGACCAACCGGTCGACCGGTTCTGAAACCAGTTCACAGATAGGGTATTTTTCAGTGATTTTTCTTAGTGGGTACTTACACATATTAAACCCTATTAATACTAAGGCCATTATGGTATATAATCTAGCCTCCTAAGGTCTCTAAAATGCATGATGTATGCAATGCAATTTTCATTTAAAATTATCATGCAGTACATTGTGTGTAAGTAGTGTGTGTCTACAGGGTTGAGTCTTCGATCTTGAGCTTCATATTGACATCTTCAAAGATGTTCTTCAATCTTCAAAAGATCTTGATTAGATCTTGAAGAAGCTTTGTACAACACCTTGATCATCTAAGTTCTTTGATTCTTTGATTCTGGGCTTCTTGGCTTGATGTTTGTTATCATCAAAACCAACGATTGGGGAGGGCAGTGATTACCCAACAATCTTCCCCTTTTTGATGATGGCAAACCTCATGATTTAACAATGAGGCAATGGTATATATCTTTTTGAAAATTTCAAGATAAGAATACATCATCATAAGCATTAAGTATGTAATATAAGCAAGAATCAATAAATTGCCATTTATTTTTAAATCATCCACTTTTCTCCCCCGTTTGTCAACAGCAAAAAGGTAAGGGATGAAAAGAGCAACAATTAGCTCCCCCTGCAGTAAATATTAGTAGCTAAGTATGAGCATACACAAGTAAGCTCCCCCTACAAATATGCATTAAGGAAATAATAAAGCATGTATACCAATATTTAAACCAAAAGCATATAGAGTCAATAGCATATAAATGTTTGAAATGTAGGAGTGCAGGAATAAAAGAAATGCATAGTCTAAGCTATTACAACCCAAAAGTTCCAAAGTTAACTTGTCAGAAAATATAAGTTTTAAAGACTGAAAGTAAAAGATAGGCTAAGCATCAGCAACATCAGGAGCAGTAGGAATGTTGAAGTGCTGGGTAATGCGAGAAAGTTGAAGAATCATGGAGTTCATCTTGTCGTCCAGGGAGTCAAGGCGTCCAGTAGTGGTCTTCATGTAGTCCAACATCATCTGGCGATCAGAAGTGGAGGAGGATCCTTCTGGAGGGTTGTAGTCCTCATCATCACTCTCATCATAGTCTTCTTCTTCAGTGCCAAATGCATTGGATTTCCTTCTGCGATTTTCAGTAACAGGGGCAACAGGAGGAGCAATGGACAAGTTCATCTTCTTGATGGTTGTAGCATCAATGTCGCATGGCTTATCTTCAAGAATTTCGTTGGAGCAGTCAATTTGAAAATGTTAGAATATTGTAGTAAGAGTCCTACCATATGGAAGACTGTCTTGGGAAACTCTCTTGGAAGCAGTTTCCATTACCCTCATCATAAGATATGGAAGGCTAATTTGGTTTCCAGTAACCAAACACCAGGCAATGTATGCCTCAAAGGGTTTCACTGCATCCCTATGGCCTCCTTTGGGTAGAAGATTGTAAGAGTTAATAAGACACATTACTCTAGGAATGTCATGAAGTTGGACAGCCTTGACCTTTTGGGAATTTCCTTCATAATTTTGCATGATTTTTCTATAAACCTCAGCCTCATTCATGAACTCATCATAGTTTTGTTTGGTCTTGAGATACTAAAACTCACCACAAGCCCTAATATTCAAAATATCTTCTAAATCTTCCATATTGAAAGAGATGGGAATGCCATTGACTAGAGATTTGATTCTCAAGTCTCCATCTTGCCCTTCAACTTCCAAGTTGCAGTAAAAATACTTTACCAAAGCAGGATAATAGAAATTATTATGGTAAAGTACAGAATCCCATCCAAGAAAAGTGTAGTATTCTGAGATATTACCAGTTTGGAGTTCTCCGGTCCTCACATGGTGTTCTTGGATCACTTTCCTTTCCAAATACTTGGGCCAAAACAGAGAAGCTTCAAGAGATGAGAAGAGAGACTCATTGTAAGCCCTAGTCTTCCCTTTGTTTGCAGTGGTCTTCCTTTTCTTACTTGGAGCACCATCCTTTGGAGCCATTGATGGAGGAAGAGAAGTTTTTTAAGGAAGATGATGAGATTGAAGTGAAATGGGGCTTAGATTCAATGGTTTTTATAGAGATTTTACCCTAGAATGTTTGTTCAAGGGTTTTGGAACGAAGAGGCACGAAAATAGAAGGAGAGGGTGTGATGAAATGACCTCTCGGTTTCCTTTTAAAAGCAGTTTTTTTGTGATCCAGTCGACTGGTACGATCGAAGCGGTCGACCTGTTAGAAATCCTATATTTTTGAAATTTTGAAATAGAGACTGATTTTTCAGTCAAATAGGAGTATTTTTGAAAGCTTTGATTAAAAAAGGATTGCAGATGCCTACCTCACGTCGAAGTGTGTAGAAACGCTCTTCCGGTAGAGGTTTGGTGAAAATGTCCGCGACTTGTCTTGCAGTGTCAATATGTTCAAAGACAATTTCGCTTTTTTGAGCAGTGTCACGAAGAAAATGGTGACAGATGTCAATGTGCTTGGCTCGGGAATGAAGAATTGGATTTTTGCTGAGATTTATAGCACTTGTGCTATCACACATGATTTTTGAGGTTTTAAAAGAAATACCATAATCAATGAGGGTTTGGCGCATCCAGAGAATTTGAGCACAACACTTACCTGCTGCAATATATTCAGCTTCAGTAGTAGAGAGTGCGACACAATTTTGTTTCTTACTAAACCAAGAAACAAGACATGATCCAAGGAAGTAGCAAGTTCCCCTTGTGTTCTTGCGATCAAGATGACAACCAGCAAAATCAGCGTCAGAAAAGCTAAGTAATTCAAAATTGTTGTTCATAGGATACTATAATCCTACATTAACTGTGTTTTTCAAATATTTGAATATTCTTTTGACTGCACTAGCATGAGATTGCACAGGGCTAGCTTGGAATCTAGCACAGGCACAAATACTAAACATAATGTCAGGTCTACTTGCAGTTAAGTAGAGCAAACTGCCAATCATACCTCGATATCGAGTGGAATCAAAAGGAGTTCCATTCTCATCTTTTGATAAACTTAGAGAAGTACTCATAGGAGTGCAAGAAGCTTTTGAGCATTTATATCAAATTTCTTCAATAATTCGTTAATATATTTAGACGGATTATGAAAATTCCATTTTCAGTTTGTTTAATCTGAAGTCCTAAAAAGAAATTCAATTCACTCATTAAACTCATTTCAAATTCATTTTTCATGCAGTTACTAAATTCAATGCATAGAGATTCATCAGTAGCTCCAAAAATGATATCATCGACATATATTTGAACAATGATTAAATGTGATCTTTTGTGCTTTACAAACAAAGTTATGTCTACTTTACCAATAATATAATCATGCTTAATAAGAAATTTCCTTAATCTATCATACCAGGCTCTAGGTGCTTGTTTAAGTCCATATAAAGCCTTCTTGAGTTTATAAACATGATTAGACAAGGTAGAGTTTTCAAATCCAGGAGGTCGTGAAACAAAAACTTCTTCAATTATAAAACCATTCAAGAATGCACTTTTTATATCCATTTGATAAAGTTTGAAGTTCTTCTAACAAGCAAATGCTAACAACATTCTTATAGCTTCTAATCTAGCTACAGGAGCATAGGTCTCATCAAAATCAATTGCTTTCTGCTGATTATAGCCTTGAAAGACTAGTCTTGCCTTGTTTCTCACAACAATTCCATTTTCATCAAGTTTATTTCTGAAAACCCATCTTGTTCCAATGATGGATTTATTTTTAGGTTTTGAAACAAGTTCCCAAACATCATTTCTTTCGAATTGATGTAATTCCTCTTGCATAGCCAGAATCCAATCTTTATCTAGCAGTGCTTCCTTTATGTTCTTAGGTTCAATCATAGACAAGAAAGCAGCAAAATCACAAGTATTTTGGATTTTAGATCTAGTTTGAATACCTTTCTCAATATTCCCAATTATTTGGTTCAAGGGGTGATGCCTTACAGGTCTTATGTCTTTAGGAAGTCCAGTTGACTCTTCTAAAGGGGTATCTTTGATGGAATCATCTAGAGAGATGGTCTCAACTCTCTTTTTAATCTCGGATAATGTATCCTCATCATCATCAACCAATGGTTGATATCTATCTTTGGGAAGTGAAACATCAAATTTGACATTCATGGAGTCTTCTATAATTAAAGTCTTTTTTATTAAATACTCTATAGGCTCTACTATTGCTAGAGTATCCAAGAAAAATACCTTCATCAGATTTTTCTTCAAATTTCCCTTTGGCATCTTTGGTATTCAAGACAAAGCATTTACATCTAAAAATTTGAAAGTAGTCAACCTTGGGTTTCTTTTCAAAATACAATTCATACGGAGTTTTAGACAAAATCCTTCGGATTAAAACACGATTAAAAAAATAGCAAGCAGTATTTACCGCTTCAGCCCAAAAATATTTTGGTAAAGAATATTCACTAAGCATGGTCCGGGAAGTCTCTTGAAGAAATCTATTTTTCCTTTCAACAACCCCATTAGATTGAGGAGTTCGAGGAGCTGAGAAATTGTATGTGATACCTTCATCATCACAGAATTTTCCAAATTGGTTTGAGTTGTTAAACTCACCACCATGATCACTTCTTATAGTAGTGACCAAATAGCCCTTTTGGTTTTGTATTTTCTTGTATAGTGTTGCAAATTCATTGAAAGCATCATTTTTGTGTCTTAGAAACAAGGTCCAAGTATATCTAGAATAGTCATCAACAATCACAAATGTATATACTTTGCCACTCAAGCTTGGAGTAGGTATAGGACCAAACAAGTCTAAATGAAGTAATTCAAGGGGTCTACTTGTAGATACAATATTCTTAGATTTATGAGAAACTCTTGCTTGTTTCCCTTTTTGACAAGCATCACAGAAATAGTTATTGTCAAATTTCAGTTTAGGCAAGTTTCTAACAAGATCTTTTGATGCAATGGATTCTATCAACTTCACATTTATATGACCAAGCTTTCTATGCCAAATATTTGATTCTTCATGTGAAATCAAGCATGTAATATTAGGACTAGCTTCATCAATAATACAAGTATATATATTGTTATTTCTAGTTCCTTTCAATATGATTTCATCATTAGTATCCATAACTAAACAATGTGAAACATTAAAGTTTACTTTAAATCTGGAACTACAAAGTTGACTTACACTAAGTAGATTGTAAGCAAGTTTGTTTACCAAACAAACATTTGAAATAGTAGTACCTCCAATATTTATGTTTCCGATGCCAACAATTTTTCCTTTGCCATTATCTCCAAAAGTTACCCATCCACCATCATATTTTCTTAGTTTTATAAAAAGCTTTTCATTTGATGTCATATGCTTGGAGAATCCACTATCAATGTACCTTTCAATTTGATCTTTGCTCTTCAAGTATATCTACAAAACAAGATTAAACATACATTGGCCCCCACATTCTCATGGGTCCATTGTGGTTAGGATCAAGGGTTCCTTTGGGTACCCATACTCTCTTAGTAGAGTAGTTCATGGAATAAAGGTTCCTTGGGGATTGACCATAGCTATTTGAGGATGATCTGGATTGTGTTGTAAATTTTTGGGTCTTTGGTTTTTGATATCTAGGATAGATATTCAAGGGAGATGGTGTCCTATTTTGACTATCAAAAGACTTTTGAGATCTCCTTCTTCTTTGAGGAATATATGATTCATAATGTCTTGGGTAGTAAGGCTTGTATGACCTATGGTTTGGGTAAGGTCTATAGTTTCTTTCCATAAAGTATGGAGCTTGTGGTCTATAGTAATGCCTTTGTGGCTCTTGGGGAACAAATTCCCTTTGTGACCTATGCCTTTTATGATAGGTATATTGGAAGGCATGATTATTTGGTTTTCCATGATTTTGTTTTCTTTTTTGGTTTCTAGGAGAGGGTACTTGAGAATTTGAAGTTTAACCTTGGCTTGCTTCTTTTGGATGTACCATCTTACTCTTTCCTTTGGCTTGTTGAGGGATTCTCCCATCATAGCCTAGACCTTCCTTATCAAGAGGGGTCTTTTGTGGTGTATCAAGAAGAGTATCTAGGGATTTTGTCCCTTGGTAAAGGTGAGCAAAGCTGACTTCAAATTTTCTTTTTCTTCTTCAAGTTTAGCAATATAATCATGTAGACTGTCTACTTTATTATGAAGGCTAATAACTTCTTTCTCTAATGTAGAGTTGGAAGCCTCAAGCTTTTGGCTTGCCTCATAGAGAACTTCAAAGCCTCTATATCATTTTCATCTATATCATTTGTATCAATATCATTAATTGAATTGCTATTTATAGAATTTGAACTATAAAAGTCAGAATTTACCTCTAGTTCCTTTTCTCTTTCATGAACCATTAGTGCTAAATTTGTGGTTTCTTCATCGGATTGACCTTCTTCTTGTTCTTCATCCGAATCCCATGATATTTCCGTGATATAGGCTTTCTTCTTATCTTGTCCCTTTGGACACTCAGTTTTGAAGTGACCGGGCTTTCTGCATTCATAACAAACTATTTCTTTTCTGTTAGAAAAAAAGGGTTTGTCCTTAGAGACATATTTACCTTTATTCTCTCCTGATGTCTGTCCCTTGTTGAAGAACTTTCTTCATTTCTTTTTGAGGAATTTTTGGAAGTTCTTGGTGATAAGAGACATCTCCTTTTCTGACATACTCAGATTTTCGTCTTCATCGCTTTTATCATCAGAAAAGTTTGCAGTTTTAAGTGCAATAGTCTTTTTCCTTGGCTCTTTTGTCTCTGCCCACTTGTCATCTTCATTTAACTCAACTTCATGAGTTAGGAGAGATCCCATAAGCTCATCCATACTGACCATGTTCAGATTTTTTGATTCTTTTATGGCCGTAACCTTTGGTCTCCATTTGGGAGGAAGTGACCTGAGAATCTTTCGCACATTTTCGGACTTCGTGTAGGTCTTCCCTAAGCCCTTCAACTTGTTTATGATGTTAGTAAATCTCAAAAACATATCAGCAATAGTTTCATTTTCTAACATCTTGAATTATTCATATTCAGTCACAAACTTATCAATTTTTTATTTTTTCACTTGTGTTGTTCCTTCATAGGAAACGACAATAGTATCCCAAATCTCTTTAGCAGACTCACACATAGCTATTTTATCAAATTCAGATTCGCTTAATGCATATTGCAAAAAGGTAATAGCTTTAAAGTTGTGTTGAATTTTCTCTTTTTCAACTGGAGATAATTCGTCAGTGGTTTTGGGTACATTCTCTTCACCAATCTTCTTGGTGAAAGTATATGGTCCATTTTCAATGACATGCCAGATATCTAAGTTGTGTGCTCTCGAGACATTTAGTCCCTCAAGTGCATTGTGGTGTGCAGCCATGGATCTTTAGTCTCTGTGTATTGAGCTCCCGTTCTGATACCAATTGTGAGATAACCTAAAGGGGGGTGAATAGGTTATCACTAGTGAATTTTAAACCTTTTTCGGTATGTCTCCCAATTAAGTGTTTGAAACAAAATAGTAAACAGAAATAATGCGGAAATAGGCAGACACAAGATATATAGTGGTTCGACTAAACCAAGTCTACATCCACTCCTCTCAACCTTGAGAGAAGTCCACTAGTAACTTCCTTTCAGTACAGTAGGTGGGAAGAACACATTTACAATCTTTTTCACAGGATAAGAGAATCCTAACTCTTTTTCACAGGATAAGAGGATTATACACACTAATCTAAGTACAGTCTAGATTAGTGTAAAAATGCTTTCTTAACTCAAAAGCATAAACAATTGAAAGATAAAAGGTAAGGATTACCTAGGCAAGGAATGTGACATGTATTCCTTGTAAGTGAAGAATGATATGTATATGAATGCTCTATGTAATGCCTTCAACATAATAAAGCTTGAAATATGAATTTGGAGAAGGTCTTTGATGTGTTGAAGTTCTCTTGAATGATGCTTGTAAGAGATGGTCAGACTTCAACAAAGAGAGCTTGAGATTGATGCTTGAATATAGCTCTCACTTGATTTGTAATTCACACAAACAAATCTTCAATGGCTAGTACTTGGGAGGTTTCAAGTGTTGTGTTTAGAGCTAAGAAGATGATCTATTTATACAAAAAATCTGGGTTAAGTTTGAGTCACAACGGATTAAAAAGACTAGTTTTTAGTCAAACCGGTCGACCACTTTGTGTGCCGGTCGACCTCTTTAAGAGAGCCGTTGAAAAATATAGCCGTTAGAATAAAAAAATGACCAACCGGTAGATCACCGGTCGACTGGTTGTGGAACCGGTAGGTGTTGGGCGACCGGTTCCCCAACAGGTTCATCCCACTTCAGCCTCTGTGACTGGCGGTCGATCTGTGTAAGGACCAATCGGTCGACCGGTTCTGAAATCGATTCACAGACAGGGTATTTTCAGTGATTTTTCTCAGTGGGTAGTTACACATATTAAACCCTATTAATACTAAGGCCATTATGGTATATAATCTAGCCTCCTAAGGTCTCTAAAATGCATGATGTATGCAATGCAATTTTCATTTAAAATTATCATGTAGTACATTGTGTGTAAGTGGTGTGTGTCTGCAGGGTTGAGTCTTCAATCTTGAGCTTCATATTGACATCTTCAAAGATGTTCTTCAATCTTCAAAAGATCTTGATTAGATCTTCTTATTGAAGGAGCTTCGTACAACACCTTGATCATCCAAGTTCTTCGATTCTTTGATTCTTTTATTCTGGGCTTCTTGGCTTCTTGACTTCTTGGCTTGATGTTTGTTATCATCAAAACAATGATTGGGGAGGGCAGTGATTACCCAACATATGTAACCATGGATGTCACATTCCATGAGTCTGAACCATATTTCACGTCACCTCTTCAGGGGGAGAGTCTTGAGGAAGAGTTGTTGTTAGTCCCTTTGGTTATTGATACTCTCCCAATTTAGGGGGAGCATACAATTGATGATGGTAAGGGGGAGACATTGGTTCAGCTTGTTCATGATGTGATAATCTACACTCGGAATAGATCCAAGAAAAAGGATATCAAGGATGACCAACCATATCCTATTTTGGTGCCTCCACCAGATTCGCCCTGACCATCAGGTAACATCTCTCCTACATCTAATAGTGTTCCTGATTTTGCTAACCCTGTGCATGATGACCGTCCCATTACTATTAGAAAAGGAGTCCGCTCCTGTACACAACATCCCATTTCCCATTTTCTCTCTTATTAATCTTTATAACCCTCCTATCAGGCTTTTGTTTCTATATTGTCCTTTGTGTCTATTCCACAGGATTGGAAAGAAATCATCAAAGTTCTGAAGTGGAAGGTTGCCATGCTAGAAGAAATACAGGCCTTAGACAAAAATGGTACCTGGGAACTTGTCCCTTGCCCTAAAGGGAAAAAGTTTTTTTTTTTTTTTTGGATGAATAAAAATTAAATTACGAAGAAAAAAGAGGGAATATACAATCCCTAGGGTGAAACAGAAGCTAGGAACTAGCTAGGGCGCAAGATGGATAGAGGGAGACCCCAAGATACAACAATGAGCCTGTTCCTTGGGGTGTCCTTCACATCCGAGGGGGGGAGGGATCCGATCTTAGATGAAACATAAAAAAAGATGGCCTTCCAAATCGTGTTAGTTGGGTGCATATGGGTGTTTACAGTCAAGCAAAGGGCAGGTGGCACTATTGAGAGGTATAAGGCACGTTTGGTTGCCAAGGGCTTCGCCCAAACCTATGGGATTGATTATCAAGAGACCTTTGCAGCTGTAGCAAAGATAAACTCTGTTAGGGCATTATTGTAATGTGCTGCCAATCTTGGGTGGAACCTTCAACAATTGGATGTCAAAAATGCATTTTTAAATGGTGATCTTGAAGAAGTTTACATGGACATACCTCCAGGTTTTGCATCCCCATCTACTACCGGCCGTGTCTGCAAGCTACAAAAATCTTTATACGGTCTCAAACAATCTCCTAGGGCATGGTTTGGTCGCTTCCCGAAAGCTATGCAAAAGTTTGGGTATTGACAAAGTCAAGCTGATCACACCTTGTTTGTGAAAATGAGTGGTAATCAAATTACAACCCTCATTGTTTATGTAGATGATATAATGATGTAGAAAACCTAGGACCTGTAACCAGTAACTCTAGAGAGAAGAAAAGAGAAAGAGAAGCAGATGAGGAAGAGGAGAGAACTGTTTTACTTATCAGTCTCCCTCATAATGCTTGTATTTATAATCTCAAATTACAATAGAAAGGGGAACTCCTAATCAGATTAGGAATTCCTAATCATGATAGGATTCCAAGTTACAATAGGAAAAGAACTAGAACTAACAACTCAAACTGAAACTAAGACTAGCAACTCACAGTAGAATTAGGACTTAACATAATTAGAAACTAGGACTGCAACTAGGACTAGGAAAATAGAAGATACACATATTAACCAAATCACTATTCACGTGAACAGTGTCACATAAACAGTACTTCAACAAATGATTACAGTGAACAATGATGATATCTCCAATCAGAAATCTCTAATAGCAAAGGAGTTTGAAGCAAAAGATCTAGGACCTCTCTAGTACTTTCTTGGGATCGAAGTTGCAAGGTCGAACAAGGGTATTTTTATTCCCAAGGAAAGTATGTCTTGGATCTTCTTAGTGAAACAAACATGCTTGGATGTAAGCCTACAGATTCTCCCATTGAGATTAATCATCAGCTTTGTAGTGCCATGGATGATCCTGTCAACAGGGAACAGTACCAAAGACTTGTTGGCTGGTTGATCTATTTGTCCCATACTAGACCTAATATTGCCTATGATGTGGGCATTGTTAGTTAGTTCCTCCATGATCCTAAGACATCTCATCTTGAAGCCATGCACCGGGTATTGAGATATTTAAAGTCTGCCTCTGGGAAAGGTATTCTCTTCTCTAACAATGGGAATTTAAGACTGGAAGCATTTACTGATGCCGATTAGGCTGGGTCTATTGATGGTCGGAGATCTACTTCTGGTATTGTTCCTTCCTTAGGGGTAACCTTGTCACATGGCGAAGCAAGAAACAGTTGGTTGTATCACGTTCTAGTGCTAAAGCCGAAAATCGTGCCATGGCACAAGGGATTTGTGCACTCATATGGCTTAAGGGACTATTGAGTGCTTTGGGAGTTGTTTCTGAAGACCCTATGCACCTCTACTGTGATAACAAGGCTGCCATTAGTATTGCTGACAATCCAGTCCAACACTCCAGCATGACAGAACGAAGCATATTAAGATCAACAAACACTTCTTCAAAGAGAAGCTCGAGCAAGGGATAATATGTATTCCTTTTATTAGTTCTGTCAATCAGCTAGTTGATGTGTTTACAAAAGGTTTAAATTGTAAGGTGTTTTTCATCCTTTGGTTTCCAAGTTGGGCATGTATGATAATATTCGCACCAACTTGAGGGGGAGTATCGAGATCCGTGTGATTATGTTGTCAATACTTTACTTTTAGGGTTTTATTTGTTTTAGCTGTTTTACCTTTTTATCCTGTTAGGGTTGTAATGTCATTATCAAGGAACTA
This sequence comes from Telopea speciosissima, assembly GCF_018873765.1. NCBI lineage: Eukaryota > Viridiplantae > Streptophyta > Magnoliopsida > Proteales > Proteaceae > Telopea > Telopea speciosissima. Next base: position 10,365,003 of record NC_057916.1, read on the forward strand.
AAACTCATCTCGAGTACAGGTTTCGACTTGGCCAAATAGCGAGTTGGGTCGAGATCTCGATGAGTTTGGGTATTTTTTTTTTCAACTCGATGGCTGGTTTTGGTGGGTTTTACACCTAGTTTGGTCATGAAAGTTGGTATACAGCCTATTTTGGGCCATTTAAACACATTGACACTTTCAGATTTTGAAAAATCAAAGTCCAAATAGGAGTTTCAGTTAATGGGAAACTAGGGCAGACACTTATGCCAGAAACCAAGACAAACACCTATGCCAGAAACCAAGATAGACACTTATTTATGCTTAATATCTTTTAAGTAAATGTTTTTGTATTTCATTTACTTAAGATATTATTCATAAATAAGCAAATACCCCCCCAATTCAAGAACAAAAACTAGATTTTCGACGGTAGGTGCAATTTTCAACTTTTTAATGCTGGGTTTTTACTCAAATCTAAAAATTCCATAAATCTTGATATGGTAAAACATTGCTAAAAACCAAAGTGCGGTAAAATACTCATTTGTTTTGATGTCCAAAAAAATATTTTCATTCAGAGCGATTTTGACAAATAGGGGGGTATTTGCTTATTTATGAATAATATCTTAAGTAAATGAAATACAAAAACATTTACTTAAATGATATTAAGCATAAATAAGTGTCTACCTTGGTTTCTAACGTAAATGATATTAGGCATAAATAAGTTTTCATCTTGGTTTCAGGCATAAATAAGTGTTTGTATACCAAGGTTTGCATAATAGGTGTTTGTATACCAAGATTCCCCACCTAGATGACCAAAACCACGAGATCTCGTCAGATTCTGGAACTAATATGCTTGATTTTGGGTTGAGATCTGGGTCAGGTCGAGATGTCGACTCAACCCGAGATCTTGCCGAGATGGGGTATAATAAATGGTATCACCTAAGATCTCGTCTCGAGCTCACGAAAAAGCGAGATTTTCGTCCAGATCTCGCGAGTTTTAGTTCCATGCTCATTATAAATAAAGAGGATTTGATGACAAGTCAAATCATTCCCTAAACCTTTGATTCTCAACTATCTTTTATAATGTCACAAAACCAAAATATAAAGCAGATACAACCTTGTAAGCGGTAAACTGAGTTGCGCACTATGTAGAAGAGGAGCCCTCTGGTTTCTGATGTTGGAAGCATAGACCCATGTATACTCGAGTGCAGAAAGAAGTCCACAATTTCTGCTTATTCTTATCCTTTTGATGACCGCAAGAACTGGAGGCTAGAGATACCCTTCCGCACGAACCCATCCTAGTCCTGCTGAGTGCTAGCTTATAGACCTCTCTTCAAATTTGTTTGGCATAAGGTAGAGATGACAGATGTAGAAAGCAATAGATAGTGTAACTCTGGTATACAAATGGTGAATGTCCCACCAGAACAAAAAATGTAAATGGTGATATGTTTTTAAATACTTATCAAGGAAGAGAGTGGTTCTACAACTTCTTACTTCTATATTTAAGTTCTTGCAAAAGTTTACTGAGGGCATCCAAACATCGTCTGTTTGCTTTGATAATGTTATGACTCATTGAGCTGAACTTTAATTAATTTTCCTGTTCCATTTTGCAGGGAATATTTGTCAAAATGATTGCAGCAGGTGCTGAACATACAGCTGCAGTTACGGAAGATGGCAAGCTCTATGGTTGGGGCTGGGGTCGATATGGAAACTTGGGTTTAGGCGACAGAAATGATCGTTTAGTCCCCTGTCATGTTTCTTCTGTTGATGTATGTTGACTAGTTGTCCTAGATCATTTTTTCCTTTCCCGGATTTCTTATCTATCTGCTTGTTCCTCTTAAACTCATACTGTGAGTTACTGTTGCCTTTGGTTTAGTGCTGGTTGTATTTGTGGGCATGTTTTCCTTTCTTTGTTTGAGAGAGAGAGATTCAACTCCAAAAAGGCATGTCAAAAAGTACATATAGAATTTCATAAATTACAAAATTTTCATTTTGATATTAATGAAATCTAATGGTATTTTATTTTAATTTTGTCACGACTACTTTTGAGACACTTACATTCTTTTTTTGGCATGAATTAGACCAATGGTTCAATTTTGGCATAAGCTTTGGTTATTTATAGATTTATCTATTTTTCATTTGATTCATTCAATGAATAGACAAAAAAGTCTATAGTCCAGTCTCCGACAGTGAGACTCTTTTTACAGTGGAATCCATCCTTGTAAATCAAATAAGTCCTTTACATGAGGCAAGATTTCTCTCACGATTCACACTGTCTTGGCCATTGTGTCCATCCTTGTAAATCAAATAAGTCCTTTAATATTATTCATCCAAAAAAAAAAAAAAGTCCTTTACATGAGGCAAGATTCCTCTCATGATTCACAGTATCTTGGCCATTGTGTCAACAGTACAGAATTCAGATTCATCCCACACACAGAGAGAGAGAGGATTTTCTTTCTGCTGGAACAGTCTTTAAACATTTTTGGAGTACTGATAAATAATCCTTGAGAATTAGGAATTGTTGACATGGTGAAGATTATGCACTTGGTAAGATTCATTAGTGTGAAAGTTATAATGAATGAAGTCCACAAAAAGGTTGGACAAATTTATACTATCGTGTGCTAATATTCCAAATAATCATTGGATAGTTAACAGCCTTAGGAATTGAGTGCTTGAATGATCTAATCGATCACCCAGCCCCTTATTTATATTAATCTCAAATCATAACCAAAGTAGGAGTGCCTCCCCCCCCCCCCCCCCCAAGTCCTATTCCTATTAGGAATTCCTACTACAACTAGGAATCCCAAAATAGAGATCGGATAGAGGGGAAAGAACAGAAATAGAAATAAAGCATAAAACAACTAATAAAATAACTAAAACAATAAGGACTAAGTTACCCCTATCGGGTAAAGTAGCCCATCTCAACACTCCCCCTCAAGTTGGAGCAAAGATGTCGATCATGCCCAACTTGACTAGATTGGGATGAAACAATTTCCTGGACAATCCCTTGGTGAAGATATCAGCAAGTTGATCAGTAGATGTCACAAAGGGAATACAAATCAGCCCATCTTCTAACTTCTCTTTGATGAAATGCCTATCCACCTCAACATGCTTGGTACGATCATGCTGTACTGGGTTGTGTGCTATGCTGATGGCAGCCTTGTTGTCGCAGTACAACATCATAGGAAGACGAATAGGAACACCAAGATCTTGTAGCAAACCTTTAAGCCAGAGTAACTCACAAATACCTTGTGCCATAGCTCGAAACTCAGTTTCGGCACTAGAATGAGCAACTACATTTTGCTTCTTGCTACGCCATGTGACAAGATTTCCACCTACAAAGGAGCAATACCCAGAAATAGACTTGCGATCTGCAGAACCAGCCCAATCAGCGTCAGTGTATGCTTCTATCCGTAGATGACCATGCATAGACAGAAGAATTCCTTTTCCAGGAGTTGACTTCAAATAGTGTAAGATACGAAGAACAACCTCCATATGAGAAGAGTAGGGATCATGCATAAACTGGCTCACAGTACTCACGGCGACAGCAATTTCAGGATGGGTGTGTGAGAGATAAATCAGTTTCCTTACAAGTCTTTGGTACCGGCCTTTATCAACAGGCTCACCCTCTTTCTCCTTGAGGCGAACAGTAGGGTCCATAGGAGTATCTGAAGGATGGCAGCCTAGCAACCCGGTTTCAGCCAATAAGTCTAGGACATACTTCCTCTAGGAGAGAAAAATGCCTTTAGAAGATCTGGCCACTTCAATCCCAAGAAAGTATTATAGTTTCCCTACATCTTTAATCTCAAATTCTTGTCCAAGGAAGGTCTTCAACCGTCTGATCTCATCACCATCATTGCCAGTAACCACTATATCATCAACGTAGACTATAAGAACAGTGAGTTTTTCACCAGCCCTCTTTATAAAGAGTGTGTGATCAACATTACCCTGCTTATAGCCCACAGAAATAATGGCCTTATGGAATCAGCCAAACCATGCTCGAGGTGATTGCTTCAGCCCATAAAGTGCACGCTTCAGCCTACACACTTTTCCATGGTTTCTGTCACAAAAGAACCCTGGTGAAATGTCTATATACACCTCCTCATCCAATGCTCCATTTAGGAAGGCATTTTTTACATCTAGCTGCTGCAAATCCCATCCAAGGTTGACTGCACAAGATAATAAGTTTCCTTGGTTTCTGTCACAAGAGAACCGTGGTGGAATGTCCATATACACCTCCTCATCCAGTGCTCCATTTAGGAAGGCATTTTTTACATCTAGCTGCTGCAAATCCCATCCAAGGTTGACTGCACAAGATAATATAACACATGAACAGTATTTAACTTTGCAACAGGTGCAAAAGTTTCTTGGTAATCAATGCCGTATGCTTGAGTGAACTCCTTGGCCACGAGTCGTGCCTTGTACCTATCCACAGTGCCATCCACCTTCTGTTTCACCACAAACACCCATTTACATCCAACGGTTTTCTTCCCAGGGGGAAGAACCACAAGCTCCCATGTGTTATTTTTCTTCAAGGCTTCCATTTCTTCCATCATGGCTGCCTTCTACTTTCCATCTGATAGAGCTTCCTGCCAATTGTTAGGAATACGAACAGAAGAAAGAGAGGAAATAAACGCACGAAAGGATGGGGAAAGGGAATCATAAGTAACAACATTAGATATGGGATGCTGAGTGCAAGTTCTGACACCTTTGCGAAGAGCAATAGGTAATTCAAGAGAAGGAACATTACCAGGTGGAGAGGCAAGTTCTGGATCCGGGTTCGGCAATTGGATGGGTACTGGAGCAACAGTTGATTGAGCCTGCTTATGTTTCCTTGCATAGGTCTTCACAGTACTGTTATCAATCCTCCTCTGAAATTCACTAATAGTCTTCTGGATAGGGATAGATTGCTCCCCCTGAATAGAAATAGTCTCCCCCTGTATAGGAACCTCTCCCCCTGACTCAGGGGGAGTACTAGGGGCAGGTCGAACTGGTTCAGACTCGTGGTAAACAGACTGAAGTGGAGGTGGAGAGTCAATAGTCAGCACATCTTCACTAACACTCTCCCCCTGAAGAGGTGGGGACATATAAAATGGAACACTTTCATAAAAGACAACATCCATGCTGACAAAAGTCCTGCGTGATGGAGGATAATAACATTTGTACCCCTTCTGTGTAGCAGAGTAACCTAAGAAAATGCAGCGGAGACTATGTGGGTCAAGTTTACCAGGGGACCTTGTATCCCTGGCATAACAAATGCAGCCAAACACCTTAGGTGGGATTATAAAGGAAGAAGAGCCAAGTAATAGCTCAATAGGGGCCTTGGAAAGAAGAACTTGACTGGGCAGCCTATTAATTAAATAGGTTGCAGTAAGGACAACATCCCCCCAATAATGGGAAGGGACATTGCGAGCACACATAAGAGCCCTAGCCTCCTCTAAGAGGTGGCGGTTTTTTCTCTCAGCCACACCATTTTGGGCTGGAGTGTCGACACAGCTAGTTTGATGAAGGATTCCATGGGTAGCAAGGTATTTTTGGAATTGACCTTCCATATACTCTTTCCCATTGTCACTCCTCAAAATTTGAAGAATGGCATTAAATTGGGTCTGAACCAATTGATGAAAGTGCTGAAAACATGAAAAAACCACATTTTTTGTGTGCATAAGGTAGACCTAAGTGAACCTAGAATAGCAGTCAATAAAAGTGACATACCACCGATGTCTAGACAGGGAAATTTTCCTACTAGGACCCCACACATCAGTATGAACAACATGAAATAAGGAAGAGGATCTCTTATTAGAACTAGGATAAGTTGAACGTGTCAGTTTAGCCAAGACACAAGGCTCACAAAAAAAGTCTTCCTTATTACAGTCTTTAACTAATGCTAGAAATAAATGTGATAAAGTACCTAAAGGGGGATGGCCTAGCCTAGAGTGCCATTTATGTAATTCAGACGAGAAAGATGCCGAAGGTAAAGTCTGGGTAGGTGTAGGATCGCCATCAAGCAGGTACAATCAGCAATGCACTTTACCCGATCCAATCGTCTTCCCCAAGTCCAGTTCTTGAAAAACACAGTGAGTGGGAAAAAAAGTCACTTTACGATTAAGGGATTTAGTGATACTGCTAATGGAAAGAAGGTTAGTTGTAAATTTGGGAATATGCAACACAGAGGACAGGGTAAGGGAAGGAGAACAACCAATGGATCCTTTCCCTGAGATGGAGGAGAGGGACCCATCAACAATTTTGACTTTATCCTTACCAGAAGCAGGAGAGTAGGTATTAAAAAGGCTGGAAGAACCTGTCATGTGATCAGTAGCACCGGAGTCTATGATCCATGGAGTGAAAACTACTGATGCACAATGACCAGCAAAGGAAATACCTGTACGGGCAAAGAAGGAACCTGAATTGGCAGCAAACGTAGTAGAGGCAGCGGATGAGTTCAACATACGACGTAGAGCCTGGAGTTCTTCCTGGGAGAAACCGATGTCAGCAGTGGGAGTTGGAGCTACACTTTCAGTGTGATTGGCTTTGTTTTTAGACTTAGCACGACCACGTTTGGCCTCAAAATCAGCTGGCTTCCCATGTAATTTCCAACACTGAGCCTTAGTGTGATAAGGTTTGTGACAATGCTCACACTTAACAGGCTCTTTGGTAGTAGTAGTAGCAACACTGTCAGAAGAAGTAACAGGAGTGGAGCTAGCAATCTGTAAGGCTGATCTCTCAACTTTGGGAGTAATCATCATGGCAGCCCTTCGTGTCTCTTCACTGTGAACATAAAAAAAAGTTTCCTCTAAAGTGGGGAAAGGAACCCGACCAAGGACTTGCACCCGAATAGGGTCATAGTCATCATTGAGTCTAGCCAGGAAATCATAGACTCGAAACTGATCAACAAAAGAATGATAAGCAGTAGTAGTAGGGTGAAACTGAGCATAATGAACCAATTCCTGCCATAAACACTTGAGGGCAGCATAGTATTTAGTGACAGACATCTCCTTCTGAGTAGTATTTTGGAGTGTCTTACGGATTTCATAAACTTGAGCACCACTTCTTGATCGACCATAAGTTCCCTTGACAGCAGTCCATATCTGAGTAGCAGTGTCAAGGAGGAGATATTGACTGGAAAGATCAGTGGTCATACAGTTCAAAACAAATGACATCACCATAGCATCATTGGCAGCCCATTTAGTACGGGCAGCACCATCTTCAGTAGGCTGTTTGGTGGTGCCAGTAAGATGGCCAGTAAGTCCCCTACCAGCTATGGTTCAGGATAAAGATCTGGCCCAAATTAAATAGTTCGTACCATCAAGTTTAATTGCAGCAGCATAGGGAAGAAAGTCATTCCTAGTATGACCATCTCCAGAAGTAGCAGTAGTCATCTCTGAGTCACCCATAATTCAGCCAGGCAGAAAAATCAGATCTTCAAAAACCTTGAATCGAGTGTGAATGATGGGTTTTGAAATTGCAGAATTTCCAACCGTCAGAATGGGCTGAAACTTAGGTCGAGTTTCCCTCTAATAGTAGGGAAGATATCCTCCAAAAATTAGCTCCTTCTGATGAGCCAATAAAAAGCCCTAAATTTTGAAGAAAAAATCTGATTGCAGAAAAATTGCAGAGTTGAATCAATTCTACAGTCTTCAAACAAGGACTGGATCTAAACAAATTCTGCAGTCTTCAAACAGGGACTGGTGTAGACCAATAAGAGCAGGAACCACTCTCCAAAAAAAGCAGAAATCAAACTTCAGTTGAAAGGATAGCTCGATCTCCAAGGATGGAAAAAATCCTGCCGGCAGATTTAGGTCACACCACAGTTCTTCAATCTTCAATGAGGTGACATTGAGGGCAGCAGCTAAATTTGCATTAGATCACCTCATAGTTGCTACCCTGATGGAGAGAAAGAAGCCGAGAGTGGTGGAGAGAAAAGAAAAAAAGAAAAAAACAGAAACTGAGAGGGGGAAGAACCAGAAAACCTGAAAAGCTGCTCTTAGATCAGAGTTGGCTCTGATACCAAGTTAACAGCCTTAGGAATTGAGTGCTTGAATGATCTAATCGATCACCCAGCCCCTTATTTATATTAATCTCAAATCATAATCAAAGTAGGAGTGCCCCCCCAGTCCTATTCTTATTAGGAATTCCTACTACAACTAGGAATCCCAAAATAGAGATCCGATAGAGGGGAAAGAACAGAAACAGAAATAAAGCATAGAACAACTAAAACAATAAGGACTAAGTTACCCCTATCGGGTAAAGTAGCCCATCTCAACAGATTGTTAAGTATATCGGCTAGTTATGCTAGTCTATTGTCGTTGTGATTAAGTACTTGAGGATTTATGTAATTTGCATTTTTATTAAGATATATAGTTGTGGGGTCGTGACTCATGAGTTGGGGAACACATGACTCTGTTCTCCCACTTCTCCGTAGAGCTCTCTCTTCTCCTCTTCTTCTTCTCTTTTCATGGTCAGTTCTGTGACATGGATGTGGATAAAATTACCAATGTAAAAATATTGTAGGATGATTTGCACAAGGGCATATTAGTACGAAGATACCCTGAATTTGATTCTGTTAGAGACTTTTCATATAGTCAGACCTAACTGGCAGCTATTTCATATTTGGTGATTCTGGTTAATTTGTTTTTATAATTTTTTGGATATTAGAGCAACTTGGCAAATTATTAGGCATCTCAGTTACTTCATCTCCATTAACTGCTAAGCTCCCTGTGCATCAGAATTGATATTATTTTTTTGACTGGTAGCTTTCTAACAGGATAACTTGGTTGAAAATCCACCAAATCAAACATTTTAATTGTCTTATGAGAGCCTGTGAGGGGGTTAATTTGGAATTTCATGCTCTATTCTCTATTCCCGCTACGTGGTTTCTATATCTTACTTCTTACAAGAATTGCATCCTGAACTGCTTTTAAGGTTTGTCTGTTATTTATGTAATGTTTTAGGGACAGAAAATGGTTCTGGTTGCATGTGGATGGCGGCATACAATTGCTGTTTCCTCTTCTGGGGGTTTATATACCTATGGGTGGAGCAAATATGGTCAGCTGGGACATGGCGATTTTGAGGATCACCTTATTCCTCATCAGTTGGAAGCTCTACGTGATGGTAGTATTTCTCAGGTCAGCTTTTATTTTCATCCTTTGCATAATTTGCCTTCATTTTTTTAATTGATTGCTTTACAAATGAATCCTTTTTGAAAGAGGAAATTTAATTTTTCAGCTCTATAAGAATTTGTTCGGTTTACTACATGTACACCGAGACATAACTTATTTGTACATCATGAATTCTAGATAATTCAATTTTCTTTTGCAATTTCACATTGGATTTTGCACAAGGCATGCATGACTTATGTTGTTTCTGCCAAACTTCCTAGCTAATTAGAGGTTAATCAAATTTCTTGTTAGTTTGTTCTGCTTTTATGAGCTCATTCAGATCTTCTCATCAACATATTTCCAAACCTCAGTCCTATCCATAGTTGTCAAGGAGGCAAGGCAACCCAAAGCGGTGGAGGGGTGCCTAAGCACTTAGGCGACACGGCACCCACCTAGGCAACCGAGGCGCCCAAGTTTTATTTTTATTTCTCCTCTTTTCTAACATTATTTAGTTTGCTACAATATTTACCTTATATCATAAAAAATCAACATTAAGCCACATCAAGTCATAAAAAATCAACATTAAGCCCCATCAAATCATCAACAATCAACATTAAGTCACATCTAGTCATCAAAAATCAACATTAAGTCACATCTAGTCATCAAAAATCAATATTAAGCCACATAGAGTCATCAAAAATCAAGGAGGACTTGACCCTAGTCTTTCTTTTCTCCCCCCCTCCTTTTTTTTTTCTCCTTCCTTTCTCCTTCCGGCCCCCTCCTGGGGTTTGGTAATATATACTTATTCACCAAAAAAAAAAAATCAACATAAAATTAGAAGATAGCAGAATTGAAGAAGCAAGCTATTGGAAGTTAAAAACAATCAAAACATACTTTTGGTTTATACTGTTCTTGGAATGGGTTATTGTCCTATTATACCTAGTCTCACATTTGGTTTATACTATTCTTAAAAATTATTATCTTATCTATAAGTAATTAAACAGCTCTCGATTTAGAGAAATGTTTTTGTTATCTGAGAAGTTTGACTATTCAAATGATTTTATTTTTACATGAGACTTTTTTGTATTAGTAAGACTTCAAAATCATCTTTCCAACAAATCCAAGATTGTTTGAATTTGATTTAAATTGAAGGAATTATGTTCCGGTCAAACTTTATTTGATGTGTGTAAATGCTGTCAAAATCACTTTGAATGAAAATGTTTTTTTATATATCAAAAGAAATGAATATTTTACCGCACTTTTGGTTTTTAACAATGTTTTACTATATTAAGATTTATGAAATTTTTAGATTTGAGAAAAACCCCAACATTGGAAAGTTGAAAATTTCACCTACCGCCAAAAATCCAGTTTTTTGTTCTTGAACTGGGGGGTTGACTTTCTATGCTTTTGGAATTAGATTTTTTAACTATTTTCAATGGATTCATATAGGGGGTATTTGCTTATTTATAAATAGTATCTTAAGCAAATGAAATAAAAACATTTACTTAAATGATATTTGACATAAATAATGGCCAAACCTAGGTCGATAATACTAAGGTGCTCAATACCATTAAGGCAGTAGTCACCTAGGACCCTAAAAATCTGCCTGGGCACCTAGACGGTACCTAGGCGATGCCTTGACAACTATAGTCCCATCAAATGCTAATTCTAAATCCAAGCTTCCACACACATTTTTCAGCCATGATATACGAAAAGAGATGATTTGGTATCAAGCTGTTCGTCAAACCAGATTTCGCTTTGTGTCACAAGCAGTAGGTTACATATTCGAATATTCAATTTTCGTGCACTATAAGATGGATGATATATTTAATATTAAATGTTCAGAAATGTTTTTGCTTGTACACTTGAGCTTTGTAAGCTAGTTTACTGGAATAATTGAAATTTAAATTTTAACTCAGTGCTTCCATCAAGACACTATGCTTTTGTGAATCAACTAGTTCTTTTCCTTCTTTTATTTCGGTCTCTCCAGGGCCTGTTTAGTATAGAGAACCTCTTGTTTCATCAACTAAATTCTTTCTTTGGTTACTCAAAAAGAAAACTGGGTTTTAAATTTTTGTTTGCTTTACCCTCATAAATTCCTTAAGGCTCTATTTGTTTAGAGGGGAAGGCAGGGTGGGATTGTTGGGAAGATGGGGCCCACATGTTGGTGGGGGTTTTGTTGGGGTGGAAATGTTGAGGTAAAGTTTCTTTTCCCATGAACAATAACCAAAGTCCCACCAAATAATGGGGTGGGGTTTTGAAGTGCCACATCAACAGACAAAGCAATCTATGATGTCCCCTGAGCTTTTGTAAGTTCACCACCCCAAATTAACCAACCTTGGGATTTTGAAGTGCCACATCAGCATTTTTCCACCTCAATTCTCCACCCCACCTAAGTCCCCCCTCTATACAAACGGGGCCTAAAAGTTAAGGGAATACCACAGCTGTGACTTCAATTGGAACAATCACCCCTTAAAGGTATGGTTGTTCGATTCCCTTGAAAATGCTTCTGCAGTATTAGAAGCAACTCCCAAAGTATGCTTCTCTTGGCAATAAAAGCATCTATTCTCTGTATCCATCAAGGGGAAAAAACATTTATTTTTCATCTTTTGAAGAATTCTAATCGAATTTCTCAGAATTGTTATTTATGAGAAACTAAAGAGCTTCTGGGGGAATATTTTGCACTCCAAACAGCATAAGAAAATGATCTGAATTAGCTTGGAGACGGTTATAGAGGGTGACTCTGTGCATGTGTTGCGCTGGCTTCAGACTATGGCTGGTGGTCCATGGACATACATGCTCCTCATAAGCAAAGAGTAACGATACCAAGAATAAGAAATCTTTACATGCACATGTAACAGAAAAGAAGGAAGATGAGAAGAGAGGAGAGAGAAGTGAAGATGGGAGAAAAGAAGGAACTCACTGTAGGAACAGAATGCTCTAACCATGCTCTCCACAATGTATTTATAAAACACCCAATAGGGAGTAATTACATTGAAGGACAAACTTATGTAACATAATTACACATAAGCCCATCAGCAATAAATAAATAACAAAAAAACCCTTAGCCTGCGGTTCACATTATTAACAATCACCCTCAAGTTGGAACATAGATATCACCCACGCCTAGCTTGAAGCCTTGAAACCATAGTATAAAATCTTGGCGAGATCTCGAAAAATATCTTGGTTTCCCGAAGTCTCAAGACGAGACGATAGGCAATACAAAATTTGTGCAAGATCTCCGAGATATAGAGATTTCGTGGTATATTTCGATCTCGGTTCGACTCGGGACCAAACCAAGCTATAAAAAGGCACCCACTCAGGCAAGATTTCAACCTCAACTCGAAATCTCACCTCTCTTCCTTTGCTGTGAAGGAAAACATTTGGAGGTGAGGGTTTTCTTTCTCATTTTTGGCAAATCTCACCTCAACTGAATATGAAAGCTTGGAGATTCAAGATTGAAGTTTCAACATCAAGAGAGGGAGCTGCATTGCATCTCAAGAACTGTTTTAGGTAAAAAGAAGAGCAAAGCTTGATTTAAAAACAACAACAACATGGTCGTTTTAATGATCCGGCCCAACACTCGTTTTAGTACTAGCTACTCTCAAATGGTAGGACTTGTTACACACTTACACTTTTATTTGTTTAATCTATGCCTCTTTCCAAGTTTCTAACAATTATTAACAAACCGTCAAACCATCACCATGTATGGTTATGAATATGATGCCTAATGCTTAAATGGTTTATGGTTTGATGTTTTATAATTCCTAATGCTTAATTAAGTTGTTTTACACCTCTACTTTAGTTATATGTGTTCTAAATATTGTGTGGAATAGCTCAGGGTAGAGCTCACCTACGTTGTAGACTACCAACCTAGGGTCCGAAGTCAAAGTACCATTTTGGGTTTGAATTTGTAAAAACTAATGATTCCATTGTGTTTAGAATGCCTAAAATAGGGTGTATGTCAAGTTTTAGGACCTATCTTGGCCATAGTCACCAAAACCCACCACCGAGTCATGACGGAAAAAAATACACCAACTTGCCGAGATCTTGGCAAAACTCGGTTTCGTGGTCTCCCAAAACCAGGGTCGGAACTAAGACCTAAAATCTTGCTTGAAACACCCTTGAAGGAAAACATTTCGAAACAAGGCCTTCTCAAACATATCACCAAGTTGATCAACAGATCTGACAAAAGGTGTCGAAATCGATTTCCTCACCACAGCATCTCGCGCAAAATGACAATTAACTTTAATATGTTTGGTACACTCATGAAAGATTGGATTACTAGCAATATAAATAGCTGCTTGATTGTCACAATGCATATCCATAGGCTTATTGAGTGGAAAACCAAGTTCCTGAATAAGAGATTTCAGCTACATCAACTCAGTTGTAGTGTGAGCCATTGCCCTATATTCTGTTTCGGCACTAGATCGAACAACTATAGTTTGTTTCTTACTCTATCATGTAACGACATTACCTCTGACAAACGTACAATATCCGGTTGTAGAACGTCGATCACCATCAGACCCAGTCGGCATCTGAGTAACTAACAATATCAGCATGACCATGGCACATGTAAATAAGTCTTTTTGATGCAAATCCAAATGGGTGAGCAAGCCAAGGTTGAAACCGGAAGAGAATAGGTAGGTATGAAAATAAATAGCTAGGTTGTAGAGCTGGAGTCCCACTAGTCTACTAGCCGTAGGAGTCCCACCTAGGCCCGCTGTAGGAGTCTCACCTAAGCCCACTTGAGTCACACAAGTAAAATACTCAGATAGTATGCTTGTAAAATTCGATGGTTGCTTTGAGAGTAGCCAAGACTTGCATTATATAGAGGTGAAAACCTTGAATACAACAAAATAACATTAAAGAGACCCTTAGAATTCCAAAACCCTTTTGGAATTCCCCATACATAGAGAACAATTACTAGACATAGAAACTATCCCCAAGACCTAGAAAGTTGTTCCCAAGACATAGAAATTTACGACCAAGCAAGAATAACTACCTAACTAGGAAAACTAAAAGACTAATTAATACTACCTAGGAAAGTAAAACCCACTACATTAATTAACCTAGGAACATGAAAGGACAAACTAAGAATACAAAAAGTCTTCTCCAACAAAAGTTCCAAAATTGTGGACCCAAAAAGAACTATATAAAATAAACTCAGCAGGGCCAGGTTGGGACAGCAAGGACCTGCCTGTGGCTTGGGCTGGTGCTGGCCTTTGGACCAGCATTTGGCCCAAATTCTGGAAAAGAACCTTGTGAGCCAATTTCTCCCTGTATCACCTATAGGGATGAGAACACAATGGGGTGAGGGCACAGATACAGCTCTCTAGTGACTCCAACTTTGCCAACTCATCACTAATGAGTTGGCAAATTACATCCTCCATACAGAAAGGGAAAAGGACTTCCATTCTTAACATAACAATCTAACTTTCCTAACTAGTTGCAAGTATCCCCAGGCCCATGGTCTTGATGTTGCTCTATGTTTGATATCTTGAACTTGTTAGAAAAGAGAGATTCCTATGGGATAGGGACTTTTTTTTCCATCCATTGGGGGAAGTGATTGCCTTATACTTTGCCCGATGAGTTTGTGAGAAGCGGGATTAATAATAGTCTCTTATGTAAGCCATTACACTGTTCATTAGTCGCCTTTGGGGTGCTTAGGCTGCACCTGATTGTCTTTATTGTTATACTCTATGCTTTGTACTACTAATTTCTGTTTGCAATAAAATTCCTTAGTTATCTATCAGGGGGGGGGGGGGAGGGGGGAAAGCTAGTCAATAGTGAAAATCTATACATCTGACTCATTTAAATTTTATTGGCTGAAAAATGAAATGCTTAAAATTTCCTTTGATGGTTGAAGTGTTAACCTTTCCATAAATCTCTAACTAATCATAATAATCTTACTTTACACTATCCTCTTTCCATCTTATAAGCTAGTTGATATCTCATGACTTCTGTGGCGAATGGATGTATTTCATGGGCTTCACTGGTGCTTTAGTATGCACACGTAAATATGAGGAATATTTTCTTTTATGTCCCATATTTTTATTTATCGACTGGACATAGTTCATATCTTTGCAGATATCAGGTGGTTGGCGTCACACCATGGCAGTCACATCTGATGGAAGACTTTGTGGCTGGGGATGGAATATGGTTGGCGCTTTCATTTCTAGGCCATATTATCCCATATATTCTCCACTGATTAAGTTTGCACCATTCAATCACATGATACAAATAAATCATTCTAACTAAACATGCTGCTGCAAAATGGAACTACATGAAAGTGTGAAATGATAAATATTAGTAGAATGATTGAATAGAAATAATCTACTTTAAGGATGATGTAGGAAAATAATTAACTATTTTGCACCGATGTAGATCGGATTGTATTCCTTTCAGGAGTTTATCCAAGGAAGCTGAGCTAGTTGTGTGCATTCTCCTTTAGCATTCTTAAATTTTCATTAAGGCTGTATTTGCTTTTATAATTAACTGAGGGATTCATAATTATGTGAAATTCAGCTCTCTATATCAAAATTTCTGTGCAATATGACTTCCACAAGTTAATGAAATTCGAGAAGAAGAGAGTATTGTTGCAGAATTGATTGCATACTAGACACCCTCAAAGGGTCTAAATAGAAGTTACAATGAAACAAAAATAAAAAAAACCAGCCTAACACAATATTATCTTTTCCAATGTAAAACCTATACATATCAATACAACAATGACACAATATTGTCTTTTCTAATATACAGCAATAAATTGTCCCTTATGTATAGCAACCCAAATAAGAGTCACATTAAGGCACACAGGTGCTAAACATGTACAAGTAGTGGCGTCAATTGGTTGGTTTTGTCGGACTGACTCGGTTTTGGTCTGGTATTGAGCCAAGCCAAAGCCGAACAAGTAAGGCGAAGTTCTGTTTCAGTTCAGTTCGGTTCAGTTTGGTATCGTTTTTCATTAACAGGTTCTTACTGGTTCAATACCGGTTTAGCTTTCCATATGTATATACAAAAAAGAAATGGGAGAAAATGGATTTTTGTTTGGCTTTTATCTTTCTGTTTTTTCCCCCTGGTTCAGCATTTGGGTTGGTTGTTCCTGTTTGGTTTCTACGTGTTTCTAAAAAAACCAAACCAGGTAAGCATTTGGTTCAGTTCAGGTTTTTCCTGTCAGTTTCAGTTGGTCCGACTGGTTTGGGCTGGAATTTGATGCCCCTATGTACAAGTGGTGAACAGAGGCACACAAAACGCACAGATCAAAGATGTAATGCATGAAAGGCAATGAGGTAAAAGGGGTGTGCCTCTCGCCTGCGGCCTAAGCTTTAATAACTCTTATTTATACCGTCTTTACAATTTGGCTCACCTTCCATCTTGAATCTTTAAACAGCATCTCTCCTTATGTGGCAGAGTGGACAAAGGAAAGGGCAATAAAGAGCATAATTGCGAGAAGAGTTGGGACTTCTGACATTTTGAAATTACATGATTGCTATCCTTTAATTGTTTATGGCTTTGATGTATTGGAAGCTTACATGGTGTGAATCCCTGCCTATGCTTAGTAGGATATCTGGTTTATGATATTTCTGTCATCAATAGTTCAGCGAAGTTAAGCATTTTGACCATAGTTGTCGAGGCGACTCCTAGGCGCCTTGTTGAGTCGCCTTGATGTCTAGGCCCCCCTCCAACTCCTTGATTTGCTTAGACGCCATGCCAACTATGATTTTGACTATCCCAAGTCCACTTGCCAAACTCTTTGTCTTCTCTTGATTTGATTTCTTTATATTTTAACTGCTTGAGATGGCATGTTTTATTATAATCTCAGCTGTTGGTTGCTGCTAAGATTTCGCTTCAATTTTTCCTTACAGTTTGGACAGATTGGTGTTGGTGATAATGTTGATCACTGCTCTCCGGTGCAAGTCAAATTTCCACAGGAACAGGCATATTCTTGTTTCCCTAGCTCCCTTAACTGACTGGAATAGCTCAGTTGGCTACTCTTTCTGGTTGTATGAAGATTTGCTAGTTTTGGCCTTTTATCTTAGGGTTGCATTCTCTGTCTAAAACATTTCTTCTCTCTGTGCCTTTTTCTAAAATTTTCTCAGATTTGATGGCAGAAAGTAGTGCAAATCTCTTGTGGATGGAGGCACACACTTGCTGTTATAGAAAAACAGAATGTTTTTTCTTGGGGTAGGGGTACAAATGGACAACTTGGGCATGGTGATTCTATTGACAGGTAAATGCATCTGCAACTGGCCCAATGTTCGAAATTCTGAGTCAACCTTTAATAATCCATCACTATGTGCATGTTGTTGGTCTGGGTAACGTAGTAGCATGTAGATGTAGGCCTGTTGATGTGGTGAGACAAAAATGAAGAGCTTTCCATGAAGCATGCTTCTAGCCAGTATGAGAATGGACTATGTTTTGTCCCTTTCATACCACTGTTTTTCTGTTGATAAAGAGTGTGTCCACCAAACATAAAACTGTGATACCAAAAGTAATAGTAGTGGTGGTGGTGACAGAATCTTATTGGAAGTGATCTTTTTTATAAACTTGGGGGAAGAGGTATTTATTTAGAGAATGAACTAATTGAGAGTCAGGAAATTAGATGGTGATAAGAATCAGTAGTACAGGATAGTGGATGTTATTCCTTTCCTTCCATCTGGTCAATGACCATGAAGAAATTGTTTCGGTAGTTAGTCTCCTCTCATGTCAAAGGCTCTCTATTGCTCATAGAAGTTGGCAGTTTTGTCACACCTATCTCTTTTTTCTTTTCTTTTTTTTGGGATGGGGGGGGGGGGGGGTTGTGTAACTTTAGAGTTAGAGTTCATGTCTGAAAACTTTAAGTCCACTTTGAGGATTAGAATTGGGTTTGGTGCAATGGGGATGGATGCTTAATCGGCCCCGATGAGTTTCATTCTTCACATAGCATTTTCTATCATTTCCCAGGGTATCTATAAAGAGTCCATTTCAGGATATGATGACTGAATCTCATTATGGTGGTTCATTAGGTGATACCATAGTTGTCAAGGCGTCGCCTAGGCAGATTTTGGTGGGTCTAGGCGGTTGTTGCCTTAGTGGTATTGAACGCCTTGGCCCTTATTTATGCCAAATATCATTTAAACATTTACTTGAGATATTATTCATAAGTAAGCACATAGACCCTATTTGAATCCAATAAAAATAGCTAAAGAATCAAATTCCAAAAGGAAAAAAAGTCAACTCCCCAGTTCAAGAACAAAAACGGGATTTTCGGCTGTAGGTGAAATTTTCAACTTTCTAATGCTGAGGTTTTTTCTCAAATCTAAAAATTCCATAGATCGTAACATGGTAAAACATTGCTAAAAACCAAAAGAGCAGTAAAATATTCATTTGTTTTGATATCTAAAAAAATATTTTCATTCAGAGCAATTTTGACAGCATTCAAGCATACCAATAAGGTTTGACTGGAACATAACTCCTTCAATCTAAATCAAATTTAAGCAATCTTAGATTTGTTGGAAAGCTGTTTTTGTGCTCTACCTAATACAAAAAGTGTTAAGTAAAAATAAAGTCATTTGACTAGTCAAACTTCTTAGAATACAAGAGCATTTCTCTAAATCGATAGCAATTTAATTACTTATAGATAAGATCATATTTTCTAAGATCAGGATAAACCAAATGTGAGACTAGGTATACCATGACGATGACCAATTCCAAGAACAGTATAAACCAACTATATGTTTTGATTGATTCAAACTTCCAATAGCTTGCTTGTTCAGTTCTGCTGTCTTCTAGTTCTATGTTGATTTTTTATGACTTGATGTGGCTTAATATTGATTTTTGATGACTTGGATGTGGCTTAATGTTGATATTGATGACTTGATGTGGTTTAATGTTGATTTTGATGACGATGTGGTTTAATGTTGATTTTGATGATTTGATGTGGCTTAGTATATATTGTGGCATACTAAATACTTGGGCACTTTGGTCGCCTAGGCAACGCCTTGTCGCCTAAGCGCTTAGGCCCTCCACCGCCTTGGGTCGCCTTACCACCTTGACAACTATGGTGATACAAATTCTTAAATATGTTTAACAACTTGGGAGCATGGTTCAAAATCTCGCGATATATCGCTGATATTTCAGTATATTTCAGATATCTCGACACTGCCGAGACAAAATGACCATATGAAATAAAAAAAGTCCAAATTTCAGTATATTTCGTCGATCGATATATTTCGTAAATAAAGTGTATTTAACAATTTATACATCAGGGTCCGACCGTATACTATCAATCAAGGGTGCAAACCCAAACCACCACTTTGAGTTCATTTTTTTGCAATATTAAGGTTTAAATGTGTTTATTTAACTTAAACAAAGGTGTATATGAAGTATCAGCCCTTAATATGGCCAAAAACCCACTGAGATGGGAGTGCCAAAATATGGTAGAAAAAATACCATATTTCAGCAAAATTTTGGTATATTTCGGATATCTCGACCAGCCCGAGATATCGCGAGATTTCAATCTATGCTTGGGAGTATTTTCTAAGTGGATTTGATAAACCATTCCTTTTTAGTTTGGGGAATTCGCTTTACTAACATTACAACAAGCTTAATCTATTTAATGTAAATGTACTTCCCATTGGCCCAATTAAAGGATGTTCCTCTTAATTCTTGCATATGTTGCACATTGGTGTTGAATTTTCAAAAATCTTGAACCATGCAGGTAACTTTGTTTGGAGTGGCTATTTAGGAATCTCAAATCATGTAATCATCCAAGTTGGGACGAAAAATAAGTGGAGAACATGAACATGTTTAGCTCCTCCTTTTTCCTTAGGTGGTTCTTTGTGCTTTCACTCTCTGTAGTCTACTGAATGTAACCATTGTTTATTGAATTTAAAACCCAAGGTTCAGTAATACAGTTAATTGACTGATTCTTTGAGCATACCTTATTTTTCTTGTCATACATGTAAGTTTCAACTTACAGCATTTTCATTTCTGAAAACTGCAGAAATATTCCCAAGATTTTGGAGACTGTGTTGATGGATCTAGTTGTCAACAGATAGAATCATCAAAGGTTGAATCACTATCAGGTACTTCTCTGCAAGTTTCATTGGCTGTGCACATTCGAGTCTGAAAGATATGCTTGGTCGTTACTCTTTAGAAGTACTCACCTTCAATGGTTCTATTTGAGCAGGCAAGACATGGGTTTCACCGTCAGAGATACGCAGTTGTTCCTGATGAAACAGTAAGATCATTTTTTGCTTTTCATTCTTTGGTTTGAGAGCAGTTGAAACTGTCATTATTTGTTTGGCAAAAATCTACGGGTCCTTCCATGAGATATCTTTCACGAATTGCCACATCAGCAACCTTGGGTGGGTACATTCGGTAGAAGACCCAACACCAATCTCAGTAGTCAAGTTTCAGAAAACAAGTAGAGGAAATCCTTTAAAAGTGATTTTCAAATTGATGAAATTACAGAAATGCCATTAGCTTTTGTTTCATTGATATGGCATTTTGTAATTTTACGGAACTTTAAGTGGTGCTTGTTTCAGGCTGAAATTTAACCAATGAGATGAATGTAGGGTCTCCCATCGCATGAACCAACCTACGGCCATCCAAGTCTTGTGGCAAGGAAACATGTCCTTACTATTGTAGCAAATGTAGTGACAATGTTGCAAGACATGGTGAATCATTGACCTGTGGATCATTCTGGTGGAGAGTTAACTGAAACAAGTTTTGTGCAGATGTTGGTGCAACCTATGGTTCCAATTAAGGGCAATGGCAGTGATGCAAGTGTCCCAGAGAATGATGTCAAACGGATGCGAATCTAAATCCTCACTTTCCTAAAACCTTTAGAGCTTTTGATTATTCAATTGAGCTCCCAGCATTCATCGTATGGTGTACCTGCTGGATGTCTCTGACATCATTGTAAATACATGAACCCCTACAGAACAGTGTATTTTCTCCTAGCACTCTTGCATTAAAAGGGAGGGCTATTAGTTCTTGGTTTTCTAATCTTCTTGTTTAATGCTAATTTCAGTGGTGTTATATATGTTCTTGATTGGACTGCTTTATGACTTTTCTTTTAGGACCGAGTTTTCCTTCACCTACAATGGATTGGTAAGCATCGGATGGGTAAAAGGGAGGGTAGTTTCAACCTGTTCAATAGGTGGTGGGAGTGTGATGATGACCCAAGAATCCAATTACAAGGTCACTTCACGTGTGGAAAAGGAATTCTTCCTACTGTATGGGTGAAGGAAAATTTTTCCCATTCTTTAATATGTGTTTATGGCTTTGGTCCTTGGGTGCTCTACAACTTATCTTGTGAGTGCATAATTATGAAATTCCTACTTTCCAAGAACTTTTGTGGTTCATTCTATCACAGTCCTAGTTCCGAACCTCCTCCAAGTCTCAAACCCCCTCGGAAAATTATCTCTTGCGATTCCCTACCCGGTACAGTTCCCTAGTGCCTCGAATAAGACTATAAGAGGGAGGTGGATCCCATCTGGGCAGGGGGTAAGGTTGTCATTTCTGCCCCTGTGAAAGGAATTGCAGGAACCGTACCGGGCAGGAAACCACGAGGGATAAAGATCCCAACCCCCTCTCTCTTTTCCTAAGCGAAAGCAATAATGTATTTCATTCATCATTAAGAAATATACTTCTTTTCAAGTATCACACTATATGGTAAATCTACAAGAGGGAGTTGGGGGGGGAGGAAGAGAACAATATGTATTCAAAGTTATCGACATTGATCTTTTGAAGGTCATTCATCCACAAATTCAATTTCATTGTATTTCTGAATAAATCCTACTTATCTCATTCCAAAATTCCCTTGTAGTTCTCTATCCAAAAAAAAAAAAAAAGAATCTCCCATGTAAATGTACTAGGAATTGGCAAATGGAATGCTGAACCTAAAGACAAATATACAAGGCCAACAAAAACCCAATTGTAGAACAGAAAAAAAAATGAAGTATACGAGTATACAGCTATTGCAAGGAATATAAAGGGCACCTCCCTTGGAAATCCTTGTGTCTCCATTCATTGTAGTATCTTTTCCATGTGCCTTGGAGACTTACGATATTCCAGAATTGGATATTTTTGTATGAACTGTAAAGATTTAAGAATAAATGAAACGCTATTGTGACCCTCATATATACATGTTTCCATGAATGATGAACAATTCACCCGAAAGGTAGGACTACTCTGAACTATTTACAAATCTGAGCCTTTCTTTCTGATTACCAGAGCATCTCTTTCATGTCTAGCAGTGGCCTGTCCATGAAGGGTGATGTACTGAAAGTGTTTCCATCAATGTAACGTGATGATGAGTGGCCAAGAGGCAACGGCCGGTCCGGAATTGAAGGGATCTCAATGTCTCCTTCCAGCATCCTTAATGCTTCCAAGATTGTAGGCCTTAGAGCCACCATGACATGAGCACACAAAATCCCAATTAGAACAAATCTCTCCATAATTTCCTTCAGGTTGGGATTTGTAGAATCCCCATCTTTCAGTAGCGAAGCATCCAAAGCTTCTTCTATCTGCCCTGATTTCACGAGTGTCCACGCCCAGTCTGTAATCAGGAAAGACCTTGGTGAGTCTGAGGATGACAAGTCTAGTGCTTTCCTCCCACACATTATCTCCAATAGAACCACACCAAAGCTATAAACATCACTCTTCTCCGTCAACTGGCCATAGAGTGCGTACTCCGGCGCCAAGTAACCATGTGTGCCGGCAACTCTGGTGGTGAGATGAGACTGCCCTTCACTGCTTTGCTTGGCCAGTCCAAAGTCTGCCACTCTAGCCTTCATATCTTCATCCAATAGTATATTGGTGGCCTTAATGTCTCTGTGATATATTGCAGGTTTCACTCCATAGTGAAGATAGGCAAGCCCCTTAGCCACATCCAAGATTATACTCCTCCTCTGAGGCCAACTTAGAGGTTGCTTCTTCATCATTCTACCGAACAGATGATCTTCAAGGTTCCCATTTGGCATGAACTCATAAACCAAGTACCTCTGTTGGCCTCTTTCATCATCATCTTCCTCTTCTGTAACACAGCAGCCTCTGAGGGGGACTAAATTCCTGTGCTTCAGATTGCTGATGAGCTCAACTTCATTACAAAACTCTGCATCCCCTTGAAAATCTGATTCTGTGATCTTCTTCACAGCAACTGGAGTACCATCTGATAAGGTCCCTCTGTACACAACTCCACACCCACCTTTCCCAATCAAATTCTTCTCTGAAAAATAATTTGTAGCTTTTTCTAGGTCAGCAATCTTGAACCAAACTGAGAAATTATTGCGACGCAACCGCGGTTTCGATCCCAGCTGCTCTTCTACATCAAACCCAGCACCTGGCTTGCCTTTCCTGAACCAATGCCACCAGACATAGAAACCCAATAAACAGGAGATAAGCAGAGCAGCCGCACCAGCACCAATCAAGGCAGGCACGAGAGCCGAATGGCTGTTGCTGCTTCCATCCACGGCAGAAGCAATTGGGAGCCCAAAAATGCAAGACGCAGTGCTGACGTTCTCCGGCCCAAATTGATTGACAATTCCTCCGGCGTAAAGAATTGTGAAGTACCAGCAATTAGTGGCATGAGATATATTACCGTCAAGAGTAGTTAAATTGGCTTGAACCTTTTGACCCGCGGCAACGCAGGCATCACAAGCGGTACCAGAGAGATCAGAATAACATCCAGAGTTCAGGGAAGTAGTGTGTCCAAGCTTGTCAATCCAGTTTTGCTTGGTTTCAATTCCTGCACAGATATTGGGACTGATAACGAAACGGTAAGGGTTACTGAAGCAGGAGGAAACGAGATCCGAAGGGAGAGAAAGGGAATCAAGAATGGATTGGAAGGTATGGAAACAAGCTATGGAGGTGTTAACATCTGGGAGTTGGAAGAGGGAGGTGTCTTTAAGGCGCTGAGCAAAAGCAATTCCATAAAGACTGAGAAGGGTCTGGCAGCAATCACTTGTTGTTCCATTTTGGCTTGTGTTTTGGTGGTAATTTCTGCAGGAAGAATCATCCCAAGGCATCCTCTGTACATAGCTCAGATCCAGTGGACATGTAGAGGTATTGGTGTCGACTGCAGAGACTGAATTTACAGATGCAATTGAGAGAAACAACACTAGTAAGTCTAAGAACAAGAACACAGATTGAAGCTTCATCTTCTCTTTCTCTGAATCTCCAAGTCTCTCTATGTTTGGGATTTGTAGGTTATCTGTTATCTTATTCATTGATTTCAGGTGGAACTGTGGAAGAGAAGTAGTTAATTAAAGTAAAGAGGAAGCTTGGGCTGATCGTTCCTTTAGTCGCAAAGTCAAGAAACGTGATGGTTTGACAAGTGGGATTTTTTTTTTTTAAAAAAAAATTTTCCTCAAAGACGGATGATGCAATGAACAGTGGAGATATCAAAATATAAAAGAATAAGGAAATAGCAAAACGACCTTGCAGATAGGGAGGGACTCCAGAGCTTAGTTAGTAAAGTCGCGTATCATACGCGTATTATATGCGTTCCCGTATTCTTAAACGTATAATATTCCTGTCTCCGTATTTTCCCGTATTTTTATAAAAAAACGCGTTTTTTAAGCAAGCACGTATTATACTCGAATAATACACGTATTATACATTTTTTATAAAAAAATTATCCAAAAGATTAAATTTAGGGAAACAATTTCACTTTCCCTTTCGTCCCTTTCGATTTGCGTTGAACATCCAACCGTAGCAGGCAAAAGTAGCCGCCTCCATCTCCAATCATCCTCGCCATCTCCGTTCAACAAAGCGGCACTTAAGTCTTGTACTCTCCTCTTGTTTCTCTCGATCTTTCAACTTGCTCATGTCATTTTCGGACAATCTACATTCATTTCTTGTAGATTATTGATATTTTGGTATGTTAAATGATAATCTTAGAGATGTTATATAGCATATTATATTATTGTGTTTATTTTAGTTAATAAAATCATGATATTATTTTGTTTATTAGGTGGTGAATGCATGTTATATAATGAATATATGTCCGTTTTTTTAAAGTATTATTACCGGCCGTACGTATCCGTTCCCGTTCAATTGCCGTTCCCGAACTTACTAACTAAGCTCCAGAGTCCTTGGGAAGGAAAAAGAAGCCCTACCCTTGTTTCCTCGCTGGTTCTGCCCTCTTTCCTTGCCCTAAGAATTCATGAAAAGGTGCTTACGACAAATAATAAAAAATAAATAAAAGCAAAGAAAAGTGCCATGTTTCAGGCTACTTTCAGCAGTGGACTTTAGCTACTTCAACGAGAGTGGATAGCCGCCAGGTCTAAGGGGGAACAAAAAATTCATTTCCAGAAAGCGGCATAGGCGGTTATTTCCAAGGCCGGCTCAGGTATACACTGTACATACGAGTGTGGATTCCATCTGGATGGCCTGCAGAGTTGCAGGCGTATTTTGTAACTTGAGTGGAGTTCGTTATTACTTATTACCTGTCTGGCCACGTAGTTTGGTCTTTTTAAGCGGCATAAATATCAGTCACATAGTTAGTCGGATCAAGCCCAAGTTTTCTGCACAAGAAAACCCCAAGTTCCCTAGGTCATGGGAAAAATATCTCCTACGATCCCTGACTTGGTACAGTTTCCCTAGTGTCTCTAATACGAGGGGATGGATCTCACTTGGACAGAGTGTGAAGTTAGGGGTGGAATGGTTATTGCACCCCTTTGTTAGGAACAACATGAACTATATCGGGCAGAAAATTATGCATGAGATAAAGATCCTTAGGTCATGTATCAAGTTTTTTTTTTTTTCTTCTTCTTTTTTTGTTGAATTTGTATCGAGTTTTAATCTAACAAAGAAAAGTTGTCAATCTTAGGTTTCAAAATCCATCATAGAAATGGTTTGAAAATGTATTTGGGCTTGCCTACTGAATTTGGGACTCAAGAACAAGACCATTCAGAAATTCCAAGGCTGGAAGAAGAACTTCCTCTCACTTCAAGTTACCTAACTCTCACTATTAGCATCTACGGAAGGCTTCAGCAAATTTCTTTTGGGGTCAAGGAGAGGATAAATCCAAAATCCATTTGAGTGTCTGGGAATGGAAAATTATCTGCACCATTTCCTATCCAATCCATTTCCCAAAGTCCCTCTAATAGAGGGGTGGATCCCACCCATGCAGTGTGTTTGGGTAGGGGTAGGGTGGTCATTTCTACCCCCTCCCCCTATTAAAGGAACTTGGGGAAATGGAGCAGATAAGGATTCCCAGATCTTCTTTACCATGGAAAATTATCCTCTTAGGTTCTTTGCCCGGTACAGTTCCCTAGTACCTCCAATAAAAGGGAGGTGGACCCCACCCGGACCATGTGTTCTGGCATTATTTTCATCCCTTATGAGAGGAACCGGATGAACTGTACCAGACAGGGAATCTGAGAGGATAAAGATCCCCTCTACCATAGTTTAAAATCTAGCGCAATCTCTTTCAGTTCAGCTTCAAGTACACTAGTGCAATCGCCCATGTCCCAGTACAAGCATAGACATAGGTAGCTAACTGATACCTGCATAAAATATATGATAAGTTGATAACAAACCACCCCAGAATTGCCTAATGTAATATTGCATGTCATAGCACCTCCCATCAGTAATGAGATCACAGGATCTTATCTCATGGGTAGGCCTAAAGAAGAAGTTATGGAACAGGCCAATTATATAGGAAGTGTTTCCTATGGTTCTTGCATGTCTGCGGGGGTCAATGGGAATGCACGCAGAAGCATCAGGTGTTTGGATGATTAATTCCATCTTTCATAAGGATGAGTGGTCATTTTGTCCCTCTGTATCTAGCATGGACGGTACACTCCCCAATAGAAAAACATTTCTCCTTCATTATATATGAAAGGCCCCAGTACTTAAAAAGAGTGGACCAACTTGAACATTTTCATTTTTATTGTTTTAGTATAGAAGAATAGGATCTTTATCACCTCCAGTTTGCTGACCGGCCCAGTTCCCCAGTTCCTCTAACAAAGGGGGGCTGAAATGACCTCTCTACCCATGCCCAAACATCCTGCCCGGGTGGGGTCCACCATCCCCCTATTAGAGGAACTGGGGAACTGGGCCGATCAGCAAACTGGAGGTGATAATTTTCCAGAAGAATATCTAGTATAAGAAAAGGGGTATGACATAGAAATAACGTATCCAAGACTCCAACTATCAGATTAAAAAATTCCAATTGAAAAAACAGATAGAAAACAACTAATTTAGTTTCATGTGCTTTTTAGGAGTTTTTATATATGAAATTATTATTTAAAACAAAAAATTGGAGAAAAGGTTCTATCAGCCCTTGGGATAGGATACACTAGCACCACTGTGTCTATTTCTCTATTTTTCAATTGAAATGACCTTAATGCCATCCATTGTACAAGGTTGCTTTATTGCACCTTATTGTTGTGCTCTTTCCTATACTGCTTGCTCAAAAGCCCGACCTCTTCCATTTTTTTAATCTTACCCTAGATTCTGCTCAACACAATAAGTTTCATGGTGTCCTGTGAGAGGGACTAAGAAACACCACCAAGTAGAGATCTTTTTTTTTTTTTTTTAAATAATTATTTAGGAAGATAGTTCTTTGAGCAAATAATAGCATAGAGGAGTACATCAGTGAGGTGCAACAAAATGATATTAGATATTGGAGGATAGCGAGGTCATTTCATGTGAGGATTAGAGAGAGAGAGATAAATGCTAGCTTACTTGTGGTGGCGGTTCAATAAACTTCTTTCATTATTTAAATTATAATTTTACTAAACTAATCATGCTTAGTATATTTTATTCTTCTTCGTGATGCTTGTACAACTCTGCACGTATTAACCATATCAAAGATTTGAATTTATTAGGATTAAAAAATAATATTCCTCAATCACAAGCACATGTGCTAAATCTTATCTATATACAACTCCATAAATCCTCTCTCCCTAGTCCCTTCAATGATGTCAGGAATATTTTATGGGGTGCTATTCTCTGTGCCGCAGCGTAAGTTGCGCCTAAGCACATGAGGTTGGACACAATGATCACCCTAGCCCCTCTGAGTGGTAGGCCCATGTACCTGTGCAGCTTGCGCTGCGACACAAAGAATATTTTCCCTTTTTTTATTTATTGAGAATAAAGGTAGGGTGGAGAAGACCTTCACCTCAAAGGACTTTACTCAAAGTAGGAGATCCTGTCTGAAAGAAAAACAAAATTAACAAGTAACAAAGGATGGGGTGTATCCACTGCACCTTGGACAACTTTACAAGAAAAGCCCCTTTGGCAAGAATGTGGGGTTCACGGTTCAAGCCACGCAAAACAAAAAGAAGTCTATAATCTATACTAGTGAAATTATTACAAATGACCTTAATATTGGAATTGGATCAGAATCGGACAAGGCCGAACTTGGTTCCCATCAATCCAGAGTGGATCTTAGTGGATCGGGTCTGTCGTACCAATCTGATCCGGATAGGCAGATCCAGCCAATCCTCGCTTATAAAATTCAGCAACCTATATGTTTTTTTTTTTTGTCACAAATGACAGCAATTTTGGAATAATTATAACCTTCAATTTGCGGGCACCTTCAATTCCTTCAATTCCTTTAATAGGGGGGAGTGGACCTCATCTTGGATAGTATTTTCAGGTAGGGGGTAAGGTGGTCATTTCCACTCTCATGTTAGGAATTGGAGGGAGCAGCGAATTGGAGAGGATAACGATTCCCAATTTTGGGTCTATATGGCAACATTTAAGAGAAACAGTTCTGATGTTCTTGTGAGTGTTTTTTTTAATAAAGTTGGAACAGAATATGGAATTTGGATCCTCTATTGCCGAGCTGCCCTGTAGGACCATGCTGCCCTGACATGGGGCTGCATACAATGTCCTCCTTACCCCTGCCCAAACGCCTTGCCCGAGTGGGGGTAAGGCGGTAATTGCACGTAACCCCGTGTCCAGACAGCTCGGCAGTAGAGGATCTGGATCCCAGAATATGTATGTGATGTTTGATATATTTTTTTGTGCTTTTTTTTCAACCAAACCAAGTGCTATTGGAGCCTTTTTTTATTGAAGTGGATGCCGTTTTCATATACGGAGGGTAAAGTTTTGCATGCTAAAGATTCTAAATAAAATAGGGATTTCTGACCTTAATGAAACGATCGCAAATCAGCTAAACAACATACCCAACTTAATTATCCTTATCAAAGCACTTAATGCCATGATTGGCTAAGCTTTGATTCTCCACCAGTTCTCAAAACCTTGCATAATTTGGAGAGTACAATTTGATGTGAACCAAGATATTCAAGTTCTTGTAATGCTTCAAAGAAGGATTTGGATCCTCTGCGGCCTAGAGTAGAGCGGTTATTGTTTTGCACTCAATTTATAGGCTACTACATAGAATTAATGTCGATTCAATGGTTGGTAGATGACGACAATTCAAAATTCAAAATTGCTGTTCAAAATAAAAATAAAAAAAATACCAGACTATCATCTACCAACCATTGGATCAGCATTAATTCCACTTGGTGGCCTGTGAGTTGAGTGCAACATGATGGCCGCTCTACTCTAGGCCATAGAGGATCCAAATCCTTGGAACAACACATGCTAAAATTAGATTGGAGATTTGATCATGATTGTTACTCATTCAGACTAAATTCAGACCCAATAAGGGTTTTTTTTTTTTTTTTTTTTTAATTATTTTGAAGTCAGAAACAACAAATTCTATTCAAAGAGAGCTGGGAAAAACTCGCAGAGTCAAGTAAGTACATCAGGAAGAAAAAACAAACGGAACCAAGAAAAGAGCTTCCTCCGTATGACAATGAGGGGCAAAAAGAAAACCTACATGCAAAAAAAAGACGAACTCAATCTCCTAATATTCCTCATTGATAGCCGCAGAAGCCCAATCGATGGAACCACTGACGCCGGTCAAGCATGAGATAAGGCACTTGACAATCAGAGTAGATAGCCACGTGGTGAAAACACAAGCCTCACCAAGAAGTAGAGATGTAAACAGATATTTGAAAATCTGTATTCGATTCTCGTTCGTATCTATTTAGGAGAATTCAAATTCGTTTGAGACTAATCGAATACGAATATGATAATCTCTCTATTTGATCGATTATTATTCGATTCGTTTAGCAACCCAATGGTAATAAAATATATGAAATATAGTTTTTTGTCTGTCTTTTAAGTTACTTTATTGGATTTTGTTATCTTATTTTTATAATTTTATAAGTTAAGATAATGTAGTTTTTTTCTAAATTTTCTATTGGTTTATGTATTGTTTTATGCAATGTGATACATTGAATCACATATCTATGTGAGAAAATCAAAGACTTAGAAGAGTAGAAGGGGTAGTTGTTGAACTCTCAAGTCTCAACCCTAACCCTCATCATAAAAATGATAAAGATGTAAACGGATGGTCAAAAATTTGTATTCGATCCGCGTTCATACCCATTTAGGAGAATCCGTATTAAAAAAATCACTATTCGAAAACTATCCGAATCCATCCGAAAATCGATGAGATATTATCTAAATCCATCCGAATAAAAATGGATACGAATATGATAATGCCATTATCTGACCGATTCGATCTGTTTATATCTCTAGCAAGAAGTAACCCATCACGGACCGCCTCTGCTTCCTAGCAAGAGCTGAGGACCCTAGACCATAAGAACACTTAGCAGCAACAACCTCCCCAGACAAAGTCCGAATAGCCACTCCTCTACCAACATGACAAGTCTGAGAGACCTAGGCACCATCAGTGTGGATACGAATAGGAAACACATCAAGCGGTTTGATTCTGGTTATTTGGTGCGGTTTACATTTTGACAAGGTAAAATCAAAACTGAACTATATAGGAAACAATCAAAATCATAATTGTTTTGCATTTGATTCGATTTCACCGATTTTTATTCAGTTTTCATTACTAGTTCATAATTGATTTGCATGCGGTTTGGCGCCGGTTTTGGGAAGCGATAACAAAAACAACTACAGCTTTTCAAACCTTATATATTCCTGTGTTTTACCTTTCTCTCCTGGTCTCCCCTATTCATCCTATTTTCCACGCATGTGTGAATAAATAAAAACCCATCTCATCTTCACCCATCCTTTTCTATGTTTTTTTTGGTAACCCATCCTTTTCGGTTCATGTTCCATGTTTTCGTTATTTTGTTTTTTTTTTTCTTCTCCACTCTTATATTATAAACAAATTATTTCTTCCATGAGCGGGTATGGTTTTGTTAATCCATCTTAGCATGACTCATCGTTTTCCATCCATACTTTACATATATATATTATATAGTTACACGTAACATACTCTACTTATTTTATGTTTCAAGTATGATGCAACAATGCTGTTTATGTTAACCAAAAAATAACAAACTACTAGTTATAAAATTAATTATTATTTTATTAATTATCTCAATTGATGCAAAAATTAGTATTTGAGTGAGATGTACCCATTTCAATTCGATTTTTTTTTGTTCTTATTCCATTTAGAACCATTGATTTTGTAGTGCAAATCAATACCGAATTAAAAAAAAGAAAACCTATGAAATCCAAATCGGATCATTTTTCTGTTGTGCAATTTGATCCAATCATAAACGGTCGGTTCTGATTCCATTTTGACAATACGGAAGAGAAAGCAAAGACCCAAGTGGTATGCTGAGAGGACAGAGAAGCTACCCCATCTTTGGATGGGATCCATATCCCAATCTGACGAAGGAGGGTGAATGCACAAGGGAATCTGAGCAATTGTGCGCACCTCAAGAGGTGAGAGAATAAAGAATGAAGCCCAGAGATATCCCGAGGCTACTGAGAAAAAAGGGTTCACAGCTGGGCTACGAATACGCCCACCTTCCCTTCCAAAGTAGAAACCCAGGCATTGTGACTCAACAACGTTGACTCACAAAAATAATTTTTTTTTTTTTTTTTTTTTCTGGTGTAGTCTTATAGGCCTTGAGAGTTGAGGCCCAGTAAGAAGGTTTCATGGGAAACTTTATTCTTGCAGGATTTTGGGCGGTCAAAGTCAATATGCAAGTTACATGATGGTGGTGGATTTTTCTAGATTGAGGTCTTCGGTGAGTTGTGCGGGTCTATAAACCAAGCCCAAGCCCAGGCTTTAACTAATCCAACCCAAGCCCAAACCACATCTAAAGCCAGGTTGGGCCAGGCTCATCAGCTCATGTAAGCTACTTGAGTTTCTGGCTTTATGCAATATTTAAAATAAAATTTTATTTCACTGGGTATCGCCGTATCGGTGCAATTTAGCAGACATGGGTGCATCGATGATTATAGAACCCTAAACCCACCTCTCGGTGAAGTTTAGATTCAAAACAAACAGGGAAAATGCCTCAAAAGTGAGTTGGAAGTGGCGAAAATAAATAATTTTTCACACTTATATCAAATTAAAATTTGATCAATGAGATGAGTGTATAGTCCTACACTCCTACATTACTTGGCCTCTAACATCCATCTATGCACAGTGTATATCTAGTGATAACAAAAGGGCTAAGTATGGGCTCGAAACCAAGACCTCTTGGGAGATGGGCTCTAAATTTGTGTCACTATACAGCAAGACAGATGGATTTGGCTGAAAATCTAGGAAGTCTTAAGTTTGCGTCTTCCTATTACATGAGAGTTGAAGCTGTGGATTAGATCATGGTTCCTAATCTCGGATTGGATTGGTATCGGCCGAGAGTGATCCAATACACTTTACAGACAAGGGTAAAACCAGGGGTAAATGTGTCATTTTTGGCCCGATCTTAGCGATAATTCTTATAAGGGGATTGATACAGACCAGGGGTAAAATGATAAAAAAATAAAAATGATTTTAAAATGAAACCAGGATCAAATCTGTCTGATATGCCTCACTCCATGTCAGTAAAATGAATAGGGATAACGAAAATTATGGGGGCTAGCTAAAGTTCAGGCTGGGCCAGGGGGGCCCAAGCCCAGTTGATCAACATCAGCCATTGAGTCCATGACCCACCTTATGCAAAGTAGAAAATGTGGAGGTCATTTCGCACATTCCTGTGTCTAGGCGCAAGGCATTGTGTACTGCGAAATCAGGTGACGTTCTTTATCTCATTTATGTGTGTCAAATACACAATTAGATTATAAAAAAGGACGTACCCAGTGCACAAGGCTCCCGCCACTTCAGGGTCTGAGGAGGGTCCTAATGTACTTAGCCTTACCCCTGCTTTCATAGAGAGACTATTTTCCATTCTCAAACCCGTCACCATTTGGTCACAATGGAGCAAGTTTACCGTTACACCAAGGCCTACCCTCTACACAATGAGATCATGCTCAAGAAAATATTTTAAGAGAGAGAGAGAGAGAGAGATCCCATAAAGATATTTGTAAATATGCCTAGCAAATATAGACAGCAGCAGCATATTGTGCAATGAGCAAAGTGGATTGAATTTATGATCTTTGCTTCTACTAGTTCAATGCGTTACCAAATGAGCCAGCTAGCACCTTACAATAGGAGCCTTTATTTAATGTTGTTTGAGTGTGATTTTATTATCAATTGTATCATTATAAATCTTATTGAAATAGCAACTCTAAGTCATGTTGTAATTAACAAAACTAGCGGTTAATTGAATATAGTCTTTTAATAACAAGGACTTGGGTTGGCATCTTATTATATTGATAGCATTTTTCTATTTTAATCCAAGTATAAAATTAGGGCAAGGGATGGGCATGTCGCCTGCTTACTTGCATGCGAATGGCTAGACCAATGGGGGCACATGCATAAGAGGAACAGGGGGTTTGGGGTTTGGGGAGAGAGACAGACACAGGTTGGGCAGCCCAACGGCGTAACCAGTCTTTTCCCATAAAATTATTTGATATCTTTCTTCTATGTAGGATTTATAAGATTTCATTAGCTTGAAGAAAAGATTTTACAAAAATTCACAAAAAGCTTTACTTATTTACTCCCTTCACCTCTTGCTTGATGCGAGCCTTTATTTTGTGTTGTTAGAGTGAGATTTGTTATCATCTTTCTTCTTCAGGAAAATTTATTCATAACATGGCCTACATCAGAAGGGTCCATTTTATTTATTTATTTTTTTTCATGTGCAAAGCAAATGTGGCAATTCCAACAATTGGAAAGATGAGTATAAACCACCTTGGGGCCTATCCTCATCCCTGATCCCCCCCCCCCCTTATCAAAGCTCTCAAAGCTCTCCAATTTCTAAAAGAAAAAAAAGAAAAAAAAAATTCCAAAGCCAAATTCAAATTATATATACTCTTATATCTCTGTCCTTTTCCCTAGCATTTTCAATGATCCATTTGTCTTCAAACATTTTTCTTTAAAATTTTATTTTTTGCGAACCTCTAATATAAGCCTACTTATAAAAAAATTTAGAACTAATTACCCCAAATCCAAATATCATTAGAAGGTCTTTCTCCAGCCCCTTTGAGACAAAAAATGTCTCCAAACTCAGGTGACTAATGCTCCAATAGGTGTTTTGCTACATCAGCAAGAAATCATTTTTTAAAGAGAAAAGATCATTGAACATATGTAGGAATTTTCCACACAGTATACTTTTCTCTTTGATCTTTTCAACAGTCCTTAATGTTAAAATAATTATAGTTTTTTACACACAAATTTCATAAAATTATTATAATAAATGTAATAATCAGATTGATGTAGAATTTAATATATGACTAGGCAATGATGTGGACAACATGTCCGTTGAATTTAGATGTGAACTTAATTATTTCTTGGCGATTGTAGAGAGTATAGAAACCCCACCCAATAATTTTTGCGTCTAATTTAAAATATTCATCGAAATGGGTGTTGCATGGATGGTTGATGAACAAAGGGATGCATGGCATTACATGGGTAAGTATTTTAATGAATTTGAGTATAAAACTTAACACATGACTAATTTAGATTAGCTAGTCCCTAAATAACGGTTAAAAACGATAGATCATCATTCCATGTGGCAAAAATAGATGGTCTAAGTAATCTCCCCATATAAGCTTACCTAGAAATACTTTGACCTTAACATAACTCAATCCATTTCAGAAGGCTTAGCATGAACAAGGATTAAAAGAAAAAAAAGGATTGGAAATTAGGGGGGGACTAGCGAAAGTTCAGACTGGGCAAGGTTGGACCGGTTGGCCCAATATCAAATTGAGATCCGCATCACCTATTGAGTCCATGATCCAGCTTCTAGAAAGTACAAACTATAGATCTACGTGCATCCATCTTTCTCATAGGATTCATTAAAAAAGGAAAAAAAAGAAAAATTATTTCTCTCTCTCTCTCTCTCTCTCTCTCTCGCTCTCTCCATTTCCCATAAACACCCACACGAACATATCAAATTCAACCTCTCAACCTTTTACTACTTACTACCCCACCTCTAAGATATTATGGTCATATGGGATGGGCCCCATCCATTAATATTAACCAATGGATGGATTACATCTATACTAATATAGATTATGGAGAGGTGGTGGTCCCCACACAATGGACCCCATTCGCCAATCCTTGACCCCACCACCATGTGTTACATGTTGTCTACATTTATAAAATAATAAAATCAAAACTAGGTAAGGGGGCAATAAACCCACATAAACAATCATACTCCCCTCCCCCTTGGCTTTCTCAGTTTCCCTTGCCGTCTCTCTCTATTTCCCTTGTTGGGCAATAGAGCCAAATAGATTTAATTAAAAAAAAAGAAGAAAAAGAACAAATGGACAAAAAGGAAAGAGAGAAAAGCTCAAGAGATCAAGAAGAAGGGTGTCCATAATAATAATAAAAAAAGGAGATAAAAACCAAGGCGAGAGAGAGAGAGAGAGAGAGATTTGAAAAGGCCAGTGCAGGTCAGAATTCCACCACCCACGTCCTCTCTCTCGCTGCTGTAAGCCTTCCACCTCTGTAGACGACGAGGAGGGCACGCTCCACCTCCGATTCAGTTCCGATTACTGATTCCAAATTTAGTCAAAGCCGTCGATTCATTTTTGTCTATCCTCGGATTTTCACATTCTTATTATTTCTTTGCTGTATGCATTATTTGGAACTTTTATCACCTGAGATCGATTGGCGTGACACGAAATTCTGAACCCTTAAATTTTACTCCGAACCTCAAAAACCCTTATCTTCGAATAACTCTTTCTACCTCAATTACGCCCAGATCTGGGAAACTTAAATTGACGAAACATGGATGATGAGTTTCCTGGTCTGTTGGCGAGGGATTTTGGGCACAGACCTCAAGGAAAATCGGCTCCCATGTCAGCATCAAAGAGTACTGGTGGCCTTAGCAGCGGTGGAAACCTAAATTTCGGTATCGGATCAGGGGGAGACTCAAGATCGTCCTCAGTCTCGTCTAACCGTTCAAAATCGGCCTGGACTTCGAATTCCGCTGGTGGGTCTTTCCTTGACGATCATGATGGGCTCTTTGGTTCCACAGGGAATCAGAAAACCCAAAATTCTGGAGGTTTTGGGAGTTCCGACGATGTGTTTGGTGGCCCTCCTAAGTATGATAATCGAGGGGAAACTCGTGGTGGTGCCTCTTCAGCTTCTTCATTCGATTATGATTCTATATTTCAAGGATCGAAGGATTC
The DNA here is from genome assembly GCF_018873765.1 of Telopea speciosissima. NCBI lineage: Eukaryota > Viridiplantae > Streptophyta > Magnoliopsida > Proteales > Proteaceae > Telopea > Telopea speciosissima. Next base: position 10,401,602 of record NC_057916.1, read on the forward strand.
GGGCTCAAAGTTTTCATCTTTGCCAGTTTTTGATAAGCCTAAGTATGATGATGACGACGATATATTCCATGGGTTGCCGGGAGTGAAGAACTCTTCTTCTACTGCAAAGAAGGATGATGTGTTCGCGTCAATCTCTTCGCCTCCGAAACAGAGTGCTCCATTTGATGATCTATTGGGGAGCTTTATTCGAAAGGATCCGGATTCTAAGAGTTCGAGTGGAAGGAGATCGGAAGAAGTAGGGAAGGATTTTGATGATTTAATACCTGGGTTTGGTGGGAGCAGTCCTCTGAAGAACAGGTACATTTTGGGCTTGCTCTCTACTGTTTTATATTGGTGTTCGTTCTTGGGACTTTAATGCGCATTTTTGGTGAATTTGTGTTGTTCTTTCAACAATTCGTTTATTGATCTGTAGCTCACTGGATTAAATTGCCACATTGTTAGATTGAAATTTGGGGTAGGTACTCAATTCACACTGTATTCGGGCCTCGGCGCAACGGTAAGGTTGCTCTGTTCCGACCTTGTGGTCACGGGTTTGAGATGGGAAACAGCCTCTCCATGAAGCGGGGGTTAAGGCTGTATACGTTATGACCCTCCCCAGACCCTGCAGTGGCAGGAGTCTAGAGCACTGAGTACCCCCTTTACTCAATTCACACTATTAAACAGCTCAATCACGAAAATCTATGGATTTGAGTTTACTCTACTTATGAGTTAGATTGGATTGTACCTACAGATTTGGAAACTGAGTACAACTTTGTTCATGTTGGACTTTCCACTTACAAATAGAAAATTTCATCAATTCTAAATTCTTTTACTTAATCCCATGTTGCTGTCGTATTTATATTCTCTTCTCAATCTCTTCTACATCAGAAGAGAATTAGGTGAAATAAATTGTAATTAGCATCACAATTCAGTTGGCATTGGTGTCTTGGCATCTTGGCTTTGCTGACTAAGTTTTCAGAAACAACTGACCAATCAGCTGGCTCTGCATTAATGTTTAATGTAATACCTGGAGAATACCTTTCCTGAATTTAAACCTATAGATACTCAACTCAACTAAGCATTTTCCAACTAAATGGGTTGAGTGCTTGGAAGTTTTTCCATTCACCCTGTTCAAAGCCATGTTTGTGCTCAACCAAAAGAAATTCATATTCTTTCTCACCATATCTTCCCGAGTAATTTTTGGTCTACCTCTTGGTCTTTTGCTCCTCTAATCTGCATCATATCACTCTTCCGTATTGGTGGACTTAAAGGCCTCTGCTACAAATGGTGATACCATGTTAAACATCTGTCCTTCAACTTTTCTTTGATTGGAACCACTCTTTAATCATCTGGAATATCAAATAGGGTCGTAACTGTCTCTGGATTTAAAATGTCTAATGTCTAGATACTGAAACTTCAACAGCATTGTGACTTTCAGCAGTTAGCAAATGTCCATACTCACTGACATTACAACCAGAACATTTTCTTCTGATCAGCATGGTGGTTCTTTCATTTCAGCATCTTTGGTTTGGGGATGCTGATTCACACAACTTGTATTTCTTCCTCTTTTTTTTTTTTGTGGGTGGTGGGGGGGAGTTGCGGTGGTGCTTTGTTGAGGTAAAAGCTTTTAACATTTTACTCTTTTTGACTCTGACATGCATGTCCTCATCTTAGTTAGTTAGCCTCAAATAGTCACACTTCTATCCAAAGCAAGGAAAGAAAAGATCCAGATTACTGCAGAAACATGGTGGCATATGCTTTTGAAGTCCACCCAGACCCTATATGGCGGTACATTCTTGTAAGATGTTGAATTTTACATTTTTTACAAAAGCATATTTCATGTTGAAAAAGCAACAGGTTCACATACCTTTTGAGAAATGAATTAGACATTATGGCATATTACATATTCAATGATACTAATGTATGGGATTTTTGGTTAGAATCATAATAAATGTGAACCACAGAAACTTAGTATGCTTCTATGATGGTGAGGAATGTTTATGCATAAAAGTGAATATTGCTAATGAAGGTATTAGGAAAGAATCCCAGATGCTCTAGGATTTTGAAACCAGTCGCACTAGCATTCTTGTAGGAGAATCCTATTATAAATAGGTCTCAAAGAGTATAAATTCTTGTCAAACAAGGATTGGATATGGGAAATCCTATCCTACTAGGAAACTAAAATTAGATTCGGGCTCCAACATAACTCATATTATAGGTCCATTAAAGTAGCCTATAACAAAGAAACCTATTGGATCATAAGTTCACTAAATGTAAAACCCATTCCAACATTTATTTTGATTTAAAGAAGCCCTATTGGCCTGCATCAATTATTTATTTATGAAAATATGCATGCATATGGTGGCGTTAGCTTTTGAGTCCAGACCTTAATCAGAAAGTTTGTGTTTTGGGAGACATTGTATTTCTGCAATAATGTTTTATGCATAACAATTTGGGAAAGAGAACGCCACCAGGTCATTCAGCTCACGCTGCCCCTGCACCCTAACACAGGGACGTGCGAAATGACTGTCACCCCCCCCTGGAACCCCGGAAATGACCAGGGTTGCGGCGGTCATTTCGCGTGCCACTATGTCAGGGCGCAGAAGTGGCATATCTGGTGCGACTGGGTGGCATTCTTTCTCCCTAACAATTTAATAATCTTTGTACTATATATAGGATTATATATGGTACAAATCTAATAGGTCCTTGTATATTTTGTATTCTATACTTAGGATTATATCAAATGTACTTTTCTGATTCTAATTTTTAATTAGAAAATTTATACTAAACATTAAGTATCCATTGCACCCCCCATGGCCCACTGGACTGGTGCTAAATATTAAGTTAAATGTCAACTTTTATCTTGTGACCTTTTGTATGATGAAGGTTGGACAGAGCCTTCGAGAGAAAAGATATTGCTTTTAGTGCTGTTGTGAAGTTTGCATTCCTTGTTGTGCTTGCTATTTCCTTCCTTATCCTTAATTATTTTTGGTTTATTATTCACACCTGGATATGCTACATATATTCCATCTTACAACTGACCCAAAAAATTGTCTGCTCTAGTATATATGCATCTTTGGTAATTCCAATGCTGTTATATTTTTTTCATGGTTTAAATAGGTAAATATTTATGAACCTTTTCTAATCTTTTTCTGAAGATTATTACATGTTTTCTTCAGTGTCTCTTCATTTAAATGATAGTCAATTTAATATATCAGATATTAAATGATAGTTGGTCATGACAACATTATATTCTTTGTACAGAGCAACTTCAGAGGCCAATCAGCCTCAACAGTCTACTGCTCCTTCAACTAAATCAACTTCCAGAATGATGGATGATCTCTTTGTAGTCTCAGAACCAACTTCTTCACCAACCTATCCACCCTCAGGCTTGTTTGCTGATCCTCTGGAGCAAATGAGTAAGCCCAACAATTCTGGAAGTGCGAAATTTGTTGGTTCAGCAGGTAGTGGGACAGTATTAGATGATATGGATCCCCTTGATAGCCTTGGGAAATCTGTTCCCCTGTTTTCAACTGAGGTGAATAAAAAAGGGAGGGAGAAAAGCCCTTTAAGGGCAGGTAGCATGGATGCTTCTGCTGGCAAAGAGTCGAATGAGAAACCTTATGTGAGGGCATCTGAGAATGCGTCACAAAAGAAGGTGCCTGTTGACAATTATCGGGAATCTCATCAAACCCTCTTTGACATTCCCAGTGGTTCATCAAATTCTAATAAACCTACTGGCTATGCTGGTTCTCGCCCTTCTTTTGTAAATGCCAATTCTAATGGGACAAATTCTCAGGCAGACATGTCTCCAACATCTGAAGAGAATCTGGAAGCAGCTGATGATGTATGGTTGACTGTCTCTGAAATCCCTCTTTTTACACAACCTACAAGTGCTCCACCACCTTCAAGACCACCTCCTCCTAGACCAGCACAAGTTTCGAAAAGAGATAAAAGTTCTTTTGCACCTGTAAATATGAAAAAGAAAGTTAGTGAGCTCCCCACTTTTTCGCATTCCACTCAGAGCTTCCAGAGTCCTAAGACGGTCCCTGATTCAGCTAAGAGCTCCGGTGTCTCTTCAATATATGAACTTGAAGACTTTGCCATGGATAGGTCCCGAAGTAATGTTGATGAACATGCAGACATTCTATCTAGTGAGGAAGACATAGAGACAAACTCAGCTGCTGCTGCTGCTATGAAGGAGGCCATGGATAGAGCTGAGGCAAAATTCAAGCATGCTAGGGAAGTAAGAGAGAGAGATAATGTGAGGGCTGCAAGAAGTAGGGAGCCTGCCCAGCAAGATGCTCATGAGCGAGAACTCAGAGAGAAACAAGAGAGATTAGATCGTGAAAGAGAACAGGAGAGAGAGGAGAAAGAAAGAGAACAAAGGAGACTTGAGAGGGAGAGAGAAAGGGCTCGGGAGATTGAAAGAGAGAAGGCCAGACAAGCTGTGGAGAGGGCTACTAAAGAAGCACGTGAGAGAGCAGCTGCTGAAGCTCGCTTAAAAGCTGAAAGGGCTGCTGTTGAAAGGGCAAAAGCTGAGGCACGTGAACGTGCAGAACGAGCTGCTGTTCAGAGGGCACAAGCTGAAGCTCGTGAAAGGGCAGCAATTGACGCGAGGGAGCGAGCAGAAAGAGCAGCTGCAGAAGCCAGGTTGAGGGCAGCTGCAGAAGCAAGGGAGAAGGAGGCACAAGAGAGAGCTGCTGTTGCAAGGGCTGAAGCAGAAGTACGGCTTAGAACAGAACGAGCAGCTGTTGAAAGGGCTGCTGCAGAGGCTCGAGAAAGGGCTGCTGCGGAGGCTCGAGAAAGGGCAGCCGCTGCAGCTGCTGCAAAAGAAAATCAGCAAAAGAATGATAATGATCTCGAGTCTTTCTTCAATAATATGGGTGCTCGGCCAAGCAGTGCACCAAGACCAAGGCCTAATTCTTCGGTGAGTGCCTAGGGAGGTGGCACTGATGTTGCACTTTTATTTGTTGTTCAAACCTAGCTGATCAGATCATTTACTTCCTGATCATTTGTTTCAGAATCCATTTGAAACCCAATTTCAAAATAAGGGAGGGTCCGAAGCTGTGCGTAGAACATCTTCTGGAACTTCATCCACCATGAAGAAGGCATCTTCCTCCACAAATATTGTTGAGGACCTTAGTTCAATTTTTGGGGGTAATCTCACTGTTAACATGTTAAATTTTTTTTTTAATGCTGAGAGATTCTGACCTATGATAAATTTTCAACCTTTTTTTTTAATTTTATAGGGACATCCTCTCCATCTAGGGAATTTCGGGAAATTGACGGGGAGAGTGAGGAAAGACGGAGAGCCAGATGGGAGCGTCACCAGAGGACTCAGGAGCGCGCAGTATGCATTTATTTTTTTTAAATACTTTTTTTCCTTCTTTAATGTTGGAATAATTATTGTGTCTTAATTACTTGCATTGGACATATGCATCATTGAAAATCTTGATCAATTTAAATTCAACTTTATGGTAGTCGCTTCTAAAGTTTTTGTTATTGAGTTCTCTTTTGTAGGCAAAAGCACTGGCTGAGAAGAATCAGCGTGACCTTCAGATTCAGCATGAACAAGCAGAAAGACATGTAAGTCTTTCCTATCAAACCGTTTTTTATTGAAATGGATCTCCTTTACAAGCATTAGAATATGAAATGGGTTCTCTGTTTTCCTTGAATTATATTTTTCTGATTCAGTTGTTGACTTTTTATGTTTAAGTCAACATTTCTTTGAGTTACTTGAATTGCCATTTTTGTAATCTTGCCCTTGCCCTGCAATTAATTTCAGAGGATTGCTGAAACGCTGGACATTGAGATTAAGCGTTGGGCTGCAGGGAAGGAAGGCAATCTGCGTGCTCTGCTATCAACATTACAATATGTGGGTTCATGTACATTTAATTTCTATAGTATGTTTGTTGCTTCTCTTCTTGTAGCAGTTTTGGTGCTAACAGAATCTATCCAGTTGTGTATTTGTACAATGTTGTTTTCTCCCTCTTAATGATAGGTGATCCTTGATGGTCTGACATCTAGAAAGCACTTCTACTAGTTAGCAATTTCTGATGTAGTATTTATTACTGGCAATAGCCACCAGGAAGAGCTCATTTATACTTCATCTTTTCAGATCGTGTTTCTGGAGAGATTAAAGTGTCCTTTCTGCAGGGTAATGGTGACCAAATGTGGTTGGCAACCTATAGTGTTTGTATGTAAATTCAGGAACTTAGGAGCCTCTGATCCTTCCTCTTATGGAGTTTGACACAGCCATTGATAGTGTTAGCTAGAAACATGAGTCAAATAACCTTGTGGCATTCTTGAGTGGCTTCCACATTTGCTTTGCTGAGTTCTAGAGGTTCCATTTGGTGGTGGTTTTGCTAGAAGTGAATCCATTCTTATGAGAAGCCACTGGCAGAGCCACCTATTTAACCTGAACCATGTACCATGTGATTATATCTGAAACAAAATGTCATCTTACATAGAAGAATCATTCTGCTATTGCTGATCTTATTAATTGGGGAAAAAAGAATGATGCACATACCAATTAATCAGTTGTTAACATTATCTTCTCTCTCGCTTCAGGATGTGCTAACCTCTGATTGCAGTATAGTACCAGTTTCTTCAACAATTCTACCGTCTATAACTTATGTTTCAGGAAAGGAATTAACTTTCAATTTGGGTCTTGAATCCTGATTACCATCATGACTAAAACCAAAATATTTCATTAATTTTGTTTTTTTGTTCTTCTTGATATCGTATTTTTTTTTAAAGAATTGGTTGATTTGTCTGCAATGTCAGAATTACACTTTAAAGAATTGGTTGATTTGTCTGCAATGTCAGAATTACACTAATTCAAGCTTTGAATTATACTAATTTCAGGCTTTTCTGATAACTCAAAATTTAATTTACAAACAAAAAGGCCACTGTGCTTCATGTCACCCACCTGAGGCTATACAAAAGGTACAAGGATAAAGTACCATACAAAGGAAGGTTTCTACTTTTGGTGGACCATTGAAGATGGAGCTTCTCTGAATGCAGAAAACCTACAAGGACAAACAACGATCTTTTCTTTATATCAGGAAGCAAACCATCTCGTTTAACTTCATCTTTCAAAAACCCTTAACCCTATTCTTATCATATAATGCTCTCTCCATATGCTCTAAGTGATGGCAGCTGGAAATGGGACCATAGTTTCTCCAGTCAACATCCGATTCATTCTGTTCTAGTTCTGTATTAAGTCTTCGATATGCCTGGACGTAATCTTTCCTATGTTCATTTCATTCAAAAAGATGTAATCCATATTTCAAAGGATGAGATTGTAAACACAATATTCAGGGTTTAGGAAGGCGGGAACCCAGTGAGATAAAATGATCTATGGTTGGAATGCTATCAGGTGTCTCCAATGAAATAATTGTGTTTTGTTTGGCAATCCATTGATCGATATTACCTAAATTGGAGGATATCTTCTGTTAGGTTCAGTGGGGCAATCTTATCGAGACTTTAAAGAGTTGCAGCTTGAATTTTCCAGTTACCAAACCATCCTGCCCTCCTTTTTCTTCCCAGTCATTCAAGTTCCTTGTTGAAAAATCAATTTCACTGTTATTGACTGATTTTCCAACATTTAGTTCCATTATCTGAGTTCTAATTTGCACTGATTTCTGGCTTCTATTGTGACTACAGCAATAGGCCATGGATGCAGTAAAAAAATTCCTTTATGGTGATAGAACGTCTCTTGTAGTTTCAATTGTAGTGTTGAATATCTTGCTGGCAATTTTTTTATGTTAAGCCACACTTCAATAAATATAAAGTAAAATAGAAGAAAATAATTAGCAAATTTCTAGCATAATAACGTTTCAGCAGAAATCCTCAAGAGGCAATTTGGATGAGTTTCGAGGCTTCCAAATAAAGTAATAGTAAAGAACTTTTCTGTAATTAAACCTTACAAGTGGGGTGAAATAGAGAAGTCAGAAAAGGAAGGGAGACTTTAACGATTAACACAAGAATCTGGCCTTATATGAATATATAAAAGAAAATAATCTTCAACCTCTTGACAGTACAACAGGGAAGGAATGAGATTTAGAGAACTTAAACAAAATTTTGGACTGGATGGCTCAAGTTTGAGTACGATTGAATCAGAATTTTCTTTTAACCTCAATTACTGCAAGATACAGCAGACCACCACAACCAGATCTGGTTCTGTTCAATTGACCTAACTACCTGATGCAGTATCAAAAACTACAAGGATGACCCGATTTGGTCCTACGATGGTTGATTACTCGTCTGTAGGAATTCAGTTTTGTCCTGGTCGTGGGGATAGTTTTAGTCATTATTTTGTTTTGTTTTAATGTGTGCTTTGTTAATAGTGTTGGCTGGAATTAGGTCTGTGTTTTTCCAGCTTGATAATTTGAAAATTTTGTTGGCGCCTGGGAGTTCTATAAAGCTGGTCGTTAGGTACCCTTGATTTTATGAATAGACACTTTGTTTCTCTGCAAAGTAGTGTGGATTTAGTACTTGATATGAGTGGATCCTCAGGTTCAACTTGGTGAATTCATAGGGGGTTTAAGATGGATTCTTGCCTGTTCTATCTCTACTATTCTTCTACTTCGTTCTTCTCATCAACTGTTAAGTCTATTCCAACTTTTTAGCACCTGTAGCACCCCTATTCTGTCAAGTTTTCTCCTGATAGCTTGCTGTGATCATAATTCATAGATATTACTCAACCGGTCACACAAGAGAACCCGTTTATGGAAGAAACCAAAACCATGACCACTAACACTTGTCTCCATCGATTGTAGAGTTACTATATTTATGGACTAAGTTCTAATGAAGAAAATAAAAAACTTTGATACACATCCCCGAGCAACTGCAAACTTGGAAATTCCTCCAGCAGCTAAAGATTCCAAACAAAACTAACATCGCCCCAGCCCAGGCCCCTTCCCCCTGGTGGGAAGAAAAAATAATATTAAACCAAGACTCCAAATGCTAACTACATCAAATATGTTTCAGGAGAAATCCTTTAGTTTTTTCATGGCTGAGATATTGCAGTTTTCAGTTTAAAAGAGAGATTCTTTAGACACAGTCCTCGAAGAAAGTTAACCCAATTAAATGTAGTGCTTCAAATTCCATGGAGACAGTCTTATATGCAGCAACCTTGATGAGCCAAGGAACAAGGTGAGACCTGCAGAAATGGTTAATATCAACTTGAAAACCGTTGCACAGCCAGAGTTGGAGCTATGTTGACCCAAAAATGCTTTGTTTCATAGATATTTTCTGGTCCTGCTTTAAGGGCCCTGTGAAAGTAAAAGCTGAGGTCATTAAGGAATATTTTTTTTGGGGGGTGGGGGGGGGGGGAGAATAGAGTAACTCATCTGATGTTGCCCAGGCTTGAAGGAAGTTGGATGGTCTACATATTAAATCTCATACAATTTTCTAGACTAGGATGTACATTTAATCCACCCCCCCCCCCCCCCAAAAAAAAAAAAAAAAAAAGAAAGAAAGAAAGAATGAAAAAATTAGGATGAACCAGTTACCTAGTTGTTCATAGACCAATGTATTTCCTAATATACCATTTTCTTAGTTACCCATTTACGAGGTAAAAATTTTTAATGAATTCTTACACCTTGTATAAAGTGACTGCTTCCTCAGGAAATCATACTCCTTTAGTTGTCACTAGAGGTGGAGAATGACATGGGATCCTGTTCGTGATCCTGTTCTTGATACGTCTGATTTGTTGTTTTATATTGTTAGTCAATAATCATGTATAGCGTATTATTTTACATGCCAAGTTATTTCTAATATCCATTTAATCATGAGCAGGTGCTTTGGCCTGAATGCGGTTGGCAGCCTGTTTCTTTGACTGATTTGATCACTGGTGCCTCAGTTAAAAAGGTTTACAGAAAAGCAACCTTGTGCATCCATCCCGATAAGGTGCAACAGAAAGGTGCTAATCTTCAACAGAAATACATTGCAGAGAAGGTGTTCGACCTTCTTAAGGTACTTCATTATTTGAAACCAATCTAGTTTATATAATAAAATCGGTTCTTCTCCAATCAATAGAAGGTGTGATTTATTATTTGTTGCTTCGCTAAATTGGCCATTCATAATTTGATGTAACCTAGTTGAAAGCAAAAGCATATCACAGTAACTGATAGTGACCATGCCACAACTTGGTAGAATCTGACAGCCACATAGACTTGAATTTTTAAATGCATTTTCTTTTAGATGGGATGTCCATGTCAAGTACTGGAAGAATGTTTGGCCCAATGTAGCTCTAATGATTTACTGTTTACATCTGTTAGCCCAGTCTTGGTTTGATTAATCTGGTGTAGGACCTTTAGTTATTTGGTCGTGGAAGATCCAAGCGGAATAGGATTTTCCCGAGCGATAAAAATGTGAAAATAAGGGAAGGAATAGAAGAGAGGATGAAATCAGATTACTTATGAGAGCTTGTCTAGAATAACTCAAGTATCAAACCCAGCAAAATGATCTTCAAAAAAACAAAAAGAAAAACACCCAGCATGATGGTATCATTCTCCATCAGTCATTAACTTATGTGGAAGATAAAGTATGATAGAGTTCTATATAAATGTTTAAGGTTACTGCTATCCTATGATGATTTGGGCAATAACTTTCCATTTAAAGGTTAGATTTACGAAGCCATGTTTTTGGTGATTGAATAGCCTCTCTAGTGACAATAAAAATGAGGAGAAATGGGAACATTTGCACCCCTTCCCAAAATAACGAGCTTAAGAAAAATGATTTGAATATGAACTTGATTTAACCAATATTTAAGATTTCGGGTGGAATTTATCGAAATTAGAGAAATATTATGACCCTCCCCAGACCCCACAGTGGTGGGAGCTTCGTGCACTGGATACTCCCTTTTTTAGAGAAATATTTCTCTTTCCTGGGGGGTCAAATATGGTAAAATTGGAGGAAGTGCCTAAATTTTGAGTGAAACCTGTTGAAATTGGCTAAATCTTTCTGTTACCCCATGGTTCGTAAACACCCCTGAGTCGAAATTTCAAACATTGGATTTTACTTGGACTTCAAAAATAGAATAAGGATGAATCAAAACTGGAATAAAAATGAAAATTGAGAAAAATTTCCTGAAATAACTTCAAGTTTGACTAGTCTAAAATTTAATAATAAACCAAAATGGCGCAAACTCTAAAAAATATTAATTAACAACCAATTCATACAAGTTAAATAAACAAAAGCTGATAAACGCATTGGCTAGTCCAATGACACAAAAAGTTTGAACATGCTCTTCAACGTGGTGTGTCCATTGGATCCAAATGCCATCCCAAGTTGGCCGATAGTATTCCCCTGTAGATTCTTTCTTCGTGTTGGAGTTTCCCCCAAATTTTCTGTTCTGCATATAATTCAGCATCTTCTCCTCACCATAATTTTTTGGGGGAGCGAAAGTTACAATTTATTGATGCAGCAAAAAGTCTTAATGCTGATAATTTTTTATGGATGTATCAAATCTGAGTTTGTGACTCTTCATCATCCTGCAATTGCGTCTTCCCCCCCCCCCCCCCCCCCTTCCCAGTCTCATTCTCCTTTTATTTACATTTTGTAATACAAGCATGATTTTTTCGTATTTCTGTGCTGATTTTTTAAATGAGTACAATTACCTCACTATTTAGTGATGAATCTACACAAAGATGTCAATTAGGGCCTTTTTGAATATGGCATTAAATTGAACTGTGATGGAAATTCTATGGATTCTAGGCCTGGTGGGCATTTGTGTGGAGTTTTTAGAGGTCATCACGACAACATTGCTTTTGTATATTCAGTTCCAATTGCTGATTGACCTGGTTGAAAGGGTTACTGAACTGAAGGCTGTCACAAAAAGTTTTGAGGTTTACTTGGGCTACAGATAACATGATTATCAAGTGTGACACCACCTTGGTTGTCAAGAGGCTATCCTCTTAACTCTAAAGACCCTTGGAGGTACATGTGTCTTAAAAAAAAAACTGAAATTTGTGTCTTTTTCCTAGAGGATGTGTTTGTGAATGGCCTAGCTGATGAATTAGCTAGGGAAAGGGTCCGTAGACAGATATTGTATTTGGGGACCTATCCATCCCATCATGTACCTTTGCTGGCTTTTTTGGTCCTTGTGACCCTTGGTTGTCGTGAATTATCTCCTGTACGGCTGTACCTTTACCTCTTTTCAATAAAATTTGTTACTTGTCAAGAAAAAATGGAAGAAAGTTCTCTGTGGTGGAGTGTACTGCCCATGCCCAGACACAGGGGGGGGGGGAATGACCTCCGCGCCCCCCATGATGCCAACGTGTACGCAAGGGCCACTCTTCCCCACAGAGAACACCGACCCAAGAAAAATGTAGTATAAAAGTTTCCCATACAAACAGTGTGGGTAGCAGGTTCCACATGAACATGATCTGGATTTGGGTAGTAAATTGTGGCCTTAGATGCCAAAGTGACAATGTATTTGGCAACCAGTTTCTTCAGAATCTTTTTTTTCATTTTTTATAAACCTCTCTGTACTAACCATTCAGTTCCCAGCCATTCCTTTTCCTTTCTGGCCACTCTTTTATGTTCTCTCTATCTCCCTTCCTTTGACATGGAAACCCTACAAATTGGTTCAGTGTAGTGATGATCTGGTAACAAGAATCATGTGGAAAAGTATTTGATGAAACATATCACCATCAGTAGACACTGGGATCTATTGGGCAGAGCCAAGACTTGTGGAGTAGAAGGAAAATAGAATTTGGAGTTAAGGGCATATTTGGAATACTCTTCGGGAGTGCTTCCGGTGATTTTTTGCTCTACAGGAGTGAAAAAAACATGAGAAATATGTTTGGTAAGTCTGGTTCATTTTTCTACTCTTGCAGAGTGAACAGGGCTTCTGTAGTGGAAATGGAGAAGCGGTTTGAAATTGTTTCTTCAATCTTCACTCCCGGAGCAAATCTAGGGACGCTGGTGGAGAAACAAAATGAGGACCCGACATTTTGCCTCACCTTGCTTCTCTTGCGATTGACTAAGACAAGGTGAGCTTACATCTCCATCTCTTTTCCTCACTCCCTTTCTCCCCATTTGTATGTATCTGCAACAACTGCCGTCGTCACTCTCTGACTTTCTCTTCCTCTCTCTGTATTTCTCCCTCTCCTGATCTTCTTCTCTGTTGCTCTCTCTCCCTCTCCCCCTCTCCCCCTCTCCCAAGTGTATGTATCTCCGTTGTCATCGCTCTCTGACTTCATCCCATGTAACTCCTCCGCTTGCGAGCATGCGAAGCTTCTGTATTCTCTAAATTCTTTAATCCGATGGTGTTCAAATGGATGAATCAAGCTCAAAACTGAGGTATCAACAATGGAGACGGAGCTGAAAGATTTTGGTTCCAAAAACCATCGTCAAGTGCTCAAACCAGCCGATGAGCCTCATGGTGTTCGGGCAAGGATGAGCGACCTTTGCCGAAATCGGATTCCAACTTGAGTTCTTCCCCTCTCTCTGCTGATAGTCTGCAGGACCTTGAGAAGAAATTTGCTGTTTTCGTAAGAAGAGATGCTTACAGGATGATAGGTAGGTGATGCAGGTAAGGGTGTCCAATCAGGCCAATTGGGCATTGGAATACTGTATTTTCGTCCATAGTTGGGTTCTATGGGCCTTGGGCTTATTATTTTTGGGTTTATTGATGTAATGGGCCTGATTTATGAGCCCATAAAGTTGGGACAAAATTAGTACACGAGATTAGTAGTTAAGTATTCGAGCTAGATTAGGATACTTAATAGCTTTTAAAAGGTCTATTTTAAGTCTGTTTACTTTAAGTCAGTATAAGAGTGATTAGGAGTCCATTTATGTGTCAATTTATGAATTTTGGGTCTTTATATATGTAATACACCCCCATAAGAGAGTGATTAGGAGTCCCTACTCTTCTCTACTCTTCTCTGCTTCTCTATGATTACAATGTTAGTTTCTGCAATTCCTCGCTCTTCATATCAGTTTCTAGTTTTGATTTGGTTTTTGCATAAAAATCTCATTTTTTTTTGATTTCTTGAATTCCTACTCCAATTAAGTATTTTCTGAAACTTGAAATCTAAACATTGGATTTCAATTTTGCTTCCATACTTAGTAATTGGTTTCTGTTATGAACCTTCTTATGGTTTCAAAATTCAAATTTGAAACTGATTTCCTGTATTCCTACTACAAGTCTGATTTTAGTTTAATCGATTTTCAAAATTTTGTTTTCTAAGTCTCATCTCAGATTTTTATCATTAGGCTTTTTATTTGATACTGAAATCAACTTCTAATTTGGTTTGTCTGAACCTTGGATCAATTCTCAGATTTGGGAACCCTTTCTTCAACTAAGAATCTGACCATTGGATCAAGCCTGATTTCTGATATTATATTCTCCCATTTTTATTAGGGCCTTTATCCAGAATTTTGTCTGAATCTGATCCCTTGATTTTTTTTTTAACCCAAATATTCTCTGGGACCGGGCCAGCCCCTAAAATTTTATTAAAAAAGGGTCCAAATAATAAAGATACAATTGGGGGGGGGGGACAAGCCCGCCTAACCCCAACCCGAGATATACAATTAGGGCACTCCAACACTCAAGGAGAGAATCTCTCACTTCCCAACCCAGAAGATACAGATTATTTCCTTAAAACCGGTAAGCCAATAGCATCCTCACGGGTGATCCTCCGAATTTCGATTGGTAGAATCTCATCTCCCGAGAATTCTGTGTCCATTGCTGAGGCGCATGCAAAATTGATCCCTTGATTCTCTGTTATTAAATTCTTTGGAAGTCTGGTTTTATTCCTTAAATGTGATTGTGTCGCAAGCCTATCTGCCATTGGATTTCACTGGTTCGAGATTAGCATTGCATTATTTGGTATCAAGCCGAAAATCCTGTGGCGGTTGATTTTGATTTGTTTGAATCTCAAATTCGTATGCTTCAATTTCGCATGGAGAATAGCACGAAGAGATTTGTGATGTACTTTTTTTCGAGAGCTTGCTGATGGTTTTTGAGAGACTGCTGATAATACTGACTACCTATGTGATAAAGCGTTAAGCAAGAAGGAAGCTTCCGAAAACGAATCGGAAGTGGAAGAAACAATGGTAGAAGAGGAGGTTGATCATGACAGGATTCCAGTTGAGGAAATACAATTTGAAGAGATCAAGAATGGTGATTTCTTTCTTCCTCCAAAAATCTTGGATTTAAGGAAGCGATCATTGTTGATTTTGATCGTGAGACTCCTTTGATCATCATACCATCAAAGCCAACAAGCTTAGATGTTGATCGAGTGGTGTTGATTCCCTTGTACTATAAAACTCGAGGACAAGTTTTTTTCCGATTCCAAGGGGCATGAATGCAGTTAAAGGTGTCCAGTTGGGCCAATTGGGCCTTGGAATACTTATTTGGCCCTTGGTTGGGTTCTATGGGCATTGGGTTTGTTATTTTTGAGCTTATTGATGTAATGGGCCTAATTTATAAGCCCGTAAAGTGTGGGTAATATTAGTAGTGTTTGAGTTAGATTAGGATACTTAATAGTTCTTAAGTATAAAAGAGTAACTACAAGTCCTTTTATGAGTCAATTTAGGAAATTTAGGTTTTTATATATACACCCCCAAAAATGGGAGATGACTTGAGTAAGAACGAGTTTTTATTAAGAGTTTTGGAGCTGTTGAGTTTGGCATATGGGATTGGTATCCCAGACCTGGTTTACTCTTCTCTATTCTTCTCTTCTCTTCTCTACATCGTCCCCACTGAGTACAAGGCTAGTTTCTGCAATTCTCTTCTCTTCATATCAATTTCTAGTTCTGATTCTATTCTCAGCATAAAAATCCTGTCTTTTTCTGGTTTCTTGAATTCCTACTCCAAGTAGCAATTTCTGAAACTTCAAATTTAATCATTGGATTTCAATTTTGTTTCTTTACTTAGCAATTAGTTTCTGTTCTGAACCTTCTTACGGTTTCAAAATTTAAACTTGAAATTGATTTCCTATTTTCCTACTACAAGTTTGATTTTAGTTTAGTCGATTTTCAAATTCTATTTTCCATGTCTGATCTCAGATTTCTAATTATCATTAGGTTTATTATTTGGTACTGAAATCAATCTCTAATCTGGTTTGTCTGAACCTTCTATTGATTCTCAGATTTGTGAATTCCTTCTTCAACTAGAAATCTTCAGATCCTATGACTATGCCACCATGGCTATTGGATCAAGCCTGATTAATGATGTTATATTCTCCCATCCAATTAGAGCCTTTGACCGGAATTTTGCCTGAATCTGATCCCTTGATTGTCTTTTTTTAAAATTATTTGGAAATCTGGTTTTATACCTTATGTGTGATCCTATTGCAAGCTACCACTGGATCTCACTGGTTCGAGAATAGCACTGCATTAGGAGGGGGAACTGCCTTTGTAAGAGAGACTTCCGCTCAGATTCACAATTACCATGCTCATTCCCGATCCCTTTGGTTGTTGGGATGAAATGAGGTTCATGAAAATAATTTATCTTGTAATTGATATAACTCGGAACAAAATATGCTTGTTCCGTTTTACATGGGTTCAATTGTCTTCTTTTGGGGTCTGTTTTTCTGGGTTTTCTCCTTGAAAGTTTTACATGTGTTTACCATGGATTGTCATGCAGCGTTTTACAGAATTCCGAACCAAAGCTGGTTCAGATTTCTACAAGTACCCATCTTTTGAAGGAACATCGAGTGGACTCTGGGAAACAGAGGAAAATATATACCTTTAAAAAAGACAGAAGTTCATTTATCCTATTAAATTTATTGGGTTCCAATTCCTATTCTCTCTGTTATTTTGTGAAATTTGTAACTGACTACTGTGGATTATGGGCTCTATTACATGGACCTTTATTCCCTGAGGTTTGCTGATCAGTACGGTTGTGCAGTTCCACTCATAGGGGGGGCTGAAATGACCATTCCACCCCCTGACCGAACACACTGCCCGGGTGGGGTCCACCCCCTCTTATTAGAGGCACTAGGGAACTGTACCGGGCAGGGGAACCGCAGGTGATAAAAATTCCTATTACATTGTCTCCAAACCCAGAAATACAAGCCAATGCCCTCAAGCAGCACAACAGGTTTTATGTTAATTTCCTAATACTTGAGATTTGTTGTTAGAACTTTGGTCTGGAACTTGAATTATGGTTGCTGTTTTTTAAGGTTCTTAGAGCCATGACCTTGAATATAATCCATGTTGTGAATTGATGTACTTCCAATCTGCAATTTGAAACTAAATTATTACAACACGACTGATCAGTTTTTTTTATCAGTAATTGGCCTCTGATCTGTTACATGATTGGGAATTTTTTCTGTTCTATCAAGTACTCATTATGCACATTAAGAAAGATGTAGACTCTTCCTGTCTGTTTGGGCCTGGGTTTCACGTAGAACACTTAACAAACTCAGATTGAAGAACGTGACTCTGAGGGAGAGCAAGAATGAATGATGACTCAAGATAGGGCTAGATTTAGCTTCAAATTGTGATGGAGAAGCCCCTAAAGTGGATCTCTGACTTTTACAAATGTGTGTGGTCACAAGTGCTCAAATCAAAACCATCTCTAGTTGATTGAAACTGGTAATGAAACAGCTTAGAGTTTTCCACCTTTCATGATCTCCATACCATGGTTAGAAGTGCCAGAAAGGCTTCTGTTAAAGTGCCTTCCAGACACATTTCTGCTTCTTTCATGATCCAGAAACACTTCATACGCGTCGTTATCAAATGCGCTATTACATCACAAAAGTGCTCCCCAAGAGTTAGAAACGCCCCAGAAGTACTCTTACTCTCTTAGTGCTGAAATACTCCCACGAAGCATAAGTGTTGCCAAATGTGGCCTGATTAGCCATCTGTTGATGTTCAGAAAGACAAACAGTGCCAGAGAGATTCCTTAAGATGTTTTCATCCTGTAAGAAGTATGTGCCTTGATGTTGGTTGCTAGTTTAAGGAATGGTATGCCAGTAATCACTTCCAGACAAACTATTATGTTGGAACACTGATTTGATTCTTCTACATGGTTGTAATTTTTGTAGTTGATACAATGTGCCTTTGCTATTCTGTCAGATTTTTTTAATAGTTTTATTATATTTGGAGTACATGTTATGATTTCCTGTCAAGTACATTATTGGTCTAGTATTTTCATCCTATTGGGAATGCCTGACATCTGAGTTGTTGAAACAGGAAGCCTGGAACAAATTCAATTCAGAGGAACTTTTCTAAATTCTTTGCTTATTATTTTATTCTGAGCTGCTTCATCTGGTAATTGCACGAGTTGGTGGGGCAACAATACAGGAGTGATGGTAGGATGTATGATTTCTCACTACAATCATGCATTTGGCTTGGTATCACATTATGCCATTTGCTATACAGGTTTCCTTCTGAACTACCAAGGTGCCAAAGGTACAGACTTCTTTTTGATTTTGTTGATGTAAATTGATGTTGTTTAGGGGAAATGTACGGCTCAAATCTAAGTTAATGTTGAAATCGGAATGGCTGATCATTGTAGAGTATTCATATCCATGGATATATCATAAGCCATCTGTTTGAGTTAATTAGTTCCTTCATTAATTTTTTTGAGTGCTTGATTGATTGAACAGATACCAATGTTTTTATTGGTATCTTTGTAATATCAAAATAGACTCAGCAATTTTTGTTTCTTGAATTGAGAAATTGAATGTGCAGTTTGGACCCTATGTCTATGTGGTTTTAGTGAATATTTCATTATGTTTCTGGATCATGGTTTGTTCTGGTTAAAAACAAAATTTTTACATTACTCTGGAACTCGATAGATTTAATTTAAACTGCTATCTGAACAAATTCCCTGAATTGGGTCGAACCGTCGAAGTCAGCTGGATAACCCAATGATTTGTCCAAATTGTGACTGAAGTAGCTGGACTGTGGGCTGATCTAGAGCTGTCACAAGTAGATTCACCTATGTTTCTAGTCTGGCTTGTTCTGTTTTAACTTTATTTGCAGCTAATGTGACTGCTGAACTTGTGCCATGATGAAGTATAAAGTAAATCCTGCTTGTCTAAATCAAGTTGGGAGCTCTCATGATTTGGGTTGTGATGCCATAGCTGCATCTTATTAGGTTTCCAGTCTAGGTTATCCTTGCTTTTTATGAGTTGGAAACTCACCTTCACTCTGTAGTTTGTGCTGTTTTTGATATAGAGACTAAGGACTTTGAAGCTGGGAGCTTTAGAGTAGATCAGACTCGACTGATCTTTGCCGAGATACTTCGAATCCTACATGCGGAAAACTTGCATTATTCAAGAAGGGGCCAACGAGTTTTGTAATGGTAACAGGAATTTGCAAGTTTGAATATGATAGCCCTATGGATTGGACGTTGTGAAAGCAGGACATCCTTCGGTCTATGGCCTTTTTATGGTCGTTCAATATTTCAAGTTTACATTGATTAGAGAGATGCTACAACCATATTCATTCGTAGACTTGGTTTGTCAAGAAGACTGGAAGGAAAGTAGTTACCCAAAATTTTTTTTAGGGAAATGAAACAGCATCCCACAAAATTTGTCCTTGTGTCCTTAAAGATTTCGTAAAAGGCTTAAAAAATTTTTTAAAAAATTAAAATTGTAATATGAGTGAATTTGAACAATTTGTCAGGTTCTCCAAAAATATATTACAAAGCAAAATATTTACTACCTAAAAAGTGATGAAAATTGCTTACATCCACAGTGAGATGACAACTGTTTCAATATCAATGGAGAATGGAATTATGGCTGCTCGTCTTTACACTTCTCTCAGATCGATTACAAAGAAAGAAAATATTTGTTATAAATTTATAGTGAAATCTTATACAGGTAATTTATTGAAGTACTTCTATAGCCTAAAAATGCCTACACCTTTCTGGACCAGCCCACTTATGCAGGCGACAGAATATAAGACATCATACATTAATAGAGACTGGCAGCCGTGATTTGATTATTAGATTTATCTAAAATCAATGGTCTATATTATTAGTGGCGACTGGAGAATCCATTAGATGGATTAGGTAATTGAACACATGGAGAGTGACTTCTTCAGTCTCAATCACAATAACCCAATAAATGCTCAAACCCAGCTGTAAATATTTTCGTAAAACCCTAGGCTCATGGTGGTTAAACATGGACAAAAAAAATGGTGTTTCTATCTTTCTGCAAATAAGTAGAGAATATAAGATATTTTACATCAAAACTAAGAAGTACATCATAAAAGAATAGAAAATGCTGAATCCTACCTTTTGTAAGACACTTTTTTGTTTTTCTACATGTTTGCCTTTAGATATAAAAAGGAAGAGAAAGGGGAGAAAAGTGACCGAGTAAGCTGTATTGATTTGGGAAAAATATAATCAAAATAAGCAAAAGAGTAGGAAAGAAGGTTTCCGTTGTCCAGAAAGCTTGGAAACCAGGATTTCATATTTATTATGTTTAGGTTTTACCATGGCCCATTGGAGGATTGGACTATACAAGCAAGCTGAGCTCAGGCTGTTGAATAGTTGGACCTGAAAAATAAACTCGAACCTGGCCCAGAAAACTCAAGCCCTAGTACAACTATAGTAGTTTGGCCTGACCACTGGGCTGGTCTGAAATATTTATACACCACGCTAAGTCCTGTATCAAGAGGAACCCACAGAACTCAAGAATTTCATGCATGGCAGGTTATTTCAGGAGCCAAGTCTTAATCTCTTTCACAAAGAAAGCCTAATTGGTGGTTAGTTAAGTTTCTCGGAGGGAATTTGAAATGGGTTTTGAGGCAACAAGTTTGTGGAACAAAACCTATTGAGTTGACTTCCTTTAAGAACTTTCAACCAAAATTTGGAGTGAATTTGTATTTTTGTGAGTGGAGAGCAAGGGATGTAACCTATGGAATTTCACTGGTGCTGTCTCAAGCATTATAATCTAACAAATACACTAAGACCATTTGTGTATTTACCAAAAAAAGAAAGACTTTATGGTCCATAGTGGTGACTGCCAGATGAGTCACTTGGAGAGAGAGAGAGAGAGAACCACTTATGTCTGTGTTGCATGGACCCACCAAAAATTTCTCTTAAGATGTAAGAGATGTCTTAATCAATTATCAAGTGGGTTTTTGTCTTAGAGAGAAGACCCAGGGACACCTTAAGTATCTTACAAGTGGAACCTTCAATTTGGTGGTGGGCCAAAAGGTTCTCAAATATCCTGAAGCTAGAGTGCTAGACTTTTTTTGATAACCCTAGTGTGGTAGACTGCAATCTCTCTTTATGGGCCTAATTTCAACCTCAATAGTCACTAAATGACAAGGTCAAGGAAAAGCTTTATAGCCTTTATTGTTCCCAATCAGTTTTGGACTCACCTTGCAAGGGTAAGACCCAAGTCCCATTAGAATTTGACATTAATCTTATCTCTTCTGCCATCAAACATTGATGACCCGGGGAGTCATCTCCCTTGGGATCATAGTAAGGGGCATTCATCATATTTGGGTTGCAAGTTGCACTCACAGAACCTAAAATTGTACAAATGGCACTAATGCATCTTCAATGGTGAGTGGCCCAACATGGTTTCATGTGTTAGATTAGATTAGATTAGATCAGCCCTGGAGACTTCAGCCCCCCCCCCCCCCCCATCCTTTTTCCTGGTGTCCTCAGTTTCTTAGGCCATTAGTCACCAACAAGGCATCTTGCTCTAGAGCCACCTAGTAGGCTAGTATCACTCTTTAGCTGTATTGAGTTAGAAAAACCACTTAGAGAAGACCAAGTGAAGGTTAGCCCAATAACCATCAAATACTTAGGAAAGAAAAGCATTCTTTATTAGCTCACCCATGACTTCGGATAATCATAGAGACCAAAAATAGAATCTCATGTCGGTTGCATTAGATGCCATCATCTCCTCCTTGCAAATTAAAGAAATGTGGCCAATAATTTTGTCTAAAGGATAAGTTTCTTGGTTTATATATAAATATATTAGAAGACAATTAGTATATCGATTAAATTAGATTAGAATCTTTTATATGGACAAATAAAACCTTGGAAAACAACTCATTTTACAGAATAGCTTGTGGGTTTTCAATATTCAAAGATTCTAAGGGTGTCTCTCTCTCTCTATATCATTTTCCCCTTCACCTTCAATCCCTTTCTTTGAGTCCCCTAATGGCATCATTAATTTCGAATAATACAATTACTTGTAAACTTAAAACTGTAACAGAATCTTAGTCTACCGTACGTCTCTAAACCCTTGAGACACAAGTTCTAAACCAGCAGACATGATTATCATCTTTCCATTAATGGGCATTCCCCTCACGGCTCCTCTATATAATAAAGCTAAACCCGGCCTTACGTATTGATTACATCATTAATTTGTTTTGTTAAGATATATGTGAACTTATAATAATTAATGTTCTAATTAAGTTATATAAAATGAACAATAATAAGAGCAGAGAAATCTCATGTGGGCTGGTTTTAATTATATTATGTTATTAGTAGAAAAGTCAAAGGATAGCTAAACAAGAATTGGGTCGTCACTGGACAAATGGACAGTCTCAAGTGTCACCATCTCTCTACTACTAACACCTACGTGCCTTCTAATTTAATTTATACATTCGAAAGAGAAATGATATTCATACATTTTGCTCATCCCCATGTGTCTGAACGCAGCTTGCACATGTAGCATAGAAAATATTTTCATATATATGTATATGACACGCTATTGGGTCGTGTATCTTGTGTGACTCCGATGCCTACACACACAAGATGTACTGACCGGCGTGCCCTCATGCAAAAGTTGAAATCCCAAACAGTCAAGGCACCTTGTGTGCTTAGATGTGGGAGCCACATAAGATGCACGATTGGATAATATTCTATTTTCTAAATAGAAAAAAAGAAAGATTGCTTGGTCACGCCCCCTACACCCCGACATATGGATGACAAAATGACCATCTCGGTCTCCACATTGAATGCTTGGACGTGTTGGTCCACCGCAACATATATAGCCAGAATGCTTTTACTTTGTCATAGTCAGATGTCAAAATTTTCTGCCTGTAAGTTTGTTTATGATCTTTGATTCCAGCCACACTATCTTTCAATATCCACCTCAGAACTTGTTTTCATCCTGTAACTTTTGGTGGAGTAAATGTTGCAGTTAACCTAGCTACAGGGGGACCACCTAATTTTTCTAGGGTTGCCAGAGCTTACTATGAGTCTAGCTAGCTAGGACTCATGGCATGATGGTCTATATATCATTTTCAAGTCCTTAATTGGAGTGTACGTTATATATACAGATATACTAGTGAGCCTTTACAACGATGGGGGACTTGTTTGTATATATATATATATATATATGAGGAGGAGAAGCATCAATTAATCAAATATTGAGGGTTCAATATTTTGAAGGAACATGTAATTAAGTTGGTTGAGTATCTAGGGTTGGCAGACTAGGGTTTTAAAGCATTATGCATATATAAATGATGAAATTTGAAAGTGTCCCTGCTTTTTAAATATACATTCCATGGTTTGGGTGTGTTAGGTTGGATTGAGGAAAAGGAAGGGTGGGGTTTAGATTGGATTAGGATCGTCTCAAGGGAGGGGTGCCCTTAGGGTGCTGTCAGGGGGCATTCAACGGCTGAGCTATGTTGCACATATTTTGGTGTATATCTAGGGATGTGTGCGGCATAGCTCAATGATTGACAGCACCTTGGGCGTGCTGGGCTCCCTGGAGATGAGCTAAATTTGTTTAGGTTTTATAACTGGGCTGCCAAAGTAGAACTGCCTTTGGACCAGTTTCTCTGCACATATGTGTCAGCATCTGTTCCATTTTTGCCATTTACAAGGGAAGGATGAGGTATTAATGGAAACAAAAAGGACAAGTGGTTACCTATCACATGTACGTTCACTCACACGTACGTGTAAATAAGCCTAGTTATATCATTATGGAAGACATTTATTTGAATGGTGTAGGTGATTTGGAAGTGTAAAATTTTGAACTTACTTGCAGGATTAGGAATGGAGATTTCCTATTTATTGGTATCTATGCTTGTGAATGAATGGATATTTGAGTGTTTGTATATATATATATATTTATTTTTAATAGTAACTGCATGGGACATATGAAAAAATATTGTCTTGATCTGAAAATGGGGACCAATACAACTTAAGGATGTAAATGGATCGAATTCGACCAGAAGTGACATTATCATATTCGTATCCGATTATATTCGAATGGATTCGGATAATATTCTATTAGATTTCGGACAGATTCGGATAATATCCTATTTGTTGATGTCTTTTACGTTTTGTTGATGAGGGTTAGGGTTGAGACTTAAGAGTTCAACAACTATCCTTTTTTCTACTCTTCGTAGTCTTTGATTTTCTTATGTTTTCTATTTTTTATTTTATTTTGTATTTATTTAGTTATTTATTTTTTTGGTGGAAAACAAACAACTTTACTAAGTAAACATAATACTTACATTCCCTTGGAGGTCATCCGATGAGGATTGAGTAATTCGAGCATGTTTTGCAAGTTTATCTACCGGTGTTATAAGAGGTCTAAGTTGCTTAATAATACGTACAATACTGAGGGATGAAAGGAGGTGGGAGATATCAAACAGTAAAGTAAAAAAGCTGATATGGCCAAGCACAAATATTTGGTTGTTGTAGCCAGTCCTGTACTTCCTGTGAGTCCGTCCACACCACTATTTCCTTGCAGTCCAGTGGAAGTGATCTTTGGAGCCTTTGGAGTCCTGCTTGGAGTCCTCACAACTCCGCCTCTTATGCTGACCCTACAGTACCACAGTGCATAGCAGAAGCATAGAAACTGTTGTTATGACAGATTAGAAAACCCCATCCCCCATATGCAGTGGAATGACAATAGCTCCCATCAGAGATGAGAGTACACGTTCCCCCGGATCCTAATTATAAATAATAAGATTGTGGGAGATCCATATCATGGAGCTGTGTGGACTGTGTCGGATGAGACGGGCTTTGTGGGGTGGTAGGGGGGTAGAGAGCCAAGTCATTAGACCAGCGTAAATTGTTTTGCAAAATCTGTCTTGGATTGACATTGTGTTTGGAGAAAAGAACCTGATTCCTATGGATCCAAACAAAATGAAGAGTAATACAAATGATGCTGAGAATATAGGAATCAGAAGGCCAGCTCATGATACAGTTAGTGAAGAAACTATGCAAAGCCTCCACCATGGTGGCTCCAATAAGAAGCTCAGTGCAGAGTCCTAGAGGCCCTGCAGCCCAAATTCATTTGGTGATAGTGCATGAAAAAAAAAGATGCCACAGTGTTTCAAGTTCAAAGAAACAGAAAGGACATCGATTACATCGATTAGTTGATTGATCTTTCCAAAACAGCTTTGATTGAGTGGGAACTCCTTCGTGAATCACCCTCCAAGCAAAGAGTGTGAATTTTGGTGGGATTTTGAGCCCCCACAATTTCTTCCAAAAAGTATTGGATAGGGTAGTTGGGGTAGATGGAGCCTGGGCCACCATTAGAGCTGCTAGTTTTTTAGTAGTAAGAATGCCAGATTTGTCAAGGGGGAAAACAATTGATCTGGGAATGGGTTAACCGAAAGTTTAATGGTAAGAATAGAGGCATAGATATGTGGAGGAAAAAGAGAAGAGATTAAGGGTTTATTCCAGCCCCTATTGACAAGAAGTTCACTCACAGTTCGGAAAAAGGGGTTGACCGGGACAATTTGATTTAGGGAAGTGGGGACATGAGCACTAAAGGTTCTTGGAAGGGCCCAAGGTTCTTCCCAAAGATCAACAGAGGACCCGGTCCCAATCCTCCATCGAACACACCCTCTTAAAAATGGTAGAATCGCTCGAATACTGTTTCAAGTCCAAGAACCTCGTTTGAGTGTTCTAAGAGGGTTTAGAAGGGATTCCTTGGCAAAGTATCTACCCTTAAGCACCCGGGCCCAAAGTGAGTGCGGCTCAATGAGAAGTCTCCAATCCAGCTTTAGAATCAACGCTCGGTTATGGTTACAGTGAGTTCGGAGCCCTAATCCACCCGCAAACTTAGGTTTACAAATTGAGTCCCAACAGAATAGGGACAAGCTCTTCCCTACTTTTGATCCAGAATTGAAAAAATTGGAACAATGCATAAAACAATATATATAAATTAGTAGAAACACTTAAAATAGAATCATGTTATCTTAACTTATAAAATTATAAAAAAAAATTAATAATAATTGAATAAATAGACACAAAGATATGTTTTAGATATTTTATTACCATCGAATTGCTAAATGAATCGAATAAAAAAATTATTATATTCACATTCAATTAGTTTCGGATAGATCCGAATTCTACTAAACGGATACGCGGATTGAATACGGATCAAGCCCACATCGTTAAACTTTATGCTCTGCCGCCCCTTGGGATTAGAAATTCTAGAATTTATAGTTTCCTTCCAACTTTCCCTACCCTCCACTGTTTCCAACAACATGGTGGGCCTCATTTGATCAATTAAATGCCAAAAACTACACCTTTCACGGTTCCATCAATGGACCCCACCTCTCAAGATTCCCTCCCCCCCTTCCAACGTCAGATTACGACCTTCATATCGTCCATACTCTCCTCTCATGCTGCCTTCACTAAACTCTAAAAGCATCTGATTCAGATGGGTCCCTCAAGATCCCTTTTTCTTTTTTGTTTTGTTTGAGGGGTGGAGATCACCATCTTTGGAGACCGTCCACAGTTGTAGCCTCAAACGGTCTGTGTTGATTGGGTGGATGGGAATCACTCTGTTGGCTATTCTTCTGTTCTTTTCTTTTATTAGGTTTTTGGTTTGCTTGTAGACACGGCGATTGGAAGACGCGAAAACATAACACTTTCTGTGGTTCCCGCTCTCTCTCTCGGCCCAATTCTTGTGGTCTTTTGAAGAACAAAGAGGCAAAGAAGGGAATAGCTCTCTTTGTGCATGTGTGTTTGTGGATACTTATCTATACAAGAATTTGGGTCAGATGGTATGTATGCTCAAATCAATATGGATGGAATTGATATTTCAACGCCTCTCATGTACGTGATGATGCTCAATCGGTTCCTTCCACCAATATGAAAGAGGGGAAGAGGGGAGGGGAGGGGGGGGGGGGCATGCAATAGTTTGCCGACAAGGAGGTAGATAGGGAAAATGATCTCCGCTAGTTTTCTACCCAATCCAGTTCCCCATTAAGGGAGGGTGGACCCCATCTGGATAAAGTATTTGAGTAGGGTAAGGTGGTCATTGCCCCCCCTATTACAGGCACTGGGAGAACTGAGCCGGGTAGAGACCTGAAGGGGACAAAGATCTAGGTAGATAGAGTGTAGGAAGGGTGCAACAGGGTTCAAGAAAGAGAGAGAGAGAGAGAGAGAGAGAACAAGGGCATGCATAATGGCAATGGAGAAAATGGAATTGCAACATTGGACGTATTAAACTATTAAGATACAAAGAAGGAAATACAATGATCAATACGATGCTAGCAATGTAAGATTCCATTACACTCGACTGCTGTTTGCATCATTTTCCTTTCCTATTAGTATTAATCACTAATTTAGACTTGTCAAACTTGGAATTAGGTGGACTCATGTGATAGAAGACTCTACATCTAGTTTGCCGAGCAAAACCCAATTCTAAAGGAAGTGTCATGAGACCAACGTTTGAGATAAAATTTGACAAGAGTTGTAAAATAAGGAATCAGGATTGGTTTGAATCCAGTCTAGCTGAATCTATTCCAATTTCGTTCCAGAACAGCCAGAATCAGCAAGGAATCAGTCAAAATCAGCTAGAATCAACTTGAACCCTAGAAACCCCCAATAGATAACCTGCTTTGGAACAAGAAGAATCAAGATCAGGCTCGGCCAATTTACTCGATCTAATTCTGATTTTTAAACCCATGATGCAACCTAGTTACATCTAGAGTTGAGCTCGTCTATCTCTAGGGAGCATCCAGTCGTTGGGCTATGCCGCACACATTTCAACGCATCAACGGATGTGTGCATGCATCGAAATGTGTGCAGCACAACCCTACCCTTGGATATTGAACTCCCTGGAGAGGAGCTGGATCCGTTACATCCATCCCTACTCTTATCACTTAAGAGAGTAATTATTACTAAATCAATTGGGAGAGGGTTCCCATGTGGACAGAGTTTCCCATTTCACACCAATGGGAGAACATGGAATCGTTTATCAAATAAACAGAATTTTTTTTTTTTCTAATAATATAACTCTCATGTCAAATATAAGAAACTACATCGTCACCTTCATGAAAAATAAAAATCTCACCCCTGTTGATGTTTCAATGCACGAGTTTATTGATTGTATAGATTCAAATATCCATAGCATCCCAAAATTTCTTTTAAGATAAAAAAAAAAAAAAAAAAAAGAAAGAAAAAGGTAGTAAAATTGTAACAAGTAACAACTGAGGAAGAAACAACCGACCCAGCAAAAACCAATCCCCCACTTTTGGAAAGCAATAATGGTTTCCCTTTGGAAAGCACAAGAGATTAAACGCATTATTCCAAAATAAAGTTTGGCAGAAGTTTTTATGCACGGCCGGCATTAACTATTGTCAGATGGGAATACCAAAATGACCATAAAACCTCACCCTCCTATGGAATGAATGATGCATGAAAACGCACGAATTCCTTTCTCAAATTTTAAGTTTAAACTGAAAAGAAAATTGATTTCTTCCTTGCAGATTATAGATTATAACCCTGAACCTATCCACCTCTTAAAAAAATCAGGGATATTAAGAGATTTCCATATTTTGAATTCCACGTAACCAAACAAGGTCCCGCGCTCTTCTTGTTTGTTAAATCGTACACAGTAAAACAACAGAAAACTAACAATTCCAAGCAACACCACCACCACCACCACTTTTAGGTTCTTATGCACATTAGCAGCAGTGATGGATTCGAACGAGTTTAAAATTCCTCTAATTCTCGGCTTTTTAACGGCTAATTGACAATGACAATGGCTGAGTAGAGAGATTATTAGTAAACGGTCTTGAATGGCTTGTACACCTTGAGATCCAGCACAACCCCTGCAATTGAACCAGCAGCAGCAGCAATGGAGACGATGAGACAAGCAAAGCTAAGGAGTTGCAGGCAAATCCATTGTGAACTCCACTTGGGTATCTTCTTCTGAGCCACATACATCTCAATTGGAAAGTATACGGTGAGTGGCCAAAACCCAAAAGCTCCAAGGATTCCGACTACGTCATTGAAGAAGGGAAGTAGCATAGAAATAACTGTGGTTGTGATAACGAACAGAGTCCTCCACATCATTCTGAAGAGGTTCAGGTTGAAAGGTCTGAAACCTGGAATTGGTACTTTAATATCTTTTGTGATGAATTTGCTCTGGGGCCACTTGTTTGCTGCCCATTTCTCGATGAAGGCGAACAGGGGTTGGCAAAAGACCTGGTAAGCTCCGACCAGGTGGATTACAATGGCGGCATTAGCTATGTCCAGAAGCCAATATGGGTTAAAGAATCCGAAACCCGTGAGGAGGTTTCCAGGTGCTAAGTCACCGAACGCTGCATAACCCATGCAGCCGCAGAGCATGTAGAACAGAGTCGTCACCACAACGCTCACAAGGGTTGCTTTCTTCATCGTCTTGGCTTCCGATGGTGGGGATTTGATTGTGTCTTGGATTTCAATTAGAATAACCGAGTAAGAGTAAGCGAAAGCGATGTCTCCCAGAGCTTGGAAACTTCTCCATATCTTCTGAGTCTCAGATACTGCGCCGATGCTTATCCCGGTGAGGCTTCCCCTGAATTTCCCAGTCTCTGGTTGCAGAGAAAGAAACGGCTTTAGTTGGGTTTCACTGAAATTAAAGTAATTGAACCTGTAGAAGCAGGGAAAGGAAAGGTTTTTAAAGAATCAAAATTCAAACCTGCAACTTTGGCGATTCCAAGCGCAAGACCAATTGTAGAGTAAGTGAAGGACATAACAGCTGCAACAATGGAGAGCCACCATATCTGATCGAAGTCTGGGATCTGGGAGAAGAGAATCTCAGCAACTCCGAACATGATCATGTATGGGTAGCTAGATACAAGACATGGGCTATTATCTCCTTTCTCATGGAAGCAATTGGATCGCTTAATTGCCCTGTTATTTGCAGCCCAACAAAGAAGAGAAACATTAAACCACAGATTTTTGGAAAAAAAAACATAAGAAATGAGAAAAAAGAGACCATTTTGTTTCAAATTCAACTCACGTCATGCTTATAGATGCTGCGATAGTGTATCCGATAGCGACACCGAAAAGGTTCAAGTACTGAATAACACCACAAATCTTGACCTTAACTCCACCTGAGAAAGAAAAAAATTAAAAAGAGAGAACTTTTCAGAAGATCAGAAAAGCACCCAATTAGATTGGGAAAGTGGAAGAATCAAGAATAATTACCGAGGTTGGATCGAACAGCATCCATGTAAGTGTAATTTCGCTTGCCCGAATCTGGACTGCCAGACCTATAACAATCGGCGAGGAGGGACGAAGTGTAGTAAATCACAAAGGAGAAGAGGAACATCACAGCAGGACCAGCAATCCATCCCAACTGTGCTATGGCCCATGCCAAAGAAAGCACACCAGAGCCTATCACAGCTGTTATGATATGGGCACTTGCAGTCCATACAGTTCCTGTTTCATAGGAAAAGCAAACTCTTCTAAGCAATTAACAAAACAGTTAAGCAAAGCAACAAAACTCTCTGTGAGAAATGTGAAGTTCTTCACAAAGTACCTGTTCTCTTGAGACGGCCATCGTCATCGAAACATTTCGAGCCACCTTGAGGAAGCCCGTCTATGGAGAGACCAGAAACTTGTTGGTTTAGCTGGTGATGGTTCTTGGTGGCAGCGTTCTCCCCCATCTTTGAAAGAGACCAACACAGAGAGTAGCTTTTTGTGAGGGAAAGATTGAAAAAAAAAAAAAACTGGGCTTGTTCTTTTAGTTTATTAAATGGAGTTGCAGACTCTGTTTAAAACGTAATATGTTAAGAAAGAGCATGAAATGGATGAAGGGTGAAGTTGGTAGAGAAGAGCAAAAGAGAGGTGAGAGAGAGAGAGAGGGGCCGGTTTCTACTTCGGTTCACCTATTTTGAGTTCCTATCTCACTGACATGACACACCACCCAAGTGATTGACAAAAACCCAAAACAATTCTGAAGTTTGGGCAAGGTGGGTATGCCTTAGTTATGTTTCATTACCTACCCCAAACACGCAGCAAACAAAAAACAGAGCCTAATAATTGCAGAGAAAGAAATAGAAGGAAAAAGAGTAATTGAGGACTGGGGAGACGGAGAGGGAGAGGGAGTCTCTGCACTTGCCCAAAGAAAGAAGCAAAGATACTTAATTTGATAATCTCAAGGAGAGGTAGAGGGGTATATATAATACAAACTCTGGTAGTCTGGTGCAGAAAAAGCTAGAGAGAGAGAGAGGTGCACGTGGCCAAAGACCCCAGACAGAGTTGTCAACGACCGACCCCTTGCCTTTTTCAAATAACCATCAACACCTATGAGTCAATGATCTCATGAGATCTCTCTCTCTCTCTCTCTCACTGTGTCTTCATAAGAGCCCCACAAGGCCACAATCTTCCCTACCCTTAAGGCCCTGATCTCACCTTCACCTCTTTTTTGCAAAACCAAACAAGTAATTGTGAGTTTTTATGACAAAAAGACAAAGCTGTAACACAAAAATTAAAAGTTCTCCTTATTGCTTGCTTCATCAACAAGAGCCAAACAAAACCCATCTCTTACAAAATTGAATAATAAAGCTTTTCAATGCCCCTTGGCCATACCGTCATTATTTCGGCTCTCCCCTCTTCTTTGATGAAAATTATAAAGCTTCTATCTTCCAAAACAGAGGAAAAGCATAAGAACAGATGAAGAGGAGAGTTGATACCAAAGAGGGGTTATATGAGAATGCTGCATGTCCCTCTGATTCACTTAAGCTTATATAGAGAACTGAGGAGCATAAGCAACAGCCCAAAGATAACTTTTCCAGTTTCCCCCTCATCTCACGTGTGTGGCTTCCCCTCCATCCTTCCTGAAAGTAGAATATGGTTCTCTTTGTACTTCCAATCCTAGTATCATATTGGGTGTACAAAGCAATTGAAAGAACACCAATGGAATAGTGATTGGGTCATTACCTCTAAATGTGTCCCACTATTGTGATATTAAAATCCTAGCATGGTATGAGCACTCACTCAACCCTTTTATGACTAAACCAGAAGTCACTACCATCTATAGTTGGACATACAGTATCTAATTCCCTCTTTAGCTCCCAAGGACCGAGGAATGAATGAATGATGAATGAAGTGGTGAACAAAGGGCTCTTCGATGTACGTACTCTTGGTATCTTGGAGGTTTGAATTTTTTTTAATCAAGAGGAATGTACACGTGGTTGAACCAGAAACACACATTATTGGGATTTAATTATAAAGAAACCCATTAGCTTAGTGTTAAAACCACTTTAGCAAGTGGAGATTATTTTATATGAAACAGTGACTGATAGGGGGATTTGGTTTGTTTAATATAATCTTTGATTACTGAAGGAAGGAAAGTTCTCAGCCGTCCATATTTGTTCAAGGAATTAACAGAATAAACTACCTGAGTTTGAGCTATAATCATCTCATTAAGTGGAGGGTCTGTTAAAAATAAGTGAATAAAGAGGGGAGAGGGGTGGAACACAGTTGGAATACCACTTGATGATGAGTACTCCATGTAGGATCAGCAACAGGAATTAACAGAAGAACCTCATGGCATTAGTTGCTTACTGCTAATAACAGTTTAGTATATAAGTTAATTTGGAAGACAGTCTGTATATCACAATTTAGCCTCTTTCCATAAACTAGTGTTCAACAAATAATTTTACCTACCAAGTGGAATCATCCTTTGCAAGTTGGTTTGCCTAATCACTCATTAACTCAAATCCAACTGAACCCCCCCCCCCCCTCCCCTTCTTTTTTAGATACTAACTGACCCAGTTTGAACCAGATCAGGTCCATATTTTCCAACCCTCTGCAGGGTAACCCAATCCAAATCATTCTGCTATTGACAGAAGAACCTGGCAGGAAGCTCTCTTCTTATGGAAGCATTCATCATTAAGGACAAAGAATAGTACCATTAGAACTGATAATCAGTTTCATTGTTTATCGATCCTTCATCGGGTAGAGATATCAATAGGTTTGAGGGTCCTGCAGCATAACAGGTAAGATCCTAAACAGTTACTAAGATCTACATACCAACCCACAACATGTAAATAAATAAAGAAGGAAGATTAAGAAGAAGTTAAGAGGGGGTGAGTGTGTAATTGCAAGTTGATACCAGTAGTATTTAATACATTAAGGACCTGTTTGGTTAGTCTTAGAGGTTTGCTTGAAGAAGAAAATCAATTTGATCAACCCTCTGCAAAGCAACCCAATGCAAAACATTTTGTAATTGACAGAAGACCTATCCAGCTCTCTCTTACTGGTTTAGAGTTGAGTGGATGAAGAATAATGTTTAGACAATGGAAACATTGTTTCATTAAGGACAAATAATTGTACAATTAGTACTAAAATAGATTGGTGTGGGTCCTGCAGCATTATAGGTAAGATTCACAATCCATCATTAAGATCTAAAGATCAACCAACAACATATAAATCTATATAAATTAAGAAGGAAGATAAAGGGAGTGAGTGTGTATTTGCAAGTTGAAACAAGTAGTGAATACATAAAGGATCTGTTTGCTTACTTTGATGTTTGTTTAAAGAAGAAAATCAAATTGATTAGAAAAAACAGTCAAAAGATATTCTTAAGATAGAGCATTGAGCTGAAATGTTTGAATAAGTGAACTTGAGAGTGTAAAGAGATGACCCTTTATCTTTTCTTTTCCCTTAAAAGTCTTTAGGATAGAAGAAAAAACCATTAGCTATTGCTTCCATATGAACAAGTGGGATGACTATTTATGCCTTCTGCATTGCCTTTTAGGTGGGCTTCTTTCCACACACCTGATTCGACCCACCAGTGTTTAAAAGACTTAAATAAACAAAAAAAAAAAAAAAATCTGAAATGGGGTTCTTAAATCTTTAACTTTCTCATCATTACCTCTTAAAACATATCCAATCCTCATCCAAAGAATTTCATGGTTTCATTAATTTTTTTCCACTTGCAACATTTTATTTCTCATTCTGAAAGACAAAAAAGGAAATATATGACTTGCAGGGCAAGCTCTTCTATTTCTCTGTTCTGCTTGTCCTTAACTACTATTTGAGTTGATGTTCCATTGTCTTTAATCCCAATAATGCCTATGCCCATGGACCATCTGCTTCCCATAAAACTTCCCCACATGATTCAATGTACCAAACCTTGAATGTCAACCCAAGTTATGATGGGTTATGTGCCTCTATGGACCACCAAAGATGTACATAAATCAGATTGTTAGAACAGTTTTAATAAGTAGGTATCAGAAAGGAAAAACACCTCTAAAATCAAATTAGTAAGCTTAATTAAAGGCATAATATAGCCCACAACAGCATTCCTATCACACATCCATTCTAGGAAATAACAGCTTTCCTGGATTACTGTGGTGGGTATCTATCAATTTATTGTTTGAAACTGTGGGATGATAAGTAAAGTTATATACAAAAAACTTTAGTTGTGTGGTTTACAAAAACTTTGGGTATACTTTGATTGTCATTGATGGGGTTGTTTCATTTGTTCTTTTTGACTGTTAAGAACCTAATGTAGTGTCAAACATAGAATTAATTCTCATTTTCTTGGATAAGTGATTCACACTAATCAGGAATTGGATGCAGAAACATACACGAAACATATAAATAAATGTATGATTTTTACAGAGTTTTGTTTTAAGCATCAAAAGGTTTTGGAATTGTTGAATGAGTCAATGAGTGTTAACTTTAGGGTTTCTTCTAAAATGTTTACCTTTCAACCAACTGCTTATATCATTTGACAATACACACACTAAAAATGTTAATTAATTGCTTTTTCTAATCTTTGTTTTGTATTCTTTTTAAATTAGAAACTGCTTAGACAATGGTACACCCTAATTAGTAGTACTAATCAACATAGATTAGCTCAACTTAATCATTACTTCCTTCAAACTATGGGACACCTCAAGTTTTGGACCTTGGATCTCTCCCAATCTCTAGAACCATGTTTGACTATTTGAACCACAAAAGTTTAGTGCTTAGATTAGGTTTGTATCTAATCACAGGGACTAAAAAGGACATAGCTTTAATGTTTATTGAATTCAAAACTTCAGGAAAGAAACTTTGGTTTCAATAAAGCACAACAAAACAACAGTTTTTGGGTAGTTGAAATTGTGGTTTATTTCAGACTTTGAGTTGGAAATTTAATTTATTTTTTTTCCAAATGTCGTTGATTTTGAATACTTTTTCTTTACCTTTTCCGGTTTTTTTTCTTCCATGTTCCACTTTTGATTTAGTTTTGATTCTCCGTCAAATTTACTCATTGGGGGTTAACAAATTATATATAGAGAATTTTGTATTCAATTAGTTCTCAAGATATTTATACATTATTATATATCATCTAATTAGTAAAATATTTCTTTTAAGGCACGTGTTAAAGTATTGATTCATATCAAAATAAATAAAAAAATATACTATCATGTCCGTCTTAATTACATTATTCATGCAATTGGGACGTGGCTCATGCAAAGCTAGTGTCGAGAAGGAAATGATTCACCGAAAAAACAAAAAAATTCGTGTGAACTAAAAAGAAAAGAGACAGTTTGAATATCTACAAAAAGAAAAAAAAAATTTAAACATCAAAGCAACCAACAAAACTGACACATTATTGGGGTATAGTTTAGCTCTATGCGCTTAGGTAACCACTTCGTCAGACTATAAACAAAACAATAAAAATGAAACATTGTTACATTATAGTTTTGATTATTTAGCATTAACGATATGTACAGACTAAAATAATTAATTATAATCAAATGTATAAAAAAAAATTCAAACTAAGGACTTTGAAGGGCTTTGCGTTGTCAATCTAAGCTCCACAAATTAATATTAACAAAGATATGATGATGCAACAGGTTTAGGGTTTTGTTAGGGGAGAAGGTAACAGAAGATGTGAAGGTAGAACAAGTTGCCGCTAGACACCAATGGTTGTAGACCCCTCTCCATGGAAGGTACGTCTCTTTTTTATTATTATTTTCTAGAAATGGATGGTAGGCATTTTTTTTTTTTTTTTAATTTTAAAGAGAGCAGATTTTATCATCTTTTGGTAGAAGTATACTACTATTAATTGAAACGGATAGTTAGTTGAAAATTCAAATTCAATACACATGTATCTTTGGACAGGTATCTGGATCTCAAGTCGGATAATTTGGAATATAATCTATGTAATTTATAATAAAAAATTGAATAACTAATGATCTTAAGGGTTCTTGAAGGTTCAACTGGTTCTAGAGAATGAGGAAATGATTGTGAGCAAATTGTAATCTCCTGGAGTAGAAGGTTAGAATTACACAAGTCAAGAAAGTAAACAGATAATCGAAAATCCAGATTCAATTCATGTTTTATCCGTTTAAAAATATCTGTGTTCGACCACATCCAATCCATATTCAATCAGTATGCAATCTGTTTAGATCTCTAATTAGACACCAATGGTTGTAGACCCCTCTCGATGGAAGGTAACCCTTTTTATTATTATTATTTAGAAATGGATGGTAGGCTTTCAAATTATTATGAATTAATGAGAGGAGATTTTATCACTCTTGGATTGAAGATACTATTAGATGAAAAAGAGAATCATGATTTTTTTTTGGGGAAGGTGGGGGAGGGGGGGAGAAGAGAAACCAACGGTGGAGAATGAAGGATAGCCATGCTTTCAATATCAACTGCCTGATCCTGTCTTCCTCATTGGTGGGTAGACAGTCAAACCTGATGTTAGTGGGTAGGACCCACTGGGCAGAGTTTCGAGTGCGAAGGAGACATTTCAGTCTTAAGAGATTCGCAGGTCAACTCTTCCTATCCCAATTTTTATTCCATTTTCTATTTAGGCGTATTCTCGGCGTGTAGGCCCCATTTCCACAGCCCAGGTCGTGTTTGGTATTTTTCTTCCTCCCTCTCGCTCTCTCTCTCTCTCTCACGAAATCACACGCTTACCTGAGCAGTTGAAAAACAAAAAGGGTCTTGATTTCGTTGACTATTTACAAGATTACCATCTCTCTCTCTCTCTCACATCACTTGATGAAGACTCGGGCATTGACTCGGTCGGAACGCGGCGAAACGGCTAGTGGCTGCCAGGTGTTTGTACAAATTACGCAATTGGGTAAGTTGTGAACTTGTGATAGGTACCGACCTAAATATTTGGGAATTTCGGTTGGGTATCGCTCTCACTGTCTTTATACGGCGGTGGCCGGTTGCTTCATTCATTTACAAACTGTCCCCTAAATAAAACTCTTTTTTAAGTCTTAGCTAGGTCTGTAAATGGATCGGATTCGGTTCGGATACGGATCGGATGTAATTGAATTCGAATATTTTTTAGTTGAATATAGATATTTCTAAACGGATTCGGATGCAGATCGAATTCAAATTTTCGATCATCCATTTACACCTCTACCTTGTGTAACTCAAACCTTCCTCCTCTTAGTGGATACAATTCACTCTCAACCCATAGTTTTAAATCATAATTCTCTTTTTCTCATATTTTAGAACCTGTTGAATCTTAAAAAATCCTAAAGATTGTTATTTATTTAATTTTTTATAATTAAATATTGAAATTTGGATTTCTATCAGAGTATTCGAATTTTTTTTTCGAATATCTCTAAAAAAATACGGATGCCCCTAAACAAATACGGATGCGGATCAAATTCGAATTTCCAATTATCCATTTACAACCCTAGTCTTAGCCGACAAGAATCTGAACCGTAACCCTATTAATTGAGTTAAGACAATCAGATTCTTTGACCAGCACACGCACACGTGCTGGTAATCCGAATGATTACTGCAATAACAACCAATGATGTACAAATAAGTGTCATAACCTTACAAGTTAGGATGCAGATCCCAAAGCAATTACAAATAATATGTGCTAAGCTTTGTTTTGGTATCGAACTTATTCACAAAGAATCGAAAAATTTGTGAGGTGGTAGTGGGGTTGGAATTTGGAATTTTGAAAGGTCATCATGTGGCGTAAAAAGACAGGACCAGAGGACTGGCTAGAAATGAAGAAGACTCCAAAACAAAAAAAAAAAAAAAAAAAGGTTGATAGGACACAAGTGCTTCAAATGTATGATTTAACCCCTTATCTAATTGTTGCCAAAAACCCCCGTATTTTAAGTTTTGGAAAGTAAAAATCCTGATAAGATTATAAGAGTGGGCACTGGGCAATTAGTGTGGGTGGGCACTGGGCAGGCAGAAGAAGCTATCTTATAGTTATTTTAAGACATGAGATGAAAACTTAAAAGTTTGAAATCTTGAAGACCCATTTTTAAGCATTTGCCTGGAAATGGGAAGGCACCTCACCACCTATAGAAAGAAATGATGAGCCCATTTTAGTGCAATGTGTGAGGATCGAGGACCAATACTATAGGATGATATGGATGGATTATGGGGCACTTATGTAAAACGTGTATGGGGATCGGTCGAACTCAGTCAAACTAGACC
Organism: Telopea speciosissima; assembly: GCF_018873765.1. Lineage (NCBI taxonomy): Eukaryota > Viridiplantae > Streptophyta > Magnoliopsida > Proteales > Proteaceae > Telopea > Telopea speciosissima. Next base: position 10,440,153 of record NC_057916.1, read on the forward strand.
CTTTCTCAGTTAGAGACTCAGTACACATAGAATCATGGTTAATCAGAATTGTGGGTCTATGGTCGATTCCGAGTTGAAATGGTTGATTCAGTCAATTCCGATCTTACTTTTAAAGTAGAGTTGCTAATGGAAGCTGGGCTGTAGTTGTGACATAAAAAGAAGTTAGTTGAGCTGAAAAATAGTTATACATGGTATTGCAAATATCTTCTTGGTTGGTTAAATATCTTTGACCAAATAAGATGGATGAAGATTCCTTTATAACATTGACGACCCACCCGTTGCTTGCCAAGTGGTGATTTATGAACCTGAAAATGTTTACTGTTCTTGGTGAACATTATCAAGATTATTTAATTTTCAGTGAAAAGTTTTAATATTTTATGAAATTCTAATATTTGTTTTAATTTTTCAGAAGGGCAAGAGAATAGAATACAAGAGAGAACATTTTAATAAGACCCTTAATGAAAAAAAAAAATACACATAATAACTGAACAATCATAAGATGAAGAATGTAAATACAATTTGAAATTTAAAAGGAAAAGAATCTTGGATTTTTATTTTGTACAAAATGCTTATTTCCTTCACATGATTAGGATGCAGAGTTATTCCAAGGGCTTTCTCTTCGTTGTAATGATCTAAACAGAATATGTTCTTGAAGCTTCATGCCTCTTAACTCATTTTGTTCATTCTCTGTTACTACAGAAGAAGACTCCCAAAGAATAAGAACAGCATCTGTTTCTAACTTAAAAATAGAACGTGTGTTTCCCTACAAGAAAAGGTGACACAGACCCCTAATAAGTGAAAAAAATGCCCTAAAGCAAAGCTAGCAGAAGTCTTTTAAGGAATATGTTTAGAAGGGGACATGTTCTGATAAAATAGACACATTCAAAAGGTAATTGCTTAGGTAACGAACCTCTCAGTAGGGCTCTTTTTTTTTTAGGTTCATGTTATCCTTGATATGGATATAAACATATTCATTCAATTTATATTCCATAAGATTAGCATGATTACTGTTTTATTATCTATAGCATAAAATTATACATAAAATTTAAGGATATCCAATATATATATATATATATTTCCATATAAATTATAAGGCTTTATATTTACAACCTGTGGCTGATATCTGATCCGATTAGGGATGTAATTTGAGCTGGGCCAGCCTGTAATCCGCCGAGATGCCAAATTAAGCAAAACATATGTTCTACGACCCTTTGCCTTTGATGATGCTTTACTTGTGAAATGTTTTTTTTTTTTTTTTTTTTTTTTCATATTCGAAGATCCTACCTTAATCAAAGGAATCGTTGTTTAAACTCTTATGCCACTTTAAATTTCTCTCTTTTGTAATAAAAAAAACAACATGGAGCCACTCATCTCTTGTTTGCGGATGATTTCTCCTTCTTTCTTTCAAGTATGGCTGATGAAATAACTCACCTGTAATGAACTCTCCAATACAACTCACGAAAAACAGGGGAGCTACCACGAAAGCTTACTCTGTTTCAACAAGAATACGGAAAATTATCTCCTCCAGTTCCCTGCCCAGCCCACCCAGACAGAGTGTCCGGGCAGGGGTAGGGTGGACATTGCGCCCCCTTATTAGGAGCATTGGGGGAACTGGGCCGGACAGGGAACTTGAGGGGATAAAGATCCACAAGAATACAGACCAAAGGAGTGAAAGATTGGATTCTCAAAGAGCTAAGAATCCCCGATTTACTAAGGTAACCATTTATGGATTGGTAAAAATGAGTCTTTGATCTTTTGGAGGAGATCCTGTCTTACAAGCTGCATGTGAAATAAAATCCCCAATACTTATTACAACCTTGCATGTGGAGATCATAATTTGTTTCCATACTTCTATATTATCTGTCATGCCTACAATATTTTAGCCCAAGAGGTAAGACCTCATAGATGATTGTCATATCTGACTTATTTCTGGAAGAGAATAAAATGAATATGGTAATTCAACCAACCGAAGCAAATCCTTCAATCCTACGAGAGTGGATGCCACCTTAAAATCACTACTTTGTTCTAGTTTGTGATGGGTCCCTGGCTACCTAATTCAACCTGTTCAGCATTTGCATTGATTGTGTATAACAAAGATGGAATACTCATGGCAGCAGGTGTCAAATATGTTGCCCATTGAACTGTTTTGGAGATGAGTCTATTGAGAATACTGGGATCTTGGATGACTTTATATGCTAGTTGGACTTCTCCACCTAATAGCTTTAGCTTTTGGATTTAGAACACTTGAGACACCGAAACTGGTGAGGGTGGATTGTTTTAGAGTTGGTGCAACATCTTTGGCAAAGACAATCTGAATAACTGGTCTACCCTCCTGCTAGATATCAAGTGGTACATGTGCACTACAAAGGAATTGGGAAGTCCATCTACTTGCAATCTCAGATGTAGGCAACAGAAGAATTGGATTACAGGAGAATGAGTGTCTTCCATTGCTTTCTAAAGACTATAGTCAGCTTACATGTGAGTTTTCTGTCACCAAGTATGTTTCTATACAGCCTAGTTCATAGTTTATTGTATGACACACCATGTAATGTGATAATCCAATCCAATCACATGTCAACCTGATGTCACGATTGTCATCCTTCTTGTACCCAGATAGCAATGCTTTAAATAAATGAAATCTTTCCTATGAAGTAGGAAGGGAAAAAAAAAAGGACCACGCCAGTTAGCAAATACCATCTTAAGACCCACTTTTGGATGAATAGCACAATAACTGTGTCCTTCACAGTTCACACCACACGAAGTTACTGTCAAAGCAGAAAAGGATCTTAACAACATAGTCACAAGTCACAACTAACAGTTTCAAAATACCAGCAAAGCATTTTTTCAAGTTCAACCAACATGCATATAAGATTGCCTAACAAGGAACCTAATGCATTTAAACAGTCTAAGCCTTACAAACCAGATTCAGCCCAAGTCATGGATAACATATATAAACAGGTTTCTTGCGTTAATAGACCCCTTCCTATTTCCAAGTATCACTGGTTTGCTGGTCTGCAACACATCACATATTTTCCAACAATATTTCCAATAGGTAGAGGTCCCCTGTGATCAATTCAAACAAAAAATTAGACCAAATGAAGTTCCGGTCTCTCTAATTATCTGCTTGAGAAGATAATTGACAGATAAATGGAGCTTCATGGGGATTCAATTATTAATATACTTACCAAACATGGGAGTCACAGCTGTTGTTACGGTTGTCACCCAACACATAAACATGATGATGAGGCACATACTGCAAATAAACGAATCAGAGAAATTTGATATACAGAACTTCTAAGTTAGGGCCCAAGAGAAACAAAGAATAACCAAGGGATAGACCAAGCAGAAAGTGAACCGTCTGAGGCCCAACCAAATGTTAATATAATCATGGGGCTCTCAGATGTCAACAACATGGAGTCCACCGGGCCACTTCTTCCATCTTGCTCATAACCCCCTTTCTGTTATTCATCCGAAGATAAAGTGCATACTTAGCTTTCAGAATTAATTGATCGGTTGTAATCTTTTGCCCGGGCGGTTCCTACCCCGTAATGTTGTTCAAGAACACTCTGCTGATGCATGAAATCTCCAAATGGAAAAAGGTAAAAAAAAAAAAGAAAAAAGAAGAAAAGAAAGAATAATATTGATAAAAATAAGAGATGACAGGTAGGAGACGCACAGTAGCACTCAATCTGTATGTTGGCTGTTCTGCTGTGAAATCTTCAGAACGGGCAATCCCATTGATATAGAGCAATCCATGTTGAACCTGCATGGACAGCATTAACACTTGAATGTTGGGGAACTAAGTATTTAAAAGACTGCTACCAACAACATGGGTTGTAGTGGTACACAATAACAAGGAGAAAAGAAAGGAAAGCATATTCTGGATCTAACATCTAATCAATGGCACCGCTATTCAGATTTGTTCAATAGCCACCAAGACTTGATTGGTGGAACACAAAACAATAATTGAAAGGATACTTCAATGGTGCATACGAAGATTAAATAGAAAGAACCGCAAGTTTAGAGTATCCACATCCATTAACAAAAACATCATATACTTGCTTGGATTATAACTGTTATCTTTTTATTACCATAATTTATAGAAGTTGATGAAATTCTCAAAAAACATCACATTTCAATGGGAAGCAGGGATGCAGGAGGGCAAAAGGAACCACCCAATCCCCCCCCCCCCACCACCCACAAAAAAAGGAATGAAACATAAAGACCTAAAATAAGAACATCAAAAGAACATATTTGCTACAAGCATGTCATAATGCACATTCTAGTAACAACGTGAGAACTGAGAATCTACAACTATCATATATGAAAGCAATACCTCAACTAAGTCACCAGCTTTCGCTACAATTCTTTTAATGAAGACATCCTCCTTCCTGAATCCAATATCCTATGGGGAGACAGGAAAGGAAGCAGAAGGTTAAAAACGTTAATGATATACAAAGAGGCATGAAAATGGATATTTTTTTCTATAGTATCAACCAGACCTGTAAATTTTTAGGTGCCCTGAAAAGGACAATATCATCTACAGCAACACTTTTGAAGTAATATGACACCTGAAGGAGAAATATAGAGAACATCAATATTATTATCTGTGCATACTCCATAGCATACAAAAATAATAATTGTCACAGCCAAGATAAACCAAGGGACCATCTCAGTTCTCTAAATAACTTCCTTTCAGTATTGACTCTAGCCACATGTAGCAGAAAAATGCTTTCATATCCAAGCAAAACTACCATCAAACAAAATTGAGTGGGAGGCATTAAAAAGCAAACTCTAAAGGAGGTAAAACTCTATAAATGTTGCAGGACTATTCTGAGTACGCTTCTTCAAACCAAGGGAAGATGTAGGATAGGATGACAAAACAGAACTTCACATTGAATGAAGGGAGCTAAAATCCCAAACATATTTTACCAAATTGGAGATATAGCATGCCTCTCAAAAGTTGAGGCATTGAGAAATAGACACCGAGTGAAGAGAAGCTTCTGAAAAGAGCTAACCAGAATCAATTAAAGAGATGATTCTACCAGAAATTAGAATCTGTCAATAAATGATTGTTTCTAAACAACTCCAATCTAAACTGCATAACAACCATTCAATCACTTTTCAATCAAGCTGTCCCTTGAGAACAGAAAATGCAGAGGTTGAGTGACCACATGGGACTACTCATGAGTTGAGGAAACAAAAATCCAATAAACATATTTATATGTAATCCCAAGATGTTATTCAGAGAAAGAGAAGACAGAATTCACCAGAGAGGTTCATAATAGTCAAGGTGGTGGTGGCACCAAGGTGACAAGTCATCCAGGGATGCCTGACGCAAAATGTCCCCTTGTGTGTCCAGGCACCTAGAAAAGATCCAATTTACAAGATGGGGAAGAAGACCTGTCATGTTGTCTGTCTAGGCGAAAAGAGTGGATCTGTGAACTGGCAATATCTTTTTTCCCCTTGGGCACCTTGGCCTCGCCTAGGCACCAAGATGACCAGTCACTGCTGAAACAGTACCAAACTTTGATAACCAGCAAAAGAGAGAGATGGGAAGCAAAGAATGGAGATAAGGAAGGAGGGAAAGCTGGTAGATAGAGAGATTATACTCCTATCATACCACCTGTTTTATTTATAATAAAGCTTAAAAGATTACATGATATGAATGAAACTCAAACTCTTTAGCTAGTTATTCTAAAGACTAATCACAATAGGAAACTATAACCTAATTACAATAGGAACACAATTAGAAAAAAATAACGAGAATCTAAAAACTTAGACAATGAATATATTCCCACGGTACAGAGGTCCATGGACACCATGGACCTCCAACCGAGACTCTTAACAACTGCCAAGGCTCACCCTTGGCACCATGGAAACTACGGAGGAAACCAACCAAAGCAAGCTTAAAATATGAGCCAGAAAATAATATACCCTTCAAAAGGAAGTAATAGGCAGCAGAGAAGGAAGTTCAGATTGTAGTTAGGCTAGTCTAGAATACTTTATTTTAAAAGTCGCAGCTTATGGAAACAAAATGCACCAACTCTGCACATATCACTATGAATAACAATGGGGAGAGAAGATATTTACATATATATTAAAAAAAGGACAGAGTTTCCCTCCACCCGCAGTGAATGGGATCCCATTCACTGAGGGGCGGGAATGGGTATCAGGAGGGTATTTTGAAACATACTAAAACCCTAGAATGGTGGGTGAACCGTCCTTTATGGGTGGAGGAAAACTTTGTCCTTACAAAAACAGAGGTAGAGGTAAATTTCAAGCCTATGGCAACAGGTAGGCAAGATTTGAGGAACAGTACCTAGGGTCGGAAAAACCTTCCTTTAGCAAATGATGATGGCATGACCATGTCAACTGCTAAAATGAGGAACCTCAAGCAATAATTTGTACAGAAAAAAATACAAAAGAAGAAAATTTTAAAAAGGGGGGGGGGGGGGGGAGAAGTAGCTGAATAGACATAACAGGCTTGAAGGCTAACAAAAAGTACTGTGACAATCTTCTTTGGTTCCAACCACATGGACTTTTTCCTCCTAATAGAAGTATCCTTGAAAAATAGGAAGCTGATATGAGTTACAATACACACCTAGCAGTTTATCGGTGAGCTTGTTCAATGGTGCATTCAGTAGGGGGTAGCACAGATAATTTCATACATCCTATTAGAAACCCATCAAAATCAATTTCAGGGATAATTTCATATTTTTCCCAAGGCACAACTCTTAGCCCCCCTCCCCTCCTCGCTTTCGTTCAACAGGGCAAGAGCTCCAATGCTCATCGTCACCTTTCCCTCCTTCCTTTCTATGCCTCAAACCCTGGGACTGCTGCTATCTCACACCCTTCAAGGAATACATAGTTGGACACATTTTTGCTTCACAATCTCTCTCTTAAGAGGAGGAATCTAATCTATAACCATTTTAGTGAGGATGGAAAACACAAAAATCCACTGCATCAACCAGCCAACCAGAATATTGGCCAGAGATTCCCACGCTCAACGCCTGTTTGAGAGAGGATGGGTTTTAAGATCTTGTCCTACAATGCCATACATCTGAGAGAGAGAGAGAGAGAGAGAGCACATGGGGGGTGAGGTGAGACTGGGGCACCCAGATTTGGGATTCATGGATACCTTTTTTTGTTTTTTTTTTTTGGGGGGGGGGGGGGGGGAAGGGGGGAAGGGGGGAAGATGATATCACTGTTCTGTCCTTCCAGCTATAGATGGAGGGAAAGTTAAATTTCAATATACAAACGCTATAAAATGCAAAGTTACATTACTTTCCCTCATTTGAAAATTCACATTGTTTTCATGTGTGCGGTCCGGTTAGATTTGGGTTAACACCAAGATGAGACCTCCAAAGTTTTTTCCCAAAAGATTAAGAAACTTAAAGCCGGAAAGTTGGGGGAGTGCCATCCACAGGATAATGTACATCATGATCAAGCTCAAGGTTTAGGAACACCAAAATAGAATATAACCATTTTGTGGTCTAACAAAGAGAAAATGAGAAAATTCTTGGAAGATTTTGAACATCTGCTGCTCCATGGGTATCTTTTCATTAGTTACTTTTTGTAAGGAAATCCTGACAAATACTTTATCACCTATGCACTGATAAAAACAATCAGGGCAACATACTTTCCTTAACCAGTCCTTCCCAGGAAGGTTCAGGCACAATACTCTTGAAGATTGGACACTATAAAAGAGTTGAACTAGACCTTTCCCCGCCCCCAAAAAAAAATAAAAAAATATATATATATAATAATAATAATAAAAGGACAACCAGTTGAATAAAACAACATCCATAAACATGATGTCAAAATAAGTATTTTGGATTCAAGAAATTAGAATATTTGTCATGTTCATGACTACTGAAACACTAATTTGGGAATATATGTGGACCTAGAAGGATGGAGAGTTTAAATTTATTTAAACTAATTAAAAACAAAAATAAATTCATAGGTCAGTCAGCATTTCTAAGAGGACAATTGGGTCCTACCAAATAAGGCATATGCAATCACAAAGTTGAAGCTCTTCAAAAGCTGGTTGAATATCAGTAGGGTCGGTGCCTCAAGTGAGCTTAACTGAAGTACAAATTTCAGGCATGTGGTGATTATTAAGAACATTAATTCTTAATCTCAAAAGAAATGTCAAAATAAACTCAATTCCATACTACCCCTCCCCCAACCAAAACCAAAGTGCAACTGGCTGCAATTATTAATGTAATGATGAAGAACAAATACCCCAAAAAATCCTACGAAAGATCTCCAGATAAGGATGCATCTTTGAGAATAGATCGCACATTCTGTGGGTCTGGCCATGGATCTCTGTTATTGATTTTTCACCTCAAAGAATTGCTGCCTTGCAAATATAGTTCAATGGTTCAACCCAATATTACCTATTTCTGGGGTTTTCATTTTTTTATTTTTTTTGGTAATAATCTATTTCTGGATTTAGGGGCAACTTTTCTTTTCACCTTTGTTTTTTATTGGATGCCTTCTGATTTATTTAAAAAAGAGAGACAGAATTATGTTCTTGTTTGTAAAAGATGATTATTAGAAGAAAAAAAACTTGAGAGAGGATTTCAGTTGTAGAGAGAGGTGGATAGATAGACTACTTCCAAGAGGAAATTCATTAACAATGAAGTTGTTATCATCAATACTAATGCTTTGCAAAACAATATGGTATTGAATTAACTACTTCAATCTCCAAGTTAGAACATGAATGGGGTGCAATGATTTAAGCAAAATAGACAAGCTGCTCTTATGCAGCAGTGCTGGGAGATCTTTTAGAAGGTAGAAATCACTGCTCCACATTTTAAAGCCCCTAACTTTCCCATTAATAAGACTCTGGTACTTTGCTTCAGTGCATATCATATGGAATTTCAATTCCTAATAAACTGCTTCAAATACACTATCAGGAATTCAGCATAAAATCTCAATCTTTAGAGTTCCAACTCGAAATGAACTTTCAACGATACAGTGATCATAATGGATAGGCGTAATTTTGAATGACGCTATGAAACATTACAAGAAAAAGTAAAACTTTGAGGAGAAAATGTTCAACATGCAATATAGCTACCTTATCGGCGATGATTCGATCCCCAACACGGAGGGTAGGATACATAGACGATGAAGGTATGAAGCGAACCTCCACAAACATCGACCATAAGAGCACCAACACCAAAATGCTCATAAACCCATCAAGACTGGGCCATCGCAAAAACGCTAAAGTCTGACACGGCATCCATCGCAGCGAAGGGAAAGTCAGAAGAAACCGGTACAATGCCGAAGGTCTCAAGGAGCTCATTTTGCAACTTTCAGTGTAAAGAACAAGCACAAAAGCGAACTAAACAATAAGAAGAAGAAGCAGAGGTGATCACAGTGTCGTCAACAGTGAAATGGAAGAAGTTCTTCAAGCTTCAAAGGGTTTAAATCGAACATTGACAACTCGCATTCCACGGAGCCAGTTGTCTAAGAAGAAATGGGTTATGTCGTAGAGAGTGTAATAGATTAAAAGCTTGAGATTACTGCTTAAGCTCTGTCGCTTCAGCTCGAGAAACAGAAACTCAAGCATCCGATTCTCAAGTATCGACGCACACGAAAGAGAAGAAGCTGTGGGTTAAATAGTTAGAGATAAAGTGCGAAGTTCCTACTGAGTAGAAGAACAGAAAAGGAAAGAAAGGAAATGAACGAAGACAAGATGTAAGGCATACTAAATATGTAAAGTACTAAAAAGTTAGTTCAGTTCAGGTAGGAGATGGTGTCAATTTCAGAAACCCTGAGGTCACAGTGATCAACATGGTTTCTGCTACTTCCTTCTACCTTCTTCCTTCTTCCTATTAGCCCTCTTCAGTCTTGAACGCAGCAAGCAAGCAAGCAAGTGAGAGAGAGAGAGACGGTCTTCCAGGTTGACGAGTGAAGACCCAAGGAGGAGGATATGAGGCGTTGGCCATCGACAACTAGATGGACATTCAGAAGGGGGGCTTTGCCGCTTTGGGTTCCTTGGTGCCCAAGTTTCTCTGTTTCTCTCACTGACGTCATTCTTCGCACCTTCGCCATGAGAGAGAAATCCAGTCTCTCTCTCTCTCTCTCGTACATTATAACGGTTTTTTGCAGGCTGGGCCTAAGATCGGACAATTTTTTATATGTTGCGTTTAGATTCTGTGCCCATTCCCGCCAAGACCTCCTAATGGTTGGGCAAGGCCAGAATAATTATCAGACCTGGCCATCTTGTATCTTTAAATTTGGAAATTGGGTCCAAACATGTTGGAAACTACTGTAATTCCCATAATGCCCCTAATAATTAATCATGTGATGATGGTTCTGTTGGAGCTAAATTTGATTGAAATTTTGTACATGTCATTGATAGGGTTATCTCAGCAAGCGGTATAGGAGAAAACACTAATTGCTTGTAGTAATTAGTAAACCAGTATCAATCATAGGAGAATAGAAAGGTCATTTCATGTAAAAAAAATACATTTAAACTCAAAATAAACTTAAGAGTCAAGCTGAAGATTGGAAGTTCAAAAATGAAAGGTGAAACCCTAGAATTATATGGTAATTTATATGGTTGAAATTGACCATCAAATTTGCCGATAACTAAAGAATCCTAAAAGGAGCGTGCATGATAAAAAGGGTTCTTAGTACAAGTGTGATGGAACCTATTTAGCTTTAAGATTTTTTAAAATGGTTTCCATCATTTTTCTACCTAGAAGCATTTCCATCATACCTTGTACTTCTCGAGCATGATCAAGATCATGTATTGATATTTTGACAAGTTCTCACCAAAAAAAAAAAAAGAAGATATTTTGGTAATTTCGCAAACATGTCACCTTGTACGTCAAAAATGATTTTTTTTTTTAACAAAACAGAGGTAAAAGGATAAGGTGCGGTTTGTCCTTGTTCCTAAGGCATCCAGAATTTGAATGAAAGGTTCAATAGAGAATGATTTGTATTATTCTCTAAGGTTCCATTTGTTTAGAGGGAAAGTTGGGGTAGGATTATTGAAAAAATGAAATCCAGATGTTGATGGGATTTTCTTGATTAAAAATGTTGAGATAAAATTACTTAACATCAACATACAAAGACACTGGATCTGAAGTTGGGACATGATCACAAGGAACTGGAAGCAGGGCTGAAGCGGATGGCACCACTTAATGGTCGTTCTGTTCTTGTCTTTCGAGCACCTTGCGGATGTCCTGCGGGTAGAATGGAGGTCTGGGGGCCTAAGAAACTCCGTAAACTTAAGAAATAGATAAAGTCATTTGGAACTTTTCAACATTAATCATTATTTTTTTCTTTAACTAGTGTAGAGTTACTTATTCGTGTTCTTACTTCGAATATTAGAAGATATAGGCCTGTTTAGAAGTCTCTTTCATATTGTAACTACAGGGAAAGATATGGTCTGCTGTAGCAAACATATTAATTGGATGAGAAAATTTTAACAGATTCTTTTCATTTCTATATGAAACTTTGTTTGTTGATATTCAATCATGGATTTGATAGAAAGTTAGATCTCAGACATGATTCTAATTAAAAAATACTCCACTAACTAATAGTATACTGGCACATCTCAACACAAATATTATCTAATTGATTTTAGAGTTAGTAGTTAGTTATTCACGATGGAAATAAGTTTTGGAAACAGTCTCTCTGCGAAAGCAAGGGTAAGGTTGTGTACATTATGATCCTCCCCAGACCCCGCAATAGCGGGATCCTTGTGTACTGAGTATGTCTTTTATTTATTTATTTATTTTTTACAGGTAAGAATACTCTCTCTCTCCTCTTTGATCATGTTGGCCCAATGTATATGAATCGTGAAGTACTTCCCTTGTGTGGACATTAGCTTGGCATGGGAGATACCAATACAAGTGAATTGTGTATAGATCTCTCCTCCTTTTTTTTTTTTTTTTTTTGGTTAAACTGGAAATAGAAGATGAAAGAGACACTAGCATCATAAATGGGTAAAGGGTGAAAGAAGGCCTTTTGCTTTTGGTTGCCTAGCTCTTGCAGTAGACACAGGGGCTTCAAAAATTTACTATTCTGTACCTCTTGAATTAAAAAATCTCATATGTGTTAATACCCCTATGCGCTCTCATTGGCACCTACATTGGTGCAAAGGCTACGGGACCAATCAGCGATCTCTTGCCCATGGGTAAAATTATGAAACCATGCCATTTGTATGTGAGAGAATTCATAGAATAGGTGGTCTCTCCTTAATCGCATGGTTCAAGAGATAGGAATTGACACTAGAATCGATCACCACAGAGTCCGATGCCAACAACAAGAATCACTTTGAAATCAAGATTGATCTCGACCAATTCTGATCCAAATCAACTGATTCCACCAATCCAATCCAGATCCCTTAAACCCTTGTTGGTCGTTGTTGTAAACACTCCCAGATGAGACTTAAAGAGTGAAATGGTTTTGTTAGCGGATTCACTAGAAGGAATCCGTGTCCTACCTGTCTTCTAGGATTTTCGTCCTTACCTATTGTATTTCATTCCTATTATTTCTCTTACTTTCCTCTTATTGTAAAACTCTTAATTCTTATCCCTCATTCATAGAGATACATATCTTATAATTTTGGATATTTAACCCCACATAGAATAATGAATCATCTATCCAATTCCCTTCAGTGTGAATTCCTTCTTTGCAACTTTCGGCTTATTGTGATTTTAATTGGGCTGCATGCCCTACTACATGCCGATCCATCACTGGCTATGTCCCCTTCCTTGGTGCTAGCCCTCTCTCCTTGAAGTCCAAGAAACAAAGAACGGTTTCTCGCTCCTCGGCTGAAGCAGAATGTCGTGCTATGACTAATACCACCTGTGAATTGGTCTGCCTATATGGTCTCCTCAATGACCTTGGTGTTCCCTCTTCCGGCCCGATGCGTCTCTATTGTGACAACTAGGCCGCTCTCCACATTGCGGCTAATCCGATCTATCACAAGCGTACTAAACATATTGAAATTAATTTTCATGTTGTACGTGAACGTCTCCAGTTTGGTTGCCTATCCACGGCTCACATTCCTTCTCGCATGCAGATTGCTGATATTTTCACCAAAACATTGGGTCGTGATGCTTTCCATTTTTTACTCTCCAAATTAAGAGTTCTGAATATCCACACTCCAACTTGAGGAGTGTTAGCGGATTCACTAGAAGGAATCTATTGTCCTGTCTTCTAGGATTTTCATCCTTACCTATTATATTTCATTCCTATTATGTCTCTTACTTTCCTCTTATTGTAAAACTCTTAATTTGTATCCCTCATTCATAGGGATACATATCTTGTAATTTTGGGTATTTAACCCCATAAAGAATAATGAAGGATAAAGTATCGATCAGCCCAGGTTTTCAATCGAAACTTAGATCACCCTTGGTTTTTTTAAAAACTCATCCGTCCCCCTCTAAAGTAACAACGTTAACTTAAATCAAATAAAAAAGTGAAATGACATTTTTACCCTTTTGATTTAAAAAAAAAAATGAAATTTGCTTCCGTCACTAGCAATGGAGACGCCGAGCACAACCATCGGCGGCCAACGCATCCAACACAGCCACCATTGAACCAAGTGCAATCATCGAACCAGCACAGCCACCATCGAACCAAACGCAACCAATGGCGGAGAAGATGTTGGTGGAGATCTCTCGGCCGCAGCCGGATAATGCTGCCGACAACTTTGTCGCAACCCCGATTGGTGGCGGAGGCGGTGGGTCGTCCTCGCGAAAACCAAAACCAGATGTTCAGGCTCTGAATTCCTGGAGCTAATTCTGGAGAAAGAGGAAGGGATTGAAGACGTCTGGGTCTTGCTTGCATCGTCGTCGTCGATCGCTGACGGATTTCAGGGCCGACGAGGACGGAGAAATGGGGGGGGGGGGACTTCCATGGTGCTAGAGTTGGAGAGGAGGAAAGGGAGACCGGCAATCCCAGCGGCAAAGGTATGTTGCTAACTCTCTAAACTAGTAAATCCTTCACACCATCAAGTGCTTCAGCAACATGAAGACCCACAGTAATCGAATGAAACCATGGCTGGCAGAAAAATTAAAGTGGGTTTGAGTTCCAGTTTAGATCTCACGATTGGGATAATATAAGGGTCTCAAGTTACAGGATTTTGGTCGCCCCTAAGGTGAGTTTCAAATCCCAGAAGTTCAGGTCAAAATAATGCAATTTGAGAGAGATCAAGCTCTCCCTAATGAAAAAACCAGTTCTAACATTAGAGCATTGTAGTGGAAGGATTTCAGAAACTTGATGGAAGAAGAGAAATACGAAGACGAAGATTAGGGAACTATAAAAGACAGCAGAGAGACAAAAGAAGGGAGAAAATAAAAGAAACTAACTTGAGAAGAAGAAGTTGGAGAACGAGAGAGGAATGACGAATTAGGGGGAGGGGGTGGGGTTTTCATATTCTTCGAGGAACCACCGTTATAGTCTGGGCTGACAAGGTCGGAGGTGGTAGATGGCCTTAGCTCCCCATGCTTGCCAGCGACTCTGCTATCAGTAGCATTATGCCCCTGTGCAACATTGCCGCCGCTGCAGCATCACCACCGCTGAAACCCCACCAGGATCAGCAGCGTTTTCTGTTTTGTTGATTTGGGAAAGAAGACGGAATATTCCCCTCTGCTTCCTCTCATCCTAAACAAAAAATTAGGTTTTTACATACAAAGGTAAAAAAGTAATTTTACATTGGTCAAGAAAGTTTAGGATTTTAAATTTATTTATTTGGCTGACATCATCATTTAATAGAAAAAAACTAACGATAAATACTAATTTGACATTTTGGGGTATAAATCAAGGGGTGATTTAAGTTTTTAAAAAAACCAAGGAGTGATTTGAGTTTCAATTGAAAATCAGGAAATGATCGATAATTTACCCAATAATGAATCATCTATCCAATTCTATTCAACGTGAATCCTTCTTTACAGGTTTAACTCAGCCTAGAATCCCTAGATTATTATTCTCTAACTCGATAACACAGAGTTGGATCTTATTGTCACTCTTGTAACTGTGCTGAAAGATAATTGAACGATCAAATACTTGTCAATCTGATTTCATGCTTTTGGAAGTAAGCTCAAGCTAATCCTCTTCCATTATTCCCCTTCAATGGTTTACGATCAATTTGTATGATAACACAAAGAAGCATCCAAAATTCTGTTTTTTGGCCACATATCATTAATGACCAAAGAGCCTAGCGACTACGCCATGGATGAGTGAACAATTGCACTATGCACTTGGTGCTTGAAAGTGTGCAGCGTTACAGGCTAAAACCAATCCTAGGTCACACCTTCCCTTCCCAAAGACCTGGAAAAATAAAAAAAAAAAAAAAAAAAAAAAAACAGAGTTAGACTTAAGAAAACAACTCCATGGATGATCTAAATTACTGTCCTTCAATTTGGAATTTTGGATTAGATATTTGAAAGAAACAAGGGCATTTATGAACCACAGACCAAAATCGATTATCCTTTATAATCCTCAGTTCCTCATAATCAACAACCAAACGAATTGTTGTACACCAAGATGAGTTCATCTCTCTGGCTTCTTCTTCATCTCCTTCTCATCATATTCTCTGCAACAGCAGAAGATATCGGTGACAGTACCAGCATAGTCTTTACCACTCTGGGGAGAGCGACCTACGCCTTTGATATCTTCAGCCTCCCAACATCTTACCCACCAGAGCATATCGATGAGATTTTACACACTGATGGTCAATCCGTGAACTTTAATGGCTACTTTCCCTTTCCCTCTTCTTCAATCCTATCTCTGCTCCTCCCTAATCAGACTCTCACACTAGACCCAAATCTTTCACCTCCTGTGCAACTTCTCCTTTATGTCACAGAGAGACTTGGCTCCTCCAACATCTATCTTGACGGCTATTACAACGATGACTCCATCGACTTCAACCCAACAACAAGAAGATCAGCTCTTGAAAGCCCATCTCGAATTCAGGTTGCTCTGTTATACCCAAAACAAATTGATGGCAAGATCTCGATGAAGGATCGACCTTCTGTTGCAGGGGAGCATCTTATCTATGTATCTACCCATGAAAATCCTGGAGTTCCCCGAAAAAGCTGGGCTGCTGTGTACTCGAGCAATATAATAACAGGTGAGACTCGTAGGTTAACCCCTTACGGAATCGCCGATTTCAGCCCTTCTGTGTCTCCTTCTAGGGTTTGGACCGCTGTGGCTTCACATGGTGAGAAGGGTTGGGACGGGGAGGTAGAAGAACTCAACACGGATATTTATATTTTCAGGACTCGAGATGGATCTGAGAGGATTAAATTGGTCGATCATGGAGGTTGGCCTTGTTGGGCGGATGATTTCACTCTGTATTTCCATCGCAGAAGCGAAGATGGATGGTGGAGCGTTTACAGAGCGAGTCTGCCTCGGATGAGAAGGATACGAGCCGAGTCAGTGGCGATTGAGCGAGTCACCCTACCGGGTCTCCACGCGTTCACTCCAGCTTCTTCACCGAGTAACAAGAGCTTCATCGCCGTGGCAACGAGGAGACCCACTTCTAATTTCCGTCATATCGAGCTCTTCGACCTTGAACGCAACGAGTTCAGGGAGTTGTCTCAGCGAGTCTCACCCAATACTCACCATTACAACCCGTTTTTCTCCCCCGATTCGACTCGCGTTGGGTATCACAGATGCAGAGGAAGCAGAAATGAAGGAACAAGTGGTCATCTTCTGCTTGAGAATCTCGAGAGCCCATTAAAGGGTGTCTCTCTGTTCAGGATTGATGGGTCTTTCCCTTCCTTCTCACCCGATGGAAAACGAATTGCTTACGTGGATTTCCCCGGCGTTTACGTTGTGAATCGTGACGGTTCCAGAAAGAGGCAAGTCTTTCCCAGCACCGCCTTCTCTACTGCTTGGGACTGGAAGCGAAGAGGGGTTGTCTACACCAGCGTCGGGCCCACATTTGCTAAAGAAAGCACAGGCGTTGATATAGTATCTATCGCTGTTGATGAAGACGAAGATGACGAAACGGGTTATGCCCCTTACAAGAAACTGACGATTGATGGCAAAAACAATGCATTCCCGTCAGCGTCGCCGGATGGAAAGTGGGTCGCATTCCGGTCGGGCCGGTCAGGCCACAAGAACCTATATTTGATGGATGCTTTAGAAGGAGAGAAAGGTGGGCTCCGCAGGCTTACAGAGGGGCCATGGACGGATACGATGTGCAATTGGTCTCCAGATGGCGAGTGGATCGCTTTTGCTTCGGACCGGGATAACCCGGGTGGAGGGAGTTTTGCTATTTACTTCATACACCCTAATGGAACCGGGCTTAAGAAGGTGGTTCACAGCAGTGAGGCCGGTAGAACCAATCATCCCTGGTTCAGCCCGGATGGGAAGAGCATTGTGTTTACATCTGACTATGCGGCTGTGTCAGGAGAGCCAATTGCAAATCCTCATCACTATCAGCCCTATGGTGATATTTACACGGCTAAGGTGGACGGGTCGGATGTCCAGAGGCTGACCCATAACTCGTATGAGGATGGTACACCTGCATGGGGGCCCACGTTCATCCGGCCTGTCGATGTGGTTGACTCACCGTATAGTAAGGGTGGATGCTCTTTTGATGATTGTCATTGGCTGGGACAGGCTAATAGTAATGAGGTTGGGACCTTGGGATCATCAAATCCCGGGTCTCCTCAACGAAGGGGTCCAAGCCCGAATGTGGTTAAGTGTTGAAAATCTGAGCTGAGGTTTGTACGTATGTGATCGAATGATTGTATGGGAATGGGAATGCATAAGGGTGTAGTGTACTACTACTACTACTACTGTATTAGCCTTTTCATATAAATGAATGTTATATAGTTTCGTAAGGAATTTTTCTTAATGATCCATCAAAATTCAAGCAAAACCAGTCCCTTAAGAGAGCCCCAAGAACAAAAGGAGGAGATGATGGAGGGATATGTAAATCATACCTTTAGGCTCTAAACCCATGAGGAGCAGAAACTCCCAAGTTGTAGAAGAGTCTCTTACCTGAACCATCCACACCAAGAAGTCTGTCTTCCTACATAATTCTTAATTTCTTATATCACAGAGCAGATTCCTTTTAGAGTTTAGATGGTACCTCAAAATTTTGTTTATTGAGAGGTAATTTTGCTTAATCAAAAGTAGTCTCCAAATCTCAACTAAGGCTCCATTTGTTTCAACACAAATATATTCTGAAAAGAGGTAGTGCCCTTATTAGTTGTGTGATAATACCACATTTCAGCAAAATAATTTGCCTTTTCTTTCAAGACAACTCCTGTAAAAAAAATTTCCATTGAAATAAATCAGCCTAAACAGATGAGGAAATGGAATCTCACAAAATCAGCATCAGTCTCGGACGAGCAGGGATTCACAAGCCCACTACCAGCTTCTGATCATAAATGGTGATGTGCATTTGGTTCAACGAGTAAGGCCACATCCATTTATAATTTGGTAAGGTTGGCAGACATTATTGCAATGTCTATAATAATGGCATTTAGGTTTGCAGTTAGTGCAGTACTCCTGCACAAGAAAATTTTCCCTCTATGTATGTAGCTCTTCACCAAAATCATGTCATCTTTTGAGTCTCAAAATGAGTGGTCTTTCCACTACAACTACAAATTAACAGAATATAAGCTGGAGACAATATCACACATTTCAGCGTAAAACTACGTAGTAAATCTAGCCTTGCAGTTCTAACAAGAAGGCATTCAGATTGCATAAAAATTATTTAAAAATTCTCCTTTCTAAATCTTGCTACACCTACAAAATCTTTATAATCCAATCATCCGCAATCCGAACATTGGGTTTACGGATGGTAAATACAGCAGGGCTTCTTCTCCATCGAAGACTAAGGGGTCCAGATTCAATATCAGCTCTGTAATTTGCAGGTTCAATAAGAGCACTTTTTGCCTGAGAGGAGAGCCCTAGTATTATAATCCTTTCAATGACACACTCGGATGTAAAGAGAACCTTGCCAGAGGTGGGAGGTGCCATATTAAAAGATGCAAGTTTGCCATCTGAAAAGACGAAGCGACGATGGATGTATGCCCCTTGCTCAAATAAAAAGCTCTTCCCATCGTCAACATACAGCTCACCTTCTGCCGCAAGGGAACCATTCAAAGCAATCACCTAAACAAACATTTGAAACAGAGATGTGAGGGGATGATTTCAACCAACATCACAGCTACCTTTAGAACAGCCACTAGGAGAGAAATATGATCTTTAATTAAGCCACAAATATTTTGAGGACTTGAAATGCCAAAACTCTGTTTTACTTACAAAACCTCAGATGTGATTCAGGAAGGAGTTCAGTTAAATGATTGAGTTTTCAGCAAGTCCAAACTAAACGTGATTCATGCCATCTTAGATGCACGGATCAAAGAAGAAGAAAGACAGTACAGTAATAAGAGATATGAGGACCATGCAGCAGAGGCAGAGGATAGTATTTATGATATAGTCATATTCATGTGGACTTCAGATATAAATCAAACATCTGGAAATTCATGAAGTGAGAATGAATTACTCTCCTTTTTTAAGATATTAAATGCCAAAGGACTTAAGGGGTAAAGTTGGCATTGTCTAGTTCTCAGAGAGTATGAACTAAATATGATTCATTTGATTCCATAGATATCCAGAACAAGTAGAATGAAGAAGATAATACCAAAATAAGTAGAAATGATAACCATGGCAAAACACAAAAGACTATATATTGGTGAAAAAGGGATACTTAGATCAGAAGTCACATCAAGTAATCAGATGGAGACCAGACAAGGCTAACTAGGAAAACATAATTGAAATAGAAAAAAAAAAGATTATACGAGCAACAAAGAAACGGAAACATCATTAGAGAGATGGAATGGGAAGGTTCCATCAATTACTACCACTTGAAATTTTCATGTACAATTTGGTTGCTTGGGAAGAGGATCTGAAGAGAGACTTCAGCATCAAAGACATACCAAAGTGTAAGGATCGTTCACCATCTGTGTGGAGCTTCGGCGAGACCTATCTTTTCTTGGTATTATGGTGCCTGCCTTCTGAAAAGCCGGAATGCTTTCTTCAGAAACCTCAAACTTGTGAGTTACACCTCCCTTGTAAGTGATTCCTGTTCTCAGGTCATACCAAGATTGTCCCCCCGGTAGATAAACTGATGCCTGTTTGTCCTGCTGACCCAGAATGGCAGTCCAATCATACAAGATCAGTTTGCAGAACACCTTAAGAAAATAAAAAACCAAAAATACAAAGTGATGAGACCTAGATAATGCACCTCTGTATAGATCCCTTGTACCAAAAGGCTGTTTCCAACCATGAAAGCCTCATCATTGCTGAAAGTAGCTTCATCCACAGGAAATTCCATCCATAGAGGACGCACAACAGGAATCCCACTTGTGTTTGCCTCTCTGAACAAAGTGTAAAAATATGGGAGCAATGTGTAACGTATACGTATTGCCTCCCTCATCAATTCCGTATTCCGCTCCCTGCGACATAACATCAGGAATATAACCAAGCAACTTAAAACAACCTAAAACCTCAACTGCTATCACTGAAGCATTCTCCACATCAGAATAAGATATAAGAGCTGGTCTCTGAATAGGCTCCAGTTAAGAGTTGAAGTGCATACATAGATACATAGAAAGAGAGAGAGCTTTACAACAATAAAACCATTCTCAGACTATACATATTTTGGCAGCAAAAAAATCCATTTAAATAAGATAAGACCGGAAATTTGGGTTTGTGAACAAAAACTGAACTGTATTTCTCAATATTGCATACTGAACAGTATAATCTCTCTCTCTTAGTTATTTAGAAATGTAGTAACAAAGTATCAACTTAAATAAAAAGATGAGGCCTAAAAATATGGCTTATAGCCAACAATTCAGCAAACCTAAGACTGTCATAACAAATTTTTTTTTTTTTTTAATTTAGTTATTCCCCCTCTGTTGAACTAAATGATGTAAATTAAAAAATGAGCATAAGGGTGCACTACACTTCATGTGATCATCTGTAAAAGTGCAGAGTACACTAAAAATTATGTTTCATGAGACAATTCGCCCAACCTTCAGAGCAGACTTTTGAAATATATTTAACCTATCAAAAAAGTTGCAAAATGGGAATCATAACTGGTAACTATTGTGCACTTTTTCCTTTGGCCTTTTGATAAACCAAGAGATTTTACAAATGAAAAGTTAGCGCTATGTGATCCCCACTGTAGCTATACAAAAATATAGATGCGCTTTATTAAGTGTACTTGCCATACAGTTGATTAAGTTTTTGTCATTATGTGGCATAAAAATGACATCCCAATGTTGTGTCCTACACCATAGCTGTGAAACCCAATTTTGAATCTAAAACTCTATAGAACTCTTAGGTGACAATTCTCAACAGATACCACAAAGAAGGTGCCCAATAGAGTATTGAACTCTTGATAATAATTTCCATGGATAAATTTGAATACCCATTTCAATGAAATTGGTAATACTTCCCCCTACCAACCCCCCCCCCCCTCCCCCATCCCACACCAATAAAAAGCTTTCCTTGCTTTCCATAAGAAATTGATGGCACTTACAAGGAATAGAGATGGCAATTTGTACAATAGACATCTAAGCAATGAGGAGTAGTAACAATAACATGGAGTTGAGTTTCTGCAGATCCACATATGTTGATCCTTGGAACATGAAACCCATATAAGATCGAAGAGTATAGAAAAACTACAGAAAATTACCAACAACCATCGATTTCTAGGTTTGATTTTTTCCCACCCTTTTTTTTTTTGGATGAATAAAAAATTCATTACCAAAGGAAAGAAAAGGAGGGGGGGGGGAGAGGATACAAACAAGCACGAACAAATCACACAGCGCTACCAAAAATGGTAAGGACTAGCAAAAAGGAGGGCAAGAGCCCCAACAAAAACAACATGCTACAGAAAGGGGAAACACCTGGATGGTAAAAGACACCCAAAGCAGTACGAACTCACGCTATCCCAGGTCCATAGTCTCGCGGCAGAATGCATGACCTCTGACATCCAAGCTCAGAGACAAAACCTTCTTTGGGCAGGGAAGGGAGTAGGCTATGTAGGGGCGATTCTTAGGGAAAGGAGGGAAGCATATGACAGAATCCCTAGAGAGTTAATCTGGCAAGTACTAGAAGAGAAGTGTTTCAAGTAAATATGTGGACATATTTAAAGATATGTACGATGGTGCGGTGACAAGTGTAAGAGTTGTGTGTGTGTGTGTGGAGGGGGGGCAAGATAGTGAATTCCCAATAACAATTGGGTTACATCAAGGATCAGCTTTAAGCCCTTATTTGTTTGCACTTATCATGGATGATTTAACTAGAGACATTCAAGATGAGGTTCCTTGGTGTATGCTTTTTGCTGATGATATTGTTTTGGTGGATGAGACAAAAGCAGGGATTAACGCTAAGTTAGAGTTATGAAGATCAACCTTGGAATAAAAAGATTTTAAGATAAGTAGCACGAAGATGGAGCATATGGTGTGTAACTTTGGTTACACTAGGACGGATAATGAGGTGGTGAAAATTGATGAGAGGGAGATTCCCCAAAGTGATTATTTTAGGTATCTTGGCTCGATCATAAATAAAGAGGTGATATAAAGGATCATGTTTCACAGAGAATTAAAATAGGATGGATGAAGTGGAGGTAAGCCCGGAGTGTTGTGTGATCGGAGTATTCCTTTAAAACTTAAAGGAAAATTTTATAGGACAGTCATACGACCAACTATGATGTATGGTGCGAAATGTTGGGTAGTTAAGAAGCATCATATAGACAAACTTAGTGTAGCGGAGATGACATTGAGATGGATGAGTGGCAAAACTAGGAAGGATAAAGTAAGGAATGATCATATCAGAGCGGGTTTGGGAGTAGCTCCGATACATGATAAGCTACGAGAAAGTCGTTTGAGGTGGTGGCATGGACATGTTCAATGGAGGCCTTTGGATGCTCCAGTACGAGGAGTGATTTGATTCAGATTGAAGGAAATAAAAGAGCCTGGGTCAGACCTAAAATAACCTTAGGGGAAGTGG
The DNA here is from genome assembly GCF_018873765.1 of Telopea speciosissima. Classification (NCBI taxonomy): domain Eukaryota; kingdom Viridiplantae; phylum Streptophyta; class Magnoliopsida; order Proteales; family Proteaceae; genus Telopea; species Telopea speciosissima. The sequence continues at coordinate 10,463,172 of NC_057916.1, forward strand.
TGAGGAAAGACATGCATAGCTTAGGCCTTGTATTAAGTATGACCTTTAATAGAGCTGATTGGAGGGCAAGGATCCATGTCGCCGACCCCATTTAGTTGGAATAAGGCTGAGTTGTTGTTGTTGTTGTTGTATTGTTTCTGTTTTCAATGTTATTCTTTTCCTCTTTGGTTTTAGTCATTATAAGTTTTTAATTTTTATTGTAAGCTATTTGGTAGCCAAGGTTTCTATTTTGTAATTTTAACCATTCAAAATAATAGAAGAAGAAGGGAGACCCCCTCCCACGTTTTTGGTATGCAACCCAATGTGTTTCTTCAATGGAGGAACAACCTCACAAGGAATCAAGTGCAACCAAGGTGATGAAACCTTGGACTGGTGGATGGTGAAGCCACCGCCTTTTTTTCTTTCTTTTTGTTCTTCATAGGTTCTGTCAGTTTCCAGCAAGCACCTCCCTTTACTACTGTGTCCTTTCTCTAGGTAAATTTCAATCCACTTTGAATCTTATATTGCTATCTTATTATATCTGTTGTCTACTAAAATTTTACTGCAGGCTTCTAACCTAATCTCTTCCCCACGGCTTCTGCTTTCTTTGTTGGGTTGTAATCCAACAACCATCGGTTTCTAGGTTTGATTTATTTTTTTATCCCACCCCTTTATTCCCCTCCATTCCCTTCTATTCTAATGCTATCATCATTGCTTTGCTCACTGATTTGCTGGTAATTATCTTTAGTTCTCAGTTTCCTGTGCTGTACTTACCTATTCTGTCAGCAGGGTTTCGTGCTAACAGTCCAACCAATCCAGCCATCGGATTGGCCTCCTTTTCAGATATTGTTTACTCCCCTTATTCCCCTATCCCCTCTGCCTTCAACCAGAATTTGAGTTTCATCTGACCCACAGATTGGGATGATCACAGGTCATATGAGTTAATACTGATATCTTTGAATTTCTATTTTGTGTTATACACTGCTCTATCAAATCCCACCATTGGATCAGCTTGATATTTGGAGGGATTGAACAACACATTTAGGGGTCGAATTGACTCTAATCTCAGCCCCATCCGACTGTTAGATTCTGAGATATTTTAATTTTCTATTTTCTGTCCTTCTGTTTCTTACTTGAATTGCTGTGTTTCTGTCCTGCAGTTATTATGTTCTCTTAATCTTCCTTTGCGTAACCCTAGAGCACATAAATCCCGTGTCTTTGAAAAAAAATTAATAGAACCTCCACATTCAAATATAATTAACTAGAGCTCTGAGGGGGAAAATTAATCACTTATACCTCTTTCCAATGGCAGTAAAGATGGCGACAGGCATATTTGAAAAGATTCTTGTTTCACCTTTAAAACTATACATATGGAAAAGGAAAAATATCTCTCCCCCGCCCATGTATACCCCTTCCTTCCATAGGTCATGATTTTCTAGCCACGCTGCTAAGTGACCATTCAGACTGTTGTCAGGGTCTTTATTCGCCATGTGTCAATTTTTAGAGCCAAAGTCAATCATTTACATCCCATGTCCCCAATGTACAAGGATTTTCCTCTTCTATTTCAATGGTCCACCTTTTCAACCTTTTTTGTAAGCTTTATTTCTCTGCACGGATATGCATTTGGGCTGAAACTTGGGACATGACACTGATAAATCATATTCAAACTACCCATGGTTATCTCCACAGAGATACGTGGATTTTTTTTGGCGTTAAATACCCAAATAACAAAGCCATTACAAGCAGGAAAGGTACAGAGAAGTTTAATCATAAAAATAGAACTTATGATTCATTCTATGAAATTATGGGTGACAGTAATTGAAACACACCTAAGACAAGAAACAAAGATTTCGAATACCCAATTGGTTTTACGCCAGGAAGATCAACCACAGAAGTTACTTATTTGCTTAGAAGACTAATGGAAAGATTTATAGAATGTAAAAACGATCTCCATATAGTCCCTAGAGAGTTATTTGGCAAGTATTAGAGAAGAGAAGTGTTTCGGGTAAATATGTCGACATAGTTAAAGATATGTACAACGCTGTAGTGACTAGTGCAAGAATTGTGAGGAGGCAGGGTAGTGAATTTCCAATTACAATTGAATTACATAAAGGATCAGCTTTAAGCCCATATATGTTTGTGCTAATCATAGACGACCTAACTAGAGATATTCAAAAACAGATCCCTTGGTGTATGCTTTTTATTGATGATATTGTTTTGGTGGATGAAACAAAAGCAAGGATAAATGCAAAGTTGGAACCATGGAGATCAACCTTGGTATTAAAATGTTTTAAGATAAGTAGAACAAAAACAGAGTGAATGGTGTGTAATTTTAGTAACAAAAGGATTGAAAGGGACGTGGTGAAAATTGATGATAGGCAGATGCCACAAAGTGAAAATTTTAGGTACCCCCGTAGGTTCAATCATAAATAAAGGAGAAATAGAAGATAATGTTGAATAGGGTGGATGAAGTGGAGGAATGCATCCAGACTCGGAGTGTTGTGTGATCGACGTATTCATTTAAAACTCAAAAGTAAATTTTATAGGATAGTTATACAGCCAGCAATGATGCATCAAGCTGAATGTTGGGCAGTGAAAAAACAACATATAAACAAACGTACAGTAGCTGAAATGAGGATGTTGTGATGGATGAGTGGTAAAACTAGAAATATAAATAAGGAATGAACAAATTTTTGAGCTAATTTAAGAATAGTTCTGATACATGATATGTTGTGCAAAAGTCATTTGAGGTGTCATGGACATGCGCAACAAAGGCCTTTGAATGCTTCAATACAGAGGAGTGATTTGATTCAGATTGAAGGAGCTAAAAGAGCCAGGGGTAGGCCTAAAATGACTCTAAGAGAAGTGGTGACGAAAGACATGCATAGCTTAGGACTAGTAACAAGTATGGCTTTGAATAGAGCTGATTGAAAAAGGATCTATGTAGCCACCGATCCCATTTAGTTGGGATAAGGTCGAGTTGAGCTAAGTTGTTTGTGTCTAAGATAAATAAGAATTTCTTGGACTATGAGACATGCTTCAAAAAGAAAAATAAAAGAAACAATTACAAGTTTAAAGCTCAACGTTAAATAATTAAGAAAAACTAAGAAATTAAAAAACATATATTACCCGAATAACCAAGGTTCTCGCCTTTTGGTATCATGATGGGCATGACCTCTGAAGAAAGGATAGTAGGCACCTATCTGGTACCAGCGGACTAACAATTCAGGCTCTGGATTCCCAAAAAACCCACCAACATCAGCACCTGTATAAAATGAATGTTAAAAAGACTGTTGAAGGTAAAGTATCCTTCAAACCCTCTCCTCTCACTCTCAGAAGTGGGGGATGAATTAACAGCTATTGCAACAAGAAGGCCTAACAACAGGAAAAACAATCCTGACAACATTTATACTAAGTTTTATGATCTCTTACTTACCAGAGAATGAAATTCCAGTAAGACCTAGAGTCAGAATCATAGGAACTGACACTCTGAGTTGATCCCAATCTGCCGAGTTATCTCCTGTCCAAACTGCTCCATACCTTTGACTTCCAGCAAAGAATGCTCTGGACAGGATAAAAGGTCTGTCCTTTCCATCCCCTCGCTTTAAAAGTCCATCAGTTGAAGCCATGTGAAAGTAGTACCCATAGGCATTATGTAGCTCACGGTGTTCCACACCTCCATAATGTAGAGCATCCCTAGGCATTGTTACCTGCTCAAGAGATGATAGTTATACAACTGTACCAGGGTTATTATAAGAGAACTGTACTAAAATCTCTCTCACTAGGTTCACAAATTATTGGTGCTTGAAAGCCTCTACCAGGTGCCCAAAGTCTCATCAGCACTGAGCTCTATTGACATCAATACGATCATTTTGATTAATTCCTTAACACCAGAATCATCTCGTCTGGATTTTCCTGTTGTATATCACCTTACTACAGAAAACAGGAATATTTTGCCATCAAATTAGAGAAGATAGGCTTCCTTTCCATTTGCTTCCAGGTAAAAGCCATGTAAAATGAAAATTTTCAAGTAAAATCATACTTTTCCCTATTGATTCTACCTCAAGATTTTCCTTTTACATGGATTTTATCTGGAAACAAACAGAGCCTATATGGAAAGGAGTTTCTGCAATCACCACTAACCAAAGGTCATAGTTACCTTAACATCATCACCTATGACTCAGATTATAGTATCTGTTAACTTTTGTAACCTATGTACTGTGGGGGTACATAGTGTAGTATGTGTGTACATAACACGATGAGGGGGTCAGGGGAATGTCCCCATCGTGCTGTGTTGGACAGCTAGCTTAGTTTCTTAGTTTGCTTTTATATTTTATTCCTATTCTTAGTTTGTTTCCTAGTTAGACATATACTATAGATAAGACTAACTAGGGAAGCTTCTAATTTCTATCTCTTTTACTATTTATTAATGTGAAAGGGGGACTGCCAAAGTAAGTCAATTCTGCTCTTCTTCCTCCAGCAGTCTTGGTATTCTTCTTCTTGCTAGTACCGGTTATCTAGGTTTGATATCGTCACAGTGTCAACAACTATTATGAAATTACCATGATTCACAAGATGCGAAACTTCATGGATGATGTGCTTGCTCTAATTACCTCTGTTCCACAAGAAACTCTCTGAAAGCCATACCAATCTTCATCTGAACATGGATTGGACTATCATGTGCAACAGAGGTACCTGTTTCCCACATGAATATATGTTTCTTGAAAATGTGTGGGGAGTTTTCCTGTTTGTGTATAACAGGTAATTCCAATTTGGGAAGAGGTTCCTTAATTCTGCACTGTTTCCCATACTTGCTTCACTTCCATGGAAGATTTGACCATTCAACTCAAAAGGCATCTTGAATCCAGCTCATATTCTTGCTTATGAATTCTGTGGTGAGAGCTATAGTAGGGCATGCTGAGTAATTGTGTTGTATGAGATCATCTACGTCAGTTTTCAGGAATTTGGCTCTAGGAAGAGGCTGGTCATGAGAGATTCCCATCCCAATGATTATTTTGCTTAAAATTTTGAGTTATGTAGCCGCAAGGGCAGTTTGGGGTCCCCCCCCCCCCCCAATAGCCGACTCATTGGTTAGAGTCGGCTATGAGGGGGGCAATATTGTAACTTTTTCTCTCCACTTTTACTATAAATAAAGGAGCTTGGTGATCTCATTGATCACTCAAGCATTAAGATCTAATGGCTACTAACATGGTATCAGAGTCAAAACTCTGATCTAGGTTACAATCCTAGATTTTTTTTTTCTTTTCTCTCGATTCTCCTCATCACATAAGGGCAGCACTATGAGGTGATCTCTTCAAGATCTAGTTGCTACCCTCCACCTTACCTCATTCAAGAATTATGTTTTGATTGAAGATTACAGATGCTGCCCAGATTTTGCATTCGGTTCTCCTATTCTTGAAGATCGATTTTTGCTTTTTTGGAGATCTTTTTTCTGCTTCTATTGGTCAGCATCTATTCCTATTTGAAGACGGCAGATTTGAATCCAGAAGAAACCAGATTCAGACTTGCGATTTTCTCCAGAACAGGTTTTTTTACGGCTTTTTATTGGCTCGTAGGAAAGTGCTGATTTTTTGAGGAAATATTTGCCATTACCAGAGGAAGGTTCGATCCAATTTCTGGCCCATTCTGACGGTCAAATTTGTGGAAATTCCCAAATCAATCTCTAGGCTTGATGTCTTCACTGGTTGGGCTGTTCGGTTGACTCCACTTCTCTTGTCACTATGTCTGATCTTACTACAGCTTCATCTGAATTTGATGGACCTGGTCATAATGAATACCAGCCTTTTGCAGCTACTACCATCAAGTTATATGGGACCAATTACCTTATGTGGTCTCGATCTACTAACCTAATTGTTGCGGGCTGCGGTTTTACAAGGCATCTTACAGCTACCATTGTTAAACCTGATGAAGAAGGTCCTGCTCAGGATCGTTGACTCTCCCATGACTCCTTGGAAATATCTTTTCTTCTTAATTCCATGCATCCTACTGTGGCACGGGGTTATCTTTTATTAGGCACTGTTGCCCATATATGGAAGGCTGCCAAGGAAACTTACTCCCAAATTGGGAATGATGCTCAAGTGTATGAACGACAGAAGGAGTAGCAGGTAATGGTGCAACAGTAATCGGAACATCTTCACTAGCAATAGTGTCAAACTCCCCCTGAAGAGGTGACGATGAATAGTATGCTAAGGACACATGGTACATAACGTCCATAGACACGAGGATACGTCTTGTTGGAGGATGATAGCACTTGTAGCTGTTCTGAGTCACAAAATAACCTAGAAAGATACACTTGACCCCACAAGGATCCAACTTCCCATGAGAGTGATGATTGCGAGCACAACAAACACATCCGAACACCTTTGGAGGAACAATAAAGGAGGATAAACCCTGGAGGACATCAACCGGAGCACGAAAATCCAGAACACGAGTAGGCAACCGGTTGATCAGATAGGCAGCGGTAAGAACAACATAATGCAGCCTCATTGGAAGCTACGGATCGGGAGAGTCGAAATCACATTCCCTACGCGACTGGGAGTTGATCAATCGAACAAAGAGAGAATGTGACTTGCAAAACTCCAATGGAGTCAAGCTCAAAGAGCTAGCTTTTACTAATCTTTCAAATTCTCCCCTTCCCTCTCAAATCTTGCCTTACATATAGGCTAAGATTGAATACAGATATGGAAAAGAAATTCAAATTCAAATCATCAATCACTCCATCATAGGAATAATTGATTGATTACAGATATGGAATAAATTCAAATTCAAATCTCCCATCAATCACTCCATCATATGGATAATTGATTGGAATTTATTTAGGATTACTTATTTAGGAACTGGAATGATTTTCCTACCCAATCATTCCTTATTGAGCTGCAATCACTTATTTAGAAATCCAATCATCCCTTATTAAGCTGCAATCAAATCTCCTTAGGATGCTGATAGAACAAGAGCTGATGTGGATAATTTATCCTTGTGAAGGCTGGCCATGATTAGCACGCCTCTCTTTGATCCGGGCAGACCTTCGCAGAGCCTTTGGATGACCAAGTGCAACCTCCACCTTGTCAACTTCGTGGCCCAGGGCTGCATCACAACATCACTCCAGTACGGGGAAGGAACATTGCGGTCAAACATCAAAGCACAAGCCATCTCTAGTAGGTGGCGATTTTTTCTCTCAGCTACACCACTTTGAGGAAGTGTATCGACACAGCTGGTTTGATGAAGAATCCCATGATCAACAATATAATTTTTAAATTGACCCTCTATGTATTCTCTACCATTGTCATTGCGGAGAATTTTCAAAGTGGCATTACATTGAGTCTGAACTAACTTGTGGAAAAGCTGAAAACACCGAAACACTTCACTCTTGTGCTGCATCATATATACCCATGTGGTACGAGTCACGACTATGACAATCAATAAAAGTGACAAACCATCGATGACAAGAAATAGAGGCTCGATGAGTGAGGGCCCATACATCAGAATGAACAATAGTAAAAGGGGAACAACTTCTTTTATTTAATGGGGAATAACTAGAACGAGTTTGTTTAGCCAAAACACAGGCTACACAAAAAAATCATCCTTAATACAATTTTTAATAACTTGGGAAACAATTGAGATAAAGTCCCAATGGAGGGATGTCCTAGCCCATCAATGCCACTGATAAATAATTATAATTTTTTTTTTAACTTTCTAACTCACCTTTCTTTCTTACCAAACAAATAGAATGAAGAAAGTGAATTCACCATTTCTTGGACTCTAATTTCTTTAACTAGATATCTGCCTTACACTGTTCATCAAGAACACGAACTCACAAATGAGAAGATGCATGATCAAATCAACAAACGCAAAGAAGCAAAAAAAAAAAAAAAAAAAAAAAGCCAAGGAAAACGATGATTCCTACCAATTTACGAACTCAACTGGTTTGATTAGGAGCTGAAAATCATCAAAATTAACACCAAAAAAAAAAAAAAGATTAAAGAGAGACTCTTGATCTAGTTGAGCTTGCTTTGATCGAGTGGTTCCTGAAAGAAGAAAACGAACACAAATTGCCTAGGCTTTGAAATTCTACAGTGATGGTCCGAAAGCAGGAACAGAACAACTAGTGCTTTTCGGCTCAGCAGTTATGGAATCTTATCACACATGGTTTAACAGTAGTAGCTGTTATGGAATCTTATCACGCTTTTCAGCTCATTACGAAACCATGCGTGAAAAGTTTAAATAACTGCTGAGCCGAAAAGCACTAGCTGTTCTGTTCCCGCTTTAGCATTTGATCATCACTGCAGAATTTCAAAGCTCAGATAATCTGTGTTTGTTTTCATCTTTTAGGAACCACTCAATCGAAGCAAGGTCAGCTAGATCGAGAGTCTCTGTTCAAATTTTTTTTGTGTGTGTTAATTTTGATGATTTTCAGCTGCTAATCGAACCAGTTGAGTTCGTAAATTGGTAGGAATCATCGTTTTTCTTGGCTTTTTTTTTTTTGGGCTTCAAGGCGTTTGTTGATTTGATCCTGCATCTTCTCATTTGTGAGTTCGTGTTCTTGATGAAGAGTGTAAGGCGGATATCTGGTTAAGGAAATTAGAGTCCAAGAAATGGTGAGTTCACTTTCTTCATTCTATCTGTTTGGTAATAAAGAAATGAGAATTAGAAAGTAAAAAAAAAAAAAAAAAAATAAAAATATATATATATATATATTATAATTATTTCTCTTCTTTAAGGATTAGTGAGATTGTGTCACATGTTATTATTATAGTTTGAGAGAGAAACCATCCCAACATAACTATAGATAGCAATATGAACAGAAATGTAACTATGGACAGCAATACGAATAGAAATGAGACTAGGAAATTTAATTTCATCTCTGTCCTTGGAAGAGATAACTCCCCATGGCTCTAGATTCACCTGGACTAATAAACAAAAACCACCAGGTCTAATCAAGGAATGCTTGGACAGAGCCTTTGGTTCTTCAGATTGGTTTTCCTCCTACCTTTTTGTTGGGATCAATAAATCCCTGCTCTAGGGTCGGATCATAACCCCATTCTTGTTAACACTTGTGTGCCAAATAAGTCCTACAAAAAATTATTCCATTTCCAGGATGCTTGGACTTATCATTCTGAATTTCTTCCTTTTTGTCATACTTCTTGGAAAAATCTTGGCCATGACCTTCTGGAATCCAAACTTGCAAGCATGGCAAGAATCCTCAATCACTGGCACCATCACACTTTTGGCAAAATTGACAAAATAAAGAATGAGTTATTGAATAATCTGTCAAAGTTGGAAAATTGCAATGCCTCCCCTCTTCTAAGGATTTGTGTACAACATCTACACAAATTGATTGGATCCAGAGAGCAGAGGAAACTTTCTGGCTATAAAAATCTAGACATATGCATGGTTTAAAGTATCGACCGATACGATACGATACGGACCGATACGATACATACCGATACGTCTCCTTTTTTTAAAAAAAAATGAATTGTCTCGAATTGTATCGAAATGTATCGACCGAGACGGGCCGATACGATACCATCGATACGTCCAGTAAAGGGTTCAGTGGGTGGTTTAATACGTATCGATACGTATCGGCCGATACGGCTCGATACATACCGATACATCACCGATACATACCGATACGTACCGATACCATCGATACATTGCATAAAAAAGCCATTTTCACTCACAGATTTGATACAATTCCTAATCTAACGAAAAAATGAAGGAAAACTCTCAACCAAGAGTCTAAAATCTTGCATTTAATCTTGGTTTTTCACACTTTTAAACTAAAAAATGAATGAAGGAGTGCTACAACATCATCCTTTGCATCATCCAATACTCTTCATGGCTATAGACGATTACAACATGGGAGAAACTTCATCTTTTATAACAATTTTAATTTAATGCACTTGTTTGGTTATACGTTATTCACCATTTCAGGTTTTATGCATGACACTTATTATATATTGCTTATTTATATTGTTTTTTGTTCCAAAAGTGTATTTCCATGTGTATCTTGACCATTTCTATGCGTATTTGTATTGTTCAATACGTATCTCCGAAACGATATGATACGTCTCTTAAAATCACCCGACTGATACGATACCCGATACTGATACTTTAAACCTTGGACATATGTACATAAAGGATGGAGACTGGAACACTAAATTCTATCATACAGTCTCCAAAATAAATCTTAGGAAAAGAGGGCTTCACTTTATCATTAATAACAATGGGGACAGACTGGATAACCAAATGGATATTGCTAATGAATTTATTCCTCATTTACAAGGAATTTTTCATTCCTCCAATCCATTAGATCCATCCTTTGTAGAATTTGTTTTTGATAATGTTATTACCAAAAGAGACCAAACCTACATTTACAAATTGCCTGAGTTGGAGGAAATAAAACAAGTAGTTTTTTCTATTGGAGCTCTCAAAGCTCCTGGTTTTGATGGGTTCTAGGCTAGTTTCTACCATAAGTTTTGGAACTTGATTGCTTCTGATGTTCTAGTCTTTGTTCAACAATTCTTTCAGGGACACCCCCTCCCCTCTGGAACTAATCACATACTCTTGTGCCTCATTCCCAAAAAAGAGATTGTAATGAAGGTGACTGATTTCAGACCAATCAGTCTTTGAAATGTGTCATATAAATTAATTGCAAAACTGTTAGCTGGCAGATTGAAACCTCTTCTTTCATCCTTTATTTCTCCATTCCAAGCGGCTTTTATCTCTCGCAGGCAAATTTGGACAACATTGTTATTGCCCAAGAAAACTTCCATTATCTGTCCCATGAAAAGGGCAAATCTGGTGTAGTGGCAATAAAAAGATACGTCTAAGGCTTATGATAGAGTTGAATGGAGATTACTTGAAGGCATTTTCAAGTTTCTTAGTTTTGGGACATCATGTGGAAATCTAATCCATAATTTGATATCAATCTCTTCCTTTTCCATTAAGATTAAGGGCAGTCCTTTTGGGTTCTTCCATCGCTCCCGAGGACTTAGACAAGGTTGTCCTTTAAGCCCTTACCTGTTCCTTATCGTAATGGAAGTATTGTCCAAGTTACTAAATGTCTTCAGAGATATGGGGATGTTTAAAGGTATAAAAATCTCAAGATCAACCCCTGAAATCTCTCATCTTTTCTTTGCAGATGATACATTTATTTTCTACAGAGCTACTGAAAATGATATGCTTACCATTAAAGTAGTCCTTGACCTCTTTGTAGATCTCTTTGGTCAAGAAATTATTTTGGGAAAAGTGGATTATTTTTTAGTAGAAATGTCCCACAGACTGAAAGAAATAGACTTAGCTCTATTCTAGGCATCCAAAATGACAATCCTAGCACATCTTATTTGGGTACAAACCTTCTACCCCTGAGATCTAAAGTTAAAGAATTGGGAAGCCTAGTGAATAGAATCAAGTCTAGGTTATCTATTTGGAAAGCTAATCATCTCTCTTTTGTAGGTCGAAAAATTCTTATCCAATTAGTCCTTAGTTTATACCTGCCTACTTAATATCCTCTTTCCTTTTTCCTTTAAAGGTTTGTAGGAGCACTGACTCAATATATCTGAATTTTTGGAATGGTGGAGGAAAATCCCATTTGATCTCATGGGATAGAATTTGTTCCCCCCCCCCCCCTCTTTTCTGTGGGAGGTCTTGGGTTAAGAAAGGCTGAAATTCATAATAAATCTCTGATATTGAAATTAGGGTGGAGACTTCTCAATCAACCAGAAGACATGTGGGCCAAACTATTAAATCATGTACTTTAACAATTCTTCCATCTTCCATCCAAAGGTAAGGAGACAAAAAGGATCTTGGACCTGGAACAGCATTACCCAAATGTTTCCAGTCCTGAAAGGTATGGTTTTTCGTAAAATAGGTAATGGTCACAACTCCTTTTGGCATGATCCTTGGATAGCTACAATTCCTGGACATAATTGATCTAGTATAGCTCCTACTAATGTAATTAATGTGCCTGCCTGCAATGCCTTGGATAATTTTGATTCTCTACACACTTCATTTACTAATGATTTGCAAAATTACTTTGCTTCAGCTTGTGGTAATATTCAATTTGTCAATCGAACAGATGTTTGGTTATGCACTATTACTAATTCATCTGTTTTTTCTACTAAGAAAGTTGCACAAGCTCTTCTACATTCTACCCCTTCACACACTCAATGGTGGAGGTTCTTCTGGAAAATTCCAATCCATCTTAAGCTCAAAATTTTCTTTTGGCGTGTGCTGAATAGAGGGTTACCTGTCAAAGCAACCCTTTCAAAGTCGACTCATATCGACCCAGCTTGTGTCTTTTGTGGGACACATGTGGAATCTATTTGGCATCTTTTGGTCTCTTGTGAGTGGACAAAACATATATGGGCTGCGGAACCTTTAGGGCTTAGAACCGAACACATATCTTTCCCATCTTTATTACAATTTTGTGAGTCCTACACTCTAAGCAATTTCAAAGATAACGCCATGACAAGATGGTTTTTTTCTGTTTTCATCATCTTTTGCTATTTCATTTGGATTCACAGGAACAAAGTTCTATTTCAGAGGGTTAAGCCAGACCTGTTATGGATTATGACTATGGCTAACAAATGGCTCTATGAGCTTTCGGTTAACCCACCTTGTATTGATTCTTTTGAATCTTCAACATGTTACACGAATGGGCTCAATAGCTTATCATCTCTGGATAATCTACCAGTTTTTAATTTCTCAATTTTGTTATGCGCAGGAGTTGCTGCTTCAGAACTAAATAGATCTGGTTAGGCTTTTGCAGTTCTGCTGCAAGGAGAAATTCAATTTATTTCTGTAGGTTTTTTGAGTACTAACAATGTTCTGGAAACAGAACTGTTTGGCATTCCTCAGGGGATGGAGTTTGCTGCCAAACAAGGATACAACATCAGGGAGGTGTGGTGCAACAACAACGAGATCATGGAGTTGGTCAATAACCCCTACAAATCAGTCCGCCAGCTACCATTAATATATCTTGGTCTTACTGATGTAAACTGGCTGTCTAAAACCAGCCGCAGGTGTAAGGATTCTTCCCTACACCAGCATAATTAGCCATCGGGTAGGTGTAGGGATTCTTCCCTACACCAACAGCAATCGTGGGGATTTAGATTAGTATTTGTTTTTATTATGTTTTATTCTTTATTGAGATGTAATTCTAATTAGGATTCCTAGTTCAAATCTGAATTAGAAGTCCTAGTTTTGAGTCTAGTCCTAGTTGGCATTCCTATTCCTATTTTGAGTCCTAGTCCTAGTTAGGATTTATATTTCATGTCCAGCCTTGAAGGCTATATAATGTAAGAGCTCCATTGAGCCCCCACGATTTAATGAATAAGAAATTTGCTTTGTTGCATTCCACTATCCTGAGATAGGCTGTGAAGGTGAGGCTGAGATAGCCTTCACGAGTTCACTGTCTCTCTCATTCGTGTGCATTCAGATTTGTTCAAGTTTGCTACTGCTGATTGTTTGAAGGTTCATGGCTCAGTTATCCAGATCTGCTACCAGTTCAAGGATCCATCCAATAACCAGTAAGTAAATCTCCATCCCCAAACCCTTCTGTTCCTAACCCTCTAAGCCAAACCCTAATATCCCTCCATCTCCAAACATCACTTCCATAACCTAAAACCTGCCCAGCCTGATTCCACCATTAGAAGCAGCCCAAACTTGGACCAAATCTCCCCCTCACTGTTTGGGAAACTCAATCCAAGCCCCTAGCCATAATACTCATTATAAACCCTAGATCCCTACATTAATCTCCTTCTCAAACCCTAACCCTATCTTCACTATTTATCTAATTCCACCCTAGCCAATCCATTAAACCCTAGTAAATCCTGGTTCTGGTTCTAGTTAGCTTTATCCCCATCTAGGATTACATTATTTGGTATCGAGCCTAGCTATGGGTTCTCCAAAATCAAGTAATCCAACCACTCTACAAAGAATCTGAGATAGTCAAGGTTTTATCTCGAAGATGTGAAGACCATCAAGCAACAGGTTGATGTGTCTTGTCACAACAAGGTCCTCTGCACCTCCACAGCAAATATCACAAACTGAAGCTGCTGCTTCATACACTAACAACCGACATCCACGTAGGTTACCACAGAGGGTTCCCACATTACAGACACACAGGATCAACAACAATTTTGCCTATGAAGAAGATGAAGATCACGATGGAAATCAGTATTACCGTGATGATAAGCATAAGGTAAAACTGGATCTGAAGGAATATAACGGGAAACATGACCCTATTGCATTCCATGACTGGTTGAGTGCTCTAGATGACTACTTCAAGTGGTTTCGGTTGTCTGAAGACCGAAAGATGCACCTGGCCACGACTAAGTTAACTGGAGGAGCCAGAGATTGGTGGCGTACACATGAAGACAGGTTGATCCGTCGTCACATGGAACCAATTACTTGGGCAGCTATGAAAGAGATTCTCAAAGAGAAGTACTTACCTCCTTCTTATCAGAGGCGTTTGCATGATCAACTGAACACTATACGACAAGGTACCTTAACAGTTGAGGAGTATATTGATAAATTCAATGACTTACTCTCACGTACGGGTGTAGATGAGAATGATGACCAGCTTAGATCCCGTTTCAAGTTGGGATTGAGGGTTGACATTAAAGACAAGATAGGCATGGTTGAAATATATAATTTGAATCACTGTTTTGAAAAGGCCATGGATGCTGAAGATTTAATCAAGGCTGCCCCACGAAGATTCACACCGCAGTCCGGTGATATTAGGAGAACCTTTACTCCTAACAGATCTAGTGGTTTCCCTACCCGAGCTCCACCAACTACAGAGGAAAAGGGTAAGGCCCCCATGGGTAGTCAAACACCTAACAAGTGTTTCCATTGCCAACAAGATGGTCATTATGCAAGTACTGCCCCCAAAGAGGGAAGTCCAATTCAGTGATTGCAGCCATGGAAACTAGTCCAGATGTCCAAGTTTGTGACCCGCAGTTTAATGACAATTGGGCCGTTAATGCTGCTCTTGAGGGAGAAGACTATGATGATACTTTGGAAGACGGAATTTATGAGGTAAATGTAGTAACTCGCATTCTGGTTGCTGAATCTAAAGGAGAGGACTGGCATCGACATTGCATCTTTTATACACTGATGGATAGCGGGACAGCAACAGCACAAGTGATCGTGGACAGCGGTAGTTGTGTCAACGTGGTTTCTAAAGCTTTTGTCATTGAAGAGAAGCTTAAAGCTGAACCTCACCCACAACCATACAAGGTATCCTTACTTAATAATGATACTTTAGAGGTTAATCAGCGATGCTCAGTGCCACTCAAGATTTCTGGTTACGAGGAGAATGTCTGGTGTGATATAATTCCTATGATTCTGACTGATGTTTTACTTGGGAGACCATGGATATATGATAACAATGTATTGACGGGAGGTACAAAAAATCAGTGTTTCTTTGACTTCAAAGGGAAACCACTGGTTCTCAACCCCCTCAATGTACCATTGATGAAGCCAAGGCTTAGAGCTGCCCAGCTGAAGCGACAACAGGTCTTGAAAACTATTGACAATAGACAGCCAATGAAAGGAGGGTCAAGCAGCAAGGCACCACATGCTAGTACTAGTACTACTAAAGCACAACCCATGGAGCAACGAATTCTGTCCCTGCCTCACCGAGAATTCCTTACTACAAGTGAAGAGACAGGGTTGATACTAGCCCTGGTCACGAGAGCAGTGTCACCAACCCCTACCACTATTCATCCCAAGTCCATAAAAGATCTGCTTGATGATTTCTCAGATCTAGGAAGCTACCTCCTATGAGGGATATTCAGCATGCCATTGATCTAGTACCAGGTTCGGTGCTACCAAATCTGCCCACTTATCGTCTCAGCCCTACTGAGCATGCCGAGCTCAAGAGACAAGTGGATGACCTGATTCGCAAGGGGTTTATTGTTGAGAGCATGAGCCCATGTGCTGTTCCAGCATTACTTACTCCAAAGAAAGATGGTACATGGAGGATGTGTATTGATAGCAGGGCAATAAACAAGATCACCGTCAAATACAGGTTTCCTATTCCAAGACTTGACGACATGTTAGACATGCTCACAGGTGCTTCCATCTTTTCAAAGATTGACTTCAAGAGCGGATATCATCAGATTCGGATCCGCCCAGGAGATGAGTAGAAGACTGCTTTCAAGACAAAGGATGGTCTATATGAATGGAAGGTGATGCCTTTCGGTCTCACAAATGCTCCAAGCACCTTCATGCGTGTAATGACACAGGTACTTCGTCCATTCATCGGTAAGTTTCTTGTGGTTTACTTTGATGACATTCTTATCTACAGCCACACCACCAAGGAGCATCTTGATCATCTAAAGCAAGTTATGAGAGTGTTTCGTATAGAGAAACTCTTCATCAACCTCAAAAAGTGTTCTTTTATGTTACCTAAGGTTATCTTCCTTGGGTTTATTATATCTTCAGCCGGGGTTGAAGCTGATCCGGAGAAAGTGCAAAGCATAGTCGATTGGCCAGTGCCACACACCTTGACAGAGGTTAGGAGTTTCCACGGCCTAGCATCTTTTTATCGGTGTTTTATTCGGAACTTCAGCGGCATCATGGCACCCATTACTGAGTGCATAAGAGAAAGTAAGGGCAAATTCCAATGGACACCGGCTGCTACCAAAGCATTTTCCTTGATCAAGCAAAAGATGACCGAGGCACCTGTTCTACGGCTCCCAAACTTTGATGTCATATTTGAGGTGGCTATAGATGCATCCCATGTTGGGATTGGAGGAGTTCTCATGCAATCAAATCATCCCATTGCCTTCTATAGTGAGAAACTCAACGATGCTAAGCGGCGTTATTCTACCTATGATTTGGAGCTTTATGCAGTGATCCAGATTATAAAGCATTGGAGACACTACCTTGTGGGCAAAGAATTTATTCTATACTCTAACCATGAGGCCCTTAAGTATCTCCATTCTCAGCGATCCATAAGCAACCGCCATGCTAAATGGATCGCCTATCTCCAGGAGTTTCATTTTGTTCTGAAGTACAAGGCAGGCAAAGAGAACCAGGTCGCTGATGCGCTAAGTAGGAAAGTTCTCACCCTATCCACCTCTTCTACTCACAGCACAGGCATCGAACATATCAGAGATGAGTACACGGCTGATGTTGATTTTTCCCCCATTCATACTACATTACAGCAAGGCGGAACTGATGCCAAATACTCCCTACGTGATGGATATCTCTTCTTCGGGACACGCCTATGTATCCCTAACACATCCCTTCGGCAGCACCTCATTCGGGAACTACATGGCGGTGGCATGGGAGGGCATTTTGGCATTAGCAAGACATATGCTGCAGTTGCTGATTTGTATTATTGGCCACATCTTCAGCGTGACGTCCAACAGGTGATTCAGCGTTGTCGAGATTGTCAGCTTGCCAAGGGTGATAAGCAAAACACGGGCCTCTACACACCTCTTCCAGTGCCTCATGCACCCTGGTTACATATCAGCATGGATTTCGTTCTCGGTCTCCCATCTACATGGGAGCGTCATGACTCTATATTTGTGGTGGTGGACAGGTTTTCGAAAATGGCTCATTTCATTCCCTGTCGGAAGACATTTGATGCCAGTCACATCGCCAAGCTCTTCTTCAAAGAGGTAGTACGTATTCATGGGCTACCCGAGTCTATTGTTTCTGATTGTGATGTCAAATTCACTAGCTATTTTTGGAAGACCTTGTGGATGAAGACCAATACCAAGCTGAAGTTCTCCACCACCTTTCATCCTCAAACAGATGGGCAGACTGAAGTGGTTAATCGCAGTTTAGGCAATCTCCTCCGATGTCTTGTTCGTGATCATGCGAAAGATTGGCCTTCTGTCCTTGATATTGCCGAGTTCGCGTACAATAGTTCTGTCAATCGGACCGCTGGCCGTACTCCATTTGAGATTGTTTTGGGTTTGCAACCCAAGCGCCCCATGGACTTGCTTCCTCTTCCTTCTCATGTTCGTGTTAGTGTGGACGCTGATGAGTTCCTCCGCCACATCACCGAGGTCCATACCGACGTTCACCGACGCATTGCTATTAACAATGAAGGTTACAAGGCAGCAGCTGATCGTCATCGCCGATATGTGGAATTCCAACCTGGTGATTTGGTGATGGTCCGTATTTCTCCTGAGCGACTTCCTCCTGGAGCCAATCATAAGCTCCACCCTCGCAAAATGGGTCCTTTCAAGGTGCAACAACGCATTGGGACCACTGCCTGTATGCTCGAGCTTCCTCCATCTATGAAGATTAACAATGTTTTCAACGTGGCCGATCTCACTCTTTATGTCGGCCACCATTCGGACGACGGTGATACTGCACATGCTCTCCGCCTCCCACAGTTTACCACTCCTACTGCTGATGTCATTGAGAATGTGCTTGATAACAAGTTTACTACTATGCGGGGTGGTCGCGGCTATTACTCTTTCCTTGTTAAATGGAAGGATCGCCCTGATAGTGACAGTACCTGGATTCACGCCGACGACTTCAGGCGCCTTGATCCTGATCTCTACGAGCGGTACATGTCTTTCATCCATTTGTCGGAGACGAATGTTTTTGAGAAGGGGGGAGTTGATGTAAACTGGCTGTCTAAAACCAGCCGCAGGTGTAGGGATTCTTCCCTACACCAGCATAATTAGCCATCGGGTAGGTGTAGGGATTCTTCCCTACACCAACAGCAGTCGTGGGGATTTAGATTAGTATTTGTTTTATTTGTTTTTATTATGTTTTATTCTTTATTGAGTTGTAATTCTAATTAGGATTCCTAATTCAAATCTGAATTAGAAGTCCTAGTTTTGAGTCCTAGTCCTAGTTGGCATTCCTATTCCTATTTTGAGTCCTAGTCCTAGTTAGGATTTATATTTCATGTCCAGCCTTGAAGGCTATATAATGTAAGAGCTCCATTGAGCCCCCCACGATTTAATGAATAAGAAATTTGCTTTGTTGCATTCCACTGTCCTGAGATAGGCTGTGAAGGTGAGGCTGAGATAGCCTTCACGAGTTCACTGTCTCTCTCATTCGTGTGCATTCAGATTTGTTCAAGTTTGCTATCACTGATTGTTTGAAGGTTCATGGCTCGGTTATCCGGATCCGCTACCGTTCAAAGATCCATCCAATAACCAGTAAGTAAATCTCCATCCCCAAACCCTTCTTCATAACCCTCTAAGCCAAACCCTATTATCCCTCCATCTCCAAACATCACTTCCATAACCTAAAACCTGCCCAGCCTGATTCCACCATTAGAAGCAGCCCAAACTTGGACCAAATCTCCCCCTCACTGTTTGGGAAACTCGATCCAAGCCCCTAGCCATAATACTCATTATAAACCCTAGATCCCTACATTAATCTCCTTCTCAAACCCTAACCCTAACTTCACTATTTATCTAATTCCACCCTAGCCAATCCATTAAACCCTAGTAAATCCTGGTTCTGGTTCTAGTTGGCTTTATCCCCATCTAGGATTACATTACTTACAGCCCACATAGCCTCGAACTCTAGTCTTTTTATTTTCATTCCTGATGTTCTAATCTTTTCCTTACTTTGTGCTATTGCTAAATATATGTATGTTAACCAAGAGCAGATACAGTTATCCAACAATATTGTACAGTCGTTATCTTTTATTACTTAATACATCTTTTCTTTTCCCATAAAAAAAAAGAAAAGAAATGTGACTAGTAACATACCTCAGGGCCATTAAAGACAGAAGGCTCATTCATGTCATTCCAAATGTACAAGGAAGGAGTTGAACCGACATAGTTCTGGAAAGAAAACTTCTCAGCCCACCACGATCGGATTTCCGGATTTAATGTATCTGGATAAGAAGAAGCACCAGGCCAGCACCACCCATCAAAATCCTTTCCAGTGGCATCCTTCACATAATATCCCTTTTGGGTAGCCTCTTTGTGCAAGGGGAAGGACTCATCTCGCTTAATATGAGGATCAACAATTGTAACCATATGCCTACCCTTTGCAGCCAGCTTGTTCTGCATCTGTTCAGGATGGGGGAAGAGCACCCTGTCCCAGGTGAAATATTTCTTCCCATCAGTGTGTTCAATGTCGAGCCAGAGGACATCGTAGGGAATGTCGAATTCATCGAATTTGGAATCGACCTGCTCAACATCCTCCTCATCTCTATAGTTCCATCTACACTGGTGATAACCAGTTGCAAAATGCTGTGGCATTGCAAGTGTCCCAGTAACACTAGCATACTGTCTCATAACATCCTTTGGCCCTGGACCTACGAAAAAGAATGCATCCACAACGCCTGCCTCACTCATCCACAGCGTGTCAATCCGACCTTGAGATGAAGGAAGAACGATCCCAGACTCGGAGTCCCAGCCAGTGCCCAAAACATCAATCTGCATCTCAGCAGCATTCAACCAGAAAAACCCAGAAGTCCCGTGACCTTTGCCGTGAGAAAGCATGTAAGGTATTGATCCATAAAGCCCAAAAGGAGAATCATGGAGGTACTCGAAAACATCAAGGTTGAAGAGTCTGTAAGGCTCCGAAAATTCCACCCCTGGACCTCTGGTAGGCTTCAATGCGAAGCTTGAAGCACGTTCTGGGATCCCATAAACGAAATCCGCTCCATAGAAAGATACATCGAAGCTAATCGATTGAGGGCCAAAAGGCCTGGTGTCAGTGTGGGTCCTGAACCTCTCCTCCCAATCTTCATCCTCTTTCTTCTTCCTCAACTGCTCAAAATCAAAGAGACCATGTGAATTCAACGACAATACTCGATCACCACCTTTATTACGAACGTAAACTTCAAAAGGATCGTGGCGAAGAACAGCTTCATAAGCATCCGAGAGATAAAGAATCGAAGAAGGAGCAGAATCGCCATCAAGCACCTCCGTCGAAGCCCTCTGCAACCAGAGCTTCTTGTCATCAAAATCGGACAGAACCACATCGGGCACCTCGAATCGCTTCTTTGGAGGATCCAAGCTCGGATCCTCATCAATCTTTAACCTCAAGATGCCATTCTGATACGCAGATAATTTAAGAATCAATGGTTTCACGGGCTCCTCTTGTTCTCCTTTCGCTTCTTCAGCATTCTTAGGTTGGAGCTTGGCGGTGAGGTCACCGTCATTAATGGCGACATCGGTCGCAATGAGAGTGCAAGATCCGGGCTTTCTAGATCGAGCTCTCTTGCAAAAAGGGGTTTGGTTACAGTTCCTGAACTCATCTTTCTTCCATGAGAAGACCGAGCTCTGTTGCATTAGTAGCAGCAGAAGCAGCAAAGTCGCAGCTCTCGTCACCGACGCCATGGCCGAGATTAAAATTTCCAGAGGTGGTTAGGTTAGAACCATTAACCAGCCATTCTTCTCTTTAACTGATTCATCCACTCTTGAAGCTCTCTGCTCTCGCAAGTCCTAAATCCAGAACATATGAAGTTGGAGTTTCAGACATTTTGTACTATCATATTATGTTGCTTTAAGATACACCGTATCGTAACCCTCTTATCCTATGATCAATTTTTGAGACTCAACCTGAAAATCAAGACCGTTTATTTCTTATGTCAGTTAAAAACTTAGACCGTTGAAGTATAGAATTAAGCCACGTTACCTGGGATTTATAGACCGTCACTATGGTATACTACCCTAACCTGAGACTGATCCTCCTCTATTAAGGGCGGGAAAAGAAGAGCGTATAGCACAGAGGGAGAGAGGGAGAGAGAGAGAGAGAGAGATGGCGCCTGTGTTGCAGAGTTCTCAGCCTTGGGTGGAGAAATAGTATGAATCTTTGGCTTCCTTTCTCTTTCTGATTCTGAAGAATATGATTTTTATTTTTAAATTTTTTTGGGTTAATTTAACAGTCGACCAAAGCAAGTGAAGGATGTAGCTCACCAGGAAGAGGTAGTTCGGGTCCTCACCAATACCCTCGAGACTGCGAATGTGAGTTTTTGAGAATTGTTTGTTTGTTGGGTTTCTAATTTCTCGCTTTGCTTAGTCAGCTCTGAGACCTTCCGGTCGTTTCTCAGATTGTGATTTGATGACCAATCTTATTCTGCAGTGCCCCCACATGCTCTTCTATGGTCCTCCTGGAACCGGCAAGACTACTACAGCGCTCGCTATTGCCCATCAGCTGTTTGGGTAGGCCATGATTTCTTATATGGGAACTCTTTATCAAATTCATTAAACAATTTGATCTTGTGATGCCAGTTTTGCACTTATAGTTGATTGAAATATGAGAGGATTAATATCAAAACCAAGATTAATTAGTTGAGCACTGGAAATTATTTTCATTGTAAACAAGGGAAATGCAGGAAATGAACTGGAAGTTTGGTTTAGAAATAATCGTCATAGGGTGGAGAATTTACAAGTATAACTAATGCATTGGAAATTCCAAGTGATAGGATTGTCAAAATTCTGAAATTGATGAATTAGAGGTCACGTTGAAGCTGGAATTGGTCTGATGTTTATCAGGGCAAAAAGTTGTCTATTCTTATGTTAGAATAAGCTGAATTACTCAGTTTACCTGTTCAATGTGATATTATTGGGATAATGACACATACTTTATATTAAATTTTCTGCGACCTGCATTCCTTAATTCATTCTTTTTTTAGATGGTTTTGGTTTATATGCCAAGGTCCTTGGGAATATTTTCACTGAGAAATTCACATATCCAGATGAGATGGCAGTGAACCTTACCAATTCAAAAAGATGGGGGGTAGAAAGAAGCAGAAAAGAAAGAAACAAAGAAAAGGTAATGGACCTCCATTAGGCTGCAAGAGTTTAATGTCTAGAAGTAGATAAACAGATTTTGGACGTGTAAAACTTTGAGCAAAAACAGAAGTCCCTTTACCCTTGTCTACTACTTCATTGTTCAAAGAGGGGGTCTAATGTAGTTTGGTATATGCAAAAGTCAATTCTAGATGAAGAGTTATCTGGAACTCAAAAGCAATTTCATCTGAGGTTTGTACTTTTCAAATGCCCTACCATAACATGCAGATAATTAAGCTATCCTACATAATAACTGAACCCCATAGCAATTATACTCATCTTTCTCAAATGCAGATGATGATGTCACGTCACATCCCCAGCTGATATACTTTAGCATCTGTGGATCATTAATGCATTCCTAACTATTCACAGATTCAGCCATCCTCATATTGACAGTTTAGTTCCCTATTTTCTATTAATCATATTTACTTGAAAGCTCTCAATGAGATGACTCACATGATATGTGTTGGCAATGGTGTCTGTACATCTGGGAATCCTTCATAAGTCCAATGGGAAAGGGCCTGGACTGTTGGTCCGAGAAATTTGGTTACCATTTGAAAATATATTACCATTCATACCATGGTCACTCACTTCTATCATTCTATTTCCAAATGTGTGTACAATGCACAATAGTGTCTCTGTTTTCCCTCAAGATGCAAAAGACAGCTTGGAGATATAAAAACCAGAGTTGTCACGGTGTCTAAGTGATCCTAGCGTGGCACCTAAAGGATGCCTGGATGCCTAGGCGTCACCTTGACTTATATAATAGAAACAACTCATGTAGATTCATAGTTTTTTTTTTTTTTGGATGAATGAAAATTTAAATTACGAAGAGGAGATTCAAAGTTCATTGCTTAATGAGCTAAAAACTGTCAATTTAGATGATTTTTTAGTATTGTCTGAGTTCATTGAGTGTTATCAAATAAGTGTGTGCCCTCCTAATTATGGAACATTTTTGCAGACCTGAACTTTACAAATCTAGAGTGCTAGAGCTCAATGCAAGTGATGACCGCGGGATCAATGTTGTTCGAACCAAGATCAAGGATTTTGCTGCTGTTGCTGTAGCTTCTGGTGCTCGTCAGGGGTATACTTCCGTCTATTGTGTTCTCACTTTGGTTATTAGAATTTAGTTCCTATGTTTTCATTTCAACTTTTTTTCTTCTTTTTTCCTCAATTTTAGGGGTTATCCATGCCCACCCTACAAAATCATTATCCTAGATGAGGCTGATTCAATGACTGAAGATGCTCAGGTATGTTGAACGATAATCCTCCATTACTTCTTAAGTACTGATTTGTGAAACACTGATGGATGCCCTGACAGATAAAATGTGAACTTCTCCATGTATCTACTGCAGAATGCATTGCGTCGTACGATGGAAACTTACTCCAAAGTTACAAGATTCTTTTTCATCTGTAATTATATCAGCAGGTGTGTCTTTTCTACTATCTTTATGTGTTTCCCATTGTTACCATAAACTACAAAGGATTATGCAGGAACAATTTTGATAAATTAATTCGTTAGGTGATCATGTTATATCTTTTGCAGGATAATAGAGCCACTTGCTTCTAGATGTGCCAAGTTTAGGTTCAAACCACTTTCAGAAGACGTCATGAGCAGCCGCATTTTGCACATTTGTAGAGAAGAGGGCCTCAATCTGGATTCAGAGGTCAGGGCTATTGTTTTTTTTTTTTTTTTTTCCCTTCTAATTTTAATAAAAAATATGAGTTCGGAGTGTTCCAATATAAAACTAGAATCATAGCATCCAGTGCTAGGTTTAACTTCTGTATAAATGGTATCACTTCAATGTAGGCTCTTTCAACCTTAAGTTCAATCTCTCAGGGTGATCTTCGACGGGCCATAACATACTTGCAGGTTATAGTCAGAACATTTTTTTCTTCTATATCATTGATTGAAGTTTCTGATTGCTTCGCTCTCATTTTATAATAATGCAATAATACCACATGCCTTACAGTCTTTATAGATTGACATTACAAGAAAGACCATTTTAAATCTTTGACAAAGTCGAGTACTGGCTATATCTTGATAGTCCTTTTTTTCTCTTGAGATCTGTTTCTCTCTCTCAGTTTTGAATCTGTGGGGATGTCTGCCGAGGCACATTGGCCCTAAGTCAGCTCCGGCTTGTGAGTGAAAAATTGGAGTTGGTGTTTCCTTCTCAAAAATAAGATAGTAGGACACTACAGTAAGCTTTTCTTGTTAGTAATGGACTGAGCTTTCAGGATTTGGCAAAGTATGTTTGTATTGAGTATGAGAACTAGTTTAGAGGGATGAATTGATTATTAGTTGCAATGGAAATTGTACTCCTTGAAGAGTTTTTCTTCATGAACAGAGAGTGGAAGCAAGTTGCGCCTTGGTGCTATTATGCCTGCAAGAGGTACTTTGGCTGGCCATATAGGAAGTGTATTTGCTGCAAGGGGCTTTCCAATATTCTGAATTCTGGGCAACAACTGATTGAACTCTTGATATGTTCTAGGGTAGATAGGATAGGGTTAATAGAACACAATCCCCACAGGTCAGAAACACAATGATCCAATGACCAAACACAATATGGCAGAATAGGAAAAATCAAATAAAACAAATCCAACAGTCGAATGTAGCTGAAATTTGGATCAAATAATCCTCCTACTAGGGTGATAAGTCCCTCCGAAAATCAAGCAAATCCAAGGGTGGGATCTGCTGCAATGATAGGTAACAGAAAATAGAAACTTAGCACAGGTCTGATGAAATTCGAAGTAAAGACACTCAAGATACTACCAGGGAGGAAAAATGTACTAGAGGAATCAATCGAAGGGTTGCATTGCCCAAAATTTCCCTGCAGCCAAAGTAGAAGGTTAGCATGAACAGTGACAACAGAATTGTACAACAGAAAATATCAGTAGCATACGATGACCAGAACAGTGGGAGAAAGCAGATGGAATATCAGATATAACTCTAGAATCGTGGGCTGAAAAGGAGGTCAATCAGAACAACAAGAAAACTTGGACTGACAGAAGCCATGGATGATCAAAGCACTAAGAAACCTGCAGGAATGATTATAGCAACACAGAAGTAGCAATAGGTCACTAAAAATCAAGAATAACAAGTGAAACTCCAAGAAGACAGCCACGGTTTTACCTGGCTGGAGACTGATTAACAGATTAGTAATGGAAGATAAAATAAGAGAAAGAAGAGAGAGATGATCCGGCTTCACCACCAGGACCTAGGCTAGACCACCAACCTCTTCAAAGGATTCACAACCTTTGGCTGTTGTGACATCACCACAGGAGCAAAGCTTAATGTTGGACTGGGTCACTTGTAACCTAATCCACAATAGGATCACAGGTACTGTCAAAACCAAGTGAAAACAGTTGGCTATAACACCCTATTCCAGCAACAGATAATAGGTGACAGTCCCAATATTAATATACTGACCTAGGGCTATTAGTACTGATGTAACCACAGGTATGAAACAAAGATATATCCACTGGAATATCTTACTACAAAAGACAAGCAGCAAGTGAAAACATTGCTGTTGGCAGAGGACTGACAGGCTATTAACCAGAACAATAAACCGGTTCTCAAAATAGTAACTAAACAACTCAGATGGGAGAGATCTTCCAATCAAGGCGTAGGGTTAAGTAGGATAGAACAACACTCTAAAAATTCAACCCTTGTTCATGGCTGGATCATGAGTTATCCTAGGAATTCAAAAAGATAGATGGGATGATCCAACCCTTGTTCAGAAATAGTAACTTAACTCCTTAGGAAGATCCAATCATGGGATGATCAAAAAACTTTAAGCAAAGGTAGTCTATGGCCCAGAGAAGAATATACCCAAAACTGAACTCAATCTAATGGCTAGATTAGAAGAAAACGTCTATGAAATTTTATGTCCAGAAAACCCAGATTTGATGGAGCTGCAGGTAACTTATGAACCTTCAGTCACAGCCTATATTGATGGATCACAGGAACCTCCTTCACATGTATCAGCAGTAGTACTAGAGCAGAGTAAGACGGCCACAAAATCTTCTGTAGTAACTGATTGCAGTTGCAATGGAAATAGTAACTAACAGTGAAAGGATAGAAGAGAAGAAGGGGGGATATGACCAAGGCGTCTCACCTATTGCCTTGGTCAGTCTCTCACTAACCTAGGTTTCTCACCTAAAGCTCAATATTTTTCACAGCCTTGGCACAAAACCAAATTCTAATTCATCTTCTAATCATGAGGGTAGGCACTATGGCCCATTTATAAGTGCTTGTAGCACTCTGACAGAAAAAAAGGACGTACCCAGTGCACGAGGCTCCCACCACTGTGGGGTCTGGTGAGGGTCATATTGTACACAGCCTTACACCTGCATTCGCTGCACTCTAACAGAAAATTGAAAGTAAATAAAAGAGTTCCACACATATAGTGGGAGCCTTGTACAATAAGAAACTTAAATAAAGGAAAGATAGCCTAAGATCTAAGTAATATCTACTTAAAACTAAAAATAGGAGCTCCAGAACCTATTTGGACTTATAGAATAAGCCTGTTACAATAGAAAACTCAAAATTACTTAGTCCATGACTCATATAACCTTGGGGAACTTAAATTTGAGCCTAACTTATTTAACCGCAGGCTCAATTTGACCCAAAAAAAAATGAGCCAAATCCAAATCCGAAAATTATATCTTTCTTTGATCTACATCAAAGCTTCATAAGAAAATACATCTTATTTTCTTGTCAAAATTGTTGGAGTTATCTCCCCTTTCTCTTTTATTTATGACAGCCAAAAGGCATTACAAGAAAAAGAATGTCTTAACTTTCTGCTTGGCTGCCAAGCAAACACTAAAAGGATTCCTTTTAGAAAGAATCCTGAGCTATTTCAAGGAAAATACAAAGCAAATAAAATAGAAACTAGGATGGAATCCTTCTAGATCTATTGCTATTACATGCAAAATAGAAGTAATGGAAAATTCTACTTAATATCTATCTTAACCACTAAGTAACTCATTACATGGAATCAGAAACTAAGAATCTAGAAACTAACTACTTAATCCATTGTAGGCCTTAAATCCCTAAATATTTGGGTTTACAGAATGGGCCCATTACAAAATTACTTAGCCCATGACCCATATAACCTATTGGGGACTTAAATTTGGGCTTAAGTTATTGAATTGCAGGTTCAACTTGACCCAAAAAACTGAGCGAAAACCCAAATCCAAAAATTCTTCTTCCATGGGATGTGATATACATCAACTCTCAAGCTACCAGCGCTACAAAGGGGTGCTTGTTGTGGCCTTTGTTAAAATATTATATTTGTGGAGATCTTGGCCGCATCAAGCACTTAAAATGGATCCACTAGTCAAGGAAATTTTCGTCATTCCTGGTCATACTTTGATGTGTGGAAGACTCTAGCTGTATAGGAGAATTGTTGTTTTTAAGTCGAAATATTTTGCTGAGATTTTCTTGACAGCCAAATGTGATGTAATGAACTACCTTTTCTGGCGTATCTCTTCTCATCTGACAGAGGTTCTCATCATTGAATGTAGATTACTGAATATGAATATTTTAATGTTTTGATTTATTACAGGGAGCTGCTCGTTTGTTTGGCTCATCGATTTCTGCTAAGGACCTAATAAGTGTCTCTGGGGTAAGTTCAATAAACTTTCAGCTTCCCTTCCTGTTCAACTTTTTCCCTCCCTCTCCCTCCCTCTGTCTCTGTTGTAATGATGTTGCTAGATATAGTGACAAATTAGTGCATAAATTTAATCTGTATGGTTGTTGCTATAATGTTTTTTTTTTGGGTGAAAATTGTTGCTATAATGTTGTAAGCATAATTATATTATTGCTATACTAGATATAATGGGTACATAAAAAAAATACAAGGGCGCCTTGTCGCCCAAGTGCTTAGGCGGCCCTCTAATGCCCCTTGGGTTGCCTAAGCGCCTTAACAACTATGAGTGAATCAATATTTTGGCTTTTTCCTATTTGTATATTTAGATTCTTTTTTAATGCTTTTCAGAGGTATTCTAAAAAACTGGAAATATGTATGTGTACCTTTTTCATTTAATCATGAATGAATCAAATACTTCTCCATGGACGAGAGCTTGTTTAAAGCATTTACTTTACATTGCACTAAAAAGATAACTGGTTTTAGCTTAAGAAATCTCATCATTTCAAGTAATACAAGTTACCCTTGAGTTAATCAAGATCCACAATTAAATGTGTGGATAGACATATTGACACCATTCAGCAAGCATGGCAGGACATTAAAAAAAAAATCAACCAACAAACAAAAGTATAACTGGTTTTAGCTTAAGAAATCTCATCATTTCGAGTAATACAAATTACCCTTGAGTTAATCAAGATCCACAATTAAATGTGTGGATAGACATATTGACACTATTCAGCAAGCATGACAGGACATAAAAAACAAAAAAAAATCAACCAACAAACAAAAGTACAGTTCCCACCCAATCTGAACTATCACCCTGTTATCATTCTAAAATCCTAGTCAAGATACTATGTTCCTTGCCAGTCCATCTAATATATACAATTTGATAAATAACTGTCACCTCTGTATTTCTGCAATTATATCTATATTCCTAGTTAAGCTTGAATCTCAGCTTTCATCTGTATCAGGAGCATCAGATGGTAGATCTCAAAACCTGCACAACCACTTGATTTGTTGAATACCTATATGAGACCCATCTTCGTATGGTGTGACTATATATATTTTGTCTGGCTGTCCAAAATGTATAAAATTGCATATTTAACCATCAAGATTGTACACTTTCTGTCAATTTTCAGCCACTGGTGACATTGGAGATTGGTGCAAGTAGTTCACCTACGAACTAATAATTGACACAAGTCGTAATGAAGATAAACAGCCATTGTTTTGCTTTGTCTGCAATTCCAATGAACAGCATTAAAATTTCAATATTGTAACTTTGATTGGCTGAGTCATCTTTTATTCTGGCATTATGTGTTGGTTCCCCTGCCTGACTCTTGAAATCTCAATTTACCAGGTCATTCCACAGGATGTTGTTCTGGCTCTCTTTGCAGCTTGCAGAAGTGGTGATTTTGAATTGGCAAACAAGGAAGTCAATAATATAATTGCAGAGGGATATCCAGTTTCTCAGATGTTTTCCCAGGTTTTGTCAGTGGCACCTCTAAATTTCCTGTCTTTTATTTGTCCCTATTTCCTTCCCTTTCTTCAATATTTTTGGGACTCAGATTGTATGTCTGCCAGTTGTTCGAGGTAGTTGTGGGAGCAGATGATATATCAGATGAACAAAAGGCAAGAATCTGCAAGAGATTTGCTGAAGCAGATAAGGTCAGTGCCTTTTAATTATTTAGTTTGTATTGCAGAACATCTGCAGTTTGAACCTATCTTTTTTAGGCATTGGGTATAGTTTGGGTGTAACAAAAATGAGATTCTTTGTTAGTTTCTATCAAGATACTGAAATATTTACACTTGGCCTAGATGAACTGATTCATTGAAACAAATGTTCAAGTTGCTCAAAAAGGTGGCCATAGTAGCAAAACCCCAATCTATAACCACATTTTTCTCTCCTTTTTTTCACTATTTAAAATTTAGTGTTTCTACGTATAATTGTCGTTGCTTCCAAATGGTCTGATTACAAGCAGAATTCGGTCTCTGTTTCCTTTTCTTTTTTTGGTTATGATAGGAAATTAGAAACATTTACTGGGGCATATTCCTCACTTTGCTATTCTGGGGTTTGCAGCGTCTTATCGATGGAGCAGATGAATATTTGCAGTTGATGGATGTAACCAGCAATACAATGCGAGCCCTTTGTAACATGCCAGAAGAGTTCTCCTATGAGTAAAACAGCACATGTTTATCTTGATTGAAGTGCTCAGCATCTCCACCAACAGAAGTAACATGTCATTGGAATTTTCATGTAGTAGAACAATTCTTGTTTGAACTGATAAGCAGCTATCTGTTGGGACTTATGCAATTACAAGTTTTAGAAAGAGAGACCAAACAACATTGCTCATGCCAATTTTGCACATACCCAATGTTGGTACATTTTTTGGAATTCAGAATTCTGAAATGATGACCTATTCTAGTCTCTTTCCAATTTCACGGTTTCTGTAGTGGAACCTCAATATTCTGTTCTTTGGTATGTTTAGTAAGTAGCCGCAGTGTCTTGTAAATGGCATCTATCTGTTGATGGTTTGAGTCTGCTGCCATAAAGGAGTGCACCTGGTTCCCAACCTCAATCCAGCTGTAGCCAGGCTCCTTTACCACTCCTTTCTCCTTGAGTGAGCGTCTAAGTTTTGCCACCATTTCCCACCTCCCATTTGCTGCATAGATGTGGGAGAGCACAATGTGAGCTTCTGCATCACAAGGCTCCAATTCTAGAAGTCTTGATGCCGCTAATTCTGCTAGTTCTCCCTGGCCATGTAATCGGCAGGCTCCAAGCAGTGTACGCCACACTGAAGGACCAAGTTTTTGTTGGATACCACTGATAAGCTCTTCTGCCTGTTGAAGCTGTCCAGCACGTCCCAAGAGGTCAACAATGCAAGAAATATGCTCTGCCTCTGGCTCAATTTGATACTCTGCCTTCATGCTTCTGAAGAGGCTTAGACCTAGTGACACCATCCCTGTGTGTCTGCATGCAGACAGGATGGCGAGAAAAGTGATTGTGTCTGGTGTCGTACCTCTCATGCTCATCTCCTCAAAAACTTTGAGTGCTTTTTCAGCTGTCCCTTGGTGGGAGTAACCTTTAAGGAGAGAATTCCAAGATACAAGATCAGGATTAGTTATAGCATTGAATACAACCTCAGCTACTTCCATAGAGCCACATTCTGAGTAGAACCCTACAAGTGAATTCTGGACATGGATGTCAGAAAGAAGGCCCAACTTCAAGGCAATTGTGACAAATGGCACCCCCTGAGAGAAGGAAGCCAATCTCCCACATGCACTGAAAACGGAGGCAAGTGTGAACTGGTTTGGTTGCTGTTCCCCTTCTCTCATCATAATGACAAACATCCTAAGAGACTCTTCTTCTTGACCTTCAAGTTGAGCATGGCCTGATATCAATGCAGTCCATGATACAATATTTAGTCCTGCCATAGATTTGAAAACAAGCCTTGATTCGTTAAGGTTACCCCATTTGGCATACAGGGTTATCAGAGCATTCCCTACAGAAAGGCTCGATAGAATGGCAGTCTTGGTGGCATATCCATGAAGCTGTTCACCAGGGCTGATGCTTCTCTCTAGGCAGTAGTTGGAGGACAATAGACTTGAGAGTGTATATGAGTCAGGACGTAGGTCCTCCAAATTGTCGCAGCTGCTATTATGAGAATGGTAGAACTGCATGTGTTTGAAACGGCAGAAGGCCTCTTCATCCCATCTATTCTGTACACACCCCGATATTATTGAATTCCAACATACTACATCCAATAATACGTGTTGCTCATCCTCAGCAGAAATTTCGTCGAACAGTTGGCATGCATCAAGCACAACCCCACACCTGCGGTATGCATTCAGTGCATGCGTGCAAAGATGTACGTCTGATAGACTGCCTAGTTTAAGAGAATGGGCATGAACCATCTTGACCGATGCAGTGAACTTTGAGTTCACACACTGCTTGAGAGCAAATGAAAGCTGCTTCGCCATCTAATTCAGATGCTAAAGATTAGCTTCTATACATGAAGGAATAAACATATTTGGGCAGTGTGTCGGTGCTACATCTTGTTCCGGAGTTTCTTGTGGGCCTTTCACTCTTCCTCAAAGACCAGCCCCTCTCCCCCTAACAAAAATAAAAAAAAACCCAAAGAAAATTATAAGAATAATCACTCTTTTAATGCTCCTCAGTCCCGCCATATGCTGGGATTGCTTACTATACAAAGAGAGCTTTTGTCCGCGGTTGTTGGACCGTCAGCTTATCTGAAATATAGATCTTTTATATCAGAACTTGCCAGAATATTTGCTCCTCAAAAGCAGCAAAACTCAATTCCCACAGCACAGAGGGGTTGTAATGTTGTATTGTGGTTTATTACTTATGACGGATTGGACCCTTGCACATGGGTGGGTACTCAAAAGATAGTCGGGAAGTTCATTGCAACATTAATGGACACGGTGGTATAAGTTGTGAAATCCCGAAGAGAAACAGCACAGTAATGCTATGAAATGGAACATAGTAGAAATGGAGGTAGAAGCATGAAACGGAGGCCCAATAATTTGGACAAATATTCAGACGCCTGAAAAGTTTCTTTTTTATATGCATAAATACATAAACAGCCTCAACCTGGTTAAACTAGTACGCAATATATTTATATACATGTGGGCTAGAACAGCTGTGTTTAGCACTTGCAATGTGAACAGCTACGTCTTGGCACTTGTTATGTGACCAGAATTAATATGAGCAGCAAGCTTTTCCGTAACACCAACAGCCTGGTCATCTTTCGCCCCACAATGATAAGCTACATTGGTGGTAAACACTAAGAATCTGGTCATCGTTCTCCTAACAATGATTCAAAAAGAGCAGCCTCTTCCTCCTGTAAAAGCATAAATAATAGAATATAACGGAATAGAAATTATCCAAGAGTCCAGTTGTGTGATGAAACTGATGACTGTCATCTGCAAGTTGAGAGGGAAATAGTGACATACCACTAAAGCATTGAATTCCGTCTCTTCATCTATTGAACCTATGGTGGCAGGATCCTCCAAGAGATCCTGATGTATATATATATCCAAGAAGAAAAAAAAGTGTTGTAAGAACACAGTAGAAACCAAGTTGGATCATATATTCCTTTGCCATTTTGTTGATCATGCAACAGAAACATTTCAAACCACAAGAGTCAATAATGATAAATAAATGTTATAACATTGTTCTTCTGTAATTTTTTTCTTAACGCAGTATAGTTAAGGGCTCCCAGCTCTGGGCTTGCCCTCTCTATATTAAATTGATCTTTTCAGTGTAAACTGAAGTAGAACCTGTTTTTGGGTAGGTTTATGCACACAATTTGATATACTTTACTTATAAAATCCGAGTAAAATTGTAGTCTGGCATAACTATGAAAGCTAGCAAACTGGTTTAATTCCAAGGAGGCAAAGAGAACGTATCTACATGCTGTAGAAACTCTGGTCCAACTTTGACTACGAAACTCATATCATTATGCATGGTGTAGAGAACTGTATGAAGTATTGTATCCTCATCATTTGGATTGGATGGGGACTATGAAACTCACATCACTATGCATTGTGTAATACTCACCTAATTTGGATTGGAGAGAAATCATTTAAACCTACTAGAAAAATTGATGGGGTGATTCTTCTTGCATTCAGCATAGTTTTCACATGTTTATAACGGTCCCTCGAGAAGGTGAGATACTTGTGTTGAAAAAAGAATAAGAGTCTAGTGAGTATTAAGTGCCGGTTGGTAATTAAATTTCAGATAAGGCATGTTGTGTTTCTGGTAAAGGAAACTGTTCTCCTTCAACAGATTTAAGGCTTGCCCATCAAACCTCTAACCAAAGAACCTTTTCTCAGTGAACTGCGACCATAAACCATTCCATTAACTAAAATTGATTCTTCAACCAAAAAAAAAAAAACTAAAATTAATTGCAATCACTAATATTTATAGATTTAAATTAAAGAAACCTACTCTAACTCAGACTCTTAAACACACTTGAATTCTAATGAAGAAACAAAGACAAGGCTCAGCCAACTGCCATGCCACTAGCATAACAAAGACCCAAAGCACATAAAAGTTGGTACCCGAGCCCATAAGAAAGAAGCCCATTGCAAATATAAAATAAACCTAACCCAAAAAGAAAAATAGCCCATTGGGCTGACTGCATCATTTTATTAAGTTGGTTTAATTTGCTTAGAGATTTTTACTTATTGGGGATGGAACTCTTGCACATAATGTAGTAGTTTAACTGAGAACCACTCTACAGTAGGATTAATGATAGGTCAGCAGTACAGTCCAGCAACAATGATCCCTAGTTGAATGATGAATAAATCAGTAATATTCTCCAACAGCAACAATGAAGCTTCGATTGTATCTCAGTCCTCAGATGTAGACTAACTAAAAAAAAATAGAGAAGAATGGATAGGGATGGGTCTCTCACCCACAGTTGCTGTCTCTCACAGCCATTGCACGAAGCAACATTCCTTTTTTTTTTTTTAATCTAAAATCATTGGCTGATCAATACAGCCTCTTGCCTTTATTTATAATCAAAGCATGGTTACAAAATAGTAACTCCCCTTTTAGCTATTGGGAAGGATTACAAAATAGAAACTAAATCTAACTAAAAAGGAAACAAATGACTGAAATAGAAATTTCTAAATAAAAACTAAGCCTACTTTCTAAATCTGAAATTAGAAACTTTATCAAGCTATTACATGGAAATAGAAATTTTAAAAATAGAAGGTAGCTAAAATAGAAAGTAAATATTGTCCTCCACTCAAGTCAATATTCTGGATTGGGGCTGCCTTATGAGATGCTCTATCGAACCAACAAAAACTTGTTACATCTTCAGACCAGGCTGCCTCTTACAGCAGTTGCATCCCACAACTACACTAGCCTTGCTCTTGTGGCTACACATGGACCTATGATCTACATAAGCTCACCTATACTAGGAAGCCACTTCATAGTTCATACCCTTAATAACCTTCCATGTGGTAGTTCGGTTGGGACCCAAATTCAGTGAACATGTTGTCCACATCATTATCTATCTCTGATTTAACTTTCATATTAATCTGACATCTCCTAGGTCGTTACAAAGGTTTAAACAAAATTGAAAAGTTAACAAAGTGAAGACAATAGGAACCAATGAAAAATCAAGGGGGAAACCCATACATAGTGGGCCATATAGTTGAGATAAGCCACCGAATTTGATGGGTGGCTTATCAAAGAGTTCCCAAATCTATCCAACAGTCAGTTTGTCAAAATATTTGTCCACAGGATTCAAAAGTGGCAAGCCAAATGGAAACAATTCCTAATATGTGCACATAGAAAACATTTTTCCTTTCCTACTAGGAAGATACTTCTATTGCATCTGCTACTTTCAACCATGAGGTTTGGTGATTTACCAAGCTGCCCATTGGATAGACTTAGGATCCCCTTAATGGATCACCTATCAAGTTTGGTGACCTATCTCAACCATATGGCCTACCATGTAAGGATTTTCCCCTTGATTATTCAATGGTTCTTGTTGAATTTACTTCATTAACTTTTCAAACTTAATTTAAACCTTGATAATAAGATAATAACACAGGAGTATTCCAGATTCATCTGAAAGTTTGAACATGAAAAGATGGTGGTGTGAATAACATGTCCACCAAATTTGGGACTCATCCGAGATGCCATGTGACAGTAATCATTGGCATAGTGGAAAGGGAACCAAAGCTGACATTTAAAACTCTTCCCCATCTAATTATATAGGTTTTTTTATTATAAAACTGAGACAATATAGTGTTAAAAGAAACATAAGTAATGCCCTGACTAGGTGGCTCAATGGCCCTTATTACCTAGCCTTTACCTTAAGTTCTTCAATCACATCACCATGAATATAATTGTGCATGTATATAGAGAAAATCAATGCTTTGTTCTTATTGATATACCACAAATATCAGTCTTGGAAAAATATGACAAAATCCAAGATTCTTCCCCCAGCTAAATATTTCTAAACTCCCTTTTGATCACAAGTTGTCATGGGCACACCTCAAGAACAAAAGTAATGTCATTTTATAATAGCATGGTCTCACATGCTGCATAAACCACGGGATGCAACTATAATACATTCACAACCAATCCTTCATGACGAGAACTTGATTTGACTTGCTTAGGGAGTTTTCCTTATAGGGATGGAGTTCCTGCACGCCTATACCAGGAACTGACTTCATGCCCTTAATAACTAACACGTGGCAGTTTGGATGGGGCCCAAATTCGGTGAACATGTTGTCCACATCATCATCTATCTATAGTTTAAATTTCATATCAACCTAATATTTCTTGTATCGTTACAAAGGTTTAAAATTTTTGAAAAGTTTAGGAAGTGAAATCAACATGAACTAGAAAAATCAAGGGGGTAGACCCATACATGTTGAGCCATATGGTTGAGATAGGCCACCAAATTTGACTGGTAACTTATCAAGGAGTTCTCAAATCTATCCAACGATTAACCTACCAAATTATCAGTCCATGAGGTTGAAAAATGATAGGCCTAATGTTTTTAATATGGGCATGTAGCAAGCATTTTGCTTTCTTATTGGGAAGAAACTTCCATTACACCTACTACTTTCAGCCATAAGGCTCGATGATTTAGCAAGCTGACCATCAGATAGACTTAGGATCCCCTTGATGGACCACCTGTCAAGTTTGATGACCTATCTCAACCATATGGCCAACCATGTAAGGACTTTCTCCCTTAATTTTTCAATGGTTCCTATTGAATTCATGTTTTGTTCACTTATTAGACTTTTCAAACTTATTTTAAACATTGATTATAAGTTAATAACATATGGGTGTTTCAGATTGGTTTGAAAGTTTAAACATGAATAGATGGTGGTGTGGATAACATGTCCACCAAATTTGGGGTCCACCCGAAATGCCACATGGCAGCAATCATTGGCATAATGAAAAGGGAACAAAATCGGACAGAACAAAACTAGGTCCCATCTACTTATATAGGCCTTTTTACTGCAAAACTAAGACAGCATAGTGTTAAAGGAACATAAGTGATGCCCTTACTAAGTGGCTCAATGGACCTTATCGCCTAGTCTTTACCAAGTCCTTCAATCACATCACCATGTGCATAACTGTGCATGCATATGGTGAAAATCAATGCTCTGTTGCTATTGTAATACCACAAAGATTCAGTCTTAGACAAACATGACAAAATCCAAGATTTTTCTGCTAGATAAATATTTCTAAACTCCCTTTTGATCACAAATTGTCATGGGCACACCTTAAGAACCAAATCGATGCCATATTTATAATAGCATGGTGTCTCACATGTTGCATAAAACACAGGATGCAATGTAAAATATGCAATTAACTAGGATAATAATACATCCACAACTTTTATGAAACAGAAACTACTGGTGAAGCTTTACTTTTCTTTATGTAAATTTTCCCTTCACTTAAACTCAAAAGATGTG
Organism: Telopea speciosissima; assembly: GCF_018873765.1. Taxonomy (NCBI): domain Eukaryota; kingdom Viridiplantae; phylum Streptophyta; class Magnoliopsida; order Proteales; family Proteaceae; genus Telopea; species Telopea speciosissima. Next base: position 10,501,036 of record NC_057916.1, read on the forward strand.
CCAGCTGGGGGGGGGGGGGGGGGAAGGGAGAATTAGATGCAAGTACTCACATCATCTGCAATCTGCAATAGGCCATTCTGATTCTGCACGAACAAAACAGAGGTTCCTCAGTTCATTTTACCTTGTTCCAATACTGTAATTTCAATTCCTTAAAATAACATTAGAAAAAGGAAGTAGTTCCAAAAATTTAGCGAACTGTATGTTAAACCTTTTTTCAGTACCACAGTGAGGAAATTCAACTTATAAGTAATTGTACTAAAGGAAGTTTTCCATGTAAACAACATTAGTACACACCAAATCAAGAAGATACTACTACTTCCCTAGACGCAATACAGCTGCTGACTTACCTTCACAGCAACAAACAGAAGTGGATCAGATGGTGTATAGATCATATAATGTGTGCCATCCTGCAACACAAACCGCAAAAGCTTGAGCTAGTAGTTATAGATTTTGGCACACACCAAGCATCACATAACCGACCAATCATTATACTATCATTTCATATAATATGCCAGAAGAATTAGATGACCCTGCTTCCACATTGATAAGAGACACTCCTCTAGATGATACAAGACAAACAGATAGACAAAAAATAATGACCATAAATCTGTGATTCAACAAAAGCCATCTTCACACAAATCTTTTTGCTTCTAGAATAATAATCACTAACTGAGATTCCAGAAGACCACCAGGTATACTGTTGCTACCAGAATGCAAAGCCTTGTGCCAAATATCAACTACTCAACAGATATCTAAGTTCACCATCCCTTCAACCTCACATAAGTTATCAGTATTCATATAGAAGCATTTAGTAGTAGTTCTCAACCAGCTGCCCACTTAATTTTACCGTTCTTCCAGCTTTTGCCCAAAAATGAGAGCTAAGAAGCTAGACAATGTAAAAGTTCAAAACAGCTAAAAGTGTAATTTATGAGGTTACCAACCCCCCCCCCCCAAAAAAAAAAAAAAAAGAGTCAAAAGCTGTCTAAAAAATCCATGTTTCAACTAAATACCAAACTGACATGTATCAATAGCTTAAGAACAAAAGGCAGTGAAATTTACACTGACAGAAGAGCAAAATGGCATTTCTTATGCAACTTTTTCATAAAAAATGCAGTCTGATAATACTATAAAAGCATTTATCACAAAATGCCAAAGAAAGAAAGTTCCAGACCACAGCAACAGTTCATGTTTGAGCCACCATTGCAACATGTATTCAAGGGAAAGCGTGTCTAGATGGCAACCAAGATTGATTGTTCAGATAATTCTAAAATGAAAAACCAGCATAGGTTATTATAGTTTCTCAGGGAGCTATAAGGTCTATTTATGAAGGCACAATTCATCAAAAGTCCCCTAGGATATACTGCTACTTGCAATAATGTAATATGTCAATCACACAAAACATTTGATAATATGATATCCCTTGATCATCATAATCTTCCCTACAAGAACACTATCTTTTGTTCCTGAAATATAGAGAGCAAGATCAATTTATACTGAATCTAATTGGCATCCAACATATTTGATAGCAAACCATGTTGATATTCAAGCAATATTTCTAACAAGCATCCATCGGGGAAGCAGGCAAGTATCCTACCTCCCTCATGTACAGGGACTTTGTTTTTGGATAGATAGATACTGGTATGGCACGCTGTACTTAGATAGGGAAGTGCTCATAACACAGGTGGGGCTCCTATACTGAACTTTCTACATAAAGTGCATAGCAGCATCTCTTTTCTCTAAACCAATTTAGATGCTCTCTTCCTACACATCTGAAACACTGAAGTGCAACAGATTGTACATAAATGAGAAAAAGAGTGAGGTAGAGGATAAATAGGGTAGAGATCAATGAAAAAGAAGCCACCAAAAGCTATTAAAAAATATGTTTTATCAAAAAATAAAATCTGAATAAGTTTGTTTCGCAATATTTTGTTTCAGGGTAATGCATCACGCAAAGTAGTCAAAACTAAGTCCACGTCTTTAAGAGCGATTACCTTAGCATTCCACAGATCATTTCAATGATTCCCTATGACAGCATTAGGTTGATTGTCAACCCACATTATCCAACCACAACCCCTATCTAGAGGGCAACATATAGGGCAAAAGAAGGGAAACGTTAACAGCATTTCTCCTTGGCTTATTGGAGAGAACAGATCTACCTCTCATGGAATCAATAGGAAGGGTAATCTCTCATATATTCCATGAAGTGAAACACACAATATTATTATGCAAACATTTGAATGAGGGCAACGGAATTAGAGAGTCATGGTTCCCTTCCGTAAAGACAAGAAAAATAAGAGTAAAATCCCTGTATTAGGTAACGGAGACAAATAGTACTTTCTGACATTAAGAAAGAATTTAGGCACCGTAATCTAAAGCTAAGAAATAGTTGAATTAACATGGACAGATAAAGAAGTTTGATCGGTGGAAGCAATAAGAAAGAATAACGGCACTCGACAGAAATGAAGCAGGAAAGGCTGCCATACAATGTCCACAAGGACCTAAATATTGTTGACCATGGAAGCAAGCCCGGCATGGGTTTTGGTTCTCGGTAATCCATCCAGATTCCAAATAGCAGTAAGATTCTAAGATTCAGGTAGAAACAACTGACACTAGGTTATGAAGATTGATACGACTATATTGGCGAACCCCCAAATCAGTGACTATAAATAACGATTTAACAAGAGAGAAGACGGGTATTGTCCAACCCTAGCTTCTGATATGAGGGCAAAATGTTAATATCATAATCAAATAAATCTCCAAAATCAAGGCATTGAATTGCATGTAAACACCACAGAACACTTTTCCTAGCAAGAACCTCATCATTCTGTTACCAAAGATGAATGGTGACAATTATCATAATAATAGTACCCATGCATGTTAATTTACCTGATGGAAGCAAGTAATTTCTACACCTTCAGTTGGTATGCCATCAATCTCTTGATCATCATCTGTAATAATTAATGAAATACTCAAATTACAAACAAGATTTAGTGCTAGAAGATTTTAAAAAAAAAAACTATAAAAGTCGACATCAACAGCTTTCTATATAATGCAACCCCGGGTTACAAAACCCTAGTTTTGGGTTGCTATGGGCCCACTCAAATTACAAGAATCCAAATATAGGAAGATAATGGCAATTCTGTAATAAATTTTAAAGTTCTGAATCCCTTTTGGTAAGTTAATCAGGAATTGGGACTAATAGGTAACAAACCTGGAAGAGATGGGCTTTTCTGGAATTTCAAAAGGAATGGAACAATGACAGTCAATTTAAGAAGGGAGGTTATACTTTCAAATAATAGAAGATGGGTCTATGATTAGGTCTTGATTGCGATTTTGAAGAAAACCTTTCTTCAACCTCTCTAACCCAATACTCCAGCAGAAAAGAATTCTCCTGCAGTTGAGATGACTCTCTCAACTATGGTCCAATCAACCTGAAAATTAAAGGTAATGTTCTGCACTCGTCAATCTCTTAGAAACATTAACAACAGCCCAGGAAAATCAAAACAATAAGCAAGGAAGGTTTCTGCAACTGACACAAGCGATAAGGAACTAAACTAGAAGATGGTTCGGACCTCCCAATTCCCATCACCTTTTGACCTCAAACTTAGCAGGCTAAGTCGCCTATGGAGGGGTATCCTACGATCAGATTCTTAGGATGAATGGAAAATGCACGAGAGATATCAACACCAGTCATTGAGAAACTGTAGTACCATTAAAACAGAACAGAAGAAGAAAGGTATACTTACATGGAAGGGAGGGGAGAGAAGGAAGCAGAGAGATGAAACGGAAAGAGGCACGTTCAGCCAACAGGCCCTCACCTTAGCACACTACAGCAAACTCAAACTATTCAATTCATTCAATCTAATCTAATGGTTGGAATGTTTGCGTATATAAAAAATAAAAAAAAATTCAAACCGTATCTATCTTGAACTCAAACTCCTAATTGCTAACAATGACTGCTAAGCATGTCATATATATAATCCCAAATAAATAAAACCCTAAATATCCTACTGGACCGAAACCAGATTTGGACCCGGTTTGTCTCCATCTGTTATTCCAAAATCCAAATGAGTATGTGCCGGTCCAATGAACCCCGATATCCAGGGATGTGATCACCCAGACCTGCCAGGCAAAGTGAAGGACCGCCACCGGAAGAACGCCCTGAAGATTCTCCTGTGTCAGAGCGGGATACCTGCGAAGGATGCTCAAGGCCATAAAATCCAGGGAGGACAGGACCATCAGGATACGACAATCCAAAAAGGTCAAAATGAGAATAAAATTTAAACAGTCAATGGCTAGTCAAACTTTGCCTCAAAAGGCCCAAATGTCTAGACATAATAATTCTCAAGGAGTTGGCTAGGTGACACAGGCACTCCTTGAGCTCCAATGCAATAAGTCGACTTATGTGCCAAGGTGACCAAACCAAAAACTTGATAATCTTACCCTCCAAATGATACAAATTTCTATCTTTTCTCATTTACCCCCATCCATTTTCTTCATTCTAACTTTACCACCTTATGTTCTATATTTGGATCATTATAAACCCTATGTAATATAGCTCTAAATAGGAGGCAGTCCTACTAGAGTCCAGGCAAATAATGGTTCTGAAATTAATCAGCCGAATGGGGCAAAATAGGCTGATTTGACTCAAAACTAGGGTTAGATAGGGGGAATGACTGAATGTAACATATGATACAAGAGGGCAGGTGTTTAGAAGTCCAATGATGTAGGTTAGATCAAATTCTGATGTGGTTTGAAATTCTGAAATTTCTAGGTTTAGGGTTTCGGGTTTTGAGTTTTAGAAATTAGGTCAAATTTAGGGTTTTAAGTGGGATGTAAGGGCTGGGCTTGGGGTCAAGTTTTCTAAACAGGGAGAGGAAGGTTCGATCCAAATATGGGCTGGTTCTGATGGTTAAATCAGGCTATGGGGATTTTAGGGCTTTTAGAGCTTCAATGGAGGTGAGGAGGATTTAGGGTTTTGAAAGACAAATAGGGGAAGCAGCTTAGGTCGAGTGTAGGAGGTATTAAAGAGGAGTTCTGGTTGGATTTTGAAGGTAATCTAATGAGGGAGCAGGTCTGGACAGAATTAAGACTAACTAGGGTTTATGGAAATCGATAGGATAATGGAGGTCAGGGCTGGAGGATGAGAAGAAGAATGGAACGAATGAAATTAATTAACTTACTTGTTGAAGGTGATCTTCAATGGAGGCAACAGCTATGTGATAGAAGGATAAAACCACCTTCCAACTGTAGAGGATCCTCCTAGCCGTCACGGCGTAAGGAGTCAACCGGATTCCACTAGTCCCTTTCCACCTTGATAGAACCACAAGGATGCACACTCCCAAGGAGCAACACTCAACATAGCAGGGCAACAGCAATGGCAGCAAACAAAAACTTTTCATTAATCAAAATTCGTATTCAATGTTTGCCCCCCTTACAACCTTATATAAAAAACTCAAAAATAGACTCCTACTCTAAAAAGAAAAGGTCTAACTCAATCCTTGACCTATTAGGTAACTTAAACTGACTAGGAAACTAAAATACTAAAGGGAACAGACTTAAAACATGGCTGGACTTATAGAGTCCTAATCCAGCCCAACTTACATCACATGGCCACTTAAGTTGTCACATGATCACTTAAATTGAACCAATTGGATGCAACCAATTTGAACCGGTTCAATTAAAAAACATAAAAATAACTAAGTATTGAGCTAATCCCGTATGCAACCTATATACCCCTAATTTAGGCTCATTTAAGTGGCCTATTACATAGAAAACCATTGGGATCAACGGCCCAACATATATATATCCCAACCCTAGACTTATTTCTAATAAAAGAAGCCAAGTTTGGTGATAATTCTGCATCACTATGTTAACCATAGATTTACATATATAAGATGAAAACTGCCTCGAAATATAGCCTAGGATATAACATACAGTGCTCGTCTTGGGTGCCTTGGCCTCACCAAGGCATCGTCTTGGCAAGTAGGCATTAAGATGGTTGGCCACAACTGTGGCTTGCCTTGGTACCATTGAAACTATGCTAGGCATCGAATCACTGCTATGGTAACCTCGTTGTGGGTCTTAAGAAGACAGCTTTCCTAGAATTATCAGTATCGAATATGTCTTAGGATAGTTGTCACGACGTCTAGGCAACCCAAGGTATTGAAGGGGGCCTAGACGAAAGGCGAAACCAACAAGGCAACCAAGGCATCCAAGGCACCCGCCTAGGAGACCAAGGCGCCTGAATGCCTAGGCAATGCCTTGACAACTAGTTAGGTGCAAGCACTCCATCCAGAATGGTCCACCTGCATGGGCACTTGAAGTCCATTGTATACACATGATAATAAATGCACAATATTATAAACGGAGTGTCTAAATGACACCTTTATATGCCTTCATTTAATTGCCCCTGGTCTTACTCCCAAAAATTCAAGTTAAGGGTATAAAAGGATTTTCAAAATAATTTGAAAGTGACTTCTCATTATGTCATTACCAAAATCTGTCATTGTCTTGCACATTTATTGAGTATACACGTGAAAAGACAACATATACTAAACGGGTAAAAAAGTAAGGTTACAAACCATTTGACACCTTAAGGGATAATGACACAATAAGAAAATCCCTACTATAAAAGTCCCCAAATATTATTTCCTGCATAAATTTAAGGAACTGCAATAGGGGAGGTGCAGGATTAGGTTTTGTATTATAGTGAGATGCTAAAGGGAAGTAAAAGACCTGGATAAAAAAACTGGATTTTGAATTTAAAGAACTTATTCCTTGAGGTTTACAACAAGCACTCCTGTAGGAATAGAAAATCTTTGAGATGTCTCAACGATAAACCCAAAAATAAATAAATGTTCAAAAATTGGCATATCTCTAATATAACCAGTAAACTAAGGCAGAATTCAGGAACATTCCCTGAAAGTGTCCCAGATTTTCCTGGTGTTCCTAGCAATGGAGCTGCCCACTGCTAAGAATCCAGGTACATCCTGCATGCTTCCAGTGACATCAGAAAAAGCTATTCAGTTTCCTCATTTTTGTATGCAGATTAAAGGGTAGAGTTTGTAATTCATAATTTATCCAGATGCCTCCATTTTAAGATAAGTACATGACAAGCTGAATTGTGCTTAACTCCACAATTGATCAAGAACAAAGGATGCCAAGGACATTTCATAACATAAAGACAATAGATAAGAAAGAGTAGAGGACTAAAACCTGCATGAAATTCAAATATGTCCTCTTCTGAATAACAAAATCCTCCCCGTGCTGTATAACAAAATCTGGTTGTGAAACACAAGAAAGGAACTTAACGACATCGAGGCTTGAGGTACTAGCAAAACAAAGCTAAAGAAAGCAAGATTTTAAGGAATTGCCTGAACTGATCCAATTGAAAAAACTATCCACTACAAAATCTTGAAAAAAGAAGGCTTTAATAACTCTACCCACTGAACACTAGATGCATATGTATCTTCGCAAGAGCATAAGCAGCAGCAGGAAGAATATCCTCAACCTCCTCATCACTGACCTGCAAAACTTAAGTAAATAAATGGCAAAGAATGTGCAATGTTGTATACTTGAAGTAGTCACCTACCAATAAAACAGATTGACTGAAGAACTCTGAAATCCACCAAGAATACATTAATATAACCCATCATTAGTTAGATCACAAAGTGAATGACTCATCTCCTAGTCATGTTTGAAAGCTAAAGGCATAAACAGGCCAGCCCACAGGCTTGCAATTGTATTACAATCAAGCCAAATGAGAAATATGACAAAACCTGGTCCCAGGCCCAATCCATCTACACCCCTTTCTGTTGGGTTACAAACTTACACCCCTAATGGAAGTAGTCAAAACTCAAAAGGAACTTATTTTATGAACTATACGAATCTGAAATTCCACTTGGACAAACATTGTTGTGACTATTAATATCTTGACAATAATGGAGCCAAAGTACTTGAAGTATTTTATATAAAAAATAGAAACAAAGAATGTGAAAGGGAATACTTTGTTAAGGTAATCCACTTTTGTGGTCATCAGTATTTCTGCTATAGGGTCAAGAAAATGTAAAGAATTCACTTCCATATCATGGTCCCAATTCGCCTTTGATTAGTTTTCATGCAGGAAGAAATAGACAAAATATTCAGCTTTCTCATAGGCAAATTTATTTTTAAGGAAAGCTGCCCTAAACCCCTCTTGAACTAAAGCCCGATTTGAACTCCACTTAAATACCTCCCTCTTGCCTTAGTCCATACAATATGACCGAGAAAATCCATTCAGCGGAAAATTGCCATAAATAGACTAAACAACAAGTTAAGAAGCTCCTGTTATTGAGCCCATCTAAAAACAATTGGAAGACAACAAAAATATCAAAAGATTAGCATCCCTATTTTAGTTTCGGTAATGTGATGTACTAAGAGCTCCTTTATGTTGGCCAAGTGATCACTGAGTCCTTGGCTCCTTGCCTTGGAACATGGTTATGGTTTCAAGTATCAGGAGCGGATTGGGTATAAGCCATTGGTTTAATAGTCTAAACTAATACATTATAAAGATTTATCCTGAAACTGCCATGTCATTCCTTTTCCTGGCATACAAAATGTGCTTTAATCAGTCCATTTTCTCATGAGATGTTCAAATTAGACCATTTGGTCTTCAACAAAGAAAATTAAATGCAGTAAGTACTGCTTATATATCTTATCCATAACCAGAAAGAAATTTAAAGCTAAGGCTTACTGCTTATATCTTAACCATAACCAGAAATAAAATTTAAAGCTAAGGCTGGAACCAGAGTCATACAGCTGACCACCCTTCAATGTTCGTGCTCTTCAATATCTGAACAGGCCTGCAGGAGTAAGTTCATCTATTAGAAATTTCTAATAGAATTACATATAACAGCTGCAAAGGAGAAAAATCACTTACGTGTCTACTGGGCACAATAGCATACACTCATCCCCTCGAGAACTTCTGAATACTCTTCTTATTATGCACTCTAATGGCAAATTATTTGTAGAGTCAACCTGCCCATATCTTTGTCAGATTGCTCATACTAGGAAAATACAAAATTTTTAATTAACAAACGAGACAATGCACGCCTATTTTATGAATTTACTTGAGACCGGATAATTTTGCTTGCTTCACATCAGAAATTGAAAAAAAAAAAAAAAAAAAAAAAAAATCATACCAGCCGGATTTTGTGCAAAAACACTGTTACTGGTGTTTAAGTTCCAGTTCCATACTTCCATGAAACAATGTGTGCATGCTCATTATTATAGAATTTCCCCCCTTACTTATATAAATAAAATAAAAAAAAAGTGGCACATTTCGAGGAGGAGATTTATGCACAAATGCAACTGGCTTACCCTATCTGACAAAAAAGCATCATTGTTTTCAAAACTACAAGTGGCCAGACGAGGGGTTTAGTATAATCTATTTACTTGTTATACATTGAAAGCCCATAAGGGCAGCAATTAGAGCATGCTATTCAGTTATCATTAAGTGTGAACGAACAAATAGATTTTATATGAAATTTCTGCTTTTCTTGTACCATACGAGATAGTTATGAATTTTCAACTCTTTCATCTTTCTTTCCTCCTTAAAAGACTTACGGCTTATTTAAGATTCAAATGGTTTCTATTAAAGACTGATATAATCATAAATATTTAAAAAGCCATGCTCTTAAAGACAATTAAGTCTCTTTCTAATACAACGCAAAATGACGTCTGTGTTCATGGAAAATATTTTAAGACACCCCTTCTTATGCTCATATAATGAATAAAGTCATTTCTCACGAACACAGAGTACACTACGAAGAAGGTATCAGACCAAAACTGAATTACACCAAATACCAAAAATAAAGAGCTCATAACAGAGTGTTCTGGACAAGGATAGGAAGAAAACAACTCACAATGGTTGCAATTCTCTTGGATGAAGCCATCAGAACCTTTCCATGATCATCCAGCACGAACCCAGCGGGAGGTTTCGGAAGCGGCAAGGGTTGATACGATTGCGAGGGAGTGCCCAAATCGGCAGAATCATCGTCACCGGCGTCCACTTCATCTTCCACAACCACCGTCTTCGGAGCACCGGCCTTCTTCTTAGGCGGCAGTCGTTGTCGCTTCTTCACCGATGAACCGGTCTGCTGCTTAGCGGCTCTGCACTGTTTAACTCTACTTTTAGTGGAATTGCAGCTGTCACTATCACAGATTGAGATAGAAATTCGAAGTGAAGTGAAGGGAGAGAAGGAGTACTTGAGATTTAAAGAAGAATTGGTTTGAAGGGGTGAGCGACTGAGAAGCCATGGACGAGCACAGAAGAAATGGGAATTACTTATGGAGAAAACCATTCTTATCTGTGTTCTCTTCTTCTATCTTCTTCGCTTTTTTGGGTTCAGCTGCTTTGCTTTGCTGCGTCGAGTGGATGAAGTTGGTGAGTGTGCCTCGGTGGAACCGCACTCGTGCCACTTTTCCATCCCACTTTTGTCGTCTTTCTAATACCTAGATTTTATCCACCCCATCATGTATTGTCATGTAAAATACCTGACATTGGATGCTTTATCCCTTCATGTGGTTGGGTTTAGTGACCCTAGTTTGTTAGGTGTTTACCAAAACTAAAGACCCTAGATAGTTAGGTAGGTCTTCTACTAAAAATAAAAATAAAAAATTATTTAGGTAGTATCTCTCGACTGGGATCCACCGGAATGGAAGAAATTAACGGAGAGGCAAATTGACGTGAAAATCCCACTCTTTTGAAATTCCAAGAAAAGTGGAAATCTTCTGCTCCTTGTTGATGCTTTCATGTGCGCTCCCACGTTTGTCAAACAAAAACACTCTTACCCTTATTTTATTTAACCTCCACTTCTATACAACCCAACTGCTCTCCTGATGCACAAGACCCTTGCCTCTACAAGATCTAGGTGAACATCTTTCTCAATATATAGCTTATTGCCTTTTTGATCATTCTGCTTTACTTAATTATTTCTCTATCTTTTACGTTTTATTTTTTGAACAACGTCAATATGTTGTTTGAATTATTTAATAGTAAATTTGGAAAGGGGAAAAATATGGATATGGCTACGTACACATGTAAACAAAATAGACAACAATAATAATTTTAAAAAATTTGACGTTAAAAAATGCATAGGCAATAATAAAGTATATGTGTAATACGATTCCTTTATAGAAAACTGTAACAAAAAATACAACATATATTCATTATGCAATAGGCATGTACATCACCTAATAAACAACTTAGTATTGACTATTTATTCTTTTTATATTATTACTTTCCACTTACACGTAAAACCATAAAAATAATCCCAGAAAAGTATTTCCAAAAATAATATTTACTGGCAAGCTTCGTTTACATTGTCTTAAATCTCAGTTAATCTAATTCCAACCAAAGATCAAAGAACTCGGGTTTCAACCTAACTGAAACTGAGATTTGGTCGAAACCAGGTTGAAACAAGGTACTTTTTCCCATTCACGGGGAAACCTTGGTTGGAGGGGTTTTTGTCGAGACCAAGTCGACATATGCCTTTCTCAATCAAGATGAGGTATTATATAGGCTTGGTTCAAGATGGTTCAACCATGTTTCAACCGAAACATGGTTGAAACTGTCGATACCGAATCAAAACCACGTACCTTTTAAAATATCCCTCCATCCAGTCTCAAAAACCTGCAAAACTGATTTCGACAAATTTGTACCGAGTTTTCTTTCCATGATTCCAACAAGACATTCAAAGAACTTTTATCAACCATTAAAATCATTATCAATCATTATCAACCATTTCACTCAAACAAGTGGACTCAATTCCTTTGCAATTTTCCACCAAAACTCATAAGGGTTTGTTAATTATTGACAAAATCCCAACTTCCTTGCCTACTTTTTTTTTTTTTGGGAGGAGGGGGGGGGGGGGGTGTGTTAGAAAGACTTCTATTCATTAAAACAAGAAAAGCTCATAGATGTCGGATTACACAATTCCGTCAACCATGAAGTGGAATCTGGCCAAACTATCTTGCTCGCATGAAGCTGGTTTTATTGTATATCCTCTAAACACAACCCCCAACCACCCAAAAAAAAAACATCTTATTTTCCTTTTCTTGGCAATATATTGATATACCTACAAGGGGGGGGAAAAAGTTAGGCCCATAGGACTTGGCATAATATTTATTTTAAAGCTTCTTTATCAAAGAACATCATCACTTGTTATAAAATTATTTAAAAAATCGATTTTATTTGAAGAATTGAAAGAAAAAAAAATGGATTGAATCCCCACACATAATGAATCATAAAGTTGAGATAAGAAACTAATCTTTTCACTGATCAAAATGACAAAGAAGTACCTCTACATGAAATAAATAATAGTTGGTGATAGAAATTACTATTCTATTAAAAAAGAAAAGGGATCTATAAGCAAAATACACACGATGAGCTTCATTGCCCTAGACATGCTATACCATGTACAAGTATAGCAGCAAAATGAGAAATATAACCATTTGTCCTTCTCAACTTGCATCCAAGCATATCTGCAAAAGCTAAAAAGAGAAAGGGTATTGCACTCTTGATACCTAAATTACAGATATGGGGAATTTGCCTTTTCTTTTCAGCGAGGTGCTATGCTAGGGATGACACCACTGACAAGATCACTGCCCGAAACATCGTATGAGACATATTTCGGTACGTGGGCTGATGAAGATGATGGTGTCAAACTTTCAGGATGAGTGGCTGTGGAGTCTGGCAAACTGATATCAGACTCTGAAGTCATAGAAAGTATGTTCTCTAGTTCCCTCACAACATCTGACATTGATGGCCGTTTATCTGTTTCATCTTGGCAACACCTGAGGGCCAAAGCCAAAAACTTTTCCACGCATTCAGAGGAATAAGAGCCCATCTGGTTGTCTATGATTGAAAACACTATACCAGATTTGTATGCCATGTTCACCTAAAATCAATAATAGAGGGAGTATGTAACTATGTTCTGTGCATGAATAACACAGGGAAAAAGGAAATGTATAAAAACAGAATATACAAAAAAAAAAAATTTAATAGCTTCCTAGTCTGTCATGTAAATCTGGAGCACTAAATACACATTTTCCCCTGTGCATGAATAACACAAGGAAAAAGCAAATGTATAAAAACAGAATATCAAAAAAACATAATTAATAGCTTCCTAGTCTGTCAAGTAAATCTGGAGCACTAAATACACATTTTCCCCTTTGCTTTCTAACTCACTACCAGTGTAGTACTATAGTCTTTTCTTTATAACCCATGGATCAAGTGTCTGCTTTTTTAATCCATAGGAGGAGCATCTTTTGGTGTAAGATGAAAGGGAAAGTCTAAATATTGCTAGACAGTACACAATACTAATATTTGTAGCGTACATGAATTACTAGTTTCTATTTACAGATTTAGGAGTCTTCAGTGCAAACTAATAATTCAAAAGTTATGAATAATGGGGAATTTTTCCTCTTTCGTTTCAGTGAATAGGTAGGGAAAATATGCATGTTATCCTTGATGACTACATGAACTGCTTCTGGAATAAAGTCAAAGAAGCAAGAAAGTACCTCACGAACAATGTTTTTACCATGTGTTATTGCTTGCATCCCTGTCAAGAGTTGCAGAAATACAACACCAAGGCTATAGACATCACTCTTAGCTGTTAATGCATGGGTCAAGAAGTATTCTGGATCGAGGTAGCCCTGCATCAAAGATAATGCATTAGAAATTGCATGGGCAATATGGTCAAACTATATTAATCATACCCAACAATATATTGGATGGCATATAGGATTTCCACTGCATTACCCATCAAGACATCACATGTCGTAGATATATACGAAATATTAGGGTGTTTGAAGTAAAAGAAGTTTTAAGGAGGATGAAAGTAGGCAAGGCATAAGGACTAGATGAGGTCCCAATAGAAGTGTGGAAGAGCTTAGGAATTTGTGGTTTATCTTGGCTAACAAAGTTATTTAATAAGATTATGAACACAAGAATGTCAGATGAACGGAGGAGAAGCATTGTGGTTCCGATTTACAAAATAAAGGTCATATTCAGAGCTACAATAACTATAGAGGCATAAAACTAATGAATCATACTATAAAATTATTGAAGAGGGCTATTGAAACCCACCTGAGACAAGAAACTACTATTATGGAGAACCAATTTGGTTTTATGCCAGGAAGATCCATAACAAAAACTATTTACTTAGGAGACTCATGGAAAGATTTAGAGATTGCAAGAAGGATCTCCATATGGTCTTTATTGACCTAGAAAAAACTTATAACAGAGTCCCTAAAGAGTTAATCTGGCAAGGACTATAGAAGAGAAGTGTTTCAAGTATATATGTGGACATAATTAAAGATATGTATGACGGTGTGGTGACTAGTGTAAGAACCGTGGGGGTTCAACTGGTCAAGGTAGTGAATCCCCAACTACAATTGGATTACATCAAGGATCAACTTTAAACCCTTATTTGTTTGCGCTTATCATGGATGATTTAACCAGAGACATTCAAGATGAGGTTCCTTGGTGTATGCTTTTTGCTGATGATATTGTTTTGATGGATGAGACAACAACAGGGATTAATGCCAAGTTGGAGCTATGGAGATCAACCTTAGAATCAAAAAGTTTTAAGATAAGTAAAACGAAGACAAAGTATATGGTGTGTAACTTTAGTTACACTAGGACGAATAATGAGGTGATGAAAATTGATGAGAGGGATTCCACTAAGCGATTATTTTAGATATCTGGGCTCAATCATAAATAAAGAAGGTGATATAGAGGATGATGTTTCATTAGAGAATTAACATAGGATGGATGAAGTGGAGAGGTGCGTCTATTCCTTTTAAAAAGGAAAATTTTATAGGATAGTCATATGACCGGCTATGATGTATGATGCAGAATGTTGGGCAGTTAAGAAGCACAATATAGATAAAACTTAATGTAGTGGAGATGAGGATGTTGAGATGGATGAGTGGCAAAACTAGGAAGGATAAAACACAAAATGATCAAATTAGAGCTGATTTGGGAGTAGCTTCAATACAATGATAAGCTACAAGAAAGTCTTTTGAGGTGGCATAGCCATGTTCAACGAAGGCCTTTGGATGGCTCCAATATGGATGAATGATTTAATTCTGATTCAAGGAAGAGACATGGGCAGACCTAAAATGACCCTAGGAGAAGTGGTGAGGAAAGATATGCATAACTTAGGCCTTGTATCAAGTATGACCTCAAAAAAAGTTGATTGGAGGGCAAGGATCTATGTAGCCGACCCCATTTAATTGGGATAAGGCTGACTTGTTACTACATGATGAATTGCCTGGTCACCTAGAAATCACCAAGGCAGGGTTAGAGATTACCCAATGCACAGGGTGTGTTAAACTTTGCCCTAATTGCAATCAGCA
The DNA here is from genome assembly GCF_018873765.1 of Telopea speciosissima. Lineage (NCBI taxonomy): Eukaryota > Viridiplantae > Streptophyta > Magnoliopsida > Proteales > Proteaceae > Telopea > Telopea speciosissima. The sequence continues at coordinate 10,516,441 of NC_057916.1, forward strand.
TGTTGTAATGGGTCAATGGTTCAATATGCATTAGCATGAGATATTTTAAGAAAATTACCTAGTTGACTCCCATAAAAAACTATGCTAGGCTATAGCCCAAGACACCCAACAACTTAGGTACAGACCTAGTTATACCTTGCATAAGCTGGCACTAAAATATGAAACTAATAAATTGAGCTGGTACACATGCCCCCAGCAAGTGTGTCTTTTCACTACCATTGTGATTGGTGAATGATGAATCACATATCTGTCATTCTTATGCAAGCTTTCCATCTTGAGTTCAGTGTTACTGGATTTTTGTTTACACGTTTGGTTACAAGTACTTATCATTACAATTAACATTTTCTTATATCTCTTTACAGAGTTGTGATCCTAATGGGAAATGGTGAAATTTTTCACACAAAAAATGTCTCCATTGTCCACAGAAATTGGGTGAGAGTTAAATGGCTAAGTCAAGAATCAGGACTTGACATCACATGTTTCTCACTAAAACTTCTCCTGTTTAGAAAACATAGGACTGATTTTTTGCAGAAGACTTTCTTTAAACAAGCCAATGTTTGGGGTGGTCCAATTACACTTTATTTGATTAGATACTTCAGAAAAAGTCCTAAACCCAGTGCAAAGCTCGAAACTGTGGCAATTTTTGTTCAGACTCAAAAGGAAACTAAGATCTAGGTTACCGGAAAGTGCAGGTGGCTGGAAAGGAAAGGTGATCAGGTTGTCGGAGAAGGAAGGCCATCGAGAAAGGCCCACCAGGTTATTCCCCCGAGACCAAGATACTTGACAGGGAGGTCGAGTATAGGAAACTTATATCTACAAAGAATCTAAATATTGAATCTGATCATACTCCGGATTCAGGCCTGTAAGAAAGTCGTAGATGCATTCCATTTCATGCTGATGTTGAAAAGTAATGGCATCAGTGGTGCAAGCCATGGGGACTGGATGATAGAAATCCAATTGTTGCTAGAGAGCATTTAAGGCGGCATAATAGGCTGTCTGGGACAATTTAAAGAAAATTCTTGAGTTTTAACAAAAAATTACAAAGTCAGAATAATCTCCAGTAAACATACTTACAGCGGAATACAAACACATAAGAAGGTATATGTGTACCTCCACTAGGCCCAAACAACCACCTCTTGACATTGCAGCTCAATTTCGATGCTAAGCTTCGTTCTCTGGTTGTCTGGCGTTTCTCTGGCAATCTCAAGGTCACAGAAGTATGGGTTTGAGGCCTCTGCTTTTTGTCTCTCAGTTACACATGCATCAGATGGTATTTTTAGTGTGTTCAAGCAAAGCCAGGACCCAACTTGATATATCCCACCGTAACTTCCCTACCATCAAGGGGAGTTACATAGTGGTTCCAAAAACTGCCACCCATGTTTAGCAATCGACTTTAGTGCTGATGTGCCAATGTTGGACACATCAGCCAACCAACTCAACTCAACTAAGCCTAATTATAATTTCTTGATCTACAGAGAATTCACTGGTTTTTAATTGCGTAGTCCAAAATCTAAATAATAGAAAGTTCAATTCAACGAAGTCTTATCCAACGTCTTGAAGTTTCTAAAGTCAGAAGAATCAAGATTTATAGAAAATTATGATTCACTAAGAACCTGAATGCTTGATAAGTTGCAAGATGGTTAAGCATTGTTACTTGAACTAACTGTATGGAGTCAATACGAACTAAGGGAAAAAAAACATCTCAAAGCACATGTGCGCATGGTTGCATGCTTCAAACATAGAAAGAAAAACTCACAAATATCTCCATCATAAAAAATAGGAAAATTGACTTTTTATAAGGATAACATGTGCGAACGGTTGCAATTTTTGTAGACTTTTCCATGCAAAAAATACAGTATTAATTTTTATAAGTACCTTATATATGGGTATATCTCAAAATTTTCTTCTAATTTCATAATTCTGTATATCTTGTAATTTTATTCTAATTTAATACTACTATCATAGGTTTTGAAAATATAATTTAAGAGAAAAATATATATATATTTCTAAGAAATTTCATGCCAAATTTTCACTACAATGGGATTCTTTACTATTATTTCTACAACCAAAAACATTTTAAAGAGCTGGCTATACCGGGGTGCCTTTCACAACGGTGGATACATGATCAGGTAAAGTTCCTTCATCATTTGGAACTGGTGCAAGCCGTGAGAGTCCAAAATCTGCAACCTTAGCATTAAGTTTCGAGTCAAGAAGTATGTTGCTAGCTTTGATATCCCGGTGGAAGATAGGAGGGTCTGCTTCAGTGTGAAGATAAAGGATGCCTTTTGCAGAACCCAATGCAATGTGCAACCTTGTAACGAAACTCAGACTATCTTTTGATTTAGCTGTCATATAAATCACAACGATAGGCTTAGATATTATTTCATTCATTAAAAGGGATATTTAACTGATGAATTTTGAGTGCCTTAAGTACTGTTTCACCTTTCAAAAGAGGGGGGAAAAAAAAAACTAGTTTCTGTCCTTTTTTTCCTTTATTTTTTAATAAAAAGCCATTAAAGTGGAGAGAAGCAAGAATAGGCATACAAGAATAAATTTTCACAAGACTACACTATTACCAAAAAAAGATTTCGTATTGCTAATTTTTGGGGCCATTATACAGAGCATATGGCAAGCAGAAATGATAGAAGTTTAATGAAACATGTTCTTCTCATGAAATGCAAAATATGCACAAGGATAATATAATCTAGTGGGCTCCCCCCATTGAATTAAACGGTATTTGGTATTACTTCAATGAAGAATCAATGAGGCTCCTTTTCGGTATAGCTGACTGACTGTCGACTAATATGCATTTTTATGACCTGTTTTTATTGTAGCAAGGAATAAAATCTCATGATTTATCATCCCCCCCCCCCCCCCCCCAAAAAAAAAAAAAAAAAAAAGATAAGAAACTTAGTTATGGTAAGGTTTTCATGCACGGCCACATGAGAGAGGGAATGGGTTATGATGCGTAAATAGGGGGTTTGGCATTTTGATGGCCTCATGTGAGGGGAGGGGATACAGGACCGTGCATGGTGCACGGCCGTGCACCTAGTTATTGTATCATTTGGCAGCCATTTTATTCTACATGTTAACCTTCCCCATTATAAGTTTTTTCATCTAATAAAAACAAATGAAATGTGTCTTTGTTTTCAAGTAAGAGTGCATGAAGATGTGGTGAAACCCAGTTATTCATATGAAGACCCTTTTTTAACAGATGATTTAAAAATCTGGTCAGAGACCCCTTCCAACACCCGCCCACCCAAACTTAAGAAGAAAGAAAGAAAATGAACTCTATATTCCACATAAAAAAATTATTTAAAAAAAAAAAAAATCAGATTTCTTAATCTGGCTTCAATTATTATTAGGGGCTGATAAGGTTTACAAGGGGTGGTAAACTTTGCAAGTTCATAACTTGTCACTTGGCAAACAATTTTTCACTAACATTTAGGTAGGTCCATGTTATAAAGGGCTCTTCACCCATCTCATTAATCAAATTTCAACACAAAATGAGCACGCTATATGGGTTAAAAGTGCCGCCAAAGTTGTAAAAAAAATTACAAGAATTCCACAAATTGATAACTTTAAATCATGATTGGACCCACATTATATGCTAGTATTGGATCTTAAAATTTACCAATGAGATAGTTACAAAATCCCCTATAATGTGGACTCACCCATGAACACCATTTCAAAAGGTGAGATTTCCGATTATTATTGATATAATTGGTATTAAACAAATGTTTGAAGTTCTCATTTCTCAATAGGGGTTTTTTATCAATATCCAATTGAGACTTTAGGCTTTTGATGACTTGATGACTAGGATTCAATATAAACATGTTTGATGTGCTAAATCAAAGTCTGACAAGACAGATGCATCTGCTGGGTACGCTAGTATTGAACACACTGGTATTCTCTTTCAACATATCCTCCACCAATGAATCCATAGTGTTTTTTAGTTAACCACATTAAAATTAATCTGGAAAGAATTGATTGCTTAGCAAAGGACGTACGATGGAAAGGGTTAAACACAATGAAAAATTGACAAAACCATGGAATTGGTGTAGAAATTTTACCAGAAAGCCAATCCCGTAGTGTGCCATTAGGCATGTATTCATAAATCAGCATCTGGGCCAAGAACATAAGTGGCTAATGTTAATTTTTTTTTCCTTCAAAATACAGAATAAACTCTCTACAAAATACAAAAATCAACCACACCTCAATGTTTAATTCCTAGGATGTATAATAGAGAAATCTCGCCATACCAGAAGAACAAACTTACCATAACTGAAGTTTTGCAATAAAATAATTATGCCAATATTATATTGTAGCTAGGAAAAAAATGAGTGTTCAAATAAACTGTTAAACTTTACCAGTAACCTAAATCAGAAACTATGCTTTAAATGTCTCCTATAAAGACCATGTAGAGAGCTATACTGAGCCTTTTGAAATATATAAATCCCCCCAAATGCAGAAAATGCCTCTTTCCCTAACATAGTGTCAGATTGTATCAGGCATGATAGAACATGATGAAAGGAGTAACTTCAGAATCTGAACCATACTTTAAATGTCTCCTATAAAGGCCATGTAGAGAGCTATAGTGAGCCATTTGAAATATGTAAATCCATCCAAATGCAGAAAATGCCTCTTTCCCTAACATAGTATCAGAATGTATCAGGCATGGTAGAACATGACGTAAGCAAATTAATGTGGAGAGTGATTTGGTAATTATGAAACCATATTTATTACTGGTTCTATACTCTGATATTGTCACAGAGAAAATAGTGGAGAGTGATTTGGTAATTATGAAACAAGATATTCACCAAAACTTCCTTGTATTTGCATAGTAGCCAGAATCTAAGGCTGTTAGGCTACTCAGTCTCGATATCTCACTAAATTAGACTTCATCACCATTTTACAGCTATGCTAACTAAAGAATTTATTTTTTCACTTATTTCACACGTCTAAATATCCCATCAGATGATGGTTTATCTCTCCCCGTCATCTGTCATATTCTTCCAAATCATGTCTGAAATCATGAATCTACAACCAGTTGTCACAAACAATTAATGTAGGTGATATAAATCCATAAGAAAGGTGTAGAATTTCAAAATTTTAGACCTCTTCTTTCCAAGGGTGGTACAATATAGACAAAAAGTTGTCCATAAAGCAATGTGGGATACCTGTTCCCCTTCTTCATCACAATATCCAAGCAAAGAAACCAGGTTTCGGTGATGCAACCTTGACAAAAATTCTATTTCTGTTAAGAATTCCTTTTGACCTTGTAAGGAACCTTCCTGTGCACGCTTTATGGCCACAATTGTTTTGTCTGGTAGGATCCCTTTGTAAACCTTCCCATAACCTCCTTGACCAACTTGAGATGAGTCACTGAACTTATCTGTAGCGAGCGCCATTTCTTTTAAAGTGAAGTCCTTCACGCCATCAATTTTGATTAAACTTGACGCTGCAATGAGTGAAACTATTACCTTAAAATCATTGCTAAAAGTAAACAGTATTAGATGTTTGGCTCGCTATAATTATACATACATCTAACTTCAATAATACAATAACTTACATGCTCGTCGTTTTCTTGACAAGTGATGGTAGCTTGTCGCCTGTCTTCTTATGATAAGAATTGCAAAGAGACCAGTTATTGAAACTACACAAGCAACTGACCCCAATACAATGCCAGTCAATGCAACATTGCTTATCCCTGAGCTTTGGGACGACTCAAAAACCACTGTAACAATAAGAAGAATCATGTAATATGTACATGTAAAGCTAACTGTTCTTACTCTCGGGGAATCTATTCCCTCGTTTTCACATTTTTCTGCATGTAAATTTTTGTGTAAGAACTGATTTTTTTTAATAAAAAAAAATAAGTAAAAAAACAAATTAGATGAATTCATATGTCATAAGCCTTTTGGCCAATTTACTTTAAAGAAACATAAAGGTATTAAAAGATGAATGGCCATATCTACAAAAATTTAAGAAAAATGCCAGGCTTGAAATGGTTCCGACTTCCGAGGACATTTTTGTAAAAAAAACATTAAAAACCCTGAAGTTCCTAAAACAATAATGATAAGCATCTGGAAAATCAAAAACTACAAATGCTTCCTTCATTTTTGTTTTCTTATTTCTGTCTACTTTGACAGAAACTCTACCAAGTGATAGTTGAAAATAAATATCCCCGATAATAATATCCAAAGTTCATTGATCACTTGCAATGATGATATTACACAAGCAAAAGAACAAACTAGATACAACACTTCATTAAAACAATGAAAGTTTTGTCCACCAATAATACTACAGCATTCTCTAACTGTCCAAACATGAGGCGCTTATAAACATTATGCTATATGTTATGTTCATTCCAATGCTATCAACATTATGGGCTTCAAATATGACCAATGGTACTTTTGTGCAATGAAAATGTTGTGGTTTTTCAGCATTCATATGAAAAAGAATGTCAATTTGAGTTCCTTAAGAAATCAGAAATGAGCAATTTAATAAAATTTATGCTCAAGAAGGTTCTAGTCATCAAAAGTAAAGGATACTTTCTCAGCTTTAACTTGAAAATATGGCCTTGAAAACATACCATTAGAATAAGGCGACAAAAGAGTAAAGTTGAGCAGATCATATGGCCCAAAAAAGTTGTCAGTAGGAAATTCCCATGTCATAAATTTGTGCCTGACTCGTAGAACTTCACTCGTATTAAATATATTTGAGGGGTACATAGGGAAAATCCTCAAGTCCATCCTTAGCCTGGGACCTGGTTCCCAGAAGGAAAAATGAACAAAAATTTGATAATGATCCAAATTGAGGGAACTAGCCAGGTACATCTCAAATTGATCTTCATAAGGAGGAAAATATGAGAAGCTGGGACTCTTTAGTCGATAGTCAATATGAAGAGGGGCTGCACAAAAGCATTGCACAGGAGATTCGGGGACATATTCATAGGAATCTGTAGGACATGATTGGATCAAACAAACACTTGATTGGTTGATTGAGTTGGAACTTGCATTGTTGGCTCCAACTTCATATCCACAGAAGTAGGCTATGTTTGCTTGACTTGCATTTTTACAGAGAGGATTGCCATGAAGCCTGAAGAACAAAGATCAGTCTCAAAATTGGTCAATAAAAAATGACAGGAGGATCAAGAATTTAAAAAACAATCTGCTACAAGTAGTTTTCTTCAACATCAGAAAGCATTAGAAGTATTCTAATACTCATTCAAACTGGCCAAGTAAGCCCATCACACATGACCAAATCAGGGCTGTGCGGCTGAGCCAACTTAGCAACCCAGTTAACAATTAGAAAACAGAAAGCTTCCACTGACACTTTCAGATCAACGTAGATCAATCAAACCTGGTAACTGCTAGGATCCTTAATTAACTCTTCTGTTAAGTAAAGTGGGAAAACCCACGAAATACCACTTGGGTGGTCCAACCCAAAACCTTAAGGCATTACGTGGAGATGACCGAAGGGTACATTAAGGCACATCCAAGGTCCTAGATAACCGATGTGTGACTACACCTTTATAACTTCCAACATCTCAATGTTCTCCCTCATGAATAGACCTGGCTCTGATACCATATTACATAAAGTGGGAAAGCTCACGAAATACCACCTAGGGGTCAACATAAAACCTTAAGCCATTAGGTCGAGATGGTCCATGGCACATCCAAGGTCCCAAATAACCGATGTGGGACTACACCTCTATAACTATCAATACCTCAACATCTTCACTTTGAATCATTCACTTACCAGAATTTTCAAATGAATGATGAGTCTTGGTTCACCGTTCATGAGCCTTGAGAAGAACAATAAGCCAAAGATATATTTAAATATTCTAACTTTTTTTATAGATAAAAACATTTAAGCTTTCCCAACATTTACTGTTCCCTATCCATATTTTCTCAAAATAAGAAAAATTACAGAATGAGACAAAATGCTAGAACCCAAAAAGCCTAAAAAATAAATTGAAGATGTTGTCTATGAAAGGAAAGATACCTTATGCTGACATTTGCAGGAGGATTACAATCCCCCAAAATGTTCGAAAGAGAATTGTTTTCAAAATCCCTGCAGATTCGAAGTAAACAGGGAGGGGGGGGGGGAACATGATAATCAATCAATTCCACATAGAATTTTTCTAACATGGAAATGAACTTCACCCTAATTAATGTGTTAGGGAAAATATAAAATGATATTTTTGTTTGTAAGCCTTACAGTGTGAGTCTTGCGGTCGGACCAAAGGTCATATTCTGCCAAATGGTAGAAGAAATAGAGCCACTCAACAAGTTGTTCGCAAGTGAACTGTGATAATACATCATTGCCCACTCCATTAAAAAGTCAAAGCAACAGGACTCCAAATTCCAACAACTATGAATTATTCTACTATGTTAAACTACAATATAATTGTAGTCAACTTCCATGAAAATAAACTTCCAAAGCCACCATACAGAACTCAAAAATTAAGAAACAGCAGATTTAGACTTAGCAAACACTTCAAGAATACTGAAAAATAATCAAAAAATTATAAACATGGGCCATAAATCAATAAAAGTAAAATGTAAAAGGATCATCTCACAGGTTCTGCAGTTTAGGAAGATCTGAGAAATTTGCAGGTATTGACCCAGTAAGATGGTTGTTTGACAAATCACTGCAGAAGACAGTTGTTTGATATAACTTAGAGGTCAAGAAGATCAGATATATGATACCTTAATGAGATTCATAGCAAGTATTTGATATAATTTTTCATTTACTCAAGGATAATATGTCAAGGAGGTTCAAGTCAACAAGAAGGTAATAGATAATGTTGAAGAATGCGTTTACAAGACGATATCTGTTAGCAGACGTACATAGTCCTGATATGAATAGATAGCCTATTTGATGGTATGGATCCAGTCAAATTATTCCAGCTAAGATCTCTGTCACACACAAAACCCAGTAACAAGTTAACAAATGGTAGTCATTAGTTACTTATAAAGCATAATTGCTAAAACACAAGAAACTGCCAAAAGCTTTAAATTCCTTCAGAGGCTGATATGTGCACAGCACTATATTCAACATTAACTTACAAATAGTGAAGGCTTTTCATCCCACTTAAATCAGGAATAGAACCTTGCAAACCGCAGTTCCTAAGACTTCTGCATAGCCAGAAAAAGAAAATAAGCAATAATATAAGCACTATCTGCAAACAGGTTTTGTGAATTAGTAGATTTTAGGACAATCATCACAGCAAAACATTTAAATCCTCTAGGAATGTTAAATAGATGATCAGTTTATTGATAATGATGGCATATAGTATCAATTATGCTTAGACATGCACAGGACATTAGGATTAAGGGAACTATTTCCTGGAGATCAGGCTCATAAGAAACTCTCTTTTTAATTACGTCAGATTGGAGTTAGTTGTGAAGCCAATGCACATATTCCATTCTAATACAATCAGCCTCATCAAGTCTTCTTCCCATAGTAAATAAATACTCAGGTTGTTATCCAGTAATGGTAAACAATAAGGAACATATAAATGGGAAGAATCAAACAATATTCACATTTTTCTCTTTCCTTCTTTTCTTCCTACCTGTGCTGCTTTCTTTCACTTTCATCTTGTACACATGAACCATGTGTTGGATATATGTGTCCATCAATACCTAATTGAGCGTGTTAACTTCCATTATCATTTTATGTGTGATGTGTTGTCCTAAGGTTATACCTTATAGTGTTCACGACTAAGAACTATTTGGTCATAAGGTTGCCACGTTGCATATTTCTTAGAATGTGATTCAAGAATATAGACGTGAGCATTCATATTGTATGTGTGTTGGACATAATCATTACAAGAATCTTGTATGGATAACCGTCAGTTGTTTATGCAACAAGAATCTTTGATAGTTGATTTTGTCCCCATGCCTGAGAGATCTCTAACGCTGCAAGTATACTTGTGCGTCTTGGTGTGCCAAATGTCAATGATTGATATGTACTTTGGCTATATATCGGTAGGCAAAATTCATGATGTGCATCTGTGAGTGGAAGAGATACTCAACATGGAATCCACTTCCCGGTAAAGGAGAATATCCTAAGAGAATTTACAGACAATGATTTGACGAAATCCAAGCTCGGTGGCAGTTTTGTAAATAGTTTGTGAACGTATTAATTATTATAAATTTCATAAATGCTTTATGTCCAATCAATGGTCAAGATTAACTATACTAGATGTTTCAATGGATTAGGGTTTTCAACAATTGTATTTTCCATATCCGAAAATCTGTTATGTGATGTTAAAGTGGAAGTAGTTAAATACTTAAATGTAATGTTTTCTATCACTCAGGGCTTTACATGTTATTTCCAACTATTGCTACACTTATTAATTAGTGTTATTTACTGGATAAATAATACTAAATATTGTAGATGAGTTAGACTCCCTTTGTGCAACCTCAATGGACACACCCTATAAGGTCACACCAATTAGCTGGTACACTCAGCATGGGAGGCTGTCAGATGGTATTCTATAAATACATAGCTAGGGAGGAGAGAGACACACTACATCACTATTAGTCATCTCTCCTTCTCCAGTTCTTCTCTCTCCTCTCTCTCAAGTTAGAGAGCTAGGGTTTGTGAAACCCTGATTCTGGGAAGAACATCTCCGCTGCGTTGATCTCCGTTGCCTGCAGAGTAGTCAGTTCAAGTGCTGCAATCCTTTGGAGGACCTGCACTTGTGGATTTTGAGGTAACCCTAAACCCCATTGTATGTACTCATTCAAACCTATATTGCATGTTTTGTTGAGACATTGCATGTCTATGTTTGTTGACATGTTTGTTTTTTGTGATTTCATACTTGTGTTCATAAGTGAAAAAGATTACTCTTATTGGTACACCTAATCTCTCTTAAGTCTCATAGTGTGCAAAATGGTTTGTATTCATTTGCATGATGAAGAGAAGCCAAATAGTACGATCATGCTTTCGCCAACAAAACTAAGTGTGAAGATCGTCCGGTACATTCATCAAGTGGGTCAAGAGCTTCAAGAAGTCTATCAAATGGACGTACCTCTTAGATTTTGGATTATTTGTACTGTTTCTTGTTTATCTTTTTGTAATCCTGAGCATGCTAGTATAGTGTTAACCCAAAAGGACCTAACCCTAACCATATTGGTATATCTTTTCTTCGACCTTTTGGGAAACCGTTTTCAGGTGACCACATGACCTAAATTGGGTATTTATGACTTAAAACATGTTAAAGTTATATTTGAAAAATATGTTGTCTAAATATACATTCAAAATCTGGCCTGAGGAGCATCCAATTGTGGAGCAGCCTTATGCCAAGGGTAGGATCGGGCAGGGTCAAGGAGGAAGAAGAGCACTCAATCACAAGATTGGAACTCGCAAGCTCCTCTAAAACTCTCCAATGGAGGTCAAATTCAATATTATTCAAAATCTGCCTTCCCTTATTAGAGTAGATCCTTTTATAGGATTCCCAAAGCCCAATCTCAATCCCTAAGCCTAAGATTGAGTTTTACTAAAATAAGAACATACTAAATAAAAACATAGCATATTAGGTAAAACTAATCAAGGATAGGATTAGAAGACAATCAACTGTAAATCAGCCAAGAAAGGATCCTTGATTGCAGTTAGAATCCAATTAGCCAAGTTGGGCTCTTATTCTCTTAGATCTTCTAAGGATCTTAGGGTGGTTGAGCTGGACTTCCACGTCCTCCACTGCTGCCTCTATGCCTGCATCATTCCCTCCTGGTTTAGAATAATTCAACCTCGAATTTAAGTCACCATCTTCAGATGTTCGCCTTCTACCAGGATCAAATGGAAACCAGACCAAATCATTGGTGATAGTGATATCTCCAATAGAATATAATAGAATTTGTAACTCAACTTCAGATTTGATGGTGATAGCAATTGAGATGTTCACGGCTTGAAGAAATGAGGCATTAAAATATGGCTTGTTGACGATGTGTATACCGTGAACAAATTAAAGTACAAACGGGAAAGAAATAACGGCCAAATACGGATCATCATACATATTGATAATGTCGATCCATTGGAACGTGTCTCCATTCGTCTTCTTCGCAACATTGTCAACCAATAAGTAAAGAAAGTTGCATAGTTGCAATGGCTCCAAATATTGATCTTGATACGGTGTTGTGTTCATCATTTCCTTCACGAAAAAATCTCTAAAAACAGAAACTGATACGCATGATGGAACCAAATCAAAGACTTGAGAGGTGATCTCCTTGATGGGAAGATCGGTGGTTGTTGGGATTGCTTCTTTGCAAGGAAAACAATCACTTACATTTAATGATGCTGGCTCACCGTGTTGTGCTTCTAAAATAGAATCAGGTTCAAGGCTTTCAAAACCCCCATGTTCGTTGACGTACTCATCCTGATACTCGTCAAACTTGGGAGGTTCTCTCCAATCAACCTGGGTGACGAATCGATCGTCAGTAGCTTGTTGGCAAAGTTGTCGATTCTCCACTCCAAGGTTGATCTTTTCAGCTGGATTTGTGTGGTCGCCTTTCAACTTTCGAAACCATTCGACCTCTCGCTCCTCCTGAGCATGTCGTTGTAGTGGTCTCATAGCAAAAGCACATCTTTCGTCTTCCGATGAGGGTGATTGACTGCCTGTGGTGTTATCCGATCTACTGGAATGACGAGATGAGGTTCGCAAACGCTCCATCTCAAGATTCATTGCAGCAATCTGTTGACGTAGTTGAGCATTCTTGTCTCTCAATGTAACGTCCTCTATGTGACTAGTGTGATCTCCCCTACGCTTGGGAGCCATACTTGTTGCACCCTGCTTTGGCTCTGATACCATAAATGGAGCAGCCTTGTGCCTAGGGTAGGATCGAGCAGGGTCAAGGAAGAAGAAGAACACTCAATCACAAGATTGGAACTCGCAAGCTCCTCTGAAACTCTCCAATGGAGGTCAAATTCAATATTATTCAAAATCGGCCTTTCCTTATTACAGTAGATTCTTTTATAGGATTCCCAAAGCCCAATCTCAATCCCTAAGCCTAAGATTGAGTTTTACTAAAATAAGAACATAATAAATAAAAACATAGCATATTAGGTAAAAACTAATTAAGGATAGAATTAGAAGGCAATCAACTGTAAATCAGCCAAGCAAGGATCCTTGATTGCAGTCAGAATCCAATTAGCCAAGTTGGGCTCTTATTCTCTCAGATCTTCTAAGGATCTTTGGGTTGTTGAGCTGGACTTCCACGTCCTCCACTGCTGCCTCTATGCCTGCATCAGATAGCTTCACCGGTTTGCCGGTTTGTATCAGATCCATTATACCTAAGAGCTTTGGGAAGCAACCGGCTCGCCGAAATTCATCTGGCAGCTAAGGCGGTTCGCTGGTGTCAATCCGGTTATTGTAGCAACAGCTATATGTGGCTTTTCTCAACAGTTATATGAGCAAGCGGTGCCAATAGGCGAATGCTCAAAAATGTATTTGTTGGACACCTTTTTGTGCACAGTTTTTGGCCCCCTTTATAGGAGAGGATTAAGGAGTTTTTAAAAGAAGTCTTGAGTCATTAGTTAGAACACCCTTTGGGGTGATATTTTGAAAGACAATGTGGGTCAAGTTTGGAGGATCTCAAATGCACCATGAGCCAAAATTGGTGAAATGATTCAAGAGATCTTGAAGAGAAGAACCAAGCCACATGAGCTTCAAAAGGAAGATTAGCCTTCAAGAGGTAGATGATTTGTTATGAGCTCAATTTGTCTACCATCCTTAGAGAGGAATTTGTATGTGCTTAACTTGTGTATCTCCCTACAAAGAAGGATTATGTATTGAGCTTGTAGTTTGTATATCCGCCTTCTAAAGGCATCAATTTGGTTGAGTTGAAGAACTCGACAATATGCTTAATTGGAGTATTATTTAGGTTTGGTGTGAGCCATTGAAACATCATGTAAGGTTAAGTGTGAATCTTGAAATACTCACGTTTGGTGCACTAAAGAGAAGCACCAGTTTGATGGTGAGCCATAAACCATTTGGTTAGTTGTAAGCCCATAAAACAATAGTGGTTTGTAGTGAGCCATATAAAACTACCTTGTACAGGTTTCTTTGCTACCCAGTAAAGTAATTAAGTTAGCAGAATTCCAAGTGTGATCTTGGGAGTAGATGTAGGCAAGGTTACCAAACCACTATAAATGTTTGTGTCTCCCTCTCTCTTTTGTTATTTTTACCACTTACTTTGTAATATTGTATGATAGGGTGTTGAGTTCAAGCTTGTCTATTGCTTCCACTAAGTTGTTCGAACTCTTAAGTATTAATTGGCAAATGTTTTAAAATGGCTAAGATTTTTATAATGTCCAATTCACCCACCCTCTTGAGTTGTCTCACGATACAACACATTTTACAGTGCAAGAATGCAAAATTTTTGTTAGGCATTCCCCACCGCAAATTTTTGTTGGCATCGAGGTTAACTAGTTATTGGTAGAAGAGTGGTAGGACAGGCTGTAGAACTCTCTAGAATTCACAATGTACAGTATCATTCCTAGTGTTAATTAGAAACTTCAAACATGCCAATTTTATCAAACATACGAACTTGCCCCGTATTTTAAAGTTTCTTTTTCTTTTTGCATGATATTTGTCTTGAGAAATTCTGATTTTTTAGTCATTTCCATCCATTTGAAGTGCAAGTATTAGGTCCCCCCCCCCCCCTTTCACTGTTTTAAGCAGTAGTATATATCAGTTAGCTTCGATGCCAGAAGATATTGATCACTTATTCTTTTCCCGTCTCTTTTCTAGGAAGCTTTGGGAGGGTGTGGTTCTCAAGATTTGGCCTTCCCCAAGGCAGATTTGGTTTATTTATCAGGAGTGGCAGTGGGTCATTTCCCACTTTAGTAGTAGTTCTGTTTGTGATATCATTGGCCGTTTAGTTTTTTATGCTGCAATATACCATATTTGGTGAGAGCGCAGCAAAAAAAGATGGACTTCCTCCAAGATGCATCACCAGATTTGGGCCTCTATTAGTTATGATATTAGGCAGAATGCTCTCATGATCCTTCCCCCCCTGTTCTCTCTGTGCGGAACCAGCTTATTGTTTCTTCCTGGGATATCCCACTTCGGTTCCCCCACCCCTAGATTTCCATTATTTGTTTGTGTTTTTAGGTGGGGTTTGTCTTGGCTGTTTTGATTGGGTTTGGTGCTTTCTCTTTTGCTTGACCAGTAGTGCTTGTTGATTTTGTTCGGCTTGTTCGGCCTTTGTAGGTAGTTTATCCCCCCTCCTTTTGTTTCCCCTTTAATATATTATTTATTCACCCCGCAAAAAATATCAGTTAGCATGACTGTTATGCAACTAAGTGTAAGACAGTGGGACGGTTCTCTTAATGGTGGAACCAACTGAACCACCTGACAGCAATCTGACTCAAAAAAAGGAAAGTAATGAAACAGCAGAGCAGTGACATTATACTCCCTTATGATGCACTTGATGAGATTGAGTTACTAGTTGAATCAAAATCTAAGTATAATTAACTAACTGATGCCATTACATTATGCAGAATTCTTCTCAGGTAAGGGAACATAACGACCTTAATACTCCTTGAAGTGGACATCAACATCAGATGGCCAGAACCCCTCAAACCTAATGGAAGTTTAGGACTCTTGCTTTGTTACATAATTGGGGGAGCTGACCATAATTCCTACCCCGACCCTAAATACAATGTAGAAGAAATTCTAAATATTATAACTATTGCAGTGATAAATCAGTAAGAGTCAAAAGAAACAGAAAATGATACAAATCCAAATTAGTTCCAATATGGAAATTAATGGAAGAGAAAAAATAGCAACTCAATGCAGTATGTCAGGTATCCTATCCAATCAAGAGATGACTATCATTTGATGGAGACCGACTTACGCATGTAATCTAAGTCATTCAGCATAAAGACAATTATTCAGGACTGCCATTTGTGAACCTCTTGAGTGAGCAATGTGGAACCTATGATTTCATAGGCGGAATCTAAAACAGCAGAAATTAAATAGGACAATTTACTATTATTAGTATACTATTTACTTATATTTACGATACATTTGATTTATAGTTGTAGTAAGAATTCCTCCCACCCCCTTTCACTAGATAACAGAAGGATTTTATCACAAAGAAGATAGATAGAGTACAGAGAATATGGTTGCAGTTAGTATTTTTTACTCTTCATAGGAGCTCAAGAAAGTACAACTGAACTGGATACTTAATTGAACACAGACTGAGAAATTGCACTTACAATTTGAATAGTTTTGACATGTTTCCATAAGAAGCTGGAATCTCAGCCCCATCAAAGTGATTGTTATCAAGTTGTCTGCAAAAGAACAGTAAATGGAGGAAATATTGGAAAATTTAACAACAAATCCACCAATTTTGTTTCACAAATCACAACTAAGCATCATAATAGTCGAATTTTTTTTTTTAAAGAGAAAATGTCTAGTATAGCTGTGTAATTCCGAAAAAAAAAAAAAAAAAAACTACCATAAGTTATAGAGTTCAACAAAACATCAGATACTGGTGAACAGATTAATGCAAAGATGGCTTGTGACAGCAAAATTGCATAAACTACATAGAAGGATCAACAAAGTCGAAAATATCAAGTCAACCTTGCAACTTAAACATATCACTACACAAAAAAGTTATAATTGAGAAAAAAAATTACGTAAAAGAGTGACAAATTACAATCAATACACAAGTTAGGTACAGCACATATGTAAAGAACGTTAAGCACACAAAAGCACTCATTTACATACATTTTCGAGATTATTAAGGACTCAAAGAAGGTGACATCTTTGGAGAGAAGTCGCCTTTGGGAGGAAGGATGGCAGCATTTATACCCTTTAGTAGAAGCTGAATAGCCAAGGAAGATACATTTGAGTGCTTTGGGGTCAAGTTTTGTCCGAACTGATTTATTGACATGAACATAACAGACAAACCCAAACACTTTAGGGGGAAGGGAGAAAGCAGGAGCTTGAGGTGAAAGGGTTCCAGAGGGGATTTGGAGCCAAGCAGCTGAGTTGGCATCCGGTTGACTAGGAAGGCAGCAACAAGGAGGGCATCAAACCAAAAGGTCTTTCGGACATGCATGCCAAAAAGAAGGTTTCGAGTGACTTCCAACATATGGCGATTTTTTCTCTCAGCCACCCCATTCTGTTGGGGGTGTTAACACAAATAACTTGATGAATAATGCCATGGTCAACAAAGAACTGTTGAAGCCCCCCATACATATATTCACCCCCTCTATCAGAACGAACTATTTGAATGTGAGTGTCAAATTGAGTACAAACAAATTGATGAACATTCTTAAAAGCATCATAAACATCGCACTTTTGTTTCATAAAAAAAGTCCAAGTGGACTGGGAATAGTCATCAACAAAGGAAACAAAATAACAATAACCAAACAAAGAAGTAGTGGGAGTAGGTCCCCCAAACATCATAGTGCACAATATTAAAAGGAACAGTGGTTCTATTACCATGATAAGGATAGGATGAACAACAATGTTTAGCAAAAATACATGGTTCTCACTGAAAAACATAAGAAGAAGAAAAAGAAGTAAACAAGTAAGGTAATTGTTTCCTCATAACAACAAAAGATGGGTGGCCTAAATATTGATGCCAAAGCATCACAAAATCCATAGTACTCATAGTTCAAAAACTTGCCAAGATCTCGGCGAGATCTCGAGAAACTCGAGCTGGTCGAGACGAGATAGCATGCGAAATAAATAAAAAAATGCAATGTTTCGAAAAACTTGACCAAGACTTCGAATATTTCAAGAAATCTCGGTGAAATCTCTAATATTTCGAGAATCTCGACCTCAATACCCATAGAGTCATAGTATTGTATTGTTGGGACTTGGGAATTGAGACATGGAAGACTAGGATACTAAGGTGTCTATCACTTATGTATTATTCATTGTACTTGGGTTGGGAGTCTATGTAATATGCATTGTGAACACTTCACTGTATCTTGTGGTTTGTAGTAGAAACTTTAAGTCTTTAACTATTTCTTAAATAATTATTCAATATTATGTGTCTTCATCCATTATTGCATAATTTACTTGTTTTACTTGCCAATTATGTCTCGTATCATTCAAACAATGTGTAGAATAGGTAATATTACATGAAGGGTTCGGCCTTTACTGCCAACCAAGGATGCAAATCCAAAACACCAAATTGGGTGTTTTTTTTTTCAATTTAAAGCTTTAAATATGTTTATTAAGACTAAAACAACAACAAACTCAGCCTTATCCCAACTTAATGGGGTCGGCTACATGGATCCAAACAAAACAAAGTAGGGAAAACAGAGTTCTAAAAAAAAAGGGGAAGAGAGTTATACTAAGAGAGAAGGGGGAAGACATGAGAAATGAAAATGGAAAAGGACAAATGAAAGATGGGAAATAAATAGAAAAATGAACGATGCAAGATAGTAAGAGGAAAGAGGCATAGCCCAGCCCGTCAGGAGAATCTCAGCTAAATGGGGTCTGTGACATGGATCCTTGCCCTCCAATACGCGCTATTTGAGGTCATACTTAGGACAAGCGCTAGCCTAAGCATGTCTTTCCTCACCACTTCTCTTCTCCTATGGTCATTTTAGGTCCGCCCCTAATCTTCCAGCTCCTTCAATCGGAATCATATCACTCCTCCTTACTGGGACGTCCCTGGGTCTCCGTTGAATATGACCATACCACTTTAAACGACTCTCTTATAGTTTGTCATTGATCAAGGCTTCCCCCAAGTCCCATCTAATATGTTCATTCCGTACTTTGTCCTTCCTTGTTTTTCCACACATCCATCTTAATATCCTCATCTCTGCTACACAAAGCTTATCAATATGGCACTTCTTAACAGCCCAACATTCTGCCCCATACATCATGGCCGGTCGAACAACAGTCCTATAAAACTTTCCTTTAAGCTCTAAAGGAATACAGCTGTCGCATAACACTCCGGACGCATCTCTCCACTTCTTCCATCCTACTTTAATTCTCTGTGAAACATCATCCTCTATGCCACCTTCTTTATTTATGAGAAACCCCAGATATCTAAAATAGTCACTTTGCGGTATCTTTCTTTCCTCAATTCGCACCATACCAGTATCCATCATATTGTGACTAAAATTACACATATACTCCGGCTTCGTTCTACTAATCTTAAGGCCTCTTGTTTCCAAGGTTGCTCTCCATAACTCTAATTTAGCGTCAATCCCTTCTTTTGACTCATCTACCAGATCAATATCATCGATGAAAAGCATGCAACACGGGACCTCATCTTGAATGCTCTTGGTTAGATCGTCCATGACGAGCACAAATAGATGACTTAAGGCGGATCCCTGATGTAACCAATCGTAACTGGGAATTCCCTGCCCTGACCTCCCACTGATCTTACACTAGTTACCACGCCATCATACATATCATTAAGTACCTGCACATAATTACTCGACACTCCTTTCTTCACTAGAGTATGCTGGATTAGATCTCTAGGGCCTCGATCATAGGCTTTTTCCATGTCAATGTAGACCATATGGAGATCCTTCTTGATATCTCTATACCTTTCCATGAGCCTCCTCAATAAGTAGATAGCTTTTATTGTGGATCCACTTGGCATGAAGCCAAACTGGTTCACCGAGATATGAGTCTCTCTTTTCAAACGGGCTTCAATAACCTTCTCCCAAAGTTTCATACTGTGACTCGTTAGCTTTATGCTTTTATTGTTATTACACCTTTGGATATCACCTTTATTTTTGTAAATTGGGACTACAATGCTTCTTCTCCATTCATCTGGCATCCTCCTTGTGTTCATAATCCTGTTAAACAGCTTGGTTAGCCAATAAACCCCACAGCCTCCTAGGGTTTTCCACATTTCTATAAGAATCTCATCTGAGCCTAAAGTCTTGCCAACTTTCATCTTTCTTAATGCTTCCTTAACTTCCGCCACACTAACCTTTCTTACATAACTATGATGTGTGGTATCATGTTGAATGGAGTACTCGTTAGGATCATTTCTACTCGGCCCATCCCCATTAAGTAGGTCACAGATATACTCATCCCATCTCTTCACAATGTCCTCATCCCTTACCAACACTCTTCCATCCTTGCCCTTGATACACCTCACCTGATCGAAATCTCAACTCTTCCTTTAACTCTTCCTTTCTCTCATCTATCTTATACATAGCTTTTTCCCCATCTTTTATGTTTAGGCTGATATTAAGACTAAAACAAGCTCCCCTTAAAATTTCGGAGCCAACTATCGCCATTTGTCCCCCGAAACATATCCAAAACAAAAAAAACAAAAAAATGCACTGTCTTGCCGAGATCTCGAGATTTCGAAAAACTCGACCTAGTCGAGATGGCTGTTCGAGACGAGTTTTCGAACCATGATAGTACTATTGTCACTCTGGCCACACACACAAGACTGAGCAGTAGGCAAAAAAAGTGTGCGAGGCTCAAGAAGGTAGAGTCCTTTCTCTTCAAGCCCACTACCAATAATCCTCTTCGTCACCAAATCCTGAAAAAGACAATGAGAAGGAAAGAATGTGACACAACAATTCAGGGATTTGGTTAGATGACTAACTATAATAGGTTAGTAGCAAACTCAGGGCCATGAAGAATAGAGTCAAGAGAAATAAAAGGGGTGACCCGAACACTACCCTTACCAGGAATGGAAGAAAGAGACCCATTTGCAACTCTAACCTTATCCCTACCCGAGTAAGAATCATAACACTGAGACATACCAGTCATGTGGTCAGTGGAACCAGAGTCAATGACCCAAGAGGGAGCAGTGGAGGGTGCAGATGTAGAGACCTGCAAGACTGAGGCAGAAGTGTCTAACTCTGTAGGAGGAATAGAAGAGTGCCCAAGGCGAGACATCATCCTACGTAGTGCTACAATATCCTCCCTAGTAAGGGATTCAGGATCGACCTATAGTCCAGGTGACTCAGTCTCAGTTGTCACAGTATGAGCTCGAGCTCCCCCTTGCCCACCACCTTACATACCAATGGACCCACCACGTGTGCCAGGGTTGGCCATAAAGAAACTAGCACCTGTCTTTGGTGTACCCCAATTTTCCACAATGATCACACTTCTCTGTT
The DNA here is from genome assembly GCF_018873765.1 of Telopea speciosissima. Classification (NCBI taxonomy): domain Eukaryota; kingdom Viridiplantae; phylum Streptophyta; class Magnoliopsida; order Proteales; family Proteaceae; genus Telopea; species Telopea speciosissima. The sequence goes on from NC_057916.1 coordinate 10,537,522, forward strand.
ATCTCTACGGGGTGGCCCTTGGCCTCTCCCCCTTCCATACCAATCTCTGTTAGAACTAGAAGCAAGAGCTGATCACTCCAGGGATGGTGCAGTGTCCATGGATACTCTCCTAGTCTCCTCACTCTGCAAGTAGCTACATACGTCATCTAAGGATGGAAGAGGTGACCGCACCAAGATTTGCAGATATGGCTCAAATTCTTGATTGAGCCCACCTTCCTCAGTCAAGTAACACTTCCTCTCCTTCCTCTTAGTTGGATCTTCTCATTGCTATTCGAAAGGGGAAGAGAGCTTGTACTAACCGTATAGCCAAGTTTGTTTCCTATGAAGCTCTTTCTCCTACAGGTATTGCCTACTCTACTGCTCTTGCTTCTTCTTCCATTCCCAAAAATGTCACTGAGGCTATGTTTGACCCAAAGTGGAAGGAGGCCATGTCTGAGGAAATGATGGCTCTTGAGAAGAGTGGTACTTGGACTCTTGTTGACCTTCTCAGGGGGAGAGTTCCAGTCGAATGCAAGTGGGTCTATACAATTAAGTACTGATCAGATGGTACTGTGGAAAGATATAAGTCTAGGTTGGTGGCCAAAGGGTACAGTCAAGTGTATGGTATTGACTACCAAGAAACATTTGCTCCTATGGCCAAGCACAACTCAATCAGAGTTCTTCTATCAGTGGCAGCCAATAGAGATTGGTCGTTGTATCAATTAGATGTAAAGAATGTCTTTCTCCATAGTGATCTAGAAGAAGAAGTGTATATGCAGCCTCCACCTGGTTTCAAGTTTCCATTAACAGAAGGGAAAGTGTGCATCCTAAAAAAGGCACTTTATAACCTTAAGCAGTCTCCTAAGGCCTGGTTTGAGCAATTTAGGCAAGCCATTCTAAGGAACGGGTATTCCCAGAGTCAGGCTGACCACACTTTGTTTATCCAGCGAGGAAATGGTATGATCACAGTCCTTATTGTTTATGTTGATGTATTACGGTAACTGGGAATGACCAAACCGAGATAAGTAAATTGAAGTCATACTTGGCCCAACAGTTTGAGATTAAAGATCTTAGACTCTTGAAGTATTTCTTAGGAATTGAAGTGTCGAGATCAAAGAAAGGAATCAATATTTGCCAAAGAAAGTTTGTACTGGACCTATCAAAGGAAACAGGAATGTTGGGGTGTAAACCAGCAAACTCCTTAATTGATCAAAGCCACAAACTTAGTGAAGATTTGATGCAGCCCTAGACCTGGACCATGAAGTTGACAAAGTAGAAGCAGCCACCTCACACCCTAAGGTTCTTCAAAGATCATCCAGGTCAAGGAGAGACAAGCCAGGCAAAGCCAGCCCCTGCAGGGATAGTCCATCCATTCCTTATCTTCCCAATAATTTTAAGGAAAGAAGTTGCACCTACAAAAGGGAAGATTTGGACTGATTTGGGATTATCTCAGTTTCTAAATAAATTATGCCTAAATAAATAAAGGATCAATCAGCTAGCTAGTATATTGGGTTGATTGAAGATTTGATTGAAGATTGGATTGAAGAGTGGATTTCTGATTGTGAGTATTTTGGGTAGATTGAAGAGAAGGTGGGATTCTGATTGGAAGAATATGGGGCTGATTGAAGATTGGAGGCTGGAATCTTATTTTTTTCTTTTCTTCCTTACACATACTCAATTCTAAGTCTATATGTAATCCTTCATGAGAATGTAGAAAACAAATTATGAAGTTTAATGAAAATTGCTCATTTAAGTATTTGGAACTCTCAATTGGAGTTTCCGTTGCAATTTTGATTTTCTTGTTCGATTGATCAACTCCTGGTCACGTAGGGAACGTGATTTTGACTCTCCCAATCCGTAGCTTCCAATGAGGCTGCACCATTTTTGGTTATCAGAGCCTAGGATTACGAGAGCGGAAGACTATAATGGCACCCTGACGAGCTACCCGTACAGTCCCCATCGAACATATCAATGCAAGGGAAGAAAACTTGCGGCTGCAGCAAGAAACTGCTGCCCTGCAGCGTGAGAATGAAGCTTTAAGAAATGAATCGAGACGTCCGAATCCGACTGAGGAAACGACCGATCCTGACTCACCTTCATCCGACAACGAACAACCTGGCCGAGAGAGGAGGCCTCACCGGAACAGGAACTAAATTGGTGGAGAGCGAGAAGTTGTGATGACGCCGAGGCATGGAGGTGGTCATACAACTCCCGTGTAGGACATCAACACAAGTGAAGTTCATACAACAATGGATGATGTTGCAGACAAACGAATCATTGTTCAGGTTGATTTCAATAAACCCCCAATTTTCAATGAGTACATCGATGAACACGGTGGTTTCGAAAGTCTTGAACCAGATTACGTTTCGAAAGCACAACAACATTTCCACCCGCATCGCATTGAGTGGTTCGACCTTGTCAGTACGTATGATGATCCGTATTTGGCCGGCCTTTACTACTTTCACGTCTCCATTTCAACTTGTTCGAGGTATTAGCATCATCAACAAGTCATATGTGAATTCCTCATTTTTTTCGAGTCGTGAAGATATCCATAGCTATCTTCATCAGATCTGAAGTGGTAATGCAAAGTTTGTTATGTACAATTGAAAATACCAACGGTGATTTTGCTTGTTTCCCGTTTGACCCCAGTGGACGAGGAGCATTATTAACTAGAAAGAGAGTTCGAGGACGAACTCTTTTTCAAACTAGAGGGAATGATGCAGCCCTAGACCTGGACCATGAAATTGACAAAGTAGAAGCAGCCACCTCACACCCTAAGGTTCTTCAACGATCAGTCCGGGTCAAGGAGAGGCATACCAAGCAAGGCCAGCCCCTGCAGGGATAGTCCATCCATTCCTTATCTTCCCAATAATTTTAAGGAAAGAAGTTGCACCTAAAAAAGGGAAGATTTGGACTGATTTGGGATTATCTCAGTTTCTAAATAAATTATGCCTAAATAAATGAAGGATCAATCAGCTAGCTAGTATATTGGGTTGATTGAAGATTTGATTGAAGATTGAATTGAAGAGTGGATTTCTGATTGAGAGTATTTTGGGTAGATTGAAGAGAAGGTGGTATTTTGGTTGGAAGAATATGGGGCTGATAGAAGATTGGAGATTGGAATCTTATTTTCTTTCTTTTCTTCCTTACACGTACTCAATTCTAAGTTTATATATAATCCTTCATGAGAATGTAGAAAGCAGATTATGAAGTTTAATGAAAATTACTCAGTTGAGTATTTGGAACTCTCAATTGGAGTTTCCGTTGCAATTTTGATTTTCTTGTTCAATTGATCAACTCCTGGTCACGTAGGGAACGTGATTTCGACTCTCCCGATCCGTAGCTTCCAATGAGGCTGCACCAAGATTATGGCTCTACTCTTATTGATGCAGGCAAGTACCAAGATTGGTTGGAAAACTGATCTATCTCTCTTTGACTCAGCCAGACATCACTTATGCAGTTGGAATGGTGAGCTAATTTATGCATGCCCCCAAGAATGGGCACTTGGATGTTGTTTATCGCATCATGTACTTGAAATCTTCTCCAGGAAAAGGACTTCTATATGCCAGACACAATCATTTGAGGATAAAGGGCTACACTGATGCCGATTGGGCTGGTTCTGTTTCAGACAATACGATCTACATCAGGTTACTGTACTTTTGTAGGTGGTAATCTAGTCACATGGGGCAATGAAAAAAATAACGGTTGTAGCCAGGTCTAGTGCAGAGGCAGAATTTAGAGCCATGGCTCATGGAGTGTGTGAACTTATATGGCTGAAGCAGTTGGATCAAGAGTAGGGATTTGACATTGATGGACTCATGCGGCTCTTTTGTGATAACAAGGCTGTTATATCATAATCCCATGCAACATGACCGAATGAAGCACAATGAGGTCGATAAGCACTTCATCAAAGAGAAGTTGGATTCAGGTTGCATTTGTACTCCCTTTGTGAAGACTGGTGATCAAGTGGCAAATATCTTCACCAAAGGTCTCATTTCTAACCAGTTCAGTACCCTTCTGTGCAAGCTGGGAATGTATGACATTTATTCTCCAGCTTGAGGGGGAGTGTTATTAGGGGTACTTTAGTCACTAGTTTATTGTAAGTCATGTTGAGTTGTAATTTTTCTCTGTTGTTATTTTTTTATCTTTTACCTCCATAAGGAAGCATATGTAATTCCAAGAATACTAGTAATGAATCAAATAGGTGAGAGAAGCTCTCAAGCTACTCACCACGGTTTCTCTCTCAACTCTTTCTCTTCTTTCTCTCTTCTTCTTCTTCTTCTTCTTCTTCTTCTTCTTCTCTCTTCCCAGCTGCTACTCCTTGTTCCTTTGGTTGAATACCTAGTTTCTATTTGAGAGGAGACAAACCTATTAGAATGGGACATCAATGAACCTCCAAATTTAACTTTACTTAATGAAATGGGTAATTGGAAGTTTTCTAAAAAGGGCATACCCAGTGCACTAGGCTCCCGCCACTGCAGGGTCTGTGTAATTGGAAGTTTTCTAAGAGGGGAAAATGGATGAGAAGATGAATGGGTTGGGTTTGAATAAGTTTTGCAACAATGCTGGAAACTAGCAACAGGATATTTGATGTTTTGAGTCTCTTCTTTTTCTTTTCTTTAATCAGTAGCAGTGATCTTTTCTTCCTCTTTCTAATCAGAAGCAGGGAAGGTAATTCATTCAAAAAATCAATAGGGTTATCATGTGCTTTTTGTGACCTATCATCTGCCCCACATCTTAAGAATTAGGATTATAAAAAGAACAGGTGTAAATACATCATCTAAAGTTCAACATAGAGAACCAGTTTTTATCAAGTGACGCTCTCACCCACCCCCTCAACACACAATGAATTCCTATGTTGCAATTTGCAAATGTCTAGTCTAGGCTATAAAATCCCATATATGCATATACCCTAGGCAGATTGTGTAATTTCTCAACAATTTGCTGTTTCAAACCTTCACTCACCCAAACAATGGTGTATCTCCAGGAAAATATTACCTGGAGGGTCAGAAAGACTCAGAATTTATTTCGCTATGTCATTTTCAGCAACGTCCTATTGTATCTCGCTATGTCATTCTCAGAAAATGAAGCAACATGTTGGCACATTATATTTTTCCGTGTATTTTGTGATGATCTAAACATGGTTGTGATCGTCGTGGGAATATTAACTATATTTCTTAAATGATGTATAATATTAATTCTCATAGATCGAACATGAAGTCCATCAAGCAGAGAAAAAGCTCAGAGATCAAATCAAGCAAGCTAGGTCCAAGAGCTTTGAAGCCTTGATCAACAGTATGGAGGTTCACCAAGTCATCAGCAAGTCAAGAGTTTGAAGATACATGAGATGGAAGCACGCATGAAAGCTTCACAAGACATAGACTAAGTCTCAATGTTAGTAAATTCATATGTAATCCTATGTAGGGTTCTTGCAGCGTAAAAGTCCAAGAAAATGGTTAAGAAATCATCCCTATAATCAAGGGAACGACCAAACTGAAAGGAAGTTGATTGGACACAAATGAGTCAATTTGTGGGTTAACAGAATAGGGAGGGGCATCCAGTTACTTCATCCAAAAATCAGGCTGAAGTCCTTGTTTGAACGTCTGGCTGTATGATCCGGACATCCACCCTGCAAGCACCAATTCATACCACCACCTAAGGACGATGATACATTGGAGTCCATGGACATCAGTGTCAGGAGCTTGACTGACACTCTCGGAGGCATGAGTATAGAGAGTGGTATGCATGGGGAGCAGTGGCAAGCATTGTCATATAGATATGGCCCAAGGATACTTGGTATGGTCACTTTGGGCCGGTTAGCTCTTCATCATCATTACCCTCTGCCTCTGAGTATGAAGGTCAATCGCGCACTGGGTCAAGTTTTGTGGACAACATCTTCGGCTTCCCGACCTCCCAGCCATACATACCGGTTCTGGTTCCACACGCACCATCCAGTAACAGTGGCTCGATCGAGTTACTTACGGTTCGGAGATATATACCCTAAGTTAGGATACCTCAAGTACGTTGACGATTCCATTTATAGGGCTGCCATGGACAACTTCAAGCGTTTCTTCCGCCATACTATGACATGGCCAGCTTTTATGATTCAATGGAGGAAAACTTGATTAGGCATTAACAACATTCTAGTGCTTTCGATCCGGCCCGACACTCGTTTCAATACTAGGAGTCCAGGACTTATAGGATGAGCATAGGGGTGACTTGTTGCTTGTATTGTTGAATGTTGACTCCATTATATTTGACTCTTATGTAATAAACAATGTTAGATGTATGATTTATGAAATGGTTTATAATTTGATGTCATTTCATTCCTATTGTGTATTTAAGTTGTTTTATTTGAATATATGTGTTCTAATACTAAAGATTATGTGGAATAGACAATAACAATGTATATATACAGCGTACACTACCAACCTAGGGTCCAAAGTCAAACTACCATTTTGGGTGTGATTTTTAAGAATCTAAGGATTCCACTATGTTTATATGGCCTAAAATAGGCTGGTCCTACAAGTTTCATGACCTAATTAGGTCATATGGCCCCTGAAACCTAAGTTCGAAATTTCAAAAATCAAGTTTCAGCTGAAATTCGATTTCGGGCTTGACCGAAACCATGCCTGAAACTGAAACCTTGAACCTTGACCTAGTTGAAGTAAGGAGGTAAAAAGAAGCTTTAGTACCAAACCTTCTACTAGATTTCAAGGCCCAACTAGTATCCTCGCCATTTTTGTCAATAAATATTTCATGTAAACAATTAAGTATGGTTCATTGCCTCCTCTATGACTCTATCTCAAACCTCCCTTATCTCTCTTTGAAACCCAAAATCCGATTTGAACTCTCTCCTATATTATTTCTTTCTTTTCTTATTTTATTTTTTTAGATTATCTTGCACGTAACACCCTTCTTAGCTATACCGCTTCTTAACTACCCAACATTCCGCTCTAGGTTATACCGCTTCTAAGTACCCAACATTCCGCTCTAGGTCTCGAGATGGAGTGTAATACAACAACAACATCACATCATTAAGGTTCAACTAAATGGGGTCTAGACCACATGGATCTTTGCTCTCCAATCAGCTCTATTTGAGGTCATACCAGGAACAAGGCCTAAGCTAAGCATGTCCTTTTTCACCACTTTCTCTTATGGTTATCTTAGGCCTGCCCCTGGTTCTTTTGGTTCCCTCCATCAGGATCAGGTCACTCCTCCGAATTGGGGGCATCTGGAGGCCTCCATTGAACATGGCCATACCACCTCAAACGACTCTCTCTAAGTTTGTCATATATCGAAGCTACTACCAACCCAGCTCTAATATGGTCATTCCTCACTTTATCCTTCCTATTTTTCCCACTCATCCATCTCAACATCCTCATCTCTGCAACGCCCAGTTTACTTATATGACACTTCATCACCGCCCAGCATTCCGCCCCATACATCATAGCTGGTCTAATGACAGTCCTATAAAACTTTCCTTTAAGCTTTATTGAAGTTACTAACATTTGTTGCTTGGAGTCCATGATATGAACTTCACATTTCTATTGGTGTAATTAGAGTTTTAATCATCAGACGTATCTAAATCATTTTAGTCCCCAACCACATAAAGCTTCTGATTTTGAGAAACCTTTGATTGGTTACTTGCTTGGACTAAACTTTTTTTTTTCCCTACAATTACTCAAGCCTAAACCTTATTTTACAATATTCATAACCCCTGCAGGTTCAAGTACATTCAGATTTGCACTGCATCAGTCCGCTCCTATGAGTTAAGTCTCTTCTTCCAACTGATTTTCAGCATCAGTGCTCAAAAAGTTCAGTATTATCTTCCTTCCGTACATGCATTGATACACTATCCCTAACTGACAACTGACAAATGACAACAACCTCTCTCTCTCTCCTGCATATTTCCTCATATTGGCTTCTCAGGTCATTTATTTGGTAAGATCTTTTGCTTATTTTTTCAAGCTTCCTTCACATCATTTGAAAGGAATTTGACTCTCTGGAATCTGTTGCATTCAATTACAATTTACCTTGCTTTATTCTATTAAGAACAAAAATATCCATCACCCAGGATTGAAAGCTGTTCAAGTGCATGAACAGCCCACAAGTACTTCTGTGGCACATGTGGACAGATTGGGACATACATCAAAGAGTTCTACTTAAAGAAGATTGAAACTCATGTATGACGACAGTGAGGTATGATTCATGATATTGGTGAACTAAGTTTCCTAAGTTATAACCGAACTAAGTTTCCTAAGTTATAGCCAATAATAAATTTCAAAATTAGAAAGTCTCTAATGAAACATCATTGAAACTTAGTAGAGAGTGACATTTGACAATGAAGTTGATCAACTAAGTTTGGCACTTTGACCTCAACATAATACCAATATTTTCTAAGATAATCAATAAACAAAAATGGAAATTAGAAAGACAGTAACAAAACTTCTTTGAGGCTTACCTCAACCATTAGGGCATGAAATAGAAGATTTTAGTGTACAGAGTTACATGAAATACAGTAAGTCACAAAATAATTGGACATTATGAGCACAAATAAAATGATACTATCATCCCACTTGAAAAAATGGACAGGGACCCAAAAAATTAATTAAGGAATCAAATTAATTGAAAATAGCAATCTAAATTATAGTGTGAGAGGAACCTACATTATACGCAAGCTTGGCATGTTACATAACTCTGGTGGAAGATACCCTGATAAGTTATTATTATCTAGAACGCTGTAAAAAATACATTATAAAGACGAAAAGCGTTAAGTAAAACTTAATATACTGGAATATCTTACTCTATGGACTATGGAATAACAGAACTAGAATTTAATGGTGTAATATGATCTGAATAAATTCCTAAAACTCACCAGTGAAGAATTTTTGGTAATTTGGAAAGCTCAGGTGGAATTTGCCCAGAAAATGAGTTGTTGTTTAGGTGGCTGGAAAAAAGTACATATGAGCAGGTAAACCACATTGAAGATAGTTATATTAAAAGTCCATTCAAAGAAGAAGTGACATTGGTTCTAAAACGCACTCACAGATGTCGAGTTCCGATTAAGTTTGAGAACGATTTTGGTATTGGTCCTGATAATTGGTTCTGGTCTACCTGGAGCCTATCTAAATGAGGAAGATGGCCAATCTCATCTGGTAAGGAACCTGATAATTTGTTTCCATTCAAAAGCCTGTGCATACAAAAGACATAGATAGAGTCAAAAACTGAATAAATAAAAAATATTTAAACATGCACATCTGTTGTATTTGATCAAAAAAATAAAAACATAAACAATCAGTTAGCAGTCAAGAATATCTTTGAGAAACCAATTACATGAAAACTAGAATTCTCTGAAAAAATTTTCCATATTTCTGGTAACAAACAAAACGTTTATATGTCATACACAATGACCAGGGGCTCAAATCATAATGAATGTAACTCCTGGAAAAATATTGTATGCAGAATTCTGCTGACAACTCCACCAGTGCCTTTCTGTTGGGAAAAGACTTGGTTGAGCTGAGTTGAGATTTCTTCTGACAAAGTAAGAAAAGGTTTTTATGTACATATTTATTTGATGAACATTTCCAAAATTGTATTGTTTAGGTTGAAAGCTTCAAATTCAAACAAAACATCCTTTAACATGATCACAAAGTTCTTCATGTAGTAACCTTTGACCAATCATCATATTACTAGCCAGGTAACTACTACAATAGAATTCTATGTCCTTGAGCTTCGTAGATGTTTTTCAAGAACCCTACAAGAATGATAAAGCCCCTAGATCCACCCACAAGCTCTTATACTCCCTTGTTTAATCTGCAAAGATATTTATCATTCAAAAAAAAAAAAAAAAATCTAGTCACCGTAAAGCACATATCATCCCCAGTTCTTTCTTGCAAAGATATTTAGAATCCAACTACACACGATCAAAATAAGAAATTATATTTCTTATGAATGCTATACATGTTAGTGTATACTGCTAGATTGTATATAATATTGCATCTATATTTTGTTCTCGTGCTTAAAGCTTCCTTGTTTGGATATTGCCATGTTTAGTTGCCAATCACTTGTATATATTTCCATCACTGTAATGAATACATACACAAGGTTTCACTAGAATTGTCATAGTATCAGAGACTTCTCTTTGTGATCGTATCAGTCCCGAGCTCCTCTACCAGCCCTTACTCTGAGTTCTTCCCTGTTGGTTGCCTGAGATCAGTGCTGCCGATGCTTGCTGCTGCCTACCATTACCTGCTACTGCCACCATAATCTCTATTCCCTCTGCATCACAGCACCCCCGCAACCCCCTGAAACCCCTCTCCCTGCCCCCTAAAAACCCTCCTCCAGCCTGAATCCCAGCATCTGCCACCCCCGCTGGAACCTACCCCTAACCCACCCATTGCCGGTGCTACTCCCCCGTAACCCACCCCCAGCAACAACTGCCCCTGAAGATACATCCGCCTAACCCCATCCGAGAAGCACCTTCGCAACCCCATCCCTACCGCCTAAACCCTCCCTGCTCCGTTCCTCCCGATCCTAACACCCTCCCCACTGCATCCACCCCTCTCTGTTCGCTCCCTCCAAGTAACACACAGATTTCTTTCCATTTTAATTCTACCAGAGAAATCCGTTCCCACTACCATATTGATCACTTTCATCGGTGGATTTTATGGTTTTAAAACTTGTGATGCCAAGCAAGGGAAGGAATAACATATTATAACGGTAAATTCTCAGGTAAGAGTGAATTTAGAACCAAAACCGAAATTGGCCGTTTAAAACTGAACCAAATCGCCTTAAGCTCGAGCTAGAATTTTTTTCAGGTGTGGGTTGGTTTCAGTTTCATGTCTAAAACCGTCAAATCGAATCGAATTATCTATTTTCAAATTGAATAAAAAAAATCGTATAAAATTATATTCTTTTATATTTTAAATCAAAAGTGGATGATAATTTTTTTTCCATTTTAGTGTGTGAGAAAAATTGGATGGACTATGATCCTAATGAATAAGGGTTTTTTATTGGTGAAGATATAATAAAGTTGGTCCAAATATTTAAAATAAGACCTAAACCAAATTAAACCCCACTAAGAAGTTGAATACAAAACCAAATAAAAACAAAACAAAACTAAACCGAGTCAATTTGATTTTGGTTTTGGAAATGTATTCCTATTCTTGTTTCTGTTATTTTTTTTTGTTTTTATATTTTTCTTGAATCGAGTCGAAATCGAACCGATTGACACCCTTATTCTCAGACAATGTGTGCTTTTTCGCGATTTTACAGATATATATTTTGTACCATTAGACATATTATTTTCATTCAATTATCCTTTCTTAGTACTTTTTAAGGTTGGTAGTTGTTAGCTTATCTTAAAGTTTGCCCCTTACATAAAATGTTTTCAAAAGGACTAGGGATACCTTGGGCAATGCAATATTGAAAATATTCTCTTTCATTAGGCTCTACATCAAGAATACTTCCAATCTCAAATGGACAACGGTTTCCAATGAAAAACTACAATGATTTTGCTTATCCCTTCAGGGACAAGAAATAGAGAAGCTTATACTTCAATACTCCATATTATCATAAAAGAATATATTTTACTACATAAAGATATATACATATGTAAAACTATGAAAATTTAGTAACTATTAAAACATAAAGGGACATAAACCTAAAAAGATACAAAATTCGACTTACACGAGCCTTATAGTTGAAATAGTCCCAATCTCCTTTGGTATACTCCCTGTTATATTATTCCACATAAAATTCCTTCAAGTAGAACCAAGAAAATAGTCAGTATAATTGAAAGTTCAGCGTTCCTAATCTCGGATTGGATTGATCGTTTTGGCCAGATCGGATCTGTATCGATTGATACCGATCCGATACATCTGTATGAACGTAAAAAGGGCCGGTTTTTTTTCCTCGAAAAACAGGGGCAAATGTATCATATTTGACCTAATTCTAAGACAATACCAATATGATACCAAGATTACGAATCATGTGAAGGTTAAATTAAATTTTTTCTTTGTTGAAAGATAAAAATATATATATATATATATATATATGAAGATATCTCTTTGCTATTTTTTTTGGGGCGGGGGGTTAAATCTTGCAACTCACACTACTGTAAGATTGGATAGCCGACCAATTTCAGGTGCTAAATATCCAGAAAGATTCATATCTGGCAAAAGCCTGCGAAAAACAATTAAAAGAAGAAATTATTACATCATAATCACACAACTTCTCAATAAACTAAAAAGAAATAGCTTGCATCAAAGATATAACTAGTTTAAAGAACTTTCAAATCCAAATAACTAATTAACATTTAGAGTGAAAACATACAATTGTTCTACATGCATGTAGCCATCTTCTCCAACAGTATTATAGCACAAAACTCCATTCCAATGTGATGAACATGGATCCCCCTCACTCCAATTATCAAGATAGTTCATAGGATCAATTAAGCTTCTCTTGATAGCTCGCAATGCATTGACTGCAAAATAACACAAATGATCACTTGAATCTCATAAAAAAATTTAATAAACTAGAATTAGATCGATCGAATCGGCCAATTTGTATGAGAAACAACACTAATTGATCCAGGTCAATTAATTCACATTGATTCCCGCCAATTTCTATCAATTTCTGCCCAATTAAGATAAATTTCAGCCAATTCAAATATGAATTGGCACTAACCGATTCAATTACCAACCAAGTTTCAAAACCTCGCAGGTCGGTCGCCCATGGCCATATAATCCTATAAAAAGGGAAATTGTTTGTGGCCTAATAAATAATAGTAAAGATTGAAAAACAAAAACAATTAAGTTTTAAATAGTTTTTCGTTTTAAATAAATTTCTTTGTTAACTTGTTACATGTACCTGTACTGCAGTAATAGTAGTAGTACTTGGTAAGCATTGATCGAATCATAGTCTTAGAAGATTTCTGCTACTGTTTCATGACTTGCATTATTGTTGGTGTTTATTGACTACCATATATAAACTGATAATTATCAATTCCAATGAACACCAACAACAACAGCAAGTTATGCAACTGCAGCATCAGGAATTGCTGGAGAAGAGTCTTTGGGTAATTAAGCAATAGAAGCAGGAGGAATCGATCGAGAGGGTTGGTTCCAATCCCATTTATAAGAAGAATTACAAGAGGAGGAAATCGTGGGTGGGCTAGCTGTCTATTTGAATGTTTGGGCAACAAGAAGTAACAGTTAGCTAGTTGTCTCACTCTTTTACCAAGCTGATAAAAAAGCAGACAGGAAGAATTGCTAGATTTTCGGGGTGATTGGGTCAACTATAAGGATCCAGATCCTCTATGGCCCGCTGCTTGTAGCGGCCTGAGCACCGTAGACTGAGTCGAACGCGCAAAGATCGCCTTACCTCTGCCCAAACGCCTTGCCCGAGCAGGGGTAAGGCGGTCATTGCACACGCGGCCCAGTTTGCACCGCACAGGCTGCCACGGGCAGCTGGGCCATAGAGGATTTGTGTATGCCACAAAATTACACATCAGCAAAATGCTACGACAATCAATTAAATTTTGCCACCAGTATCTATCCCCTCCAACCCAGTATCCACATGTTATATGAAATAAGGATCGTGAGGCCCGGTTTCCTAGATCTTCTCATGTGAAATAATTGCTTTATTTATTTTTTTAGGAAAAAGAAAATTTTAATGTGAGAGCGGATTTAGATTGTAAGGATGTTTGGGTGGAATATGTTGGTTAGAGTTTTAAAGATACAATCTTTTGGAACCCTTACCCCCACAAACCCATGGATTTTTAGTCCACATTGTCACCTAGTCATGTGTTAATTATCAAAAAATATTATTTTACTATTATTATAATTTTTTAAGATTGTTTTAATCAGGGTGCAATTCAAGCAAGAATTGGGTGGGGTTCAATTTTGAACTAAAATGAGATAGGTTAGGCTCATATTCAATTTGGGTAAAAACTTATAATTTATTGAACCCTAGCTTTGCTATATGTACCTCTAGATCGCATTAACATGTGGTCACAGACATGGCCAAGGTGCCATTCGAACGACGAGAAGGGATGAAGCACAGCTGATCGTGGTGCTCATGTGATGGAGAGCATGATATTTCTTATTAATCTTGAAATCCTCATTTTCGTGCCGGACGATCTCCAACTCAACCACATGTCGACATCTACTACCGCACCAAACATGGTGCAGCTAGGGTGTATGCTACAAAGGAGCCTAATCTGGGACTTCCTACCCAAAACCTGTGCAGCAGCCTATGTTGTACTATGACAACTTAAAGCAGCGTCAAATTTTGATTTACTTGCTGCGGTCAGTTTTTTTTTTTTTTTTTGTTTTTAAATCGATAGAGGCCTAGGACCATCATTGGACAAGGATGGCCCATAATCTCAAGCAGGACTTTGATGTAACTGCTGCGCTGTTGTATTCTGTGCGGCGTTGCAAGTGCTATGTGTGCATAGCGGCCCCACATGACAGACATGGCACCTGTAGCATCGCATGATGAGTACAACAACAGATAAAAAAACACAGTCAAAAAACGATTATTACCAACTTTTAAATAGATCATCAAAATTTCCATCGGGTCCATCGTTTTCGATCAGGTCTAATCGATTCCCAACGATATAAGGTTTTGTATTGTTTTTGCTTTAAGGTAATCGATCAGCCTTGTAGGACAAGGCATGGACACATATTTTTAGATCAGATCGGTCAGTTACCTATCCATAATCGGACTTGAGGTAATTGGGTTATACTCAAACTATAAACGGGCTAAGCGGTTCTTACTCAGTTGACGCCGGTCACGCATCCGTCATCATTCGGCGCTTAAACTTGATACATTTAGTAATCTCACATATTTGGTATTCTCTATCACATGACGATTCAGATCTTTTACAACTTAGCTGCCCGGGCGACCTGAGTGATGCAGACATAATAAGGTGGTGCGTAATGATTGCCTTACCCCCACTCGAACAAGACGCTCAGGTAGGAGTAAGACGAACATTGCACAGCGGGCAGCCAGGCCATAGAAGATCTGAATTGATCACATGAATCCATCCATGCAAAAGCCAAGTCAAATATCAATCAAAATTCCAGGGGTAATTAGGACATAAAAATTAAAGATAAATTCACCTTCCGATGGATTGGTAGTATTTGCCGAGACAAGAAGTGTGAAGAAGCAACAAAATGAAACAACCAGAACAAATGCCAACACACAAACTTTCACTCCCAACATCTCTCCCTACGTACAGAGAAGAAAAGAATCATCACCCTTCAAGAGAGAGAGAGAGAGAGAGAGAAGCAAAATCATGAGCAAAAATATTAACAGTTAAATATTTCTGGGCTGTTTTCTGTGCAGATCGATGAAGACAATAACTTGTCAAAAAATTTGGTGTACAGAAGCACAAAATTATACTCTTTCAGAAGCAAGAATATATGCATACTCAATAATACAGTTCAAAATTATATAATTCCAGAAGCCGCCTATGCTTATTAGTCCTAAATCATAAAATCAATCCCTATTTATCGAAATCTTCTAAAGGGTACGTTCTGTTTTAGAGATATATATAGAGAAATTCCTAATTAAGAAACTAAAAAAAATAAAAAATCCATACTTTACCTCTCTCCGGATCCACAACTTAATTTGGCCCTGGACGCAAGAACCTGATCTGAATAAGAATGGCTTCTGCGAGAACTGAGTGATATTTATCGATTTAAATAGTGGAGCCAGGTAATGTCACTATTAGGTGGCCCTGCATGCAATAAGGATCTCAAATTGATATAGATAATATATTAGCTAGTTATGAAACCAGTTGACCTGGTGCGTCATGAAAGACTAGCAACTTCTCAAAAATATTGGGGTTCTAGCTAGGAAAGAATTTTCTTATTAAAGACAACTGGGTGAAATCATAAAAGCTGATGTTACTGCCACGAAAGAAACTGATTTAGGAATATTATTATTTCTGGTCTTAATTAATTGTGCCTTTAATTAATTCCAAAGGAAAGGGGTTTACGTGGTAAGCCAAAGCATATATAGCTTTCAAGTTTCAATCCAGTTGATAACAATAACATTATAAAAAACCAAAAGCTCTCTCTGCCCTCCCAGTTAAGGCAGCTGGGTACGTAAGGTGGTCCTATTGGGGGGTCTGATAGTTACTACATGAAAGAGGTTGTTTGTCGGATATGTTAAACCAGACTCAACTGTATTGAGAGAATTTTCTAAAGGTTTTGGGTGATACACATCTCCTTGGATGATTTGCTTAAAACTTGAAACAGACGTGTGGAGTCAGGAATTTTCAAGGTCGTTATGAGAGAGAGAGAGAGAGAGAGAGAGAATGGTTCGTAAACAAATAATCTCTTAGTATTTATGAAACTTTATACAATTTTACAAGAGAACGCTACTTGGTCGTATGCAGTGAGCGACTCTTGCTTCTAGACACAAGGCTACGTGAAATGATTGCCGTAACCTCAGGGATTTTCGTCTTTCCAAGGAAGTGTGATGGTCATTTGCGTGACTTTGTGTCTAAGTGTTGGAGCCACACACTGCACACGACCAGATAGCTAGTGTTCTTTTCCTCATTTTATAAAATGGATGTACAAATATTCTATCACATGGACCTACCCAAATTTATTCATATGCATCACGTACATGCCAAGTGGTGACAAGATGAAGATGATACCAAGTGTGGTGATGTGAAGATAGATTGTTCCTCTTATCCTTCAAAGAGAGGAAGAGAGAGAGAGAGATAGACACGTAGGGTGCTAGCTTATGGTACACCGGTAGTTAACTTACACAGCTAGCCTTTTCCCATTTTATAAAATCAATCAAAATCATAGATAAGGGTCCCACTGCTTTGTATGGTTGGGCTTAATCCTATGCTTTTTAACTGTTTTGGTCATCAAAAGAACAATTAGGGTACGTCTATCATTGGTGGAAAACTTAATTTGTCTAATAAATTAAGACAAGGTAGGTAGGCTCTTAATTAATAGAAAGAGTTGATCTACAGATGCTAAACTGGTCTTCATGACCAGAATAAGATAGCTTTGGATGTGTACGTGGTCATGGGGCTTCAATTCTGATGCCAAAATTATAAATCTTCTAAATGCCGTGTTCACCCCGCAGATGTTCCAATATATATTCTGTGTCTCAAAATGGAAATGTCTTTAATTTAATTACGCCAATGGAATGCTTTGGACTTATTAATTGGGATACGTGACTCATCTTATTCATAATCCACATCAACATCACTAGACTCAAGTGGGTAGCCATGAGCTCCATCAATCTCAACTTCATCAATACCTGTAGTCCAAGAAAAATTTTCAAGTAAAATACTGAGGTAGGTAGGATCATCAGATTTCACAATTGCTAATTAAAAAAATTAGGGAAATTTTGCTATGGATATATACCTTACCTGCTTCTATAGCATTTCTGGCAGCAATTCTGCAATCATTCACAATTCCAGGGATTTCATCTATCCTTAACCGTTCAATACAGAAAACTTGTCCACTAGGCTTTCAGAATATTACAACAATAAATTCACCACATGCAGGAGAACCATTTGTGGCATATTAAATGCCAAAAACAGAGAAACCACACTAACTTAAAACATAATATGCAAATTAAGAAGTCTAATTTCAAGCAAATCTAAGCTAAGCCCAGCTCCAGAAAACCAAGATAAACTCAAGATAAGAATAGTAATTGAAGCAAATCTAACTATGAGAAAGTTGGTACTTCCCCATTTTGTATGGAGTAAGCAGAGGTGTGGGAGTGGTTTTTGTTTTTTTTTTTTTTGATAGGTGGTGTGTTTCGGGATTGTCTTGAGAACTGGCCATGCTTCTCAGTTTCCCTTTCTTTGGCATTTATTTACAGTTTCTCCTCGACTTTGCTTTCACTCTCTTGTAAAGCTGCTTCCCCCCAAATTAACCAAGTAAGGCTTATATAGACAAAGATTGGTTTGAGCAATCTAGCAATCAAGCCCATCTCTACGCAGCCAAAGCTTGTAGGAGACTATAACTTTGTGTACTTAACTTTGTTTGTTTTGATCATAATTTGATTACTGATACGCCAATCTCTCTCTCTCTCTCTCTCTCTACAAGTTTTGTTTTCCTTGCAAAATCTTGCTACCATACTTTCCTGTAAGAATTATTTTTAAGGAGAGGCTTTTAAAAGAAGGTGACTGGAAGGTAAAATGGTTCTGAGATCAAGAAGGTCAAATGTCAAAAAGAAAAAAAGAAAAAAAAGGTCAAAAGTGATATTGAAATGTAGTTGGGTTTGCAGGTGTAAGAGTAAGAGGGATCTATACATGCTGTGGCGCATGTCTCAGGGTCATCTTGCAGCTACCAATAGAAAGCAATCACATAGAAATACCAATGTTTTACACATCATCATGTGTTTTTCAAATATAGAAAAAAAGATGATAGGCTGTGTGGTGTCTGCACCAGACACAATAAAGGTAAAATGACTGTCCCATTCCCAGTGAAATGAAAAATTCCATCCCTATTAGATGTCCCCGTGCTGAAGGAGGGATCATTCAGCCTGGCAGTGATGCCCCTCTCAAAGAATTTTGACCAATGAAGTGAGATGAAAACCCTATTTTGCTTTGTTGACACTCCCACAGTCTAAAAAATGTGGTATAGATAAATTGATCTGAGGGTTCTGACCATTTTAATATTGAAAAAAAAAAAAAATATATATATATATATATATATATATATATATATATATCTAATAGTAACCCATTTCAATTTTGTGGGCCATAACTGTTGTTCAAAAGTCCCATTTTCTAGCCAATTTCAATTTTGTGGCCCATAGCTAGGTGATGCTTATAACTATGTCAACCAATAAGCCATCACATTCTATCCATCTATCTAAATTCTATAGATTTCTAAATCACCAACGGCTTTAATCCCTTTTTTTTTTTTTTTTTCCATCCTATCTGCTCCAAATCGGACCGAACCAACCATTTGACACGCGGCATGTGTATTTAGACTATAAGGCACGGCATTACAACAAATTGTTTACCACTGAAACCGGTCTGA
The DNA here is from genome assembly GCF_018873765.1 of Telopea speciosissima. Lineage (NCBI taxonomy): Eukaryota > Viridiplantae > Streptophyta > Magnoliopsida > Proteales > Proteaceae > Telopea > Telopea speciosissima. Next base: position 10,556,535 of record NC_057916.1, read on the forward strand.
CCAAAATTAAACAAAACCAGTCCAGACGGTTCATGGTTCGGTAACCGGTCTAGATTTAGACAAATATGGTCCACATATATACCACTTTCTTCAAATACCATGCCACGATCAAAGGGATCAATACTCAAATCTCCCATAATCATAGCATGTTTTTTTGTTTTGAATGAAAAGGGTCAATTTTAATTTTGGTATTTTCTATCAATTTCAAACCCCGTGAGGCGTGAGTAGACATAAGCAATTGAACACCCACACCTCCCGCCACCAATCTCGCCCAAACGCTACACCCATCGTCTTCTTCTCTTCTCTGAATTCTCTCTCCATTCTCTATAATGCAGCAACTATAAATAGCAGAGCTTAGTTAGTAAGACAACTGAGAGTTTTAAAAACTCACAATGGCTATTGATGAATCGTTCAAGAAACCAGGAACTGTGCCGTTCAAGTGGGAGATCCAACCAGGTGTCCCAAAGCCACATCATCATCACCAACCCTCTCTTAAACCATCCCCAAAGCTTAGGCCTCCACCTGCCGGTGCCGGAAACTACTATTACCCTCCTCCACTCGAGATGGGTTCCCTCTCCACCCGGTCAACGACAAGATCACGATCCATCTCAGGCCGATTGCGGTCCGACCGATTTCGTTTCGATCGGCCCAATTCCGTGGAGGTGATTAGCGGTTCAGCGGGTTGCTTCCCTCCATTGCTGAAGCGAAATGGTAAGAAGAAGAGGAACGGCAAAATGGAGCCGGTGATGGAGTCCGAAGTCGATTACACATCTGATCTTGAGACCCTGGCTCGGCGATCGATGTCGATCAGAAAAATGGTTTCACCGTTTCGTGATTCGGTTTCTACTTCTTCATTCTTCGACTCACCGTCTCCGTTCTCGTCAGTTCAGTCATCGCCAAGGACTGCCAGCGATGCCGAGTGGGCGGCTTTTGGGCTCTTCTAAAGATACCAATCGGATGGTCGTAGTATAGTTATTTGGAATAGTTTAGTTTCTTGTTCATCCGCTTTTCATGTGGTACGGAAGAAGATTCAAAGCTCTTTTGAGGGCGGAAAAGGCTTTGAAACTTAAATGCAAATTTGAAAAGCAGTGATGTGATGTTGCAGAACCCAGATGAAGAAAAGGTGGTGATCTATGGCAATAGAGTCTTAAAAAGTCGTAAATTTCTGCTACTTTTTTAACTTACCTTTTTGGGAGCTTGAAATTTACGTTAGTTTTATCGTCTCATTTTGTGTTGCTTCGAGCCTTCCATGGTCAAAATCATTATTTGAGTTATTCACCGACAAGAGTAGCCTACAAAAGTTGAAAATTGAAGTTTTCTATTCCATTTACTAATACGGTTCAGGAGTTTTCATTGCATAAGGCATTCAATGGACTATGGTTAATATAAACTCCATGGATAAATCTGATTTTAAAATTTGATCTGTGGTTAATCCAAATCATAAATAGTAATCCCCTACTCAAATTAGGAGCGTAGTGATGCATATACAAATTTAGTTTAAGCTCAATTTTTCTTGCTGAGAGAGTATGGTGTCTTGTATTTTGTTGCGTGATTTGAGGATTATATGGGTATTTTAGGTAAAAATTTTATATAGGATTTCACTATGAATATGTAGTAAGGGTTCTTTTTTTGTAATGCAATCTGAGAGAGGTGTGAGAACAAGTGTTTGTAATTTTATTTTCCATTGATAGTGAAGCAAAACTCATATCATCGTGGATATAGACAACCTCGCTGAACCAAATAATTCATTGTGTTCATTTGTGTTATTGTTGTTTGGGATTTCTATTTTTTTTTCGCATCGTTTTAAGATTCATTTTCATAAACATGTCAAATAAATCTTTGTGACTTGGATGCCTCGGTCGGTTGTTGCACTTAAAAAAAGTAATCTATTTGATCAATTTGGAAGGTGGCCACTGGCCAGCCACATCATCATCTATTTCAGAGTAGCTAGTATCATCACCTGAGACTGCGTCATCAGATCGCTTCTTTTGCATTAGAATTTAGTTGAGAAAGGCATAAGGATAGGGTGTGATCTGATAAGCTATCAATAAAATGAAGGTTAAGGTTAAAATAGAAATACAAACGCAGCTTATACGATTATTGAAGTTAAAGCTTAATCTGTTGTGAGAGATATATACGATATTATAGGGATGCAAGTTTGGCTCTGTCGCCTTGGCCCGCCCTGAGCCCGAACAGGGTCTGGGCTGAGATATTTGGCCCTGAGGGCGGGTCAGGGCTAGAAACTTTTGGCCCTGAGTTACGATCGGGTCGGGTTAGGGTTGAGGCCTCGAGATAAACTTGGCCTGGCCAGGCCCGACCCTAATTTAAGTTATACTATAAAATATATATTGATATAATTTATACATTATGAACTTTAAATTTCACCTACATTTTTTAATATAATATATTATATATGAAGACAATAAACGTTATAATATAATTTATTATATTATTATTTTATGTAAAATTAATAAGTTCTTCCCAGCCCATTCCAACCCATGCATTTCTTTTCCCCTCCCCATGATCAGGGCCAATTAGGGTCGGCCCGGTCTGACCCTGAGGGCGGGTCAGGGTTGGATTTTTCTGGCCCTGAGTCAAGGTCGGGTCGGGCTTGGGCCCAGCTAAGGGGACTTAGGGTTGGGCTAGGGTTCTATAAAACCCGGCCCAACCCGAACCTATTGCAGCCTTATACGATAAGATGAGGCGAGTGACCCCAATAATTCCTTCTTTGATTCATTTGTTATTGTATAACTGATCATTGCAGAATGATGTTGAGGTAGAATTGGTTCAACCTAATTTGGTTTTCTTTGATTTTGATTCTTTTCAAAGGCCACCTCAAACACATCAGTAGATTGCAGAGAGTATAATAGGTTTCAAAAACCCGGATTGGACTTACAGCCCTGACTGAATTTAACCAGAACCGGACATCTCGACGGTCTGTTCATAGCTGAACTGGATTTGATTGAATCCAGTAAAAAAAATCAGGGGCCAAAGTGGGAAAAAACCTAATTGTTTTGTTGGGAAGTGATGAAAATCCAGCCAGTTGAACCATGGCTTGTTCTCTGGGTTGAAGTATTGAACAATGCAGTATTGTGCCAAAATTCTAGGCAAGATGTACATAAGAATGTGGATGAGCTCTGGAGATACATGACTGGCAAGAATAGAACTAGAAATAAATTATTTTGGATGAATTCTACTGGTTATGACTGTGGCTCCAACATTAATTCCATGGAATGGCAAAACAGAATTTAAATAATTACACCAATTATAGAAGGGATCAGGAGATTAGTTCAGTTGCATTTACTCATCAGTCATCCTCCAAAAGTGACTACTGTAAATGCTGTGCTAGCTCATTCAGAATAATTCCATTCAAGTTTTAACATTAAGAAGATAGTTGTAGAAGGCAAATCAAACACATTGACGATTACCTAAGAATACATGCCAAAGATTGTTGTCAAGCCATTAAAAACATGCTAATATAAACAAAACCAAGTTCGAATAATTCATTTTCATGTTCACTTACAAAAGAAAGTATTTAATTGAAAAACAACAAAGTAAGTCATTAGTAGAAACAGAAAGGCAGTGACTTTACATAGACTGATAGAAACACAAAAAGTTAATGGTCTACACATTCTTGACCACACTAATAAAAGAATCCCAGATTAGAATGAACCTTCCTCTTCATATGGCCAGATAGATACACTCAAAATTGGTTCCAATATTTGTAAATAACATAGGGCTCCAAAACAGACTAGCCAAAAGAAGAGTTATAAATGAAGGATCATTGAACACATACTTCTGTACACAACTATGGACATCGACCGGAACTGCCTTCTCTGTAGGTTAAAAGGATTGGGGTTTTCATTTGGAACCTCTACCATCCATACGTGCCCTCTTCGCACATAGAAAATGAAATCTTTGAGCCGAACATGCAAATGTGCTTAGAACAGCTCCATCAAAAGGTTTCAAAAGTTAGTTTGTTTTTTTTTTCTTTCTTTTCTTTTTCCCCTATTTATCTTTCCTTTTTTGGACTCATCTCATTATTTTTTTTTAAAATTAATCACCTCGGTTGCTAACTTGCACCAGATCCTGTCATTTTTGCATGGAGACGGTTAGGATCATCAACTATGAGTGCATCAGCACCAGCTTCTTCTCTCAGATTAATGTTTTGAATGCCTGTTGAAATGTCTGTGACAGAGCTAATCCGAGCATCCAAAGAGCGATTCTGTACCCAATTCATCCAATCTCTACGGTTACGCATCTTATCTCCCTGTAATAAGAGTCATCATAAGTAAATCCATTCATTTCAAAAAATAACAGGTGTTAAACAGTAAATAAAACTTACTTGTACTTCTACAACAGCAGAGGATTCCAATGCTCTCACTATCAAGTTGATATCACTTGTCATGGCTTTAACCTATGCAATAGAGAAAGAAAGGAAAAGTAGCATCAATAAATTAAAAGGGATTTTTTAAAAATTCAAAAATAAAAGGGGCAAAAAAAAAAAAACAATATTAATGATGATAAAATCAATTTACAAGGGGGAAAAAAAATGACATTATAAAAGGGAAAAGGCGAAAAAGACCAGCCAATATTGATAAGTACTATAGTTTTGATGTTATGTCAAATGCAAAAGCCCATTAAATTACATGCCTAAAAGGTTCAGTTTGGTTTTATCCTTGTGCAAATAACTCAGATTAAAACGATTTTCCCTATCCACTTGCTGAAAACCCCACCGACGTCTTCGGGAAGGAACACAAAATACATATTGGAGGAGAAATAGCTTAAATGCTCCAGCAACTGATGAAAACTTAGTGAGAGAAGGCAGCGAAAAAATAGGTGAGACAAAAGCTGTGTGCTTCTTGCCAAATAAAAATGAGAAGTACAACTATGAACATGTAGGGAAGTAGGAAAATTTGTATTCAAATATTTACCTCCAGATGATATTGAAACACACAGAATGATCAACTAAATTTAATGTCAGCTCCTCTGGCAATACTATACCTTAAATACACTGGCTAGACAAACAAACCATCCTTTAATTAAAACATATTTTAGTTCATAAGAGGCACAAGAAGAAAAATTGTAGTGAAGGTTGCGCATCACTGAGCAACGGAAGCTAGTTGTATAACATCTGTTTTCAAGGAAATAAAAATAGGCATCAAATACTTTACCATATTCATGCATATGTGCAGCAATATTACAAGAGAAACAAAAATAACAAATCGATAGCAAACCTGAACAAGAAATGCAGTTAGAGATATAATATCCAGACAGAAAATTCCACTTTGGACCTATACACATGTCCAGGTGTACTCAAACAAGGTGCCCAAAATTTGGACCTTGGCATCTAACATACAAACAGCTGTATATTCGAGTGGTTTTCAGAAGTTATATATGATGTAACATTAGTTAAGATTTATGCTACTTAAAAAGGCAGAAGGGTTAACTATATCAGAAGATTTAATTGTCGCCTTGACCTAAACTTTGCCATTAAATTAAATTTTTTAGATTTAGCCTGACAGGCTAATATGAACTTCAGTGCCTGTCATGTACATTGTTGTATTGATATCAAAGGCAAGAATGAGTACATGTGAGATGTGACTGTTATTTGTTTTAACACAAGAACATGTTTAGCGGTCCTGAATATTCCCAAATTAAAAAAAAAAGGAGGAAAGAAAGAGAAGACGTGAATAAGAAAAAAAAAAAAAAAAGGGAAAATTTTTTCTTGGAAAATGTAGCAGTAAAGTTACAGCATAATGGAAAATATTCAGGCCAGAATAAATGAGAAATAAGCTCGTGAGGCTACTAGCATATAAACCCAGACTATGTCAAATAGGGAAATTTTGATTCCCAGTCTCTGACAAGTTGGTTCAACCTGTTTGGCAAAAACATGGGCTACCTAACCTGGATCAGGGATAATAATATTCAAAGACCTCATGTTTCAACTTCTATGGCTGCAACTATATCGAATAAAATTTCTTAATAGCTCTAATAAATACAATTTTCTCATATTACTGGAAAATAATCTATAATAGACATCTAACCAACTCTAGAGGTGTGGGGAGGATATTAAGGTATCTCTCTGTCTACATTTTCAAAGGTTCATAAAGCTAAAAATGTTTGAGAAATGCATCTAATATAGGGTGTATAATAATAAAAAAAAATATTAAGATTACCCACATATATTTGAAATAACCCACACCGCAATTGGAATGGGAAAAAAATAAACTTGAGGTATAGATAGTAGAAGTCACATGCAAGGGATGCAGAGGAGATATATGAAGCTTCTTGGTTTCAGCTGTGATTGATTATATGTAGTCTTCATTGTTGGCTATCTAGAAAATGCTTCCTCTAATAGTCCATTAAATTATTTACTGTCAGGCTATCAGAAGCAGTGGTGTAGTTAGTTAATTGCCTTCTTTAAAAATTTAAAAAAAAAAAAAAAAAAAGCAGAAGAAAACTCGATATCTTCTTCTCTAAATCAAATAAATATGTAGAAAACAGGGCCCTGTTTCAAATCAAATTAAATATGTTAACCAAATCAAAACCCAGAAATAATTCAATGCATTGACATGATCATTCAACAGCACAACATAGGCTAGGAGATGCCACTCTTGGCTAGATCATCAACCACATCATTCCCAAACCTTGGTCCAACGGCATGAGAAGTTCATCAGGGAAGCCAAAGCCCAAAACTCTATGAGATAGAGAATCTTCCAGCTCCTAGGGAGGGTAGCTCATAAATTGATTAACAAGTTTAGTAGTTAAACTCTCAACACATGAATATACTAAGTTTTCTTTTGATGCAAAAGGTTGCATAATCTTTCCTTTGGAGAGGGAGGAGGATGAAGAGTCCTCCCAAAACAGAATCAAATAAAATAAAACATATTGAATATGTTTCCTTTTTTCCCCCCCTATGGTCATATTGGTTGTGCATAACACAGACAGTTACCTCCTTACAATCAGGTGCCTACTTAATTACCTCAAACAGATTTTCCTTCCACAACCAATATTACCTAATGTCCTAAAGAAGAGAACTGATATTTTTCAGCCACAACTTCGAGTGTCTCTTGAATTGGCATACCACATGTTCTATGGTTTTTTTTTTCTCTTTTTTTTGGTGATAGCTTCAAAAGTAAAAGAATGAATTATTTTAAGAGCAATAGGATTTTGTGAGCTTTCAGGAATTCATAAAAATGACCTCATAAACTATGTTATAGCACAAGAAAATAGGTGTCAGAGTAGAGCAATCACCCTTCGAAACCCTGCAATAAGATGAACAGGAACCCAGCCTTCATTGTCCATCAAACTCTTCATGTATGCATCCTTAATCAAGTTCTCCTTGCTACATTGTCAACCATAAAAGTTAAATTATAGGAAAACAGTAATCAGTATGTATAAAGAAAAATCTTGCAATTTTTGAAGTACCTGAAGTAATACTCAATTTGATGGAGTATTCTGCTGCACAGTTCAAGTTCTGAGTTTGGCAAAATAGGCTGATTGTATGTTTGTACTCCACTCATTGGATCCACATAAGGTGGCAGGGACGGTACCGGAGGCAGAGGAGTCGCTGGAGGCAAAGGAGGATAATACAATGGATTTGACGCATCTGTAAAGTAAAGTGCAGAGTTAGACTAATCATAAAAAAATATTCCCTTAAAAGAATGGAAGAAAAGAAACTCACCTGAAAAGTATGCATTGTAATACCAAATAGAAAGCATGTAGCTGGGAATCGGAGCTGGCGGAGGAGGTGGATGATTGACATTAATATTGACGTATGGAAGAGGGGAATGAAGAAAAGAGTGTGTAAGGGGTGGTGGTTGCCCAAGATATCCAGATGATTCAAATCCATGATGGGTGTGCTGATCCGAATTCACCCATCTAGCATGGGCATTGGCATTGGTATTGGAATTTAACCCACCTCGATTGCGATTCCAATTGTTAAATCCACGTTGTTGTTGGTGACGTCTATTCGAAAAATTCTGATTTCGCAAGCCACCATCTCCTCCTCTTTTTCCTCCTTTCCAATTGAACCCATTACCCCTTTGATTCTGACCCAATCGATTAGAAGGATAATGGTGATGATTTTGGTTATGGCCATAGTTATATTGGCTTGAAGACTGATTCTTAATTGGCCTAGGTCCCATTGACGATGGGGTAGAGGAGGACATCACTGTAGTATGGTCTGACCTAGGAGCAGAGTCATCAACAGATACAGCTATTGAAACCGTAGAATCAACAGTTAAAGAAGAAGACTCATCAGCTGCAGTCATCTTTGTAGGGACAGAGTTACAAGTCTCAATTTCAGCCATCGAAGTTGTGGGGAAGATAACCTGCAACCAAAAGAAAAAATCCCCCAAATGTGTTTAGTAGTTGTCATTAATATGAACGAAACCAAAACCAACAGAAAACCCTAAAAAACGACCCAAGCAATAGAAAGGAAAAAAAACCTCAGGAGAGGAAACTCCAGGAGAAGAGAGAGCGGGCCAGGACGAAGCATCCATAATAGAATCCATTACTAATGCAGCTTTAATGTTGTGAGGTTCAGAGAGTTTCTTCCAAGGGTTGGTTGAGGTGAGGTGGTGGTGGTGGTGGTGATCGGAGAATTGTTGCAGGACTGGTTAGCCATAATGGGAAGAAGAGCTTCTGAGTGTGTTCAAATAGAAGTGTCTGGGGAGTGGGGACCAAAACGAAACGAGGCTTTCAGGGCTGGAACAGAAAACAGAAAAAGACCACTTGAGCTTAGCTTTTACTGTTCATGTCGTTTTCCCCATACGATGAAACGAGGAAATTACAGAACCAACAAATCTTGGAATTTGGAGATTCTGGTTTCCACAGATATATCTTTCTATCCATGCAAGCGAGAGCGAGATAGGTACACCGTGTATATACAAAAGAAGAGACCTAAAAAGAAAAGGAAAACATTACTCTCCTCTCCTGCACATGATTTGGGATTAGACCCAGTTTTTCCATGAGTTTTCTATCCTCTCCTGTCACCATTCCAACTTCTCGGGTGTTTGGGAATTTAAGGGTATTTCGGACCTCCAACCATAGTTTTAGGGATCCGTATCGGTATCCACGGTCACCGATCCAAGAGCGATCCCGTATCGGTGGATCGGTGCAGATCAGGGTAAAATGTAAGAAAACCCATTTTTTAATTTGAAATCAGGAGTAAATCTGTCTGGTGTAGATCAATACAGGATGATCTGGATCGGTATCAATGGAGACCGATCTTGTATCCTATATTGTTATGAGCTTAATGGCGCTTACTCTAATGTATGAGTGTTATATTGGACCAGCCTACTATAGGGTAGATTAAAAGACTTGATTTAACGTGTTCCATCAGCTTCGGAGCTTTTGACATATCGATCAAATATCTAACAAATATCAATTTTTAAAACCCCTCCAACACATAAAGGAGAGTAATAATAATCTTAGATTCAAGGTGGTGAGAAACCCAGAATGGGTAAGGTGTGAAAACAAATCTAAATCGTTTATGAATCATTTAAAAAATAGTTCCGTTTTTTGTTTTAAAAATAAAACTATTTATTAAATAGTTCGATTTGATTTTAAACTGTTGAACCAATGGTTGGGAACCATGTAAAACCTATTAGATCGAATATAAACCAAACCATTTAAGGACTCTTTATGAACATCTTTCTTTTGTCTTCTCTCTTTTTTTTCTAATTCTAAACTCTAAAGGCATAAAATCAAAAATCATTCAAGGAATGTTAACAAACAATCTGAGACTGTTTATGAACCTATTACCCCAAATCGATAACAAACTGAGACTGAAACCATTTAAAACTGTAAAATCAAAATTATTTATAAAACAAGAAACCTTTTTTTTTTTTTGATAAACATAAATCAAGAAACTGAAACCATATAATAATTGATTTTGATTTCACAAACTAGATCCATTTAATAAACGGTTTGATTTTTAATTTCTACGTACTTCACTTTTAACCAAAACCACACCATTTAATACCCTTAACCGTTGATGAAAGAAAATTTTTCTAGGGATTTATGTTTAGAAATAAAATACAATTTCTAGCAGAGTTATATTTTATTCCTATTTGACATTCTCACTCTTTTTTGGATAAAAATTTGAATCTCATTTATGAGTTATGATATAGGAGATTTACTTTTATTTTTAATATCTTATTTTTTTTTATATATTTCGGGAGTAAAAATGCTACCTAGTCACATGCGACGCAGCCCCATGCGTCTTGACACAAGGCCACACAAAATGACCACCACGCCCCCATAGAAAGGCAAAAATTCTTGAGACTACGATGGTCATTTTGCGTTGCCCTGTGTCTGGGGCTACACGTCACACACGACCAGGTGCCTTATCTTTCTCTTATATTTTATACTAATATATTAATTTTTGGTGCGTACCTTTTTGTGGGCAATGGGGATTCTGTGGTCCGGTTGTCTAGATTGGGTCTCTTCCACTTATGCCCACCAAAGTAGGTTTGAACAAGCCAATTTGACCTCAAAATGTTAGTGTTAGGTTTTCAACTTCTTTAGCCTCGTTTATGTTGATGCCCTTTTGTGCAATGTCATTGGTCCTGTATTGTTGCAATCGTGCAAGAGCCACGCAACCACACATTGATTTTTTGCCCATGTTATTATATGATCAAATCCTTAACTAACCATTTTAGAATTTAGAATTTTTTTTTTGGAAGCATGGACAATGTTGAAGCATAGGACTCGAACATGTGCTCAACTTCCAATGATTTGATTCGCCCTTAAATCAATTGATACTCTAGAAATTGGAATTGGATAAGAAAAGTAAAGATTTACCATCATCTCTAAAATTTTTGTGTTCACTTATTTTTTTTGGTAAATTTTGATTCAATAAATTTAGGGATGTTGCAACAAAAGATAAATTTCATTTATATTATGCTATTTTACTGATTAAAAGAAGGGAACAATAGTAGAAAATGAAAATCAAACATGAATAATGGGAAATTCAAGGAGGGTTCTAGAAATCGATTCCAATTCAATCCGGTCCCTACTTGACATTGAGTGATTCATTTAATCCAACTCCAATTACCAAATCATGATTTTGGATAAACAACATTGTGCAAGGTGGAAGAATGAGAAAGCTAGAAAGTCTTTAATCGTTATACCCTTTTTTTTTTTTAAAATAAAAAAACACCATCATTAAGGCCCTCTTTGGTATGATTTCAATAATTATTTCAGAATTTGATTTCAATTTCGGAAGCTATTTGATATGATTTTGCACCTTATTTCTGGAAATTTGAAATCAATTTCGTGAAAATATCTGAAGAGCTATTTCACCTATTTTGCGCTAAACATTTTAATAGGCACATGTTTAATTATAATATTTAAACTTGATACCCTTTAACGAGATCAAGATGGTTGGAGGTTGAGAATCATATGCCACTTTTAGTAGGTCTATTTTTTTCCTAAAAAAAAAAGTGTGTCAGTGTAAACCCCATAAGTCATTATGTTTCAAGATATACGAAGGAATCCCTAGTACTCCAACATCATTAAGGTTCCCCCCCCCCCGGTTAAATATTTATATATTAAATCAATGATATAATCAAAAGTAAATTATTTACCAAAAAAAAACAAGTAAATTAAAATACAAGGTAAATGATACAAAAGTAATATATTTTGTTTCTTTCCCATAAAAAAAAAAAATTTTTTGATACAAAAGTTCTGCGCATCCATAATTCATCATTCAATAGCCTTAAAAATTTTATCCTCTAAGTTGAAACATTTATTGTGTGCTTCACATGTGCTACAGGTCTCATAATTGCGAATGACAGGCTTACTATGGCAATGAATGTATAACCGATACGCAATTCAATCATATCCCCTCTTATGCACGATGTTCAGATTATTTACGTTCTACTCTCTTATCGAAAGAGAATTCTAAATGACCCATAGCGATTTCGTGCTGTTTACGGAAGGATTCAACGAATGGAGGAAGTTGAGTTGAGCTCGGAGGCTCGTAACTTTGATCTCTCTCATACTGCTGATGATGATGATGTGAGGAAGAGCCATCATTGTATTGGTTATTCGGGGAATTCGAACCTTCACCGACGTCCCATTGATCAGCGGGTGCGTCAAAATTGCTGAGCCGTGGAGAGGTATGGACGCTGTCGGAGACATCGCTCCGGTACCGGTGTAACAGATGGACAGGAGACATGCCATGTGTAGGCGTGGATGGCCTGCTTGATGCTGGTGTCCCTGCCACACTTCCTTTTTTCTGCTTGATATGCTTCTTTGCCGTGTGATGCCAATGTCTTAGAGCAGTGGCTACTCTCTCATTGAAGATGGTAGGCTTCATTGTGGAACCCATCTGTACATTTTCATAACATTCCACACAAAAACACACATTATATATTTATAGGAACCAAAGATTAATTCAAGCAATTAATAAAGCTTGTTTGGGGCTCACCTGTGTCACCAATGCATAGAGAGGAAGAGTTACATAACTACATAAGATCTGAATGAGAACCCTGATCAAACATCAATCACCATTAACAATTTTTTAGATTCTTTTCAAGAATTAATCAATTAATGGAACAAAATTTATGAAATAAGATACTTTACCCCATTGAGATTCGGATGACGACATCTTCAGTTTTTTCATGGAAGCAAGACTTAATTCCGAATTCATACTGAAATCGATTAAAATACCCATTAGAATAGTTATTTTGTGCTAAAGAACAACAATTCAGATCCTCTACGGTGCGTTTTCCGGAGTGGCCTGAGCGGTGCAGACTGAGCCGCACGTGCAATGATCGCCTTATATCTGCCCAAACGCCTTATCTGAGTGGGGGTAAGGTGGTCATTGCACGCACAACCCAGTCTGCACTACACAGAGGCCGCTACGGACAGTGCACCATAGAAGATCTGAATCCAAAGAACAATACCCATTGAGAGTGACAGCATGGGTTCAATGGCTTACCACAGACCATGCGAAGAAGGCGAGCTGAAACGCATTCTGTAGATTGGAGAAGAAGAAGAAGAAGAAGAAATTGGTGTTAATTTGTAGGTTTCAGAATTCAGATTGATGAGAAGCCTATTAAAAAAAGAGTTTAAATTTTATTACCTGGAAGAGAACAAAATGGATGAGATAGAGTACGAGACGAGGGTTGTTGAACCAGAAGAGGTCATCACCTGGTTCAACCACGGGAAAACCCTTTACTACTTCTCCCTTTTCTTGTATCCTCAATCCCATTTTTGTTATGATCACCTGTAGCTTTGTCCCCACCAAGAGGATGATCTACACAAAGTTCACAAATGAAGGACATCATCACAACCGTAGGATTCAACAATTTGGACCCACGTACAATAGAGAATAATAAGGTATATATTGTATAAAAATGGTGCTTACGATTAAAGGGATGAAGGGCAGCCATAGATAAGAATACCATCCTGTCAACATAGAGCAAAATCAATTTAGAATTTGTGTAGACGGCCTTATTTTTTCAAAACCCCAAACAAACCCTAGGTCCCTTAACTTAAGCCCAAGGTCTGTTTGGATATCTCAATCCGTTCGTAACTGACCATGATTGGGCCGGTCTGCTAACGGTATATACCGTAAACTAACCCCTATGTGTCTCTCTCTCTTTCCCCACCTTTGGTCTAGACTCTAGGGATTCATTTCAAAAGGAGGGGGAAAGAGAGAGATAAACACATAGGGTATTAGATTACGGTATATACCACTAGCATACCCATGCCTCTCGCTATTTTTATATATTTATAAAGAGAAAAGGAAGCATGTGTCACCCACATAATAAATAGTGATGTGCACACTGATACTATCTCTCCTATTCTGATCATATGGACCACATATGGGTGATACCATTCTCTGAACCTCATTGGTATAACGCAGATTCCTTATTACATTGCCCTTATAGGAAACCCGCTCCCATACTTATATATATATAGGGTTGGGTTGAGCTAGGCTCAGAATGAAGCCTAGCCAAACCTTGGGCTTGGAAATCTAGCCCACGGTCTGATCGGGCCTAATTTGCATCCCCAACTTGGTCTCATGGTTTCAAATATCATTATCCATCGACCAATCCGTATTGGTATCAACTTGGCCGATCTTGTATAGGTGGAACAATTATTAGTGAGGGCAAATTTGTCAAAAAATTTAAAAAAATTAATAAAATTAGAGGTAAAACTGTCCAATACATCTCGATATGACCAATACATATTGGTACCGGCCAAGTTCAATACCGATACCCGATACCCGACACCCGACACCCGATACCAGATATTAAAAACCATGCTAGGTCCCTAAATTGCTTTTTGTGGGCTCAATTCTCAGGGACCCAAACCATTGAATCCCACATATAATTAAGTGGGACATATATATATATTGGGTAATAAAGAGGAACTAAAATGATATAATCCTCATTGTCGGTTTGGGCCTTTCCTCGAGCCTTGGGGCTATGAAGCAATCACCTAAGTTTTTGGGCCCCCACAAACTTTTTATGGTGTAAGTGGTGTGGGGAGGGGACAAGGGATACATTAATGAGGTGGTGACTTGAAGTCTTCTCACCACCTCAAATCACTCATGAAACATTCCCAATTGATATTTCTGAAACATTTCTTTTTTGAGAAAAAAAATTAAAAAAAATTTGTTTTTCAGTTACTCACCATGGGTATTGAATAATAGGAACATCACTGCAGCGAACCAGATTGCTGGGCTGTTACAGATTACAAAATAATCATAAATCATTTCATAATATAAATATAAACACAAAAAAAGGGAGGAAATAAACTAAACAAGATAAATTCCAGTGAAAAGGTTCTTGAGCCGCTGGGCCAGGGTGTGCTAGCACCTATGTATTTATCTATTCTTTCAGACAAGAAATGGCCTTGATGCCCTCTTATCTGTCTTATGTATAATACCATTCATTATCGGTGTTGTCCAGTAGGTTGCTTGCTCAGAGAACCCTCTCCCTAAATTCAAACGAAAGAAAGAAAGAGATGCATACCTGATACCAACAACAACCTTGAAATCTTCCTCAAGCGACCGATTTATGTATTTTTGAAAATCAAACTTGGTATGGCTTTGAGGGGCCAAATGAGCCTGAAATTGAGAAAGATGCAAAGCTGATTTAATGGTTCAATATTTAGAGCTCCTCTTGTTATGGGAGTCACACCATAGAAGTATCATTCAGACACACCCTCATTAGTTTAATTAATTTATTGACAAGGAATCGATGCTTGGTCATGTTAACCCTGCACTAGTGCGAGGTCGATGAGAGCACACACAAATGAATCATTACGAATAAGATTTAAGAGAAATTGGACGATAATTTTGCCCACTCCTATCTCTAGATGCAGGAGGCACGTGACCAAACAATGTTCTTCTTCCTTTTTGTTAATCTCATAATTTTTCCAGTAAAATATGATCTTAATTACTTGAACCTACCATGATAAAGCCATGTCTGAGGGTCAGGTAGTCCACCTTTGGTACCGATCTAACGAACTGCCTGAAGAAACAAACCTGCAAATGTGAATGTGTCATAAAGTGTTTTCATAATCTAATGTTAAAAAGTTCCACAAACATATGATTAGAAATGGTATTTAATTAATCAATGTCAATGTTCTATCTTTTTTTCTTAATTAATTTCACTTATTTAAGCTAATCTAACCAAGGAAGTCACATGTAGACCATTGTCAGTTACGTCTTATTATGGTTATCTATTCTTTATTATAATATTTTCTTTCTGGTTTAACTGCCCAAGTTGTAAAGCATGCAACGACCAAAATAAAAGATTTGAAAATTGTGGACTCGCTAAGACTCAACTCGAACCAATCAAACGGTCCTTCTCACCCCCAATTGGACAGAATTATGAAATGACACTTCCAAAAGTTTCAAATAGTGGCTGTTCCCACTTACAAGGATAGTGACCACACAGAAGGGATTCAATGATAGCCCCAGGGTTCAAAGTATATGTATCGTAAATCGGCCGATACATATATCGGGGTAATTGGTAATCAATACCAATATGATACTTGATACCAATGTCGATGTGGTGTATCGGGTCCAAAACCATGAGAAACGAGTATACGACCTATATCTGTGATCGTATCAGTATTGTATTGGATTAGACCAAGGTTTTAGTACATGGTATCGGAAAGGGTATCGATGACCCGCAAAATCAATACGATACTGATAGTCTGATATGGTATCAACCTGGATCGATTGTATCGGACAAAAATACTCCTAATTTTTTTTAAAAAAATAAGTTTTTTTAATCATTTTACCCTTGTCTGTACGTGCTACCGATATGACAACAACAAAATATCAATATTAACGACTAATAAAATCGATACGTATTGTCCGATACGAATGAATATGCTACTTAGAACAATGGATTTGACCAAGACAAAAAATGACTGATAGAGAATGAAGGATGATTAAAAATGACTGGTCCATATTCCAAATGCCCCCAGCCTACCACCGTAGATATTTAAGTCATAAATGAATGGATTGCCCCAAGATGGGTCCCACTTGACAAGGAGGGGGGGGGGGAAGTAAACTTTTTGGTGTAATTGAAAAATTTTCAAAGACACCTCCCATTAACTAATTAACGAACTGATGGCTATGAATGTATCTGACCGTACAGTACAGCGTGTCAGTTCAACTAAAAAAAGTCTGCAAGTTTGAAGTTTGAAGAGAAGAAAAAGAAATATGTAACACGGAAGGAGAGTCAGAAAGTTTTAATGGAGACTTACGACCCAGATGAGAATAGGCTGCTTGCTCCAGAAGTTTAAATGTCTTCGACCAAAAGATGTATCCCTTGCAAACCTGAACCTCTCTGGATCTGCCATTTATATATACAGGAATTAAACAAATTAATTCGACCACCATTAATTTTTGATTTTGGTTATCATCAATCATCAAAAATAATGCTAAAATATTTTCAGTTACCATTTGTGAATTGGTATTCAATTGTCTTGGTTTCCTTCTCCCACTTCTTCCACTTTCTCATCTGCATTGTTTCATACATTCATTCATTTAGTTTCAAAATTATTACTTTTCTTCTCTCTTCTGTGTAGAGAGAGAGAGAGAGAGAGAGAGGGAGAGAGAGAGACAGAGAGAGAGCATGACCTTAAGTCTTCCCAAAAACATGGTTGTAATACAGTAGAGGACATGGAAAACAGCTAACACGAATATGAAGATGTGAAGTTGATGGATTCCATCAGACGAAACAAAAGAGACTTCTCCCTGCAAATAATAAAATAAAATAAAATAAATGAATCCCAACACACCAATGATTATTTATTTTCTATTCTTGCTTCTTTTTTGACTACACTACATATGATAAAAAATATAAATAGGAAACAGATCGACAATTAATTAATTAATAAGAGAGGAGAGGAGATGGACACATGCCTTGGCTGCGCATTTATCAGTACTTCCTCCGGCGGCCAATATCCGGCGGACACTGGTGGTGGTGGCAGAATCAGAAGAAAAGGCGGAGAGAAGTTTCCGGCGGTGTTCGTCAGAAATATCCTCCTCCTCTTTATTGGTACTAATAGTTTGTTCTTGCTTCTTACTACATGGATGCATAGTAGCTCCCACACTCTGTGAAATACAAATCCCAGAAATGGGTCCTTGTAATACCGTTAGCAGCAACGATAAAAAACCCAGCAGCATAAGCTCTAATTCATCCAAACAAACAAACAAACAAACAAAAAACCATTCCAAAATTGTTAATAATCAAGTGATCGAAAACTAAATAATTCAGTAATTGATGGGTTACATCAAAACATGTGGAAGGATGGGTTACCAGATTTGATCTTTTCCAGTGCTTCATAGAGAGCTCGCTTGTGTTTCTTCTTCAACCACTGCAAATTAAAAAAGGGTGGGTTTTTATAAGATGGAATTTTTTTTTTTTTAACGATTAATCCTCAGCTATCTAATTAAACATTGAATTAAGTTGGGAACATAGTTTAAAGTACCTTTCCAATGAGATGAATGATGTGTTCGATAATAAGAGAAACCAAAACCAAGACGAAACAGACGACGGCGACAGCCCATGTTGGTGTTTCTTCCAGTGTCCGACCACTGCTACTACCTCCAGCCATCCTCTCTATCACCCACGTACACCACTTCCTTCCTTAATAATGAGCTATTAATCTCCTTACTGAAAAGCAACAAATATAAGGATTGGAGAGGCTTGGTAGGTGAAGTTAATTAATGCTTTGAAGCCTTGAACTAGGATTTATATATATATATCTATCTATGAATAATAACACAAATACCATTTTAAGTAAGGGAGGAAGGAAGAGATGTTGAATATATATAAATTAAGATGAAGGTAGGAGGGAAGAGAGGAAGGAAGGAAGGAAGGAAGGAAGGAAGACTTTGACTTCCAGTCACCGCGTAAGAAGGGGTATTACAAACAATATATTAATTGGGTAAAAGCAAGAAAATAATTGAGAAGGAGAAGGAGGAGGAGCAAGAGGAAGAGGAAGAGGAAGAGGTGGAAGAAGAAGATTATAGAAGAAGAAGAAGAAGAAGAGGGGGTGAAGAGTTGATTTGATTGACTATGACAATGTGGTGGTGACTAGTAACTGCTGAACATTGAAAAAAAGAGGAAAAAAAAAAAAAACAAGGAAGCGATTCCCGATTCTTAATTTTGACTATCTAAAAAAAAATTAAAATTTCCATGGCGACTGAGGAGTTGGGATGCTTCCATAACATTAGAATCCAGTTATGATCTACAGTATTATGGTGGTCATCGTTTCTTCCCCGGCCAGGTGTATCATTAACAAAATCGTATTCAATTCTAATGACCCGACCCGTTCTTCTTTTGATTCAAGTAATTTCTTTCTTTAATTTTCTGTTGGATATGATGGTGATCAATGGTGGACGGTGATGATAATTAGGATGATGAAAAACTCATCCATCATTGAAGGACCATATATAGGCCAGGGTACCACGAACAAGCATATGGCCTTTTGGTTTTTTCTTTTCCACATGAGAAAACAAGTGAAGAAGACGATTTAATAAGACATGGGGAAAATAAGGTTTCTATGAATGAAACGTGGGTCGATACGTACACTTGCATGACCGACCAGAACCTTTCTTTCCAAGTTTTCAGAATTGTCAAAATTGAAGAAAGCATGCTGTTGTTGTTGTTGATGTAGGAGAAGAAGAAAGAAGTGTACGTTATATTCGATCCTGGGTCAGATCCGTATACCAAACTGTTTCCTCATCTCTCTTTGGTCTCATTTAATTAATGTTTTGTTTCTGATTTTTTTTAGAAAAAAAAATAAATTTTGATTTACTCATTAAGGAAAATTATCGTTTGGTAACAGTTGTAGAATATAGATTGAGAAACTGTTTGGTAATTATCTACGTGTAAATAGTTTTAATTGGTGGATGAAGGGATTCCCCCTTCACCCATCTTCCTCCCTATATTACAATATACTATATTATTCTTAATTTATATATATATATAATATATATATATACAAAAGCCTTTTTTTTTTAATATTATATACTATAAATATTATATGCTATAATATTCGATATAACATCCCTTTACCACCAAAAAATAATAATAATATTAGATATAACATAATAATGTATTATGTATTATAGTATTCAGAATATGTTATATTATCATATATATTATATATTATATAATATAACATAAAATATATATTATAGGGAAATTTACAAAACACCCCCTAAAAATGGGTCGAAACTCAAATCACCATTCTCGGAGGAATCGTGCGATTTTCGTTCCCAAATGAAGCAACAAAAGGGCGCAGGATTTCTTTTTAGCTTCTCTTCGCGGGGTTATTGAAACCCTAAGTAAAGAGAAGCAGCAGCGGCAGTGGTGGTGGCGGTGCCGCCAGCGAAGTTGCAGGGAAGGGGTGGGGTATCTTAGGTTGAAGATGAAGGAAGGGTAGTATTGTAAATTGAATTCTAATGTTTTAGTACAAGGCTAAAATAGTCCTTTTACAACAATAATTAACAGCAGATTAACATCGTTACTGTAGAGGGGGTGATCTGAGTTTCGACCCATTTTCGGGGGGTGTTTCATAAATTTCCCTATATTATATTATTATATAACATAAAAATATATGTTTTATTATTATATAATATAAAATATTCCTTTTTATATTAGGTTCTATTTTTAGGAAATGCTTTGAATTGGTCACATGACGAATTAAATACTCAAATTCATTCTTGTATTTAGCCGTTTATTTTTTTTTTTTTTTATTATTTTTTTCATTAGATTTTCAAAGTTTTAATTTACCTCGTTGTCAATTATCTTTATTTTACTTGAAACCTAACATGTAAACCAATCTATCGCATCATTCGCATTGTAACTATTGATATTAGACTATAGAGAAACTCCCTAGTCTTACTAGACTAGATATTGAAACTGAGGAACCATGTCTCTTGATGTGTCAATCGGTTAGTTCATTTCAATTTTGGTTGGTCTGAACTCTTTCTTAGCTGATAATGGGCCAAACTGGTAAACCCAAGTCCGGTTTCAATTTCGGTCTTTTATCGGATTAGCTTAACGGACCATTATCGGGCTTTATGTTTTTGGTTTCAGTTGTTACATAAATACATTAAAAAAGCTGCACCTAATGCCCTTTTTATTTTTTATCATCCATTCGGTTTTTTATTAAAAGTTTTTTTTTTTTTTTTTTGGGGTTCAGTTTAGTTTTCGGATTAAGTCGATTTGGTTCGATTTTTACTGATTTCATAAAACAAATCAAACCAATAAAGATTCAATTCGATTCAGGTTGAACCGATTCGATTTAGTTTAGTTGGTTCGACCCAGTTCGATTCATCGGCACGTACCAATAGGTGAACGTACATATGAGAACCAACCACCTGTCCTATATTTGCCATTTATAAGGGAAGGAGGGGTTTTTATGAAAATAAAATTAAAATGTGATTGACTCTGAGATGTACGAGCGTCACTTTTTTCTACAGTCAACCAGTGCCAGTTTGATCAAATTCAAATGGGTTGAAATAATTAATTGAAATTTGAATAAATCTCTGCTTAAGAGGGATATTATTGTTTGTCGACCAAAGAAGGAGAAAAGACTTAGTCTTACTAAGCCCTCTTTAATTAATCTTGGGGATTGAGTAGAGATCATAGACTTCAGCAATTCTAAACGTTATATCATTTAGGTAATTGGTTTAATATTAATAAATAAATTCTTATTCTCATTTTCTACTGTATTTGTTAATTTATGAATAAGATTAGAAAGTAAAATGGATTAATTAAGAACATAATTGATCTCGACTCGAGTGTTTTACGGCCGTTGATTTGACCGAAACCCAAATAAAGTCGTTAATATGACACAGGAATTACGAATGGTTGCCGGTGGGAAACCGGCATACGCATTTCATATTTGTCAATCGTAGTACCAAAAGTAATTTTATATTGAGATTGGATTGGTTCCCACTTGTATTTGTTTGTTTATAAAAGTTTCAAAATTGTATTTTAAACCATTCCCGCTTGTACATGTTTATGAATTCAAGGTTTGAAACTTTTATAGACAAACAGTGCAAGCTGCTCTCCAGACACATGGGGGTGGTATTTCTGACATTTGACCTATTTTTTTAGGGTTCATGGGAGGTGAGGGGAAGGAACAGAGAGCGGGAGAGGGGTGCAACTGTGCAGGAGGGGGATCAGGGGGGTAGATACCAGGTGTTGGGGAGAACAGAGATGCAGAGTCGACAAAGGGTTAGATGCAAAGGGCGGCAAAGGGTATGAGGCCAACGGCCGAGGGAGATAGAGAGGAGGTCTGACGGTGTTTCATTCCTTGGAAGCAACGACGATAGCTGAATCTAACCTTCTCTTGGATGATGTTGTGGTGGAGATATTCTTTTCGAGGTGGTGGTGGTGGTATAGATAAAATTGAAAACATACAAAATAATACCTCAAACATAGTTTTTGTTAGGTAAAGTACCTTGGGTGTAGTTTCTCTATATAATAGGTAGTAATAGTAATCAAATAAGTAGACTATGTGAATTCCGTAATAATTTTCATTTAGAACACATAAAAGAACATCTCTGGAATTAAAAGATATAGATGTTGAGTGGTGATCGTACGTATGCAAAAACCAAATTCAATTAAAAAAACAAAAAAAATTTGCCTCAATTTCTCTAAAGAGGATTGACAAAGGAGTACAGATTCGTACTCCCTTGTCATTGCCTCATCTTTGTCAATATCACATCTATTACGAAACCAACTACAAAGTCAGCTGATCCCTAGAATGCATTCCTCGTGGCTGTTGTATCATCCCCATTGACGATGATGATATATATCCTGCTTGTGAAACCAAAATTCCCAACCCTTTTCAGTGTTTTCTCTCTGCCCCAGCCTTCGGATTTTGGAAAGCTCCTTTGAAATTTTCTTTCACATCTCAAACCATCAAGGATTCGATTTCCCACTCCATCATGTGGACGAACGAAATACCTATCAATCATCTCATCTGCTTTTTCTTTCCTCGTGTACGGCAGGTGGATGACTGTAATTAAGGCTATGTTTGGAACGGAAGAAAGATTGGAGCATTTGATGACAACTAAACTGTTCACGCCTTTACAGACAGGGAATTTAACCTAGCTAGCTATGAGATTAGTGTCTCTATTCCAAGAAGAATAATTTTCCTGTCTATTGTATTATATAGAAAAAGATTAACGGGAATGAAAGGGAAACTTTTTAGTGGTTCAATATCAATTAGGCCAAGACAAATCCAAACTTTGACAAGTTTATCTGTCCTCTAGGGAAATAATCAACACACCCCTGTTTTTCCATGGAGGTAGGGTGATCATTTCGTGCTCGACTATGTCTGACCGTAGGTACACCCCACAACACATGACCCGGTGGCGTTTCTTTTCCCATCATTTAATGTTTTAATTACTATATCCTCATTAAGGGAGGAATCTGCATATCACACCAATGGTTGTCGTGAAAAATGTATCATCTATATAAAACCCAAATATTAAAATAAGAGATAAATTAAAAATAATAAAAAATCCACATGAAAGAAAAAATTGTACTTTGGCGTAGTGGGAAAGTTTTCTTTTTTATTTTATTTTAATTTTTAAGCTCGGCTTAATTAGTTCACTCATATATAATAACTGAATCTTAGAATTGGGATTAGGAGTCAAAACCAATAAAATTAAAGACAACCTCTTGAGATTGACATGTATTCTCATACATCCCCATGTATACCCTACATTCCTATTATGGTGCAGCCCAGTATCAATGGACATACATATGATGACATTTTAAACAATATAAATAGTCTTGATTATGGGCTTCGTTTATTTTTTGCCATCAACTTCATAGTACAATAATATATTATTATCAATTCTATGTTTTTACTCTTTTCATAGTCTTTTATTTATAGTTTACGTTTCATCAAAAAAAATATATATTTATAGTTTACGTAACGCAAGATGATAAATTAATCAAGGAAATTAAGAAAAGATATATTTGGGATACAATAGAGAATTTATAATTGAATTAGGGTAAAATAAGCGGTTGGTAACGGACTTAAATATGTCGATCCATAAACATATCGGGCTCGATCATGCGTCCATTAGTCCATCCCCTTGCACCATTACCGACATGTTTAACTAACATTTTCGACCAATTTCGGGCTTTCACCAATCAGGATAGATCGATCCTACTAGTGCAGTCTTAGGATTGATATCCCTATCTGGGTGGATATCTTATCACCTCCCTGCCCTAATGCACAATGAGTTGTTAGTTTTTTAGCCTTCAATTTTCAGCCTTGATTTTGCGCCTTTCCGAATTGAACCTAGAGGAGATAGCCTATCCACAAAATTCCATAATAGCAAAATAGGGTGGGTTCGTTGGCCCCCAAATCGTTATCGTCTATGGTTCTTGACCGGTGCGGTTACCTAGTGCCTCTCACAAGAGGGGGGTGGGACCCACCCGGGGCACCTGATCGAACACTCTGCCCGGGTGGGGTCCACCCTCCTCTTGTGAGAGGTAGTAAGGAACCGCATACGATAAAAATTCTGAATTCCTTTATCCGCTTCCGCCTAATATGACGACTAAGCCAGTGGTCCAATATAATAGAACTTTTGGAATTGACATTATTCTATATTTATTAAAAAACAAAAACAAAAAAATGAAAATCTCAAATTTCATATACAATTCGACTCCTCTACTTCCGCCTGTCCCTACTGCCTTGTGCGCGGTGCGCCCCATACACAAGCAAGGTAGAATGTACCGCCTTACCCCTACCCGAGCATCTTGCCTGAGCGGGGGTAGGACGGTACTTTCCACCGGGCTTGTGTGTGAGGGCGCACGATAGTACCAGACAAGCGGAAGTAGAGGAGTCGGATCCTTTCATATATATATTTGTCATAATTTCAACTTTGGCCATACACTTTATCCTCCCGATCCGACTGATCTATTGTAGGCGATATAATCCATCCACAATTGTGTGAGAGAGAGAGAGAGAGAGAGAGGTTGGAGGGTTGGGGTGAAGGGAGGGTACAAGAGGGAGCGAGGGGGTACATATAGGGTGCGGAGGATGAGAGATGCATGGGGTCGCAGCAAGGGAGGAGATACAGAGTGCGCGCGGCAAAGGGTGTGAGCCCAATGATCGAGGGAGACAATGGGGAGTTCTGATGGTATTTCGCTCTTTGGAGGCAGTGATGATAGCTGAATATTCTAACTCTCTCTGGCTAAAAGAGCATGTTCCTTCCATCAAAGGAGTAAGAGGATATGTTGGTGGGGAGAAGCTTTTGGAGGTGATGGTATAGGCAAAGTTGAAAATATACAAAACAATACCTAAAACATAATTTTTGACACGTGAAGTACCTTGGGCGTAGTTTCTCTACATATTATGTACCATACCCGCATATAATAGAGTAGTAATAATCAAATAAGTAGACAATGTGTGTCCAAAATGACTAGAGGATGCATCCACACCACATCTAGCTAGCGTCCTTATTTCTGACTATTCTGTACGTGTAAGCAATGCTCAACACTTTTACCGCTCATTACCATTTAGAGCACATAGAGAGATCGACATTTTTTAAATCAAAAGTTATAGGTGTTGAGTGCTGATTGTACGTATGCAAAAATTAATTATACGGGATTCAATTGAGATGAGAAAGGTTTGCTCCAATTTCTCTAAAGAGGACTGACTTGTGAGAGCCTAAGGTATGGATCAATGATGCTCTAATATTTCATTTTCACGTGTTCTTTTGTCATTGCATCACCGGCCAGCGCACACTCCTTTGTCAATATCAAATCTATTATGAAACCAATAAGAAGGACAGATTGCTAGAATGCATTGCTCGTGGGCTGTTCTATCAAAATATCGATCCCCCCTTGATAATGATGATGATGATGATGATGATGATATCTTACTTGTCAAACCAAAATTCCAACCCTTTTTTCAATGCTGACTCTCTTTCTCTTCTCTCTGCCTTTCAGATTTTTGAAAGCTTCGTTTGAAATTTTCACTCCCATTCCCGTACGATTTAGTGTTCAATTTCCCACTCTCTCATGTGGATGAACTAAATATCTATCAATCATCTTATCTGCTTTTGCCCCGAGGAGATTTGAATTCATGACCTCTTAATTACGCTATCCCTTCCCTTGGGGTTTTATCTGTTTTTTCTTTCCTCGTGTGGGAAAAAGGAATGCAAGAAACGCAAGAAATTGGAGCATTTTACTTTTTTAAATTTTAGTTACAACTAAACTGTCCACACCTTCACGGCCAGGGCATTTAACCTATAGCTAGCTATGAGATTAGTGTCTCTCTTCCAAGAAGAAGAATTTTCCTCTTGTCTATCATTAATAGTATTATATACGAAAAAGACAAACGGGCCGGAATGAAAGGGAAAATTTTAGTGGTCCAATTATCAATTAGGCCCAGACGAATCCAAGGTTTGAGAAGTTTCTCCATTGCCCTACTTACTGAGCCCGGAGAGGGACGGTTACGAAGGTTCGGAGCTTCGACTTCCTGACTTCTCAGAGTTCAAACCTTTGTGAGAGTGAGAGATTAACTACACCTTCCTGAAACCTTCTTTTTCATGAAATAATTTGTTTAGGATCTTTTCTACTTATACAGAGAGAGAGAGAGAGAGAGAGAGAGAGGAATGAAAATTAATTTAGGTAAGCATGGCAGCGTAGCCAGCACCAGTGCGAGGGTCAATTACAGCACACGAGGGAGTATCAACAGTGATAGAATTTTTTAATTCAAAGGGTGAGGCGGTTGTTTCGCCCCACTTTGTGTTTGGGCACAGGCACCACCATGCCAGGCATGATTCTTTTTCTCAAAAATAATGGAGAAAAAGATCCTTCCTCTATAACTAAATCCTAACCAGGGAAGGTGTAACATGGGTGGGTCCAGTAACCTGAACCTGAACTACTGACCGAGTTTTTGTCAAATTGGGTTGAGAAAACCCTAACTAGGGAAGGGTGTTTATTGCCTGGTAGCAGAGTTCAATTAATAAACTTTCTCCTAACTGAAAATAAAAAGATTCACATATATGAAGCTGAAATTTGACATATGGTCAATCAAAAACATTTCTTTAAAATCCAACTATCAAAATTGTCACACTTCCACATGGTACAGTACTACAATTAGGTATGCACACCCACAAATTCTAGGTTTTAGAAAGGCCAGACTAGGGCTGGGTCAGGTTTAGGCCTGAACCCATCCCGAACCGTTGAAACCATCTTCTTCTGTGGTCGTTGAGTCGGCTGATAGTTTGCCAACCTAGAATGCCACATTGGGTTTCAAAACACAACCAGCTGAAATATGGGGTTGATGGGCCAAATTTCAGGCTGGGCTTAACTCATACTTGATTGCATCTGGGCCTAAAATAAGTCCCAAATTTTTTAAAACCCTGCCCCTGGCCCATTGCTAAGAGAAAAGAAACCCGGCTGGCCCTGGCCCATACCAGTTGAAACTAGTGGGCCTGTGTCTGCCACTAGAGAGCGTGTGAGTCCATGGAGAGAGGAAGAGAGACGTTTCTGGGAGCGTATCGAACTATTCACCTTCGCCGCTCCCTCTCCAATTCAAAAACTTCAAAACCCCACACCATTACTACATATCTTTAAGCTGTTCCAAGATATAAACACAATCTTTGCTCCTTCTGAACTGCAGATCACTAAAACCTCAATGGATATGAGAATCATCTCTTAAAATGAATATGTAGTAGTAGTAGCTTATCTTGACAAAATTCACAGCGTATTATATCACTCCACAACATCTCTCTCCTTCTCTGTTTCTGTCTTTCCTTTTCACAATATGGATTTTCAATCTGTTCCAAACGCAGGTAAACGTCATTGATTTTAATTTTATCATCCCTCGATTTATTGTTTTATCTGTTGATTCGGTTCGTCTTCTGATCCAAATTTCCCCTTGATTCCTTGGAAACCAGGTAAAGTTCAACCTTTAACTTCCAAGACGAA
This sequence comes from Telopea speciosissima, assembly GCF_018873765.1. Taxonomy (NCBI): domain Eukaryota; kingdom Viridiplantae; phylum Streptophyta; class Magnoliopsida; order Proteales; family Proteaceae; genus Telopea; species Telopea speciosissima. The sequence goes on from NC_057916.1 coordinate 10,584,008, forward strand.
TCAAAAGCTCAGCAGAATCAAGAAAACCAATCCTGCAGGAATTTCTCCGACCCAATCTCACAGGCAATAACATAATCAATAATACTAAGCCATTTTACCCAGAATCCAACATTTTCTCTGATCGATTACCTGCATTTCTCTGTTTCAGGTCTAAGCGAGTCCTGGGTAGCAGCAGAAGCACAAATTTTCAGTTTAAAAGAGAACCCAACAAACCCTTATCAAAATCATCATCACTGGGGAATGGGAAAGGGATTATTCAACAACGTAAACCCAAATATTCTTTAGAACCAAAAGTTGCTGCAGAGGAGAATAAGTTTGAAATCAAACCCAAAACCAAGAAAACTGTCAGCTTTCAAGAACCTTTGGTCGAAAACCTTGCCCAGATTGTGCAGGAGGAGGGTTCTGGTGCCTTCCAGACTCCCCTGTCGTCTTCTTCTCCTTCAACCGAAGACAGGATAATCCCAGGCACACCTTACTACACTGCAGAAACCTGTGGTAAATGCCAGTTAGATAGGTTCGACTCCTCATCTTATTGGGTAGCACAAATCAGATTGGCAGAGTCCGTGAGGAAGCATTTTCTGTCCGCAGCCTTCTTCCATCTCGCCTGGGAATCCAATGCTGAGGTTTGCAGCTTCTTGTTGCTCCTTTCAAATTTCTGCAAATCATATTTTTTTCTTTCATTTAGGGTTTCATTTGTTTTTTAAAAAATCTTTTTCCCCTGGATTGTTAGCTGGTTCCAAGCCTTGGGATTGAACTTAAGCGTTACTTGTCAGTGCATGGATCGTTATGCACAGACACTAAGTGGAGAGATGTTTTAATTACCTATGGATTGTTGAATTCTGGTCTTGAAAAAGCTGGCGACTGTGAAAGTGGTGTCCCCAATATTGTTAAAGAACAGAAGGAAACGACCTCAAGACAAAAATTTCTTCCAAGTGAAGTGGCTATGGACTGTGGAGGGATCTAGGAACCAAGGTATAGAAGCTGCTGCTGCTTCTGCCAGAGGCCCAATAAGATACAACCAAAGGAATTAATAACTGAAAATGGAGGGAAAGTGCTGATCAGAGGAGTTCCTGTTCCCCCCAAGTGAACAGAAGGAAAGATAAGAGAAGGATAAAAAATTTATATATTACAACTGGTTGTTCTAGGGTCTTGGTCTATGATCTTACATGGTCTTATTTGCATAATTTTATCTTGTTTTTGGTTGGGGCTTCTTTTTACTGCATTTCATAAACAATAGAGTAAATAGATGGAGGAATGCATGACAACAAGATGCACTGAACGAGATAACACAGAAAGAAAAGTCCAGAGTGAGTATCATCTTTTCAGATATAAACTGAAGGGTGGTATAGAATTAGTAGATTGATTGTAATCTCTTGATAGTGGAGTTCTTATGATTTGTTTGGTTTGGTGTTCATTTTTGCCTGTAATTTTTTGTATAGGAATTTTATCATGTATGCATCAAATTCCTCAGCTTTGGATAATCTGCTCTGATATCATTTGACAGCATTCAATCCAAAGCTTGAGTGTGGAGAGATTCTTCCTAGGGTCATAAGATGAGCCATGGATTTAGTCATGGTATCGGTCTTGACTGACACCGATGCCAATACAGATCAGAACATTTTGCCCTCAAAAGATTGATACCTTGGTTTTCTTAAACCGTTTTATTCTCCTCTGTTCTAATACCACTGACTCAGTATCAATCACGACCGATACAACCAATCTGGTATTGATACCTGCAACCAAGAGCCTAACAACCGCATACTTCTCGGCTGCTATGGGATTAAACCCCACTCCCCCTAATCTTGGCCATGGAACTCCACCCATTGCATCAAGAACTATGAAGATCTATCCATGAAAAAGCCCTAGTCTAGTGCTTCTTAGATTCCTCATAATTTTATTTCTGACAAGTGTTAAAGAGTCCGGCCAAACCTTCTAACAAACTAGACTTCACCACTATATGCATAGCATATCCATCAAATCATAATCTGGAATTCTCCGATCGTTGTTCCTTGTTATTGCTTTGGTGAATGGTATCACATTCGTTCCCAAGAATCTTACTTTCAAAAAGCCAATTTCTGAAGAATAAGAACCTTGTTAACCACTTAATAGTGGGCCAATGATAGAAAACTATCCTTGATGATATCGCATCATATCTGTAAGAAGAATATATTTTCTTTGTGAAGAGGATTGGTCCCCATATTTGAATACTCACCACAATTATCATTTACACAAATTTCAAGAAACCCTTCTCTAAGGAACTCGCCTGAACTGGAATTTGAACTTTGAAATGAAGCAAGTAAACCCTTCTCTAATTTCTACAAAGAAAAAGCAAAACTAGATGAAAATAATGGCCTCCAGGCCTGCAACCCACACATGCTTAAAACCCAGTACAGTCCCAATCAAAAGGAAGAGAGAGAGAGAGAGAGCTAATAAAGAAATTCTCTTCTGTCTCGCCACCATCTCCTCCTGAAAAAGCCCAAACCAAAAGCATCTATTAGCAGTTAAAGAGAAACAAAGACGATCCAAAAGATGACTTTCAATTAAAGCAAAGGATAAGAAATGAATAACTGTAAGGGCTGTTCATCAGTGCTTACAAATAGAAATCCCATCTGGGTATCACTTTTTTCATCCGATTCTCTCCATAAGGGTAGTCTGTCTGGGATCTCTTGCTGTTCCGGTATGCACAACACCCAATGGAATAGATTCCAATCAGAAAGACAACCATCACCACATTGAGGACTGAGAGTTTATGCCAATCTCTCCTCACATCTTCCAGTACTCCTGCCTTGCACGAATCACACTCATAGCAAAGCAAATAGGCCATGTTGTTCCACCTGTAGCAGTCCTGGTCTTGTGCCAACATCGTAGCAGCACCATAGTTGCAGGAAGTTGGTGGCTTGCAGCAACCAGACTGCATATCCATGACCACAATAAAGTTTTAAGCATCCACTACTTCATTTATTACAGTCGGTAATGCAATTAATCAAGATGTAATAATCTCCTCACAAAAACTAGATAATCTTGACTTAAAGAAACAAAAAAAATCAAAATTTCTTTCTAACATAAATCCCATCCATTTAACAAAGATTGTAAGATAACCCACAAAATATCTGTAAATCACAATAGAAATTTTGATTCCAAAGAAACAAAAAATTCAAATTTTCTTTCTAACAACTAAATTCCATCCATTTAACAAAGATTGTACGATAACCCACAAAATATCTGTAAATCAGAATAGAAATTATGTCAAAAAAACAAAATTAATACTGAGCTTGCAGGCAGTACTGTATAGGAGTAACAGGACAAACTACAAACATGAGAAGATGAAACTGGAAATTAAAGAAAACACAAACAGAGGAAGGGAATAGAGAGAACCTGTAAAGGAGTCATGTCTCTCTCAAGGTAATCAAGGGGAGTCCAGGAGGCAAGCTTGGCGCAGGTCTTGGAGCCCAATATGCAAGTCCTGAGAGTACTCCAGTAGTGAGGATCCTGGACTCGTTTCCTGAGCCATGGTGAGTAGTCCTGCAGCCTATACTCCTTGTAGACACGACCAGGGACTTGGACACCACCACCTTGACCGGTGACTACAAAGCCAAAGATGGTGAAGCCCAGTAAGGTGGCAATGAGCAACAACATCACAAACAGGTAAATCCACAGTGCCCATGCCACGTTAAAGCAAGCCCCAATGAAACCCGCTAAGGAAACCACAAGAATGATAAACCCTATGACCAGAAGTGGTGTCTGCAAAAAGGATTCACAAGTAGTGTTGCTTTTGGCCATCCAAAGCCCTGAACCTATGATGGGTATGGAAGCCAAAAGAGTGAGGAGGTTCAAAAAGCCGATCACTGTATTACTGAACCGATACATCTCTCTGGTTTACCTCTTCTCTAATAAACTATGGGGGTTTCTCTGTTACACTCAACACCACAGCTTCCACTTCTGCTGGGTTTTTCTTCCTGAGCTCTCTTCCCCCTTCCCGCCTTTGTCTTCTTTTTGTTATTGGGCTGACATTGCCTCTCTCCTTTGTTTATGTTGCACTTTTGTTGCTTTCCGTGTGCAGTGAGGAAAGCTAAAGAGTGAGTTTAGATTCCATCCGGTTTGGTTGTGAGCACTTGTTTGGCTGGGTACGATCAGCAAAACCCAACATGATCTGGTCCAGATTCCAGACCGGGGGACCGGCATTGTACTGGTTATCTTATCTATTGAGGCCAAGGTTTAAAATCTGGAATTGGACGTGGGACCGGGTTCCATATTCGGATCAGAATTGGCTGAAATTCTTGCTATAAGAGGTAAGTTGCATTGATTTTCTGCTGTTTTAATCGATTAAAAGAAAGAAATAATGTCAAAAAATAAGATCAAACACTAACAATGAGCAATTCAAAAGAAAAAACAAAAGATATCATTTTTTTTCTTTCTAGATAACATATCTAATGTAAGGGGAAGATAGGAATTTTGGTATATGCCATCATAAAGCTCTACAAGCCAAGCAAGGCATATATATGACTGGAGTGTGGAGGATGGTGGTGGCATATGGTGCCTGGAACCCACAGTTTGGCTTCTTGAGGAAGGCACCGTTGGGAATTGGATAGCTTTGAAGTTAATGCAGATGGAATATATTATTTACAACAGTATCTCTGTTTATATTATGGGTTAAAGAACGCCACCCAGTCGTGTCCAAGGTGTGGACACTGTGCCTAGACACAGCTGGGCGTGAAATGACACCCAGCCCCCACCATGGCACCTGGAATTTCCACCTTGGAATGGAGGCTGGGCGGTCATTCCATGCCCAGCTGTGTCTAGGCGCAGAGTCCACACCTTGGACACAACCGATTAGTGTTCTTTATCCCTTATATTATTTACTTCTGTATGGACTTATGGAGATGTTTCTTCCTCATCTTTGCCTTCCCCAATTTAAAGTTGATTGTCAGCTTAAACTGGGGAGAATCAAAAAGGAAGAAAGAGTAACAGAGCTGCCAAATAAATGCATCTAAAAGTACAAATGGTTCTATATCAATCTCCTTAAAAAATTTCACTTTAGCTATTAACTCCATACAAATGGAGCTACTGAATGAGAGTGCAGATCTGTTTCTGGAGAAGAAGATGATTTTGAAAGTGCAAGACTGTTCTCCAACCAAATTGGAAGGCCAGCAATAGTCCAATGACTCCATTTCCATGCATTTGTGTTGTTAACAAACACCTCAACGCTATTTTAATTGCTTTCCAAGTAAGAGCAAGGAGGGGAAAACCATTCCTAAACATTTTGAAACATGAGTTTGGTAGTCTTCCCATGGATGATTTTGTGAAGGCGATTCTACACAAAATCTGTCCAAAAAATGGGTAGGAAATATTGTGAGGGAAATATCTTCCCTAGTGCGCACCTAAACAACATTCTGAAAGAAACCCCTTCTATCACTTCCCTTCCCACACATCTTTCCAGAAAAGCAACCAAACAAATCCTAAAAATCGGACAGTTGCAAAGGGTAGGTTCTGTTCTTTTTGATGTTGCAATCTGTTGAAGTAATAAAGAGCAAAGACATAAATAAGTGTAGTCTGATATTATAAGAAATTTAAATGAGGAAGATGAGCTGTAAGTAATCAATTTCACATTTCATATAATGTCTTAAGAAACATTCATTAATTTCTTATTGCTTTAGTTTAAACACTGTTTCAACTTATTTGTAGCCATGGGAAAATCCAAAACCTTGCAAAATTCATATATAGTTGGTTCTCAGTTGTCGGTACATTAGCAATATACTTACATGAATATGTGCTACATGAGTAAAATTAAAAAATACAAAAATAAAATCATAAAAGACAAATGGTAGTTGGTGAAAATCATAATCCTTGTAAGACCAGAACATAGACACCAACTATGAATTGGTATGTGAAGATAATTTCTCTTATTGTTTCCTTTTAATCCCTGTTGGCGAGCTTCTTCCAAATCTCGCTTATTCCCGAGGAATCCGATGAATCGGACTACTTGCTTCAGCTAGGCATTGGCTCACTATCTAAGAAATGTTTAAATAGTATTAAAGCTTCCCGGGGGCGATGAAGTGGAACCTCATGCCCAGCACCAGTTACTGTTACAAATGTCAGACCTTTGTACACTTGGCTCCACCCACCAACCTATATCACAAGCCGGGAAAAACAAAAGTAAGACAGTGAGAAGATGTATATGCCATTACCATCTGCTAGAAATGGAGAACAAGATTAGAATCTCATGGAACTGACCTTTCCATTGTCATACCAGGGATACCAGTTGATGATGGTGGGTAGCTTGAGAGCATCAATTGAGTAGCGAGTTGCAGTGACAGGCACCACAGCATCAGTGTCTCCACTGGGAAAAGAGTTCAATCATTGGGCATAATCAGCTAAGGTAGCATACATAATCCAAAATGGATGCAGTTTACTATTTTTATACACTAACAGCCATATAATGCAATAAGCACTATCTACAAAACAAGAATTTGACACAAAATTAATATAGTGTACCAAGGATTCCACTGGATTTCTTAGCATTACTTAACAGATCCCTAATTGTTGAACATTCTTCTCTTTGATAACTAATTGTGGGAGAAATATACTTGAAAAATAGTAACGGTAACATTCATAAAGGTCCTTGAAAAATAGTAATAGTAACATTCATAAAGGTCCTTGAAAAATGGTAACAGTAACATTCATAAAGGTGTCAAGTTAGCCATATGGTTGGGCATGCATAAACTGATACAATGCATTAGTTTATAACATGTCTTGACCATGATTTTTGGGCGTAGATGTACAATTCAATAACTCAAATTTACGACACTGCTTTAATATTGTCTTGTCTCTCAGTATTTTACCAGGAAAAGAGAAAAGATCACATTTTAACATGTACATAAATATCAAGCCTCTGATTCAAGCAACTGTGGAAATTTTCACTTGAAATTTCAAGCTTGCAAGTACATTTTGTTCTGCTTTCTTTTCTTCAATTCTATTCACATGTGGATTTTTTTATCAGCCCTGGAATTCAAGCAAAAGGTTTCTCGATATTTGCAATGATAGATCAGTTTTATGTTATATCTATTGGATATATGCTTATATCTCAAAATTGAACAGAGTACAAATGCATAGTTAACAGGATACAAATCAAACTATTCTGATCCTTTGGAGATGGTTCATTGGGTCCTGCATCAGGCCGACCTTACATATGATAGGTTTCCATTTCAATCGTCAGCCATTTTTAAGGCGGCCATGCCCCTTTTTTGAAAGAGACAGTAGTCCATAAAATCTGCATAGCCTGACAATGCTGTGCAACCGGTTCTCTTGGCCGGCCTATTTTATTTTCGGAAACTTAAGTGATCATCCATGCTGACATGAACACTAGACTGATACCTATATTAGGTAAAGGGAAATTTTGTCCATTACCTACAGCTAGATAAGCACACTAATTACTAGATAACAGTTTTGATGTTTCATCTTGCAAAGTAATGACAGGCCAGATTTTTTTTAATGAACAGAAAAACCAGAAAATTCAGATTGTTAACATGGCAATCAAAACAAATGGTACCTTAAACAATAATAAAAGCACAGGGAAACATGGAAGTCAGCAAAAGAAAGTGGACAAGGCATGGTGAAGCATAGCTTTTGTGGTTTTCCACCACTCAGTTCTAATGGTGAAATATGGTTACTGGTGTCTGATAAGGTTTCTTCCATTGCTCATGTAGAAGGATTTACTTTTATTTTTCTGATTTTTTGGTGCCCCTCCTTTGCAGTTTTTAAAGTTTGCACCTTAATGCTAATTAGGAGCCCTTCCCCTATTTGTTATATGGATCCAAAAGGACCACAAATAAATGGTAATTGTGCAAATAGAGGATGGAATGTATGAATGTACAAACTGAAGTTAAAGCATACGACTATGGACACACAAGGTCTAACAACCAACATCAACTGGACAAAGGACACTTAGTAGTGTTCAGTTAACCATCACTGACAAAGGGACTCTCGCTACAAATTACCTTGCAAGTTCGAACACGTTGGATCTCACAATCCAAGTGCTTGGATCATGTTAAGATAAGCAAAAGGACGCCTTAAATCACAGATTTAGACAATTCAAAATTATGGGGTCCCCATGTTAGAAACCCATAGCTATTCATAGATTTTGAGGTGCAAAGTTCCACATCTTCTATGCAAACTAAATTATCCACAGCTGATGAGCCATTTTGTTGACCATGTTTTTCTACCATTCCTTTAAAGTTTATAACCTTGCTAAACTTGCTTATATGACATTAGCAAATCCCAAACACCATGCATAAGTAGCTGACCTTTGCGTTCAGAGACCTAAAGTTTTGATGCAACCAATCAGGCGTTAAAATTCCAAATTTCACTAAAATATTGAAGAAAATTTTAAAAGAATTTACCTAAATACCCAAATCTTCAGACCAGCTGCAATAAGCTCTTGATAAATAGGAAGCATAGTTAAAGGAGAATCCGCCCAGTAATTCCCAACAATAGCACTGCATGAGAGAAGAACTTGATAAACTACTCAACCATGTCGTCACAAAATACACAACAGATATCCCTTGATGTAGAAAAATGGTGGCCATACCTGCATGTATCCCAAGGATAGAGGATGCCAGTTAAATTAGCATGGATTGCCTTTTGCACTTCGGGGCGATTAAAGTACAGCTTAGAATACCTTTCAGTGCAGGGATCATATGCTCTGGACATCCATGGCTGGCTTGAATAAACAGTTAGTAAAACTAAAAAACCATTCAACAGCATGTAGATTTGTATGGATGAAACTGAAACATGTAATGTTTGCATATAACCTCCAGTGTGTAGAGAAGCATATAGACACTTGGCTACCTATAGCCAAGTGAATAATTGCTGAAGTAGGCGGTTTCTTAGAGAAAGCTAAGTTGGTTTGTCTTTGGTTCAACCACCACAAACCTGAGTTTACTTTATTTCCTTTCAGCACAGGGAATAAGCAATGCTTTTCAATGAACCTCACCTTTTACATGAGCTCTATGCCCTCAAGTAAATCACTATTACTGGCCAGTTGAGGGATATAGCCTTTTCACAGAGGTTTTGGTCTGCCCATCCAGGTCAAAGCTTCAGACAGTTGAGTGGTGTCCTAATAGGCCACTGGGGAGAATTCGTATCCAGATGTTACGAATGCCGTGAGTGGATCTTAGCTATGCAGGCTGTTCTTCAGGATGATATTTTTCACCTCGGGCCCCATTTAGATGGTTCCATACTCTTCTGCCACTTAAGCCAGACACCACTACAATGACAGCATAGAACTCACTCAAGAGGCATGCTGCCAAAAGGGGGCCAGGAAAGAAGGTGGTTACAATAAAAGTGAGTAACCGCACCAGACAACTTCAGTGCACAATGTGAGGTCCTGAAGCAGGTCTCAAGTCTCAAAAGGAGGCTGTGGGGCACAAGGGGTACTAACTGTAGTGCTTGTGTGCAAGTCAGAAGGACCACAATCAGGGGAGGATAGCAGACCACTCAAAGGTGGTGGTTACAGGAGAATGGTACTGAACATCGAGAAGCTCAATGAACAATACCAGAGCAGGACTATTTCAATGGAAAATCAGAGGAGAAAATTAGAGAACAGCATAGAAGAGAGCAATAGGTCTAGATATAATAATGTCAAAGTGAGAACTACAATTAGCTCCAGACGAAACTTCATTAGTAAGAGGAACAAGAAGAGGTTCTATGAAAACTTACATAATGTCCCCTTAAATTGCGTCTGAGAGTTGCAGTATCATTGCAAGGAAGTGTGAATATGCTGTAAGGATCGATATTTCCTTGTTCTGACGCAGCAACATTAAGAGCTGTGATGCATGCATTAGATGGGTGCATAGAAGATACAAAGTCACATGTAACTCTCAGAGTTCTATAGGTAGCATCAGAAATTAAGCCATGAGTCCACCAAAACTCAAAAGTTCCCACATAGTCATGATAATCATCAGTAACGGCATTTCCAACCTGATAAGAAAGAGTGGTAATCAGCAATTCAATCACAATTAAGCAAACTCAACAGATATCATTTTCAGTCTTACGGTCTTACCATGAACCCCTTGAAATTAATAACAGGATTGTTGATTCTCTTGTTTCTTCGGTAAACAATTTGAGCCAACTGAGGAACATAGTGACCTGAAATCATAGAACAATATCATTCACTGTGTTTCATGAGAGATAAAACCAGCAGAAAGGGAAAGGTTGAATCAATTGCCACACCTGCGTAACTTTCTCCAGCAATGTAGAAATCTCTGTGCTTGTATTGGGGAAATTTTTCGAACCAGTTGACTAGGAAAGTATATGCATCTTCAGCTACAAATTCACAGGAAAAGAAAATTCTAGAATCAACTAGAGATGCTAAAAGGTCCCAAGGGCAGCGAATTTTTCCCAATAACACAATGTGGTAAGAACTATATCCTTTACTCGCACAAAAATTCCCATTAAAACGAAAAAAAAATTTGTAGTAAATATCAAAATGCAGATAAAATAAATACCCGTTCTCTGGTCACCGGCAGTATAAAGATCCGAGGTAGTATTCGAATAAGAGAAACCCACTCCTGCAGGAGATTCCAGGAAAAGCAAATTCGCCTCTGGCAAAACACACACAAGTACACAACAGAACAATATCACCATTTGTCAAGGAAAAGTCCGATATAGAAGAAGACGATGTGAGTGAGACGTACGACTGTTCCAAGAGTAAAGATTGGAGATAAGGGTATTGCTGTCCGAATTAATACGGAAAGGTCCGATCTCTTCGGCGAAACCATAAGCCACAGACGAACATCCAGGCCCTCCATTGAGCCATAGAACAAGTGGTCTCGACTCAGGCAGACGATTCGCCGGAGCCTCGACCAACCAGTAGAACAAGGCCCTGCCGGCTTTTTTATCAACTGTAACGTATCCCGAGTACTGGGAGAACTGAATGTTGGCTGGCTGTCCCGGTAACTCAGTGATCCGGTCTCTCTCTTGATCTTGATCTTTGGGAAAAGAATAACAAGTAGTAGAACCCAACAATAACAGAGAAAGAGAAACAAAACCCAGAACAGGGAACAGAGAAGACGAACCCATAATCAATAATCAATCCAAGAAAAGAGTACTAGCAATAAACAGACAAAACCCAGATCCCAAAATGCGTCTGGGTTTCCTAAATAACATACTAATCTACTACTTACAAACCCCCCATAAGCGACATTAACGAAATGGTCGCTATTGGGGCTGCTACTGCTACTGCTTGCAGAGTTGCAGTAACCGAGTTTGAATGGAGAGAGAGAAGAGTTGCGATTGGAGAATGAGTGGGCGGATAGGAGTGGAAGTTGTTGACGTTCATTCAATATTTATCATTTAATAAGCATCTGAAATATCGAAAGTCGCGATGTGATGAGTTGTTTTGAAGACTCCCACTTCATTCGTCTTCTTATTTCTGGTTTCTCCCCGAATTTTTCTTCAGCTTTTCTTATTCCTCTCTACTATGATAGTGATTGATAACTTTTTATAAAAGAAGAAGAAGAAGAAACGAAGGAGACGATTGGTATGAGCGGAAGAAGAAGAGCAGATAAAACAAGGAAGGAAGGGAAGCACATGGGGACATGGGGTGTCGCCATTGATTGCGTTAGAGCAGTAAAGACGGATGAAGGAAGTTGGAAATTGCGAGCAAAACGTGTTTATGTTCAGCTTTTCTTCCTTTGGGGCCTCTCTCTCTCTCTCTCTCTCTAAAAATAGTTAGAAGAAAACATCCGCTCTTCTGCTACTGTTAACCCGTTAAGCTAAACCCACTTTACCACCACCCTCCCTTTTTTTTTTTGTGTTTTTTTTTCTTACTATAAAAGGCAGTAGATCTTCTGGTCAAAGTCAAAATATTATGAACTACTTTGGAATCTTTTGACAGTGATGGATAGGCGTAGATCTGTCTGATCGGAATCTTTTTATTGCATGATAGGTACTCTTTTTATATTGATTTCCACAAAAGGGAATTTCAAGCAGAAGGCTGATTTGACTTTTCTGACCATTCTGTAATCTGTACAGTGCATCGGTATTGGTCACCTTCAAAACTAATAGGATACCTAATACCGATATGAGTTGGCATGGATACCGATAAGTTTACCCGACTTTTCTCTTAAAAAAAAAATCGGGTTTTTGCTATTTAACCCTTGGTCCATACAATTTTATCAATATCGTATCAACACGATATCAGAATCGATGGCTAGCAATATCGATATCGATCATTCAATACTGATTCCTCAAACCATGCTTATACCATACTATTGTAACATATTCTCTTGTTTCAGTTTTAGAATAAAAGGGATACAATGAGATGTGACAGAAGTATTTTACACATTGGAGGACAACAAGATCATATCATGTGAAGAGAGGAGGGATAGAAAGAGAGGGTACTAACCATGGTAATTTAGAGAAGAGACTGTCAATCTAGAGATAGTAACGAGACTCCTTTAATAGCCCCCATATGCTTAGCACAGAATCCTGAGTATCAGATCATATACAATGAATATTCTTTTGTTTTTTTATAATTTGTGATCTATGATCACCTTGCCTTTTCTCAAGAGAAGTTACAGAACCAAAAAGAAAGAAGCTTCATTATCTGGCGGTCTTTCAAGGAGTTTGTCTATTTGATAAGCTCTGTGACTCATGTGAAGGATATCGGCTTGTTAAGACTGAGATATTGGAAAAAAAATCTTGATTTTTTTTTTAGGAATTAATCTCAAACCTATTATTAGTATATATGATATTAATCAGATAGCAATGAGGCAACATATAACTCTAATTTTTTACTTTTTTAATTGAAACTACAAAGAGAATAAGGTCAACACATGGTGATGCATTTATCAAAATAAAATGACAAGAAAAAAAATCTTTTTTGATCCAACAAATGAGCAAGTTATTCCTTTCCCACCATGTGGAGAGTCAATTTTATGATTTTAATTAAATACTTATAGATGGAATATCCTTTGAATCGATTACATGTTAAATTTGGTGGTCTATCCTTTTTTGTTTTAGATGAATTCTTTAATTAATTTTTTATTCTTACCTCTCATGAGTTTTGGTCAGAATGAAACTTGAGGCATTATTAGTAGATGACCTAAATAAATAATTCAAAAAGTTTGAACACCAATTAAACAGTCATATAGTGCAGATTGCAACCAATGTATGACTTATTAAACTGCTCCCTCGATTAATTTACTTAATTTCTCTTATTGTTTAGGTGATAATCCAGAACCTTGTGTCTACTTGCCCAAAACATTCAAGAATTCAAATCCTTGAGATCACAAAGGGATTAAAGAAGAAGAAGGAGAATGAGGAAAATTGTTGAACATGAGTGGTCAAGATTGTTGAAATCATATGATACTTCTTTACTTGTTTTAGCTATAACTATATAATACAACTCAAGAGTTAAACAATCATAAGTTTATTTCTTAAAGATTAAGACAAATGAAAGAATGATTATATACTTGATTATTTATTTAACTTTTTGGAATGACAACTTATAGAACTAAAGAATGAAACTAAAAATTAGGAGGAAAGGAATACTTCAAAGTGATTTTTATTGCATTAATTAAACTTTTAAACCAAATCATAGTTATTAACTAAAATGGAAAGATAGCAGAGCAGAAAGCTCCAACAACTCCCCCAATCCAAACCTTCTTCAAATTCAAAATAGAACAAAAAAAAAAAAAGCAATAAGATGAGGCAGAGATTCCCAATTCCTAACTGTATTGTCTCCCACTAAGGGTGGGCCAAGCCCTTTTGTAACTTTTTGCCTTTGAGCCTTGAGACAATTTGGTGAGATAGGGATCCATTTATATGCTAAACTTAATTTGGATTAAATTCACACATTTCATTAGTAAGTTAAGAGAATCATTTTGGATAGGGTAAGTTGTGTCTAAACTCTGAAGGGTATGTGTCCTATGGCCATCCAATTATTTATGATCCAGCTCTTGCCTTTCCTGGCCTACCACTCCACTCTTCTTTTCTTTCAAAGAAAGAAAAAGGGAAAAGAAGAAGAAGAAGATGATGATGATGATCAGTGAAGCAAGTAGACACTTGTTTTCTAGTGAGACCCCATGTGATTTCTTTGGAATGAGTTCTCTTTAAAATTTTTTTTTTTTAAAAAACACCATTAAATCTATTATGGGAGTTGTAACTCTCATACACTCCTCCAGAGACAAATCCTTTTGTCTTGGGAAGATTCAATCTCCACGACATGTCTACATCGAATCCTTATCCCCTCCAATTCGTCTCCTTCAATTCCTTCAATTCTTCATATAGGGTGGAAATGATCATCCTATCCCCTGCCCAAGGTAGGGTCCACTCCCCTCTATTAGAGGAATTGAAGGAATTGGAGGTGATAATTATTATGTCTGCATCCATGATCCACATCCACAAATTATTCGAGTCCTGTGCAATTGGTATGGTCTTTTAGGGATTTTTATCGCCCCCAGTACTGGGGGCACTGCTGTGCGCATCGTGCGGCGTAGTAGTGCCCATGTGTGCATGGTAGGGCCCACTGTGCACACATGGGCGCTGATGCACCGCACGATGTGCACAGCAGCAACCCAAGTACTGGGGGCGATAATTTTCCGTCTTTTAGGCAAGGGGTGTTAAACAACATCCTAAACTGAACCGGTTAAACCGATTAAATCCAATCGCAAAAAAACCCAAATCGAATCGAATTGATTCTCTATTGGGCCAGCTTTCATTTGAACATTATGACACCAATTGAAAATCGGACCGCAATGGACCAAGAAAAAATCAGATCAGAACCCATACAAAACAATAAAATAGAAAAACCTATGTTTTTCTCGGAGTGTTTATCATATACGTGACAAATCAAAACAGAATCGGATCAAATCCGATATCAAAATGATAAAAGCCTGATAAGAGAAAACCCAACTGAAACCAAACCGACCGTTTGACATCCCTAGTTTTTTATAAGGGTGTCACTTTGGTACTGGACTCGGAACTTCCTAGTACTTAATGGGATGTTTCTAAGAATTGATTTTGGGACTGATTGTTAAATGGGATGGTATGGTTCTAGTTCAGGTTTCCTACTTTCTCGTAACCGAAAGACCAAAACATTAATGGGCCACTTCCTAACTCAGACTAAACCTTGGGTGTAAGTGATTGCCCACCCCTAGCCCAGCAAAACTAGTTGAGGCTTCTAACCCTTAATTGTTGCGCCTCAATGCATTTTGAAGAGTACCAGCGAGTTCTGGATTCGAGTGGCAATTCACTTTTAACCACAACTCTACAATTATTCTTCAACATCAGTCGGTTCGGACCTCTACTAAGTTTCACCCAAGCTTCACCTTAGTCATGGATAGATCACCCATGTTTGGATCCATAAGCAGTGATAATTCCCTTATGAAGACTCGCTTTTGAAACATATGAAGTGCATGGCTAACTTGATAATAAAAGTTTCATAAGGAGACTGGAGCAGACTACCATAAAACAAAAGTTTGTCTCTCTAAAAAGATTCGATTCAAAACAATTATATGTCCAGGATCCAAAATTTAACGATGTTGTCCGGAATAGTTTCGTTTAAATGGTATGGGTCGGTTTGGTTCATAGTGTCAAGGTAAAAACCTAAATTGAACCATTAAACAATTCTGTATAAAGAAACTAAAACCAAACTGTTTAATAAATAGTTATACGGTTCATAGAAAATGGTGCACCCAAAAACCTATTCTCATAAGAAAAGACGTAAATAATTATTTAATATAAATCTACTCCATCTTTTTTAATTTTGAATAATCATTTAGAAAAAGCATAAATTGTTTTATCAAATTGGAGATGAGGCTATGGAGATGTTGAAGATTCATGAGAGTGCTATTTATATTTTAAACGGTTAAATTAAATAATTTAATAAACGGTTTCGTGGTTCCAATGTAAACCATAGTTTGAAAACCAGGTTATGACTCGGCCGTGTCACCCGAGTCGAGTCAAATTTTGGAAAACCTGGTCAAGAGTCAT